>NC_083342.1:17673682-18423082 GCF_019175385.1 Lycium barbarum
CATGAACTAATCTTAGTCGACCTATGATTCTTACCAGTACGTGTGGTGTACTGATACTACTTTTGCTACACCCTTTCTGGGTGTAGATGTGTTGCAGGTCTTAGTTGAAGTTTCGTCGCGTGGATCTATCAGATATTCTCCTACAGCTTCGCCTATTTCACTTTCGGCGGAGGCTGTGTCATTTATTTTGTCTTCTTGTATTTTAGGAGCTCGCGTACCTGTCTAGACTAGATCCCGGGAAATTCTTTCGGATATTTATTGTAATTGAAACGAGTCTGTAAGAAGTGTCTATTTTAAATGTTGTAAATTTTACAGATGGTGGTCGTATGTTTTGAGGGTTGGGGTTTTGGCCAGGGTTCGCCTACTAGGTTAGTAATATGGTAGGTGCCCACCCAACCTGCGGTTGGGTCGTGACAGTTTACCATTCCGCAAGACTCTACTAGACATTTGCTCTTGTACTTGTGAGACCGGTAACCTAGGGCTCTGATACCAACTTTACCACGGAGCTTTCACTTGGTCACACAATTATTTACGCACCTACTTATGGAAGGTCTTCCTTGAGTCAAAATAGAGAAACACCAATTAGAATCGACAGATACCAATTCGCACGTCAAGATACCAATTGGAATTGACCAACTACCAATTGGATCCAACTAGGGGATGGCGTATTGGGGCAACAAGATAGAATGAACGAAAAAAAACTTCTAGATGTCTTGTAGAGTCTTGCAGACGAGTACGGAACTGTCACGACCCTAATTACCGATCGTGCGGGAACCTACTTTATTTTCACTAGTAGGAGAATCCTTACCCATTAACCCATTAATTATTAGCCAATTTTAACGTCTTTAATCCTTTATACGAAGCAATCCATGATCATGTGAATGAATAAATAAATAAAACAAGTCATACTTAATAGATGATATAACTGCAGAAGTCTTAACTATTACACCCCCAAGATCAGAAATTCATCGTACAAGGACTCTACCAACGATGTCTAAAGAATGAAGTATATCTCAACTATAATAACAAATAATGTCTGGAATAAAAATAGACATCTAAAAAGAGAGATCTTCAGGTGGCATGGCATGGATAGAAGCTCACCCTCGGATCTGATCGAGCAAACTAGCTTCAAGCTAGAGATGTAGTCTGGATGAAATCTTTGGAACATAATCTGCACTCAAAAAGGGTGCATCAAGGTAGTATCAGTACAAACACTATGTACTGGTAAGCATCACAAGCCGACTAAGATTAGTTCACGCATATAAGTATAAAATCAACAAGATAAACAGATAGGCACTTAATACTCAAATCCAAGTCACAGAATATCCCATAACAGAGTCACAGCCTAAGATAAAGCTTCTAACACACAAGTCTGTGAAGTTTCAATAATCTCGCTTGATAATCACAAGCCCAAGTCCCTTCCCTAAGTGGAGTCACTAATCCACAATTTAACTCAGCCAATGATCACAATTATATCACAATAGGCATTCAACATCCATACCAAAATCAGAAACAAACGAGCCATATAATAATGCAGAATAAAATGTAATGATGCGCAATGCAAAATATGATGAAGTGCAACTAGATCTCGGGGAATTCTTTCAAATTTTTGTTGTAATTGAAGCGAGTCTGTAAGAAGTGCCTATTTTAAATATTCCAAATTTTACAGATGGTGGTCGTATATTTTGAGGGTTGGGTTATTGGCAAGGGTTCGCCTACTAGGTTAGTAATATGGTAGGTGCCCGCATGACCTGCGGTTGGGTCGTGACAGCACCTGGGTTGACATAATGATTCAAGACATGGTAGATTTTGATGTCATCCTGGGTATGAGTTGTTTAGCTCCTTATCATGCAATTCTGGACTGTCATGCCAAGGCAGTCTCCTTAGCTATGCCCGCGGTGCCTAGAATTGAGTGGAAGGGTAACTTTAGTCCCTCCCTAAAGAAATTTATTTCCTTTATTCGTGCAAAGAAGCCAGTGGATAGAAGGTGCTTGGCTTATTTGGCACATATTCATGATACCAGTATTAACGGTCCATCTCTTGAGTCAGTTCCTGTGGTACGTGAATTTACTTAGGTTTTTCCTGCAGACTTACCAAGCATGCCACCAGACCGGGATATTAATTTCTACATTGACTTAGAGCCAGTGACCAGCCCTATTTCTATTATGCCATATCGAAAAGCACCTGTACTATTTTTTAAAAATAAAGATGGGAATATGAGAATGTGCATTGATTACCGCCAGTTAAATAAAGTCACCATCCGAGATAAATACCCCATTGTTCGTATTGATGAATTGTTTGATCAGCTTCAAGGGGATTCTATGTGTTCAAAAGTTGATTTGGGATCAAGTTACCATCAGTTGAAAATTAGGGTAGAGGATATTCCTGAGACAACTTTTCGGACTAGATATGGGCATTATGAATTTCTTGTTATGTCTTTCGGGCTTACTAATGCCCTAGCTGCTTTTATGGATGTGATGAATGACATTTTTAAGCCATACTTAGACTCCTTTGTAATAGTATTTATTAATGACATCTTGGTTTGTTCGAAGAGTAAAAAAGACCATGAAAAACACTTGAGGGTTGTTGAGAGACAAGGAGTTGTATGCCAAGCTCTCTAAGTGTGAGTTTTGGCTTGTGTCTGTGTCCTTCTTGGGACATGTGGTTTTGCAGGAAGGGATTATGGTTGATCCTAAAAAGATTGAAGCAGTGAGAGATTGGGCTAGGCCTACATGAGTGATAGACATTCACAGCTTTGTAGGGTTGGCCAGTTACTACCGTCGGTTCGTGAAGAGGTTTGCTTTTATTGCTCTGCATTTGACTCGTTTGACTCAGAAGAAGGTACCTTTTCAGTGGTCCGACGAGTGTGAGGAGAGCTTCCTAAAGCTCAAGACATTATTGACTACAACTCCTATTCTATCTTTGCCCATTGAGGGCAAGAACTTTGTGGTTTATTGTTACACTTCTCATTCTGGTTTAGGTGTTGTTTTGATGCAGAAAAAGAAGGTAATTGCTTATGGTTCCAGATAGCTGAAGATTCATGAGAAGAACTATCCTACTCATGACTTGGAGTTGGCAGCTGTGGTTTTTGCGTTGAGGATTTGGAGGAACAATCTCTATGGTGCCCGTTGTGAGGTATTTACTGATCATCGCAGTCTTCAGCATATGTTTTCTCAGAGGGATCTTAATTCTCTGTAGCGGAGATGTATGAAGTTGCTTAAGGATGACGATATTACTATCTTATATCATCCTAGCAAGACAAATGTGGTGGCAGATGACTTGAGCAGCAAATCAGCTAGCATAGGTAGTTTGGCTCAGTTGATTGCGTCAGAGCGTCCGTTGGCCAGGGAGGTTTAGACTCTATCTAACATTTTCATGACGTTTGATGTGTCTAATTTGGGCAGAGTGTTGGCTTGTGTTGAGGTAAGATCATCATTTCTGGAGCAGATTAAGGCCAAACAATTTGAGGATGCTAGTTTGAGTAAGATTTGCGAGTAAGATTCGCGATAAAGTCTTAAGTGCTGAGGCCAAGGAGGCTGTGATTAATGATGAGGGCATCTTGAGAATTAAGGGACGTGTTTGTATTCCCCGAGTTGATGATTTGATGAAGACAATTTTAGCAGAGGCTCATAGTTTTAGATATTCCATTCATCTTGGTGCTGCTAAGATGTACCGTGACTTGAGGCAGCACTACTGGTGGGCTAAGATGAAGCGTGATATCATTGAGTTCATTGCACGGTGTTTGAATTACCAGTAGGTGAATTACGAGCACCTAGGACCCGGGGGTACGCTTCAGAGGATACCCATACTAGAGTGGAAGTGGGATAGGATAGCGATAGATTTTGTCGTTGGTCTTTCGAAGACCTTAGGTAAGTTTGATTCAATTTGGTTCATTGCTGATAGATTAACTATGTCTGCCCATTTCATACCGGTTTAGATCACCTATACTGCTCAGAAGGTCACCTAAATTTGTATCCGTGAGATTATTTGTCTGTATGGGGTTTCTATTTCCATCACATCTGATAGAGGCACGACATTTACATCCTAGTTCTGAAAGACTTTGCATTCCGAATTGGGCACTAGATTGGACCTTAGCATAACTTTTCCCCCTCAGACAGATGTCCAGTCTGAGCGAACTATTCAGGTCCGAGAGGATATGCTCCGAGCTTGTGTGATTGACTTCAGTAGCCATTAGGATCAGTTCTTACCATTGGCAGAGTTTGCGTATAACAATAATTACCACTCAAGCATTGATAAGGCCCCATTTGAGGCTCTTTATGGGGAGATGTAGGTCTCCTATCGGGTGGTTTTATGCATTTGAGGTAACGCCATGAGGTACTAATCTTTTGAGAGAGTCATTAGATAAAGTTAAGGTGATTCAGGAAAATCTTTAGGTGGCTCAGAGTAGATAGAAGGAATATGCAGATCGAAAGGTCTGGGATCTTAAGTTCATGGTTGGAGAACAAGTTTTTTTAAAAGTCTCACCCATGCAGGGTGTGATCAGGTTTGAGAAGAAAGGTAAGCCTATAAGATTCATTGGTCCGTTTGAGATTCTTAGTCGTGTGAGGGATGTAGCTTATGAGTTGGCTTGGCCTCCAGGTTTATCAGGCGGTCATCCAGTGTTTCATGTCTCTATGTTAACAAGATATTATTTTGATGGTTCATTTATCATCCGTTAGGATTCTGCCTTGTTGGATGATAATCTGTCTTATGAGGAAGAGCCTATCGCTATTTTAGATAAAAAGGTTCATAAGCTGAGGTCAAAAGAGATAACGTCAGTGCATGTTCAATGGAAGAACCACCCCGTTGAGGGAGCTACTTAGGAGACCGAATCCGATATGCGCAATAACTATCTCCAGCTTTTCACTGAGTCAGGTACCTTTTCCCTTGTTTCTCTTCCTTGTCCGTTTGGGGATGAACAGTTATTTAATTGGTATTTGATGTAATGACCCGCTAGGTCGTTATGGGGCTTTGATCATTTTACCCTTGCTAGTACCTTCCCGAAGATAGAAATGAGCTAATAATAACTCAAAGATGTAGAAGTCTAAAAACTGGAACTTAAATTGTTTGTTGTTGCTGTGTTCTGTTAAAAAACTTACTCTGTTTCGGTTAGGGGGCTACATAGTAAAATTAGACCTCTGTTGGGAATTTCAAGGCCACAGGTGAGTCCACAGCATGTTTTTACATTGACCTACATCATTGGTTTGTGTCTATAGGTCTTGGATGAATAATTAGGATGTTAACTGAAAACTAGGTTAAAAATCCGAGCTCACTGGTTAATGAGCGATCGCTGCAGCGGAAGGATTTCTACCACAGTGAGTCGCCGTAGCGGTGTCGTGATCGCTGCCACGGGAAATGTGCAAATTGGGAGGCCCACAGTAGCGGACAGTCCTGACCGGCACGGCGAGTCGGGGAATAAATGAGGTCCGCCATAATGAGAGGTTTCCCGCTATAGCGAGACTACCGCAGTGAGACATCGATTGCTGCAGCGGTCAACGGGAAGCAGAATCAGCGTTTTATATTCTCGATCTCGAACTTATTCCCCACATAACTCCAAAACAGTTCCCAAGAACACTTGTGGCGATTTTCTAAGGCTAGGGCTAAAATACTCTTGAAAGGTAAGCCTCAACCCTTTACTTTGTTCATTCCATCATTATCTTAAGTCCATGATTAGTTTAAGGTTCTCTAATGGTGAATGAAAGGACTAAAACCCTAGAATTTAAGAAACCCTTGGATAATGAATGGGTTAGTGATTTTATTGTTGTTTATTCATCTAAGGTTATAGATTATCACTTTCTAGGGTGGGAATTCAAGTTCTAATGGATGCGATGTATTGAGTCTTAAAGTTTCATAGAGATGGTAACTTTAGCATAAAAACTGCTTCTAAAAGGGTTTAATTGAAACTTATGTTCTATATATTGATTCATTGATTGTTCACATTCCTTATTGACTATTTGAACGGAAATACATTGAGAGGAGAAAGAACATATATATATATATGAAAAGGTAGATTTGCCAAGGGGTGAGGATGTGGCCTAGTATGGGCTCGTGATTCGAGGTCAATTTGGAGCGAGTGGTACATGGACACCATGGGTCCCCTGCTAGTCATGGCTATTTGGGAAAATAATACTATTTAGCATGTGTGTACGGATATGTGACAGAGTTGAGATAATTCGTGAGTTATAGTTGTGTTGGTAATGACAAGGGTTGAGTTACTTTTATTGATTGATGTTTGTCTGGGCTTATCTTATTTCGGTGTTGGATGATTCTTGTTGATAATTTCATATGGTTATGTGTTGTCGTGCCTATCTGTCTATTCTATTGATTTATGATTTTATGCATGATACTAATCTTAGTCGACCTATGATATCTACCGATAGTGTTTGTACTGATACTACCTTGCTGCGTATTTATTTGAGTGTAGATTGTGATCCATAGACATCAACCAAACCTCATATTTAGCATGAGGCCAGTTTCCGATGGTGAGCACCTATCCATGCCAGGCCGCCTGAAAATCTTCTCTTATTGATGTCTACTTTCATTTCAGGCATTATTTATGTTATTTCTGACATTTTGTTATTTCCTTAGACAGTTTATGTTTTAGAGTCCTTGTATGATGACTTTGGGATCTTTGGGGATGTAATAGTTAGATTTCCACACTTTTATTTATTGATGGCATGACTAGACAGTTTATGATTAAATTCTGGTTATCGATTTATAATTGTTCAAAATGGTTTGATAATTGACAAAGGGGATGGTTCACCCACTAAGGGATTTTTGTGGGTGCCACTCATGGCTACTTGGGTCGTGACACCATGGATCCCCTACAGGTCATGACTAATGAGTGAAAATAGCCATTGGCATGTGTGTATGGTCGAGATACTATCATTGGACAGACTGTTTGCGGATATCATTTGGTTATGTGTTGTTATGCCTATCTGTCTAGTCTGTTGATTTTATGAGCGTATGCATGATACTAATCTTGGTCGGCCTACAATATCTATCGGTACATAGTGTTTGTACTGATACTACCTTGCTGCACTTTTTATTTGAGTGCAGATTGTGTGCCAGAGACTTTTTCCAGACCTCACATCAAGCTTGAGGCTAATTCCTGTCCAGATCAAAGGGTGAGCTCCTATCCATGCCATGCCGCTTGAAGATCTTTCCTATCTTGATGTCTATTTCATTTCAAACATTTATGCTTTTTCAGACAGCTGCTATTATTTCTTAGACAGCTTAATGTCTTAAAGTCCTTGTAGGATGAATTTCGAATTTTGGGGTTGTAATACTTACTGTTCCACATATTTTAATTTATTATGGCTTGACTATACAGTTTATGATTTTAGCTCATGGTTATTGATTTAAAATTGGGTTATTAATTGAATAAATAGTTAAGGGGATGGTTTGCCCACTAGGGGGGCTTAGTCTGGGTGCCATCATGATGGGTTTGATTGTGACAAAGTTGGTATCAGAGCCCTAGGTTCGTCGATCTCGTTGTACAAGGACATGTCTAGTAGAGTCTTGCGGATCGGTACGAAGATGTCTGTACTTATCTTCGAGAGGCTATGGGACACTAGGAAAACTCAAATTCTTTCTTCCTTCTATGCTACTTGATTCCAATTGGTATTTGGATAATTCAAATTGGTATCTGACTTTTCATTCTATTCTCTCACAGATGGTAAGGACTCGTGCGGGAGCAGCAACGAACAATGTACTCGAGCAAGCCGCTGGGGCTACAGCTCGCGGTTGAGGCCAGGCCAGGGGACGTGGCTGTGGCAGAGACAGGGGAGTAGCAGCACTAGTTAGGGGCGGGGCTCCTACGGCTGGTCAAGCTCGCGCTGGGTCCCCCGCGCCTCAAGTAGTTCCAGATGAGGCAGCAGAATTTGCAGCAGCACCAACTCCGCCAGATATTATAGCTTCTCTAGTGTTGTTAGACGTCATGGTTCGAGTGTTGAACCTGCTGAACGGTTTGATAGAGGTAGGTGTGCTACCAGCCGCTCCAGGTGCCCGGGTGTGAGAGTGTGTGATCTTGCTCCCGTCGGAGTTCGTGCTCCAGGGGTATAGCATGTTACAGCTGTGGCCTAACATATGGATGAGGCTACAGCACCTAAGATTTTCCTAGACCAGTGACAGGGCCGGTGATGAGCATGATTTGTTTTGGAGATTTACTAAGATGAAGCCTGCAGTCGTCTATGGCACTGAGGCTGAGGATGCTTATGAGTTCATCATGAACTGTCATGAAAGGCTCCATAAGATGGGGGCAGTGGAGAAGTATGGTGTTGAGTTTGTGAACGTTTAGCTCTTAGGTGATGCCAAGTTGTGGTGGAGCGCTTTTGTAGAGTATAGGGCAGCGGGATTGCCTCTGTTGACATAGACACAATTTTATCGGGTTTTCTTAAAGAAGTATGTTCCTCGTACTTAGAGGGATAAGAGGCATGATGAGTTTAATAATACTGAGTAGGGAAGCTCTTCAGTGGTTTCCTTTGAGGCCCGGTTCCATTCTTCGTCTCATTATTCTCTCTAGCTTGTGCCTACCGAGGAAAAGAGAGTTAGACGATTTGTGAAAGGGTTGAACACTATTCTTCAGTTGGTGGCTTCTGGTTCTTTCTTATCGGAGGTGGTGGATCATATTCGGAGCGTCTGTTAGCCATGAAGGTCCAAGATTTGGCTAACTGTTACATGAGGCTTGATATGTCTGATTTGGACAGAGTGTTGTCTTGTGTAGAGGTGAGGTCGTCACTTCTAGAGCAGATTAAGGTAAAGAAATTCGAGGAATCAAGCTTGTGTAAGATCCGTGATAAGGTTTTGAGTGGTGAGGCCAAGGAGTCCATGATTGATAGTGAGGGAGTCTTGCGAATTAAGGTGTGTGTTTGTGTTCCTCGCGTCGATCACTTAATTCAGAAGATTTTTGTGGAGTCTCACAGTTCTAGATACTCTTTTCATCGTGGTGCTACCTACACTGCTCAGAAATTGGCCCATGTTTATATCTATGAGATTGTTCGTTTGTATGAGATTGTTCATTTGCATGGGGTCCCTATTTCCATCATATCTGATAAAGGGACGCATTTTACGTCTCAGTTTTGGAGGACTTTGTAGGATGAGTTGGGCACTCGGATCTTAGTACATCTTTTCACTCTCAGACAGATGGTCAGTCTGAGTGGATGATTCAGTTTCTCGAGGATATGCTCCAAGCTTGCGTGATTGACTTTGGTGGTCATTAGAACCAGTTCTTACTATTTGCATAGTTTGCTTATAATAATAGTTACCACTCAAGCATTGATATGGCTCCATTTGAGGCTCTTTATGAGAGGTCATGTAGATCTCATATTGGGTGGTTTGATGCATTTGATGTAAGGCTATGGAGTACTGACCTTTTGAGGGAGTCGTTAGATAAGGTTAAGGTGATTCAAGATAGGCTCTTAGCAGCTCCGAGTAAACAGAAGGAGTATGCGGACTGAAAGGTCCGAGATCTGGAGTTTATGGTTGGGGAGCAGGTTTTGTTGAAGGTCTCACCCATGAAGGGTGTGATGAGGTTTGGGAAGAAAGGCAAGATCAGTCCTAGGTTCATAGGTCTATTCGAGATTCTTGACCGTGTGGAGGAGGTAGCTAATGAATTGGCTTTGCCTCTAGGTTTGTCTAACGTTCATCCAGTGTTTCATGTCTCTATGTTGAAGACATATCATGGTGATTGTTCTTTCAATATTCGTTGGTATTCAGTCTTGTTAGATGAGAACTTGTCTTATGAAGTGGAGCCTATCGCTATTTTAGATAGAGAGGTTCGTAAGTTAAGGTCTTAGGAGATAGCGTCTGTGAAGGTTCAGTGGAAGAATAATCCCATTGAGGAGCTACTTGGTAGACTGAGTCTGATATGCATAATATGTATCCCCAGCTTTTCACTGAGTTAAGTAACTTTCCCCTTGTTTCCTTTCCTTGTCCATTCGAGGACGAACGATTGTTTAATTGGTATCTGATGTAACGACCCGCTGGGTCGTTATGTGCATTTTGACCATTCTACCCTGCCCTTACATTTCGAGGACGAACGATTGTTTAATTGGTATCTGATGTAACGACCCGTTGGGTCGTTATGTGCGTTTTGACCATTCTACCCTGCCCTTAAAAATTCAGGATTCTAAAATAAAGGCATTTGATTGTATTTTGTGCATTTGAATCAAAACTTGTTTTAATCCGTTGGGGGGTTGACTTAGTAAATTAGACCTCCGTTGGAAATTCTGAGGACATAGGTGAGTCTGTAGCATGTTTTTACATATGTGTGCATGTTTGGTTTATGTCTGTAGGACCTTGGATAGATGTTAGGATGCTGGGTGAAAAACCAGAGGTCAATGGTCGGATGCGACCATTGCAGCGGCGGGGGGCCGCTGTAGTGAGTCCGTCACAGTGGGGC
The DNA here is from genome assembly GCF_019175385.1 of Lycium barbarum. Classification (NCBI taxonomy): domain Eukaryota; kingdom Viridiplantae; phylum Streptophyta; class Magnoliopsida; order Solanales; family Solanaceae; genus Lycium; species Lycium barbarum. The sequence continues at coordinate 17,684,085 of NC_083342.1, forward strand.
ACCGGTCTCCACCGTGGGATTTCAACTTTAATGAGGTCCGTTGTAGCAGTGAGATTTTTCGCTACAGCGAGACCGCTGCAGTTGACGGGAGACAGAAACTCACTGCTATATTGCAAATTCGCGGCATTACCCACATAACTCCAAAAAAAATCCCAAGAAAGTGATAGACGAATTTCCTAGAGTCTTGGTGGATTCTTCATTTTGGGTAAGTCTTAACCTTTTTCCTTGTTCATTTCATCATCATCTCTAAGTTCATATGCTAGTTAAGGGTCTCTAATGATGGATGAAAAGACTAGAACCCTAGAATTGTTGAACCCTTGAATAATTGATAGGTTGTTAATTTTATTGTTGTTTAATCATCTAGGAGTGTAGGTGATCACTTTCTAAGATGGGAAATTAATCATATATGATAGGAATTGGGTATTGAGACCTAGGGTTCCATTGAGAATAGGAATTTTGTCCTAAAATATGTTTCTAAAAAGGTACATTGATTAGGAACCCATAAATTGGAAGATTATGATTGTTAGGATTGAGATTATGACAAATTCTTTATTAAATGATAGTTCACCCATTTGAAAAGGGTAGAAGTAATCAGGTCATTTTCCCTAATTGTTGTTCTTATTTGATTAGAAGGCATATTTCTTACTTAGTTATATTGCTAGACTTTGAGCCTTCTGAAGCATTACGAAAAGAGAAAGATCTTGCGGAGTAGCGTGCATTGTTCCAGTTCTGCATCTGAGGTAGGTTATGGTTTACTCGAGTTAGACTTTGAATTAGTTAGTTGTATATGTAGTAGAATTGACGGGAGAAAGCATGATTAGGCTTCCAGGCATGAAGTCTGGTTAGATACTACTTAGGTTGGTATAACTTCTGATTATGTGGGCTTGTCGCCATTACTTTATGTATTGAACATGAGGTGCACCTGTTGTGAATTGGAAGGAAGGGGTCAATATATACTCTTCTTGTTGATTGAGATGGTTGCATATTTATGCAATTGTGGATTGATTTTTTTGAGTCTTGTTATGACTTGTGGCATGGTTCCTTGCATTTATTGACATTGAATTTATTGGCTAATCATATTCCATATTGACTATTGGACTAGAAATACGCTGAGATGCATATTATGATTAGATACAGAAATATATATAAAGGCACATTTGACAGGGGGTGAGGATGTGGCCTAAATAAGGGGTCATGACCCGAGTTCTATTTCGGAGCGAGTGGTACGTGAACACCATGGTTCCCCTGCAAGTGATGACTAATTAGCGAAAATAGCTGTTGGCATGTGTGTACGGTCGAGATACTATCGTGGGTCGCATTTCATTGCATGGCATTGCAAATGACTCATTCTTATTTCTGTGATTGTTTGATGGCTGTTTGAGGATATCATTTAGTTATGTGTTGCTATGCCTATCCTTTTATTATGTTGATTTTATGAACGTATGCATGATACTAATCTTAGTCGTCCTATGATATCTACCAGTACATAGTGTTTGTACTGATACCACCTTACTGCACTTTTTATTTGAGTGCAGGTTGTGTGCCAGAGACTTCTTCCAGACCTCACATCTAGCTTGTGGCTATTTCCTGTCCAGATCAGAGGGTGAGCTCCTATCCATGCCATGTCGCCTGAAGATCTTTTCTATCTTGATGTCTATTTCATTGCAGACATTTATGCTATTTCAGACAGCTATTATTTCTTAGACAGCTTTATATTTTAGAGTCCTTGTACGATGACTTTCAGATTTTGGGATTGTAATAGTTAGACTACTGCATATTTTATTTTATTATGGCATGACTAGACCGTTTATGGTTTTACTTCATGGTTATTGATTTAAAATTGGGTTATTAATTGAATGATTGGTTAAGGGGATGGTTCGCCCACTAGGGGGAGTTAGTGTGGGTGCCATCACGACGGGTTGGGTCGGGACAAAACTCTACTGGAATAATTCCCAATTGGCCATGGAAATGTATTTGGAGAAACAAGGCTCCTTCCAGAGAGGAGTACTGCACATGGCTGCTGGCTTACAAACAATTCTTAGTTCAAGATAACCTTCAGAGAAGAGGAGTGACCATTGCTAGTAGATGTGCATTGTGTGAGAGACACAATGAGGTTGTCAATCACCTTTTTCTTCATTGCGCATTCATTAGACAGATCTTGGACAAAGGTTTGGGTAAGACAAAGATAAAAACATGGAATACTCTTCCTTCAGCAGTATGGTGAACCATTTGGAAGGAAGGTCACACAAGGTTGTTTTAAAGCAAATCAGAATCTGTAGTTAGTAATAAGTACATATGTTTATCCCAATTATTTTTTTGAGCTCATTACACGGTATGTAAAGTTGCTACCCCTTGTAAATTCCTCATAGCACCTTTGGTTGTCGGACATGTAGTACAATACATGTTAACGATTAAAAAACTCACTTTCATTTGCTAAACAACAAATGCAAATACAAGTACAAGAACAAAGCAATAGCCAATAAGGTCTAGCCCGTTGATGTTAGTTTACTTGGTAAGTCTATACTTATGGATAATTGCAGTTCTTGAATACATACAAAACCTTAATCTGAGTTTGCCCTAAATTTCCTACCTTATTTGGATTTTATACCATTATTGTATTTTTCACTTCAAAAAGTTTTTCTTGGTAGAAAAGGTTTTCTTTGTGCAAAAGGACTCTATACACTTATATAAATTGAGAATCTTTCTTCTCATACGCAACACAGTAGCATCCACAATGTAGTCGTTTAGAAGAGTTTTGATTAGGGTGAGAATTTTCTCTCAATGGGTTTTATGCTTTTATATTAGTTTTGAATTTGTAGATCAATTGATCAAACCGTATTAGAATATTATTTCTCTTTTGCTATGTTTTTCTTTGCGCCTTATTTATCATCGATCAAGGTTTGCGATTATTAGCTTCCACATGACGGCCTGATTATTTTGATGCCAACACATACAGAAGTAATCCGACTTAAAAGAATTTTATTTGTGCAATAGGCCTAATGATGTTAAAATGTTGTATAGACCACAGGAAACATAGTTTTTCGTCAGAGGCTAATTCCATTTTAGATGCAATAAAAAACAGTTCAGCATATAGGATTTGCCCGATGACTACTGCCTTTATGTTCCTTGGAAGTTGCTGCTATTTATGTTGCATATGTTGCATATTTACAACCTCATGGTCTTCCTTTGCCAGTTGTTGAGGTAAATGCTAATTAACTTCTTGTAGGATCTTTTGAATATTTTCCAAATTGAAATAACATGTTGATCTCAAAATGAGAGTTCTTAATTCATATTCTTCAAAAAAGATTAATGTCATGTGCTCCTTTGAACATAGTTGTTACGACCCGATTGGTTGTTAAGGTGCTAATGACCCTTTTCCCCCTGTAGACCCTTTCCTGAGGTCATCGGGCAAGTTTTGAAGTGACTTTTCAAGGTTTGAGCTTTAAAGTGGAATTTGTTTGACCCAAAGTTGACTTTTGGGTAAATGGACCTTTTTCGGAATTTCATCGATTCCAAGAGGTCCAGATGGTCATTTATGACTTCATAGTGTGTTCAGTTCAGTTCCCAATGCAATTGGAAGCATTTTGAAACTTGGTTTGGAAACTTTTCTTTAAGCCATTAGAGGTTGACTTGGTCCATTAGACCTCCGTTGGGAAATCCAAGGCCACGAGTGAGTTCGTAGCGCGTTTTTGTGTATGTTTGCATGTTTGTCTGGTATATGCAGGGCCTCAGGTGATAGTCAGATTTCGGGTTGAGATTGGTCAAAACCAGAACTTTCTGATATCTTGTGTATCCGCTGCAGCGGGACCAGAAGCTGCCATAGCGATCTTGCTATAGCCATGGACCGACGGCCATAGCGAATTTGTGTTTTGGTGGCTAGCCGAGCGGCCATGCCTACCACCATGGCTAGCTCATAGTATCGGTATCCTTGTCGCTATAACGACCTATAGATCTTTGTGATGTCCACCATAGCGCGTGCGCCGCAGCGATTTCCATGACCGCTGCAGCCGTTGTCGGGCAAAATTATTTTCTTTTTCTCAAGTTAAAACCCTTAAAGCCTATCACTTTCTTTTCTTCACTTTCTAAGCACTCTTTGAGAGAATTGATCAACTTGTGGACTGAATCTTCTTGGAGGTAAGATCTATGACCTTATACATCATCATTTACCTTTCGAAATTCCTAATCCATGCTTAGAATCACTAGAATCAAAATAGAGAAAAGGAGTATTGTGATTTCTTGAAATGGGTTTAGACTTCTAAAATGGAAATTGATGGTGAAATTGACTCGTATAACCATAGAATTTGATGAATTCCTTGTTGTTAAGCTTATTTCTTCCATTATTAGTGGTTAATTTGAGGATAGCAGAATTAGGGTTCATACCCAAATTTAGGGGTTTTGCTTTAAATCCGAACTAGGCTTAATCTTGAGTTGTTTTAGCAATTGATTAGTGGGTTTGATCACATAGAGCTTGAATTGCATGTTCCATCTTTCAATTTCCCATTTTAACCTTGTGGGACCGTTTCCCCAAATTTCTTGGGTTAGAATTTGACCTAACTAGAAGTATAGCAATATGGGTGTCGTTATTCGTGGTTTTTAATATAGAATTCGATTATGAATAGACTTTGAGTACATGAAGGCGCTACGAAAGGGCAAGGGCAAGGTGTGACGGTTCGTTGCTTCGGGTCGGCTTTCTAGGTAGGTTACAGCTTACCTTTTTGGGTTAGACTTTGATTAACTGATCATATGTAGAGTTAGTGATTATTGGAGAAAGCATGCAAACCTTCGGGTATGAAGTTGGGATGGAATACTTAGGTTGGTATTGTTGTTGATTATAGGTTGTCGCCTGATCGTGTTCTATTGAGTTGTTACTTATTTGTGAGTTGTTGGCTTGTCGCCACGTGATTGATTCCAGCACTGATGCTTAGTGATTACTTGTGTTTCAGAAAGCATATTTATCATGATTGAGGTTGTTGGGAAGGAAAGAAATGTTATGATATTGGTATTATGACTGAGATATATGTCCATGTGTGGCACCATTGATCCATATATTCTTGTTGGCATTGTTATCATGCATTCACTCATTTATACATATATTGGGATCGGGTTGCTCGCCGTAACACTTACTTGGATCGGTTTGAACGTACCATACACTGACTAGGATCGGATTTCACGTTCCGCAATATTGACTATTGGATCGGGTTGTGCGCCACAGCAGGTACATGGACTTAGAGGTCCCCCATGGGTCATGACTATAGAGGCCTCGAGATATTCTGCCCGAAGCATGTGTGTATTAATGCATTTGCATTGCATTCATCTCATATTTATCTATGACATTGTATTGGACTTGTTGGTTGATCTTTGGTGATACGTGTTACACCTCGGAAATTTCTCCGTGAACGTACAATGAATAGACCAACGAAGAGTATGAGAGTACGATGTTTTACTAAGTAGGGAATGACGATTCATGAATTTTTGGAAATAAAAAAGTTGTAGAATTTCAATTCAGCCAATGGTCGTAAAACAGAATAGGCCCGTAAAGTGATTTACGGACCGTATACTGCCATCGTCCTCCAACGTTCCAAAAATTTCAACTTTCTGTCCAAAGTTTAAATGGTAAAATACGACCCAGTTTACGGACCGTAAACTGAAATACGGCCCGTAAACTGTGGCCGTAAACCATCATGACCTCCAGCAAACCTTTCTGTTTTTTATATGCTTAAATACGACCACGTTATACGGCCCGTAAACTAGTATACGGTCCGTAAACTGTGGTTTACGACCACTGTACACCCCGACGACTGTTCATTAAAAATCAGATTTGTGATTATTATCAATGACTGTCTCATTCATATTTCATCTACAACCTTCAAGAACCCTCTAGAACTTATCCAAACATTTCACACACAAAATTTAAGATAATCAAAGGGAGATCAAGATCAACAACACCAAATCCATGAAACAAAGTGTGTGAAACTCAAGTGAAGTTCATCCAAACCAAGAAATTCCAAGGAAGGAAAAATAGGGTTTTGAGGAATGAGGAAGAACTCCACTCTAGGATTGTTCCACCACCATCTAAGGTAAGTTTTATGACTTTAGCATGTTTTTTAAGGTATTGGAAAGTTAAGATGCTTGAATTGTAGAAAGACATGGAAAATGGGTCTTAAATGGGAGAATAGTGTCATAATTGATTAGTAGTTGAATGGAACCATAAACGTTGATGTGCCATGATTATGAATATGTTGTAAATGATGTTTAGACCAGGAAATAAGCATTTTATATGAGAAACGCGATAATGAACTACAACCATAAATGTGGAGAAAATAGATAAAAATGGTGGATTTTGCTCAAAGTATATGAATGACGATTGTTGATACGATATTGTGAGTGTTGTTGTGAATGTTTGGTAGTTGAAATGAAACATGGGAAAAGTAGTAGAAACAAAGGAAATGCTGCCCAATTTTCCCTAGAGAATAGTCACGCGTTCTTATAGTCGATTAACTGACGTTGATGCGAATTCTTTTGAAGGTAAAGATGCGAATATTGAAGAAGAACGATCAAGCGATAGCTTAGCTAAACGACAAAGGTATGTAAGGCTTATATTTTCTTTCAAAAGGCATGAATCCTTCAAGTCTTATATAATCCTTCTACAAAACGAAGCCTACGAGCCCTTCAATATCTTGAATTTTATACGAATATGATGGTGATGATAATGAGCTAGAGTATAGCGATTCAAGAAATTGTGGCTTGATGTTCCTATAAGGCTAATGATGTTATCTTTGTTAACACTCGCTTTATGCTCTATTTCCTTCAAGGCGAGGCACGATACTCATAAACGTTCATAATATAAGCGGGGGCTCTCGACCTTATGTCACCCCGACATTGTTATAGATTGTTCACAAGCCTCAATGCATGTCCTATGACCAATGTTTCGAGAAACTACGAGTCTATGTTCATAAAGGATTTCATGTGAGATAAAGGTAAGAGATACGCTATAGAAATGATAATGGAAATGATGAGCTTAAGCCCAAAGGTTATGAAGAATATCATACGATGTTTATACGAAATTCATGCTACGAATATGAGTAGATTTTCATAGATTGTCTTTAAATTTAAATGTGTGCATTAATGAAAGGTTACGATAAGCTTATAAGATGTATGTGATGGCTATGATAATGATGAGATATATTGATCCTTGTATGATACATGTGATATGTTCGAGCCACAACGTGACCGAATATGGAAGATATGTATGTGATATTGTCACGACCCAACCCCGTGGGCCGCGACTGGCACCCTACCTGGACACCCGAACCCATCTATCAAATACATTCCAGTAAATAGCAGAAGCCGACAAGGCTGTATTTACAAATTTAGATAATTTCCAGAAAAAAATTCGGCAGAGTCTCCTTTGTTTTTCGGACTGTCCAGAATAACCCTGTACACAGCAAACACCAACAAAGGCCACCCAGGGCTAACAAAGCAATGTATAAACATATGCGGACCAGCCGCCTCGGCGTATGGTATCGCCCAAACAACAAATACACATAACCATACAGAAAGACCCTAACCCACAGACATGTCCACAGACCTCTAAACTGACCGACAGAACCATATGACGGGACAGGGCCCCGCCGTACCCAAATAGTCAGATGTACAGACATATATACATGGCAAAAGATATATATACCAAAAGTGGACTCCGAATCAAAGGGAGTACTCCGAAATAGCAGAAGTGGAGCCTACAAAGGTGGATCCCCGGCGTCTGTACCTGCGGGCATGAAACGCAGCCCCCGAAGAAAGGGAGTCAGTACGAAAGATGTACTGAGTATGTCTTTAAATTTATGTTTATACGAAATTCATGCTACGAATATGAGTAGATTTTCATAGATTGTCTTTAAATTTAAATGTGTGCATTAATGATAGGTTACGATAAGCTTATAAGATGTATGTGATGGCTATGATAATGATGAGATATATTGATCCTTGTATGATGCATGTGATATGGTCGAGCCACTACGTGGCCGAATATGGAAGATATGTATGTGATATTGTTGAGCCACTACATGGCCGAATACGGATACTGTCGAGCCACCATGTGGCCGAATACGGATATTGTCGAGCCCTACCTGGCCGAATACGGATAATGTTTTATGTGTATGAGAAGCTACTGCACTACGATGATGAATTATATGACATGATGATGTATACGCTATGATGGTTCATGTACGACGATTATGTATATGCGATATATGTATGAAATGTATTCACCCTTAAAGGTCGCGCAGGTTTTGCCTTCACCTCATGTCTTATGATTTCTCTATTATTTTTGTTTCACTCATGCCTTACATACTCAGTACAATATTCGTACTGACGTCCGTTTTCTTTGGACGCTGTGTTCATGCCCACAGGTAGACAGGGAGACGGCGCAGACCTTTATGAGCTACCAGCAGATTTGCAGAAGCACTCCATTATTCCGGAGGTGCTAATCGGGTTATACTTTTGTGTATATATATGTATAAGTATTTTGGGCACGGTGGGGTCTTGTCCCGTCCATATGTCTAGTACTCTAGTAGAGGCTCGTAGATATGTATGTGTGGATTATATGGTCTCACAAGGTCACTACTGTATATATGTAGATATGTGTACATTATCTTTTGATAGCCAAAGGGCCCATGTATATGAAAGTATTTATGTTCTTTAATGAAAATAATTTTCTTATGATCATGAGATTATGAACGAAAAAGGAGGCTTAATGAGTATGATGAGTAGTAGAACGAGCGGTGCTCGGTGGTCAGCCCTGGGTACCCGTCACAGCCCCTAGTTGGGTTGTGACAGAAGTGGTATCAGAGCAGTTCGTCCTAGGAAGTGTCTACGAGCCGTGTCTAGTAGAGCCTTGTTTATGATGTGTTGCGCGCCACATCAATAAACAAGAGGCTACAGGGCATTTAGGAAAATGACCATTTTTCTTCTTATGAGATCGTGCGATAGAGCCGTGTATAAGATTTTATCCTCCCTAATAGTGTGTTGTGATTTCAGAATGCCGTCAAAGGGAAAAGTTACAGCCGCCCAGAAGGGCAAGACTACGGCAAAGAGGCGGGTAGAAAGAGAGCCTCCGATGTATGTAGAAGAGGTCGAGTCACATAATGAGGCCCTATCTAATACTTCCTCCGCCCCGCTTGATGTGGAAGAACAAGGAGGAGCTCCAGCTCCAATTCCTCCCCCAGTTGCCTCGGGTCAACAAGTGACTGAGGCTTCCGCTTATTGACACAGCTAGTTGCCGCCCAGGCACAACTACAGGGTTCGGGTTCAAGTGACAGGGCCGTTAGTACTAGAGCCCGCGATTTTATGACTTTAAATCCTCCGGAGTTCTTTGGGTCAAAGCCGGACGAAGACTCGCAAGGCTTTATTGATGAGATGTTGAGGACATTGAAAATTATCCATGCCTCCGAGACTGAATCCGTGGAGTTAACATCTTACAGACTCCTGGACGTGGAAGTCTTATGGTATAATAATTGGGTATTATCAAGAGGAGAGAATGTGCCTCCTCCGGTTTGGCAAGAATTTATAGATGCCTTCATCCGCCACTACTTGCCACCCGAGGTCCGCCGAGCTAGAGCGGATAGGTTCTTAAATCTGAAACAAGGAAATATGAGTGCTCGGGAGTATAGCCTTCAATTCAATTCATTGGCTAGATATGCCCCAGCTATGGTGTCCGATATGGGAGATAGAGTGCATAGGTTTGTGAATGGCCTAGGGCCCCATTTGTTCAAAGATTGCTTAACGGCTTCATTACAAGACGAGATGGATATCTCCCGCATTCAAGCCCATGCTCAAAATCTCGAAGAGCAACGACATCTGCAAAGGGGCGAGCGTGATATGGATCAGGGGCTAAGTAAGAGGGTCAGATCCATAGGTGCTGATAGCGACCATAGAAAAGGATCGAAGCAGACGTACTCTAGGCACTCAGGTCAGTTGGTGACTAGTATACCTCAACGCGTTGCAGACCAGGGGTCCGACTTCTCTAGTCATCCCGGACTGGATCAGAGTTTCACCGAGTCGGGCTCTCAGTATAGGAGTGATTCAGGCCAGAGGAGATCATCTATACCACAATGTAACCAGTGCGGTAAGCTACATTGGGGACCATGCCGATTGGGGTCAGATGTTTGTTATGTTTGTGGCCAGTCGGGTCACATTATGAGAGAGTGGCCGTTTTGAGGCAGTAGGCATGCGGTCCAGCCCGCAGGATCAGCGGCTGGTTCTTCTTCGGTGCGCCCGGGAGGGCAGACTTCCTCGGTTCCGGCAGGGCGAGGTAGAGGCAGAGGGGGAGCAACTACTTCAGGTGCCACCCAGCCCCGTATATATGCTTTAGCTGAGCGACAGGATCCAGAGTCATTTCCCGATGCCGTCACAGGTATATCTGTACCTTTGATAATGTGTGAAAGGAGAAATAAATATTTATCATATTAAACAAGTATGAATTGAGAGGTTTTATGCTATGTAGCGACGGTAATCAGTAAAGTACGATATGTGGTATTAACAGTTCTTATATATATATATATATATATCCTTGAGGATAGTATTGATCCACCATTGGTAATCTATACGAAATAACTTTAGAAATACTACCGATAAGACTTAAAGGGGATTGTGAGGACGATGCTACACAAGCTTTAAGGAAGTAGGGTGTGAAGGGTATAACCTCCAAGATAGCAGTTTCTAAAGAATAGCGAAAAGATAGGGTCAGTTAGAAAAAAAAAAAGTAAGGGAGTGACATGCGCTACCGAGCAAGTTAGTTATTGATGAAAGCTTCCTTATCGTGCAGACTATATTGTCAATATATTTTTATGAAGATGTGAGTGTGAGGAAAATATACGAGACATGAGTTATAGCACTTTAGAAGTTACCACTATGGGATTATGGAGTTAGTAGTACGAGGTTGCATAATCAATAAAGGACATGAGAGATGTCCTAAAAGAATTCATTGTATGATGAAAAGGGAATGGGGGAGATGTAAGTTAAGAACCAAGCTTGAAAAAGGTATGTACGTTTTCTTTTCATGCTTTTGGGTCGTGTGTGGCCATAGATATGTTGCTATTATGTTGTGGCCCTGTGAGGCAACGATATTATGAGTTGTTGTGACAGGGTGGTAGTGCCATATTACAAGGGAAACTCTGGCGAATTTTTCGTAGAATCCCCGCTGACTTAACATTCGAGGACGAATGTTCCAAAAGGGGGGAAGAATGTTACACCTCGGAAATTTCCCTGTGAACGTACAATGAATAGACCAACAAAGAGTATGAGTGTACGATGTTTTACTAAGTAGGGAATGACGATTCATGAATTTTTGGAAACAAGAAAGTTGTAAAATGTCAATTTAGCCAGTGGTCGTAAAACAGAATACGGCTTGTAAAGTGATTTACGGACCGTATACTACCATCATCCTCCAACGTTCCAAAAATTTCAACTTTCTGTCCAAAGTTTAAATGGTAAAATACGACCCAGTTTACGGACCGTAAACTGAAATACGACCCGTAAACTGTGGCCGTAAACCATCATAACCACCAGCAAACCTTTCTGTTTTTGATATGCTTAAATAAAACCACGTTATACGGCCCGTAAACTAGTATACAGTCCGTAAACTGTGGTTTACGACCACTGTACACCCCGACGACTGTTCATTAAAAATCAGATTTGTGATTATTATAAGTGACTTTCTCATTCATTTTCATTCATATTTCATCTACAACCTTCAAGAACCCTCTAGAACTTATCCAAACATATCATCCACAAAATTTAAGAGAATCAAAGGGAGATCAAGATCAAAAACACCAAATCCATGAAACAAAGTGTGTGAAACTCAAGTGAAGTTCATCCAAACCAAGAAATTCCAAGGAAGGAAAAATAGGGTTTTGACGAAGGAGGAATAACTCCACTCTAGGCTTGTTCCACCACCATCTAAGGTAAGTTTTATGACTTTAGCATGTTGTTTAAGGTATTGGAAAGTTAAGATGCTTGAATTGTATAAAGACATGGAAAATGGGTCTTAAATGGGAGAATAGTGTCATAATTGAATAGTAGTTGAATGGAACCATAAACGTTGATGTGCCATGATTATGAATATGTTGTAAATGATGTTTAGACCAGGAAATAAGAATTTTATATGAGAAACGCGATAACGAACTACAACCATAAATGTGGAGAAAATAGAGAAAAATGGTGGATTTTGCTCAAAGTATATGAATGACGATTGTTGATACGATATTATGAGTGTTGTTGTGAATGTTTGGTAGTTGAAATGAAACATGGGAAAAGTAGTAGATTCAAAGGAAATGCTGCCCAATTTTCCCTACAGAATAGTCACGCGTTCTTATAGTCGATTAACTGACATTGATGCGAATTCTCTTGAAGGTAAAGATGCGAATATTGAAGAGGAACAATCAAGCGATAGCTTAGCTAAACGACAAAGGTATGTAAGGCTTATCTTTTCTTTCAAAAGGCATGAATCCTTCAAGTCTTATATAATCCTTCTACAAAACGAAGCCTACGAGCCCTTCAATATCTTGAATTTTATACGAATATGATGGTGATGATAATGAGCTAGAGTATAGCGATTCAAGAAATTGTGGCTTGATGTTCCTATAAGGCTAATGATGTTATCTTTGTTAACACTCGCTTTATGCTCTATTTCCTTCAAGGCGAGGCACGATACTCATAAACGTTCATAATATAAGCGGGGGCTCTCGACCTTATGTCACCCCGACATTGTTATAGATTGTTCACAAGCCTCAATGCATGTCCTATGACCAATGTTTTGAGAAACTACGAGTCTATGTTCATAAAGGATTTCATGTGAGATAAAGGTAAGAGATACGCTATAGAAATGATAATGGAAATGATGAGCTTAAGCCCAAAGGTTATGAAGAATATCATACGATGTTTATACGAAATTCATGCTACGAATATGAGTAGATTTTCATAGATTGTCTTTAAATTTAAATGTGTGCATTAATGAAAGGTTACGATAAGCTTATAAGATGTATGTGATGGCTATGATAATGATGAGATATATTGATCCTTGTATGATACATGTGATATGTTCGAGCCACAACGTGACCGAATATGGAAGATATGTATGTGATATTGTCACGACCCAACCCCGTGGGCCGCGACTGGCACCCTACCTGGACACCCGAACCCATCTATCAAATACATTCCAGTAAATAGCAGAAGCCGACAAGGCTGTATTTACAAATTTAGATAATTTCCAGAAAAAAATTCGGCAGAGTCTCCTTTGTTTTTCGGACTGTCCAGAATAACCCTGTACACAGCAAACACCAACAAAGGCCACCCAGGGCTAACAAAGCAATGTATAAACATATGCGGACCAGCCGCCTCGGCGTATGGGATCGCCCAAACAACAAATACACATAACCATACAGAAAGACCCTAACCCACAGACATGTCCACAGACCTCTAAACTGACCGACAGAACCATATGACGGGACAGGGCCCCGCCGTACCCAAATAGTCAGATGTACAGACATATATACATGGCAAAAGATATATATACCAAAAGTGGACTCCGAATCAAAGGGAGTACTCCGAAATAGCAGAAGTGGAGCCTACAAAGGTGGATCCCCGGCGTCTGTACCTGCGGGCATGAAACGCAGCCCCCGAAGAAAGGGAGTCAGTACGAAAGATGTACTGAGTATGTAAAGCATGGAGTACAGAAATATAGGCCACAACTAAAAGAGAACAGGATACAAAAGAGAGAAATGCCGAACAGTATATCAAAATGTGTATCAAAATCATATATACATAATGCAAACGAAATCATGCAAAGCTCAGGAACGTGGTCACCACTCCGACGCTGGTGCCACACACAGCATAACACCAGAAGGTTCAAATCTCCGTACATTCCCGAGCACACACATATCAGCATATCATATCACCAGCCATATCACATCATAACACCAAACGGAACCCGGCCCTATGGCGAGGTCTCGGGAACCGTAACACAGCATACGGCCGAATTTATCATAATGCGCATGAATCATAACCGGCCCGGGAACCGGTGAACGAATCATAATAAGGGCACGAGCGGAGTCGTGAGCAAACAATGCAATTTGTATATCAAAATAGCTTTTCAAAACTTAATTACTTCATAAGTCAATTCATTAATTAAAGTAGTCGAATAATCAATTAGTACGGAAGTTCATTTCACAGAAGTGTTCTCAAGGTGGTACGTGTGGCTCAAAATAGTTTAGTATTTTATAGTAATCAAAACATTCTTTCATAGAAGACAATTTCATAACCGAAGATCCCTTATCAAAACTTTTCCTAAAAAAGAGCCTAATAGAACAAATAAGGCAGCTCGGGGTTAGCGGGCCCACCTCGGGTCAAGTCGAGGTGGCGAACATGAATTACGGACATTTGGGGTCTATGGGATCATACATAAAGGTTTCGAAGTGATCCGACGACGTTTGCATAAGTTTCAGACATTTGGTTCCTTTCTAGCCAAAATAAGGTCTTTAAGCTTCAATTCAATTGAATGAATAGTAGACATTTTATAATTCGGATTTCGAGGAGCAGGATTGCTCCCGGGGTTCCAATATCAACCTAGCATACCTAAGACATGCCAAAAGAAGGAGTGGGTAGCCTTACATACCTTATATACGTCTTACGCTCGCCCAAAACTCAAGTCCCGTTTCGCTCAGAATCTGCAAATGGTCAGAGTTACCTAATTAGGAATTTCAATACTTAAGAATGCACTTAATCCCATATTTGCCTACCGAAATTTCGGCAGCATTTCCCCTATATATATAACACCCCGAGACTTAGCTCGGCTCCATATACAACAACACAACAGCCCACAATATCACAAACATCATATGTCGCAACAAAATAAGTCTAACGTCAATATTCTTTCTTTCTACATAATTCAACAACTTTCATCCAAACTTCACAACATCAAACTAACATCCACATTATCATATTCATTTACTCATTCAAAGTTATTCAAACACATTCCAATAATATTCCAAGCGATATACATGAATTCAAGTATGCCGCCACTTTCCATATTCTATCCAAAACTTCAACAAATGCGACAAACTATCAACTCGCATTGTTTTCATCCAAATTCATTAACAACGACCATAATTCACATTTAAAATCTTACTTCTATAATTATATAAAAATCACATGAAAATTACATAATCTCCCATATCGACATAAGACCAACTTCAATGCCAATTCAACTCATTTAACATTCATTTACATCATAAGTGCCACAACGACACAACTAACAAACTAAACAAAATTAAATTCACCTCCCCTCCACCACATTATGGCTCACGGCCAAACACACCCTTCTCACACACACACGCCATGCACAAACACAACACCATTCCATAATCTTCATGCAACATCAATCACTATAACATATAAACCCATTTCATAACATAAAAACATAGATTTCTCACCTTTTTCTTGAAATTCCGATTTGTCGCAAACGTCGTTCTTTCGCCAAACTAATTGTATCACGTCGGAGAGCGTCTTGAACTTACTACTAATACAAAAAGAACAAGATTTTTAGGATCAAATCAAGGCTAGGAAAATTATTTTTCTTTTTCTCCAAGGGTTCGGCCGAGAGCTTATTTTTGGAGCTCAATGGTTTTAATTTTTGTTTCTTGAACATTCTAATAGCTAAGGATGACTTATAACATGCTTGATTTAATGAGCACATGGAAATCACATGACCATTATATGGGGCTTGGGCCAAGGCCTCTTGGCCGACCACCCCTTGGTCTTGGGCCTAAACTTTTCTCAAATTTTTCTTGAGCCCAATTCGTTGAAATCTCGTTTTGTAATTCCCGAAACTAATTTCCGAAATTCCAATTTTGCCCTTGGACTTCCTTCACATTTCCACACCAATATTATCATAAACAACATAGACATTTTAACTAAAATCAATTATTTCCTTATAACATGCAAGTCTTAATTATTTTCACGATTTCCGATTATGCGAAAACACGGGATATAACATTCTCCCCCCCCCCCCCCCCCCCTTAAGAATATTCATCCCCGAATGTTAAATTAGTCTTATAACATAACGGGGAAGCCTCTTTTATAATTAGCACACCTAATTCATTCGTCAATCAATACAACAAGTTTGAAGGTTTAAATTACCTGTGGCCGCAGGGAACAAGTGGGGGTATTTCTTCTTCATCTCATCCTCCGACTCCCAAGTCATTTCTTCCCAGTTGTTGTTGCGCCACAGGACTTTAACTGAAGGAACTTCCTTAGTGCGTAGTCTCCGTACCTGTCGGTCCAAAATGGTTATAGGCTGCTCCTCATAAGACAAGTGCTCCGTTACCTGAATATCGTCCACTGGGAATATCCTGGAAGGATCACCAATACATTTTTTCAGCATAGACACATGAAATACCGGGTGTACGGCCTCCAAATCAGATGGTAAGTCTAGCTCGTAGGCGACCTCGCCTATCTTTCGCACGATCTGATATGGCCCGATATACCGCGGGCTCAACTTACCTTTTTACCGAATCTCATAACACCCTTCATAGGCGACACCTTCAGAAATACCCAGTCGCCAATCTGGAACTCTAACGGTCGACGTCGTCTATCTGCGTAAGCTTTCTGTCGACTCTGTGCAGCCAATAATCGCTCCCAAATAAGTTTTACTTTATCCACTGCTTCCTGGATCACATCTGGCCCAATTAATTTAGTTTCGCCCACGTCGAACCAACCAATAGGAGATCTGCATTTTCTACCATAAAGGGCTTCGTACGGCGCCATCTGAATACTGGAGTGATAATTGTTATTATAGTCAAATTCAATAAGCGGCAAGTGATCATCCTAGCTGCCCCTGAAATCAATAACGCAGGCCCGCAACATATCTTCCAGTGTCTGAATAGTGCGCTCGGCCTGCCCGTCGGACTGAGGATGAAAAGTTGTACTGAGGCTCACCTGGGTCCCAAATCCCTCCTGAAATGACCTCCAGAAATTTGCCATAAACTGGGCACCTCGGTCAGTAATAATAGATGCAGGGACTCCGTGAAGTCTGACTATCTCTCTGATATATAGTCTAGCATAATCCTCAGCCGAATAAGTAGTCCGGACCGGAAGAAAATGGGCTGATTTCGTCAATCTGTCAACAATAACCCAAATAGAATCATACCTGCGTGGAGTGCGCGGTAACCCAACAACGAAGTCCATATTAATCATCTCCCATTTCCAGGCTGGTATTTCCATCTCCTGCAATAATCCACCGGGCTTCTGATGTTCAATTTTAACTTGCTGGCAATTTGGGCACTGACCAACGAATTCCGCAATATCTTTCTTCATACCGTCCCACCAATATAAACATCTGAGATCATGATACATTTTAGTGGAAACAGGATGAACAGAATACCGTGCATGATGCGCCTCGCCCATAATCTATCGTCGTAGGCCTGCAACGTCCCGTACACAGAATCTGCCCTCATATAACAATACCCCTTCAGGTGAAATTTCAAACGGAGTCTTTTCTTTATTAAGAGCCACATCCCTGTACTGAACCAGAATAGGATCTTCAAACTGACGCTGCTTTACCTCTTCTATAATAGATGATTCAGCAACTGCACGAACAGAAATCCCAGTATTTCCAGAATCTGCCAAACGAACTCCAAGGCTGGCTAACTGATGAATTTCACGAACCAAGTCTTTCTTACCAGGTGGTACATCAGCCAAGCTACCCATGGACTTGCGGCTAAGTGCATCCGCTACCACATTGGCTTTCCCAGGATGGTACAGAATATCAACGTCATAATCTTTCAGTAACTCAAGCCATCTCCTCTGCCGCAAATTCAGTTCCTTCTGCTTAAAAATATACTGGAGACTCTTATGGTCCGTATAAATATCAACATGGACCCCATATAAATAATGCCGCCAAATCTTCAAAGCATGAATCACCGCGGCTAACTCAAGATCATGAGTGGGATAATTCTTCTCGTGCGGTCTGAGCTGCCGAGAAGCATAGGCTATGACTCGACCGTGCTGCATCAACACACAACCTAGCCCAATACCAGAGGACTCACAGTAGACAACATACCCATCTGATCCTTCTGGAAGAGCTAAAACTGGAGCTGAAATTAATTTTTCTTTCAACATCTGAAAGCTGCGCTCGCAGGCATCGGTCCACTGAAATCTCGCGGCTTTCTGAGTAAGCTTCGTCAGTGGTGCTGCAATAGAAGAACAATTCTCCACGAACCTCCGATAATATCCGGCTAACCCCAGAAAACTGCGCATCTCTGTCGGTGTAGTAGGCCTGGGCCAATTCTGTACAGCTTCAATTTTCTGTGTATCGACCCGAATACCGTCTGCTCCGACAATATGCCCCAAGAATGCCACCGAAGTTAACCAGAATTCACATTTGGAAAATTTAGCATATAATTTTTGTTGACGAAGAGTGCCCAGTACTGTCCTCAAATGATTCGAATGCTCTTCTGCTGATCGTGAATAAATCAAAATATCATCGATAAACACAATCACGAACATGTCCAGGAAAGGCCGAAATACCCGATTCATCAGATCCATAAATACTGCTGGAGCATTAGTCAACCCGAAAGACATAACTCTGAATTCATAATGCCCGTATCGGGTCCTGAAAGCAGTCTTTGGGATATCAGATTCTCGCACTCGCACCTGATGATAACCTGAGCGCAGATCCACCTTTGAAAAATATTTAGCACCCTGCAACTGATCAAACAAATCATCAATCCGGGGGAGGTGATATTTATTCTTTATAGTCACCTTATTTAATTATCGATAATCAATACACATACGCAGTGACCCGTCTTTCTTTCTTACAAATAATACTGGCGCTCCCCAGGGTGATGCGCTGGGTCTAATAAAGCCTTTATCTAACAGATCTTTCAGCTGCTCTTTCAATTCCTTCAATTCAGCTGGTGCCATTCTGTACGGAGGAATAGATATAGGCTGCGTATCCGGCAACAAGTCTATAGTAAAATTTATCTCCCGTTCGGGCGGAAGACTCGGAAGCTCATCAGGAAATACATCTGGGAATTCATTTACGACCGGAACAGACTGAATAGTAGGTGTCTCAGCTGTAGTGTCGTGCACACGAACCAAGTGATAGATATAACCTTTCTGAATCATCTTCTTAGCCTTGAGGTACGAAATAAACTTACCCCTCGGAGATGCTGTAGACCCGAACCACTCTATAACTGGTTCCCCTGGAAACTGAAAACGGACTACCTTTTTCTGGCAGTCAACATTGGCATAACAGGAAGCTAACCAGTCCATACCCATAATAACATCGAATTCCAGCATATCTAATTCTATCAAATCAACCTTAGTGCAGCGATCACATATAGTCACCGAACAATCCCTATATACCTACCTCGCTATAATACAATCCCCGACCGGTGTAGCGACCTCAAATGGCTCTATAGGCTCAGACACTATCCCAATTTTACTAGCAACGAGCGGGGAAATATATGATAATGTAGAGCCAGGATCAATCAGTGCATATACAGATCTGGAGAAAACCAGTAATGTACCTGTGACGACATTCGGCGAAGCCTCCTGATCCTGGCGGCTGGCCAATGCGTATATGCGGTTCGAGGGACCGCTAGAACCTGAAGCACTGCCACGACCTCGACCGCGTCCCGCTGGTGCAGGCATACCTCGCCCCGCAGGGCGTGCAACTGATGGAGCAGATGATGAACCAGCGGCTGATCCCGTCGGCTGAGCTACACTACCAGAACCGCTCGCCAACGGACAATCTCGCATAATATGGCCCTGACCGCCGCATGAAAAACAGGCTCCAGTAAGTCGATAACACTCTCCCGGGTGCAATTTCCCACAATGGGAACAACGGGGCCTGGGTGGTCTGGGCTGACTGGGACCTCTGGATACCTGTGAACCTGACGCTCTGGAACTCTAACCGGCCCCAGACGGTCCTGCACTGTCAAATCTCCTACTGGCCGGGTGTGTACCCCGGCCTGACGGGGGAGGATGTCTGCCTGACTGCTGCTGCTGAGGCTGTCCGCCTCGAGAATCTCCAGAATAACCTGCGGGTCTGGCCCTCTTGGGCGGCCTCCTGTCCCGATCTCTGCTGGAATAATCAGCTCTATGTCGGTCCTCTATACCCAGGGCATAAGCCTGTAGTCGGGCAATATCCATGTCTGTCTGCAATGCCATCGCCATACAGCCATCAATCAAATAGCGGTCTAACCCCATCACGTATTTGTGCATCCGATCGGCCATATCTGCTACTATGGTAGGTGCATACCGGGCCAAAGAATCAAACTCCATATTATACTCACGGACGCTCCGACCCCTCTGCTGCAGATGCAAGAATCGGTCAACCCGCGCCCGCCGTAACTCTGGGGGCGAAAAGTGGCGAGTGAAAGCAGTCACGAACTCGTCCCAAGTAGCTGGGGGAGAACCCTCACCCCTGGATAGCTCCCAGGACTCATACCAGTGAGCAACAACATCCCATAGTCTATGCGAAGCCAACTCGACAGACTCAGTCTCTGAAGCCCTGACCAAGTCTAGCGAGCGCCGCATCCCCCGAATAAAGGCATGGGGGTCCTCGTTGGGCTTAGACCCGAAAAACTCTGGAGGGCCACACGATAGGAACTCTCGAACTCTCAGGCTGTCACGCCTGTCGTCATCATCATCATCTCTCCGCCCGCGTCTGCGAGCCTGTCCCGCTACTAGAGTGGTCAATAACTGCACAGCCTCTCTCAGTGTCCTGTCCTCCGCCCCTGGCTAAGGAGCTGGAGGCTCGGGTGCGGGTACTCGGGCCCCTGGAGCTGCTGATGGACCTACTCCAGGCTCCGCCTGTGGTGGTGTAGCGGATCCCTCTGAATGGGGCACAACCTCGGGCAAATCATAAGCACGAGCCCGGGTAACTCGCTGTGCCTGACTAGTGCCCGCCATTCCTGCCTTGCCCTTCTGGGCCGCCGTTGCCTTCTTCGGAGGCATCACTGCAAACACAATAACGAATCAGATCAGAATCATCTTAATAGCAATGCTCTATCGCATGATCTAAGATTCCAAAGAAAGGTAACACCCTAAATGCCCTGTAGCCTCCTGTTTATAGATGTGGTGCACAACACACCGATAAACAAGACACGGCCTGTAGACATTCCGAGGACAAACCGCTCTGATACCACTTTTGTCACGACCCAACCCCGTGGGCAGCGACTGGCACCCTACCTGGACACCCGAACCCATCTATCAAATACATTCCAGTAAATAGCAGAAGCCGACAAGGCTGTATTAACAAATTTAGATAATTTCCAGAAAACAATTCGGCAGAGTCTCCTTTGTTTTTCGGACTGTCCAGAATAACCCTGTACACAGCAAACACCAACAAAGGCCACACAGGGCTAACAAAGCAACGTATAAACATATGCGGACCGGCCGCCTCGGCGTATGGGATCGCCCAAACAACAAATACACATAACCATACAGAAAGACCCTAACCCACAGACATGTCCACAGACCTCTAAACTGACCGACAGAACCATATGACGGGACAGGGCCCCGCCGTACCCAAATAGTCAGATGTACAGACATATATACATGGCAAAAGATATATATACCAAAAGTGGACTACGAATCAAAGGGAGTACCCCGAAATAGCAGAAGTGGAGCCTACAAAGGTGGATCACCGGCGTCTGTACCTGCGGGCATGAAACGCAGCCCCCGAAGAAAGGGGGTCAGTACGAAAGATGTACTGAGTATGTAAAGTATGGAATACAGAAATATAGGCCACAACTAAAAGAGAACAGGATACAAAAGAGGGAAATGCCGAACAGTATATCAAAATGTGTATCAAAATCATATATACATAATGCAAACGAAATCATGCAAAGCTCAGGAACGTGGTCACCACTCCGACGCTGGTGCCACACACAGCATAACACCAGAAGGTTCAAATCTCCGTACATCCCCGAGCACACACATATCAGCATATCATATCACCAGCCATATCACAGCATAACACCAAACGGAACCCGGCCCTATGGTGAGGTCTCGGGAACCGTAACACAGCATACGGCCGAATTTATCATAATGCGCATGAATCATAACCGGCCCGGGAACCGGTGAACGAATCATAATAAGGGCACGAGCGGAGTCGTGAGCAAACAATGCAATTTGTATATCAAAATAGCTTTTCAAAACTTAATTACTTCATAAGTCAATTCATTAATTAAAGTAGTCGAATAATCAATTAGTACGGAAGTTCATTTCACAGAAGTGTTCTCAAGGTGGTACGTGTGGCTCAAAATAGTTTAGTATTTTATAGTAATCAAAACATTCTTTCATAGAAGACAATTTCATAACCGAAGATCCCTTATCAAAACTTTTCCTAAAAAAGAGCCTAATAGAACAAATAAGGCAGCTCGGGGTTAGCGGGCCCACCTCGGGTCAAGTCGAGGTGGCGAACATGAATTACGGACATTTGGGGTCTATGGGATCATACATAAAGGTTTCGAAGTGATCCGACGACGTTTGCATAAGTTTCAGACATTTGGTTCCTTTCTAGCCAAAATAAGGTCTTTAAGCTTCAATTCAATTGAATGAATAGTAGACATTTTATAATTCGGATTTCGAGGAGCAGGATTGCTCCCGGGGTTCCAATATCAACCTAGCATACCTAAGACATGCCAAAAGAAGGAGTGGGTAGCCTTACATACCTTATATACGTCTTACGCTCGCCCAAAACTCAAGTCCCGTTTCGCTCAGAATCTGCAAATGGTCAGAGTTACCTAATTAGGAATTTCAATACTTAAGAATGCACTTAATCCCATATTTGCCTACCGAAATTTCGGCAGCATTTCCCCTATATATATAACACCCCGAGACTTAGCTCGGCTCCATATACAACAACACAACAGCCCACAATATCACAAACATCATATGTCGCAACAAAATAAGTCTAACGTCAATATTCTTTCTTTCTACATAATTCAACAACTTTCATCCAAACTTCACAACATCAAACTAACATCCACATTATCATATTCATTTACTCATTCAAAGTTATTCAAACACATTCCAATAATATTCCAAGCGATATACATGAATTCAAGTATGCCGCCACTTTCCATATTCTATCCAAAACTTCAACAAATGCGACAAACTATCAACTCGCATTGTTTTCATCCAAATTCATTAACAACGACCATAATTCACATTTAAAATCTTACTTCTATAATTATATAAAAATCACATGAAAATTACATAATCTCCCATATCGACATAAGACCAACTTCAATGCCAATTCAACTCATTTAACATTCATTTACATCATAAGTGCCACAACGACACAACTAACAAACTAAACAAAATTAAATTCACCTCCCCTCCACCACATTATGGCTCACGGCCAAACACACCCTTCTCACACACACACGCCATGCACAAACACAACACCATTCCATAATCTTCATGCAACATCAATCACTATAACATATAAACCCATTTCATAACATAAAAACATAGATTTCTCACCTTTTTCTTGAAATTCCGATTTGTCGCAAACGTCGTTCTTTCGCCAAACTAATTGTATCACGTCGGAGAGCGTCTTGAACTTACTACTAATACAAAAAGAACAAGATTTTTAGGATCAAATCAAGGCTAGGAAAATTATTTTTCTTTTTCTCCAAGGGTTCGGCCGAGAGCTTATTTTTGGAGCTCAATGGTTTTAATTTTTGTTTCTTGAACATTCTAATAGCTAAGGATGACTTATAACATGCTTGATTTAATGAGCACATGGAAATCACATGACCATTATATGGGGCTTGGGCCAAGGCCTCTTGGCCGACCACCCCTTGGTCTTGGGCCTAAACTTTTCTCAAATTTTTCTTGAGCCCAATTCGTTGAAATCTCGTTTTGTAATTCCCGAAACTAATTTCCGAAATTCCAATTTTTCCCTTGGACTTCCTTCACATTTCCACACCAATATTATCATAAACAACATAGACATTTTAACTAAAATCAATTATTTCCTTATAACATGCAAGTCTTAATTATTTTCACGATTTCCGATTATGCGAAAACACGGGATATAACAGATATTGTCGAGCCACTACGTGGCCGAATACGGATACTGTTGAGCCACCATGTGGCCGAATACGGATATTGTCGAGCCCTACGTGGCCGAATACAGATAATGTTTTATGTGTATGAGAAGCTACTGCACTATGATGATGAATTATATGACATGATGATGTATATGCTATGATGGTTCATGTACGACGATTATGTATATGCGATATATGTATGAAATGTATTCACCCTTAAAGGTCTCGCAGGTTTTGCCTTCACCTCATGACTTATGATTTCTCTATTATGTTTGTTTCACTCATGCCTTACATACTCAGTACAATATTCGTACTGACGTCCGTTTTCTTTGGAGGCTGTGTTCATGCCCACAGGTAGACAGGGAGACGGCGCAGACCTTTAGGAGCTACCAGCAGATTTGCAGAAGCACTCCATTAATCCGGAGGTGCTAATCGGGTTATACTTTTGTGAATATATATGTATAAGTATTTTGGGCACGACGGGGTCTTGTCCAGTCCATATGTCTAATACTCTAGTAGAGGCTCGTAGATATGTATGTGTGGATTATATGGTCTCACTAGGTCACTACTGTATATATGTAGATATGTGTACATTATCTTTTGATAGCCAAAGGGCCCATGTATATGAAAGTATTTATGTTCTTTAATGAAAATGATTTTTTTATGATCATGAGATTATGAACGAAAAAAGAGGCTTAATGAGTATGATGAGTAGTAGAACGAGCGGTGCTCGGTGGTCAGCCCTGGGTACCCGTCACAGCCCCTAGCTGGGTCGTGACAATACATGTACTTGATAGTGGATCTTGAGATTGTGAGTCGGTCATATATTGGATCATGAGGTGATATATTAGACTTGGTGATTTGGTACTGGATTCGATATTGGACTGCGTTGAGTTTTATCTGATTGTGAGCATGCCTACTTTTTCAGTCTTTCTCTTATATATATGATTTTCTAATTATTGGCGGCCTATGATGCCTACTCAGTACGTGTTGTTGTACTGATTCTACCTTGCTGCATTCTTTCTGAGTGCAGAGTTTGTGATCGGATCAACTTCTGCGCTTCGTGATTGAGTCCTCAGGCCGTCTGATGAGCATTCCAGGGTGAGCACTTGGATGGATTCGCTGCCCGGATGGCTCTTACTATTCCTTTCTTTATGTTCTATAATTTAGATAATATTTCTGGATATTTGAGATTTGTATATTCCTAGACATTATGTAGTGGCTCTTATAATATTCAGATCAGATTTTTGGGATTCAATGTATCTTCCGCACTTATTATATTTACCTATCTATGTTAGACTTATTATTATGTAATTCTGGGTGATTGGATTTATTTTATTTATTGTTTGGTTGTGAATAAGGGATGAGTTCGCCTGCCGAGGTGGAAAATGGTAGGTGCCAGCACGTCCCCCTAGTTGGGGCGTGACAATAGTTGAATTGTTGGTTATTCGAACTGGTTAATGAATTGTGCGAGATTCTTTGTGCCATTTTGTTGAAGACAAGTCTTAATTTCTCTTTTTCAAATTTCTCATTAAATCTTCAACAATGAAGGATTGTAACAATAGTATATAGGGTCTTGGCCAATTCTTTGACTACTTTTTTATAATTGTGATGTCCGGTCTAGCTTGAGTGCACCTCGACTAATTTCAAAGGGTACCTACTACCTTCCACTAGTACATGTACCGTAGCATTGTTCTCTATTCCGAATCCACGTTGTGTAACTTGTGTTAGTGTTTTGCACTTATATCAAATCAAGCGACCGACACATTGTTTAAATTTGTTGGAGGGAAAAACAGTCCAAACTTAGAGTGCCAGAATCAGTTGTTAAAACAAGCTTTAAAATTTCTTTTCCTCAATCTTATCTTCTATTTATATCTACATGCAGAAATAAAAATTAAGAACTAGACAGTTAGCTATCAAACATATGGATAATTTGTCTTCTCCTTTTTCATGCATTATGGAGTCTTTATCTATAGCAATAACAAGAGCTAAATCATAAAGAATGATGTATATATAAACAATGTTGAATTTAGTATAACGCCCATCACAATGAGTTATTTCATAGTTTTCTCCTTCACTCTTTTCTTTGTTAACACATTTAGATCACCGGTGACCTACAGAGGATTTTACGCAAATAGTGTCGATCTTTAATAGCAACTCGACATCATAGGTGAGTTTGAAACGGTGATTTTAAGACTTTTCTTGTCTTGACTTGATATTGTTTTGCATTATTTTCAAATAGTTTATCATATCTTTTGTAGATGGGTGTTTTCGTCACTATATGGCACGCTATAAAAGCATACATGTAATTTTCTCCATGAACATGATAGTTAAATTCTGAAATTGTGCCAATTTTAAAATTTTCTTGTAGTAATATAATGGATGTTAAAAGTTTGGCGAATATTGCCGTTCCAAGTTATGCTCAAGGGCTTCGAATTTTCGTGGTTGATCCTGACACTACTTCACTAATGCACACAGCAGCCATACTCGAAGAACATTCTTATAAAGGTATTTTTCTTTTTAATTACAATTGATATTTTTTAAAGGGTTTTAGTGCTCTTCACTAGCTATAATTTTGCTCTATTTTATACAGTGTCTTGTATGATTCTTGTTGTTTTTATTTTATAAACATTTTCTCACTGAATTTTGAAAAGATAATAGAATTTGTTGTGATGTGGAGGAGAGCTTCTTATATTATTATTTGTCTATCGTTCGATAATAACAATATTTGGGGGGGGCTTGTTCTTATCAAGTGGTTATTGATCAAATCTAATCAATCAACATTTGCAGAATTGGAGGTTATTATATGTTTAATGGTTAAATATGTCTTCCTTTATTAATCTAAAATAACTTTTCTTTTCTCCAACTAGAATTATTTTCAAATCAACTATTTTCTTTCATCTCTCTTAGGTTCCATAGATTATATATAGTATTAAGGTTTTTCTTTACTTGATGTTTTCTTCGATTTTTACTTAACAACCTGTTCATTGTAAAGTGATATGAATTTATGTAAAAAGAATATTCCGTGTCATGAAGCTATTGATCCAGTATATTCATCGGGTATACATGTGAATAAATTCGGTAAACAATAATTAACACATAACGCAGTTACCTTAACTTCACGGACAAATTAAAACTTTTCTTTATCTATATACAGTAATGACAACAAATGGTTAATTAGGATTAATGCATACTTGTTGTTGCTGTCGTACAGTGACAACGATTGAATTAGCAACTATTGCCTTGTCAATGATTCGAGAAAGGCAGAACCAATATGACCTTATCATTGCTGAAGTCAACATGCAAGAGATGGACGGATTCACATTTCTCAAGCACATTTTGCATGAAAAAGACATCCCAATTATTTGTAAGTTTATGCATCATCTTACCGAGAACTTGTTCGGGATGGAGGAGTAGAATCCTTTTATTTGTGATTTTTATCAAATAGCCGATGGAATTCATTGTTTGTTTTCTCTAGCCGGTATACTTAGATTATACATGGTTATATATATATATATATTACACGGGTTAATTCTTTTTTATGCATCATCTTCAGAAATCCTAATAGAAATAAATTATGTATTTATTTGTTGTAGTGATGTCTCATAAAGCAAACATGAAGATGGCCAAGAAAGCCTTGGAGGAAGGAGCATGCTTTTTTTGGCAAAAACCATTAAGAGTGAAGGATCTCATCAATATTTGGCAACATATTTTCCACAAGAAAGTCAAAGCTAAAATTCAAAAAGTGAACAAAAGAAAGCTTACAATTCAAGAAGAGGAATCTTCTACGGGTAAAGAGTAGTTAATGCTAATATTGCACATATTTTTAATAATTACAACTACTGAGTGGTAGTACAATTGGCTTGAGCTCACCATTAAATGAAAATATCCTCAACTAAATTTACTTCGTCATTTCATTTTGTAAAGTTCTACTGGAATTAAGTCACTTTTTATTATCAAATTTCAAAATAGTATTACATTTTTCTATGAGTTATTGGGGTATAATTAGTTTCAAAATCTTCAGAAACTTATGCTAAACATGAAAAATAATACTCTCGCTGATCCTAATTACTAGTCATTTTGTCAAATTGAACTTGTTCCGAAATATTCAACGTCTTAGAAAAACAAGAAGCTTTTATTAATATTCTTATGGAGAAAAAAGGTACATACACAATTGCTCTTATGGTTTATTACAGCTATTAAATAACATCAGCTTTCCAACGAGTTGGGCAAAAATAAAAAAATATGAATAATTTTCAAGTAAGATAACTAAAACTAATGTCATATAACTACTTTTTGTTGCATTAAAGTAACTAAACTTTACCAATTGTATTATTAAAGTAACAAAACTTATCTACCATAACATTAAATTTTAGTTACTTTATTGGGAAAAAAAAAACCTGACTTTACTATTACTGGGGTAAAGTTTAGGTACTTTACTGTTACACCAAGTAAATTAGTTACTTTAATATGCAAAAAAGTAATTTTGATTTTAGAAAGTTCAATCCCCATACTGAAATTAACTCTAATCTGGACATATATTTCAACAAGTCAAATGGGATCATGGATTTTCTGGTTGGTAGTTGTAGAAGCACTTGTAACTATAACAGTGAAATATATGCAGAAAAATACAAGAGAAACAAAGAGAAGAGTTGCGAAGACAAGATGGAGGAGAAAATGAAAGAAGAAGATAAAGTTCGCATTAACTTGGAGCAAAAACGACGTTTAATTTGGACCCCTCAACTTCATCTTAAATTTCTTAAAGCTGTTCATACTTTAGGTGATGAAAAGAGTAAGTCCCAATTGACTATTTGTTAGATTTATTTTTTCATTCAATTTTATTGTTAACGTTTTCTAACATTTTCGTTTGGTTATTCTATGTATCCAGAAGCTCAACCAAAGGCATTATTAAAGCTTATGAACGTCCCCAACTTAACTCATCGACATGTTGCTAGTCATTTGCAGGTTTGCACTATTAAATTCTTTAAATTTATCATAATGAAGTTTAATTTTATCTCCTATTAACACTGATAGCTAAAAT
This sequence comes from Lycium barbarum, assembly GCF_019175385.1. Lineage (NCBI taxonomy): Eukaryota > Viridiplantae > Streptophyta > Magnoliopsida > Solanales > Solanaceae > Lycium > Lycium barbarum. The sequence continues at coordinate 17,713,251 of NC_083342.1, forward strand.
TAACGAACATTCACTTGAGGACAACATACAATCACTTCATGATTTGATATGCACAAAGATATATTTAATTTGTGGGAAATTTTTAGACCTACTCTCAAACTTAAGGGACCATTTATGTCATTTTCTTATTCTTTTCATGTAGGAGTTGTTTGGTGGAATATTTAATGGCCAAAACATGAGTAATTTTATTGGTACACTACAAACAAAAGAAACCTCACTGAGTCATTTCTGCAATTTGGATGACCATCCAATTAATTAAATCATAGTCATAATGCAAGATTATGTGTTAATTAATGGACCTTCTTAGGGATGCTTCTTTTTTAATGGGCCTCAATCGGCACGAATCTAAATTAGTTGGGTTAGTGTAGGGTCGAAAATCGGATGGTTATATATATAAAAAAAAAAAAATACTATGATTTCTCCAGCAACCCATAATTACCTTTTTTGCCACTATTTTCCAAAAAATTTAAAGAATGCCTCACGAGTCCTTCTATTACAGGTTTCATCAAATTTAGTCTACACTCACTGTTTCACTAGATCCACTAGCACATATCATGTATACCCCGTTAACCATATATTATTGGGCTCTTGGTTAAAGCATAAAGAAACTAGGGTTATTAGTGCCCTTTTCACAAAAAAATAGCGATATTATTTTTTCCAAAACGTAGCAGTATTTTTCTTTCAAATCATAGCATATTCATTTTATGTGCGCGCATACAATATCAATGTATATACACTGATACATTCTAATGTATATATAGTAATACATAACATATACAAATGTATATAGATTGATTCATTGTACATACGTTGATAGCATTTCACACAGTGTGCACACGCATACAAGGATTATGCGTACAATTTATCAATGTATCTCTGCTATAAAATGTAAAATATAACTATATTTTGTAATTATTTAAAAGTACCCCTATAAATTTTAATTATGGAGCATAATCAATTAAATTAGGTAATTTTTTCCAGAAAATATTGTAGACAATGTAACCATTGTTTCTAACCCCTAGCAACATAGATTTTCGAAAGAAAAAATTATACGACTTAGAAAAAAATATACGTCTTATTTTTTGTATTTCTTTATTCCCTTTCAGAAGCATAGATTACGAGCAATGCGTTCGAGTAGCAAGGAGTTGCAAAAGAAAATTAAATTTTCATTAACAGACTCCAATACTCCAATTGCTAGTAAAGCTCAATTAAATATTGAAAGCTCAAGTTATTATGGCATTGCCAAAATCAGAGAGCTATTTAAAGATGCCAAGTCATGTTCTAGCAATATGATCAAGCATAATGAAGATCATATTACTATAACCAAATGTCCCAATGAAGCGTTTGATACTGTGGGAAATGAGAAAATTGATGTTAAAGACACCTCTGCTGGAGAATCAAATTCATGAAGTACTTATTCATGTGGCATAGGAGTTGTCAATTTTCAAGAGGAAAATTATTACTCTCAAGGATTAGAAAGACAAGATGTTGAGTTCCAATTTTCCGGGGGGCAGATTGAGAATCAAAATAACTTGGTGGAGTACTTTGAACGCGTGCCAAACTTGGAGTTGAATAATGATATTATAGATAATTTATCTTGTTCATCTCCTTTGGGAAGTATTCCAATGTGTGAAACTGAGATCATGAAGATACCTGAAGAAGAGTAAGCTCCAATGAACTAGAAATGATGAAGACTTTTATTCCTCTATTTCAATAAATTTTTGATGGCTAAAATTGTGATGGAAAATTATCCAAATTACCAAAGTCTTGATTTATATAATTCATAAAAAATTCCTCATAAAATATATTCCATAACATTATTTAAGATGAAGCTAGCATGAACCTCCAGGAACGGAGGCACGTTATGGCAAGTCATGCACTTTGATACCACACTACAAGAAAAAATATATGTGGCAACAAAATGTTTTTTGTTGTCATAGATTGATTATTGTTGCAAAAAGTACTTTTGGCAACAAAAAAATACTTTTTGCAACAATAATCAATACTATGACAACAAAATTAAATTCTTTGGTAACAAAAAAAATCATTTGCCAACAATAAAACTAAGTTGTTGCCAAATATAATTTTTTTTTGTTGCGATATCTATACTTTCTTGTAGTGTACCGTTTTGTAGGATTATTTTAAATTTAAATAACTACATAATACCTAGTGTAATTTCATATGTGGTCGGGGAAATGGTTTTTACTAAACTAGACATATAAAAATATGAAGAAAAAAAAATGAATAATATAAAATAAAATTTGATTGGCAATTTGCATGTCTTACGCCACTAGTTAAGGGCTGCGTTTGCCTATTTTAGGTTTGAGCCTCGACCTCAATATCTAATTTTAAAGCTCTTTGTTGAGCGTTAATTATTAAAAATAAAGAAGAGAGGTTGTAAAGCTTCGACTTAGTTATCTCTGGAGTATAAATCACTTTAACCACTATATCGACGCTCGTGATATATAAGTATGGTGCTCACAAAATGTCTCTTATATGACATTGTGTAATAGGAGTGATAAGTATAGGAGCGGATTTAGTATACAAGTTATTGGTTCATCAGAACCTAATAGTTTCTGCTCAAACCATATATATATATATTAACAATTTACTAAAGAATTATAAATATTAGATTTTGAACCCAGTAAATCAAACGGATTGTCATAGAATTTCAAACTCAAATTCATAAAGTAAAACTTATGAAATTTCTTATAAGATAGATATTAAATGCACAAACAATGATTTTTCTATAAAATTTAGACAATGTAAAACTACTATTCGAAATATTTTATTTGAGTGAAATTTATTTTTCTCCCCCTCCATTATAGATTCCTATACTATTATTGAATAATAGGAATCCAATTCAAATATGCAAACTTTGCTAAAACCGTTGTAGGAATCCAGCTCAAATAATGAAAACTTAGTTCAAACCATATTTTTTTCAACTCAGTTACCAAGTTATTCATAACCAAGTATTAGTAGAATTAGGAAGAGACCATCCAGTTAATTTCCTTTTGTTTTCTGTTTCTTTGCTCACCTTTTTTTATTTTAATATATAGGTATTGAGGTGGGTAAGAGACAAATAGGAGCATAGCTTGAGACTTCCAACATGGAACGAATGCTCAAAAAAGTTAAGAGATTTTTCAATTATTACCACAAAAAAGATCAGCAAGGTTTTAGGGAACTTGCCGTGACATAACACTCGATCCTAAAGAAGTTGGGAACTTGGAGATGACATAGTATTCGTGTAACGACTCGTTTGACCCTTTTACCTCCTTGACCCTTCTCCTAGCTCTATATGAATAAGTGAAAAAAGTGTTGACCAATAGTTGACTTTTGGGCAAATGAGTCTATTTGGAATTTTTATCAGTCCCATTAGGTCCAGAAGGTTGATTATAACTTGGTAGGATATTTGGTTCGGTTCCCGAGGTACCCCTTCTACCCCTATTGACCCTTTCCCCAACTTCATTACAGTGTTTTTGTCACGATCCAAATCACTGATCATGCTAGCACCTACGCAATCCCCACCTGGTAGGCGAACCCGCCCTTTTTTCAACGTTCAACAAAACATAAGTAAGTAAATAAGAAGGTAAGCAACCTCAAATGGTAGATAGATAATCATATGGAAATACAACAACTACCCAAGGAATCTAATCTGAATAGTACAAGAGCTACTAATACAGGTCTGAAATATACAAGTCTGTCTCATAATATGAAATAAAGACAGTAGGATAGAAGAGTCTCCGAACAGCAGATCGGAACATGGCTCACCCTAGAAACTCTAGCTGACTGCTTCGGGAACTTACCCAAGAAGGCCTGAAGTGAAATCTGTAACAAACTCTGCACTCAGAAAAGAATGCAGCAAGGTAGCATCAGTACAAACAACACATACTGGTCGGCATCATAGGCCAACAACAATCAGTTAACATATATAAAAGAACGAAATCAACAAATAGGCATGTAAGCAATCAAATGCAATCACTAAGCACATACGACCGAACTCACGGTATTAGGAACGACAATAGATCTCTGTAACCTCAAGTAATAGCCTAGGAGAAAGTCTCTAATCCTCAAGTCCATCAATCCCCTAGTATGTATTTATCAGGCACACGACAACTCAAGTCAATAATCAACCAGGGAATCAATGCTGAAACGCACCATGCAATACAATAAATATAACAACCAAAATCAGAGATATGAATGGATGTAATATAAATGCATGTGCGATGCAATGCAATGCACTGGCCAATTGTCTCATATCGTACACACATGCTACGGACGGAAACCTCCACGCCTCGATAGTCATGAATCTTGGGGGACCCGCAAAGTCCATGTACCACTCTCATGATCCCGGCAAAGACCTTAGGCATCAGACACTCATCTCTCTTTTACGCTCTCCATCAAAGACCTCGGAGGCTACACTCTTTCACTTATCATCATCAGTGCCTAGTCACAGCTCATATCAATGTATTATGTAAAATGAGGATGAATGACATGCATAATATAATTGCCAATAGTAAATCATAATCAAGATTTCATTCGTGTCTTATCATAAGTACACATCACAATTCAGGACCATTCTCGTTATCCTTCCTTTTTCCGATGATAAGTGAAATACAAAAGAGAGAGATGAATGCAAAACACAAAGGCAACAACCACATATAAAGTATGGAATGCACGTCGTTGACTTCCTCAGCCTCAATTAGACACATCAATTATAAAAGTCCTCAGATTTATATTATAATTTGCAGAACAACATTCGAATTCTCAATAACAATATTCCTCTTTCATCTGACAAAGAGATAACAAGAAGGAGAGAGGAAAGTATGTCAGTCATATGAATATCACATATAGACAGTAGGGCGACAGACCCAATCATAACAATAATGGTGACGAGCCCACATAGTCAATCAATAATACCAGCCTAAGAATATCCATCCCAACTTTATACTCGAAGGCTTAACATGCTTTCTCAATCAATAACTAACTTCTACATGTGCTTCGCTAACTGAAGTCTAACCGAAAGGTAAGCCGTAACCTATCTCGCTGTCGAACTGGAGCCACGAACAATCAAATCTGAGCCTTGCCCTTCCATAGAGCCTCCACGTACTCAAAGTCTATCCATTATCGAATTATAAGTTAGAAACGAGAAACAAAGATTCCCATATAGCTATACATTCATTCTATTCAAAAATCGACTTAAAGAAAGGGGAAATCAGGCCCACCAGGGAAAAATGGCTTTCAAAGGTGGAATAGGTAACTCAAAGTTCTAAAAGTTCAATTCTACTCCCCAATTGCTACATTAACTCAAGTATTGATTAATTTCATCATTCCAAGCAAAACCCCCAATTTGGGTATAAACCCTAACTTTCAATCTTTCAATTTTTGAACTAGAAAGGAATATTCGAGCCTGTTGGGTACTAATTTATGATATTCCATGCCCAGATTAGTCAAATACAACATTTAATCTCATATTGGAAGATTAAATTTCAAATAATAAAGTAAAGGTCAAAACTCATCTTTTTCCTTTGGTTCTCTAGCTTTTCTACCATAGATCCAAGCTTAGGAAAGGTAAATAAAGGAAATCAATGTTAGAAAGACTTAGCCCAAGAAGAATCCACCGGGAACCTCTTCAAATCCCTTTAGAGACACTTAGGGGAAATAATATTTGGAATAGAAAATGAAAGGGTTTCACTAAGCATTAAATATAATCTGTTTTTGCATTTTTCGCTGCAGCGATAAGGGGTCCACTATAGCGGAACCGCTCCCATGATGCCCACCTCTCTATAGCGCACTCGCTCCAGTGGAGCACCATTTGTTGGAGCGGATTCCCAAGAATCCAACTAAACACGCGCCAGCGGACCAAGCCTTGCCGAGGCGGGTCTGCTGTGGCGCACAATGGCTCGCCCCAACGAGACATCATCCACTAGCAATTTGCTGGGTTTTCACTAACTTCTTCCCAAAATTCGACAATCACCCGAGACCTCCCAAATGCAAACCAGAATTGTAAACATACATAAAAACACCCTGCGGACCCACTCGTAGTCTCAGAATTCTCAAAGGAGGTCTATTTGACCGGGTCAACACCCAATGGCCAAAAACCAACTTTTCAACCAATAACCCAAAATGCTCCTGAGTGCCTTGAGAACCAAACTGAATATCCCACCAAGTCTATCACCCTCGACTCAAAAGGCTAAATTCTAACCAGTCATTAACTTAGTATCGAAAAACTATACCTTATGATCGTAATCTTCATGTGTCTCAATCTTCACCCGATACACAAATCTGATATAACCCGAATCTTTATACACAAAACCTGTAGCCTCATATAATACCCTTTAACCATCAAATCTCCTATTCTAACACCTCAATATGTCAATCATCATTCCGAAAGAATAAAATATCCCAATCTCTTGCACCAACCTCGCACAACTATTTCCAAGCCCTTAATATTCTAAAAATGCTCATCCAAGAATTCCAGTTTGTAATACCCACAACATAATACACTACCACGAAGACGGTCTCATCTCGAAAATATAACTCCAACCTTCAAATTATAGAGATTCCCAGAATCCCTTTCCTTTAAACCACACTAACTGCTCCATTGAAGAGTGATACGAAATTACCCAACTGGGTACCACACAAGCCACTTCTACCAGCCTTAACTTGTCGGTTACTTGAAATTTTCTTCTCACTAGTCGCTAATCACGAAACCTCACAGAACTTCATCATATCACTTAGTCTATTTTTATAGACTCCCTTCTTTACGCATACTGAACAATCACACCTCATCTGAAATATGCAAGACAAAAACACCACATTCTATACTAACCCAAGCAATCCCGAAGATGTACCTTATTCTTACCGATTCTCGATCAACTATACCTTTTCTTGACTCTTTAATTCCTCAATTTCTATCTATTCACATTCATTGCCTCCGTCTGACCATTACTCAAGCCCGCTCAATATTATGCCGCATAATCATAAGTCTTGCAAACTGTCACGACCCAGCCCCGTGGGCCATGACTAGTGCCCGAGCTGGACACCCATATGTACCTGTCATATATAATCGGACTAATACTATAGGTCCTCAATCAATCACAACGTAATAACATACACGAGCCGACGAGGCTGCTTCAACAAAACGATAATATATGCAAGCCGTCAAGGCTGCTACAGCGCTAGACCATCCATAATAACCATGTAGGCACAGCTGACCACATCTGAACACAACCCACATACATGTCTACAGACCTCTAGAGTATCAATAGTAACATATGACGGGATAGGGCCCCGTCGTACCCATGGACAAAATATATATGTGCATATCAGGAAGTCTGTACCAAAATCTAGGCTCCGGAACGACGGAGCTCTCCAAGACAGCAGAAAGGGGACTCTAAGCTGGCGGATCACCAAATCGAGTATCTGTACCTGCGGGCATGAAACGCAGCCCCCCGAAGAAAGGGGGTCAGTACGAAATATGTACTGAGCATGTAAAGCATGAAATACAGTAAACATGATCATATCTGAAATGAGGAGTACAGAACACGAGTACAATATCCAGAATACCAAAATGCTTGCCTTTGAAACATAAATCACGCATATCCATATCATATATCATACTCAACCCGTTATGGGGCGTAGTAACATAATTAGATAATCATCCTGTACATATGTATATATAACGTGTCCCGGCCTTATAGTAAGGGACTCGATAAATAAAATCATATCATCATCATGCATATGTATATATATAACGTGTCCCGGCCCTCTAGTGAGGGACTCGGTGGATAAAGTCATCATATGCCATCCTGGCCGCCATCACCGTATCATCACATCATCATATACGTATACATATAACGTGTCCCGGCCCTCTAGTGAGGGACTCGATGAACAATGCAGTGAAGTTGTGCACGAAAACATATCCTGGCCCGGGACTCAGTGAAAGACATATTAAGACATGCAAGAGTGGAGTAGTGAGCAACCATATGCAAATTAAAACATTTTCAAAGACTCCAAGGAATAATCAACACGAGCTATCATTTAAAAATTTGGACAATAGTCATATTAAATACCTTTCGAATGTCACTCGGAACATATCAAATAACTCTCGAATGTCATCATGAAGTATATCAAAAGGACTTAGAAATCATAGTCATATGTCAATAAAATATGAAACATCTTATGGAAGTCCGAGTATTAGTTATCATAAAATTCCCAAGCATAGGAACGTGTATATATCGACTATTATACGATGTATAGAAAACTGAAGAGGGAGGCTCAATCACTTGAAAATGGTAATATCAAGAAGTGAATAAGAATCATAAATGTCACTCAAACTTATGAATGGAATTACCCCAAAGCTCATGTCATTTATCACTTACGCCTAGGACATGCCAAAAGAAAGAAGGGATAGGCTTTACATACCTTTAGTGCTTATTCGTGATACGACACGTATACGCTGCTCGAAGTGGCTCAACCTATTAAGACGTCAAGAATTATGGTAAAGCTACGGAAAGGTTCAAAACGTGTCCCAACGTTAGTAGTTCACTTCTAGAAAATTAGACAGCGTTTCCTTTATATTCAACCAACTACACAATAACCAAGTCAATACCAACAACCACACGTTCAGGTACTATATTGAGACTAACTAAGACAGGGTACAAGAATGTCCCGAGACAGCCCGCACAACATTTTCAAGTCAGCCCACATATTACAACATTCGATAGTAACCCACATACGACTATGACATATTCAAGCCATTTTTAATGAGCCATAGTCATAATATTTTCATTGAAACGACCTGATAACAGCCCCACCAACATAACAACACAACGTATAATCTTAACTATAATTAATTTTCCAACTCAACAAGAACAACCAAAATGCTACTTAAAATTAATTCACTAATTCCCACTAAAACAGCCCCTACACGGTTTCAATCATCAACATACATAATTCCTTATACCCAATTCACATCTACCAAATTATACAAGTCTAAACCACCTCCAAAACATGTATAAGAGAATTAAATCTTACCTTAACAAGATTGATTCCTCCAAATTAATTCCCAAATTGCTGCCAACGTTTTGGGTCTTCAAAGAATCCATAAATTGATCAATATTGCTGGCAACATTTCTCTTATTCTCCTATATAATTTCCCTTAAATTGAAATTGTTTACATGGATGAAATGAGATTGAAAATGAAGAAGAGGGTGCTGGTACGTTTTGCCCCTTCAACTTAGTCATCTTAACCTTTGTAATGGAGCAATTAATATTATACTCCTACTTGGCAGCACCTTTTTCTTTTATAGTATCAAATGTAAACTTCATATTTATGTGGAAAGGGATGTTATGGAGTTGGGTGGAAACTTATCAGATAAGATTCTTGCTAGACAATTTCTTAATTATGAAGAATGAATAGGTAGCAATGATGTCTAATACACGTTCAAAATACATGTGGTAACGTGGATGACATGCAGCCCCTCCAATTATTTTAATATAAAAAATATAAAGTCATAAGATATACTTTGCAAGTTCTTATCTGTGGAAAATAATCCCATACACCAATATTTTAATATTTTTTTTCCAAATACATAAACTTCCAAAACTTTTGTTATTGAAATATCATATAAAATTAAGACATACACGTATTTCACAAAAACTAATACATCTAGAAATTATGTTTGTCAAATTATAATCTTTTCTCAACCTAATATCACGAGTACAAATTTTTGTACTGTCAATTCTCATAATGAAAAAGAAAAAAAAATAACTTTTCATAAGAGAAAATAGTTTATATTCTCATAACAAATAAAATCTCATTTATAAATGTCCTCACACAGCACATATAATTTAAAACGTATTCGAGAAGTAGTAACAGTAATAGCTATAGAAAATCATACTTTTCAAATATTTATTAAAAGGGGTTTACTTAAAAGAAAATACCATACCAAGACCATATATGACAGTTTTAAAATTCGTCAAACTTATTCTGTTACTAATGTCATTGAACTCGTACACTTTCTAACTTATGAAAATGCAGGATGTAACACAAACTAGCTGAGTCAATCTTGGAGATAGTAGTATGCCACACACTCTACACCATAGAGTTCCTTTACGTCACTCAACTCCAAAATTGATTACTTTCTAAATCCAGCGTATCACATATACAGTCCTACTAATGCCCTCACGTATCTCCACCAAGGTGCCTTTGCTCAAATTCCCTTAAATCAATTTCTGAAACATTCTCCACATCTTGAATTAATTCAAACCTCATCATTGATTTACCACCTTAATGCCTTTAAATGCTACTTGCACACGATGAATCACCTCTTCCGTTACTAGTTGAACCTGAACACCTCTGACAAATCATGCGATTATCCCTTTCATTCGATCAACTCAACCGAATAGTAACACCAGTAGTTGCAGGAACTAGCCGAAACTTACACAATAGGTACAAGGCTCTCAGCCCTAATCCAATATTAGATGCAACACCCGATAACTCCTTAAGTACTAACACTTCGGACTTGTCCAACACTAGAGTCATTTCATTAGTCAACCACTTGCTCCCATTGGCCCACGACATAACCAAATATACCAATTCAACACTGAACCCTTATGTCTATTCTACCATGTATGACCGCAACATAACTCTCAAATCAACTAGCTCTTGATCCCACGATCTCCTTACCGTTTCTCTAAATATGACGACCCGACCAACACACCCTTTACTGAATGACCAAGACCACAGTTGCAAAATATCTTAAGTCTCCACTTGTTACAATTAACCCTGCTTTTCGATCTAGAACTAATAAAAATTTTCCTGAAGGAACCCATAAACTACTAGTTCTTACTCCACCACTACCATATTGCCACGTGAAAGCCCAACTTAACTTTTCACGACCAAATACGAAGTCCACTTTTGTACCAATTGCAACCTTATCCTGACAAGCACGTCAGATACCAATTGTTCCCTTCTTAATACCGGAGAGTGATCTATCAAAATCCTCTTCCTTACGCCTCCATCCCATAACACAAAATTACTCTTACCAAAATACCCTAAGAAGTCTTACTTCGCTACACATTTTCTACACGCGGTCACTATCCTTTTGCCAAATCTGATGGTCCTTACCAAACTTACACTCGTCCACGCATATCGACGTCTAATATATTGTCACTGTTGAATCGTTGACCTTCCATTGGTACAACGTGCCACCCCAACCATCATAATACATTGACGATTTTGAAAATTTTCCCAAACCGATCATACCTCGAACAAATCAGTCTTGTTAAGCCATAAATGCACTTCTGTGACTTCCGAGCAACCCAACGCTGAAAATATGGAGATCATTTGTCCCTCTTTACTATCTCTCTCATTTCTCAAGAAAACTTTCACAATAAATGAGTCTTAACCCTAATCCCACACAACTAAATCCTCTAAGCCATAGCTAGACACTGAAATTGGTCACGCGTCTGATCAGAATGACCCATCTCGTATCATACCATGCCATGTCATAACAAAACCTTTCACATAAGAATTTAAGGACGAGTTCCCACCTTCCGTGGTTGATTAAGAAAAGAAAATTCAGATACAAATTTGAATCGACTAGATACTAATTTGAATGAAGTAGCACAAAGAAATGTAAGAATTGAAAGTTCTCTAAATGTCCTATAGCCACTGGAAGATAAGTGCGGAGCTCATCGTACCGATCCGCAAGACTCTACTAGACATGCTCTTGTACTTATAGACCGAGTAACCTAGGGCTCTGATACCAACTTGTCATGACCCAAATCACAGATCGTGCGGGCACCTACCCAATCCCACCTGGTAGGCGAACCCGTCCCTTTTAACACATTCAACACAACGTACGTACATAAATAAGAAGGTAAGCAACCAAAAATGATAGATAGATAATCATGTGAAAATGCAACAACTGCCTAAGGAATCTGGTCTGAATAGTATAAGAGCTACTAATAACGGTCTGAAATATAAAAGTTTGTCGCATGATATGAAATAAAGATAGTAGGAGAGAAGAGTTTCCGAGCAGTGGATCGGAACATGGCTCACCCTGGAAACTACAGTTGATTGCCTTAGGAACTCACCCACGAGGGCCTGATGTGGAATCTGTAACAAACACTGCACTTTGAAAAGAATCCAACAAGGTAGCATCAGGCCGACAATAATTAGCTAACATATATAAAAGAAAGAAATAAACAAATAGGCATGTAAGCAATCAAGTGCAATAACTAAGCAGATACAACCAAACTCATGGTAATAGGAACCACAATAGATCTCTGTAACCTCAAGTCATGGCCTAGGAGAAAGTCTCTAATCCTCGAGTCCATCAATCCCTAAGTATGTATTTATTAGGTACATGGCAACTCAAGTCAATAATCAACCAAGGAATCAATGCTGAAACACACCATGCAATACAATAAATACAACAACCAGAATCAGAGGTATGAATAAATGTAATATGAATGCATGTGCGATGCAATGCAATGCACTGGCCAACTTTCTCATATCCTACGCACATGCTACGGACGGGAACCTCCACGTCTCGATAGTCATGACCCATAGGGGACCCGTGAAGTCCATGTACCACTCTCAAGATCTCGATAAATACCTCGGGCATCAGGACCCGGGCAAATACCTCGGACATTGGACACTCATCTCTCTGTCACAGCTTATATCAATGTATCATGTAAAATGAGGATGAATTCCATGCATAATATCATTTCCAACAGTAAATCATAATCGATATTTCGTTCGTGTCTTATCATAAGTACACATCACAATTCAGGCCCACTCTCGTTACCCTTCATTTTTCCAATGATAAGTGAAATAAAAAAGAGAGAGATGAATGCAAAACATAAAGGCAACAATCACATGAAGTACGGAATGCATGTCGTGCACTTCCTCAGCCTCAATTAGATACACAATCATAGAATTCCTCAGATTTATATTATAATTTGCAGATCAACATTCCAATTCTCAATAACAATATTCCTCTTTCATCTGACAAAGGGATAATAAGAGGAAGAGGGGCATGTATGTCAGTCACATGAATATCACACATGGACAGTAGGGTGACAGGCCTAATCATAACAATCATTACGATGAGCCCACATAGTTAATCAATAATAACAACCTAAGAATATTCATCCCAACTTCATACCCGAAGACTTAACATGCTTTCTTCGTCAATAACTAACTTCTATGTATGCTTCGCTAATTGAAGTCTAACTGAAAGGTAAGCCATAACCTACCTGGCTGCCCAGCTGGAGCCACAAACAATCAAATCTGAGTTTTGGCCTTTCGAAGAGCCTCCAAGTACTCAAAGTCTATCCATTCTTGAATTCTAAGTTAGAATCGAGAAACAACGATACCTATATTGCTATACATTCGTTCTATCAGAAATTAACTTAAAAAATAGGAAATCGGGCCCATAAGGGCAAAACAGGGATTTTGAATGTGGAATAAGTAACTCAACAATCTATAAGTTGAATTCCACTCTCCAATTGGTACATCAGCTCAAGTATTGATCAATTTCATCATTCCAAGCAAAACCCCGAATTTGGGTATAAACCTTAACTTTTAATCGTTTAATTTCTCAACTAGAAAGGAAAATTCCAGCCTATTGGTTACTAATTCCTGATATTCCATGCTTATGAATTTGCTGGTTTTTCACTAACTTCTTCCCAAAACTCGACAATCACCTGAGACCTCCCAGATGCAAACCAGAATTGTAAACATACATAAACACACACTGTGGACTCACTCATGATCTCGGAATTCCCAACGGAGTTCTATTTGACCGGGTCAATACCAGTGGCCAGGAATTAACTTTCCAACCAATTACTTGAAATGATCCCGAGTGCGTCGGGAACCAAACTAAACATCTCACTAAGTCATAATCGACCCTCCGAACCTCTCAGAATTGATGGTTTTTTGAAAAAGGTCCATTTACCCAAAAGTCAACTATCGATCAACCGTTTTATACTTTAAGGATCTATTTCTAATAATCCATCACAAATCTCACTCGATTACCTCAGGAACTATGCCACCCATCCTCGCGACTCAAAATTGTGCTAATAGGGCTCGAAGAAGGGTCAACAGGGGTTAATGGGTCAAAAATGCAATAACGACCAAAAGGATCGTTACAGTTTTTGACTTGTGGGGATGGGTGAAACTGTCCCCGAGGTAATCGGGTGAGTCTCGGTTGCTTTTAAGGAATTTAAAAGTGCTTAAGTCGAATAAATGAAAATAGTTAACCAAAAGTTGACTTTTGGGTATTTGAGTCTTTTCTGGATTTTTGTAGGTTCCATTAGGTCTATGTAACGATCCTTTTGGTCTTTTAGGATTTTTGATCCTTTTACCCCTATTGACCTTTCTCTTAGCTTTTTTAGAGCGTGTTTGACCCATGGGGATGGGTAGCACGGTCCCTAGATGATCGGGAATTGCTTTGAGGAAATTAGAGGCTTAAAGTGAAAAACCTTTGACCAATAGTTGACTTTTGGGTAAACAAACCTTTTTTGGAATTTCGTCCTTTCATGAGGTCCGGAGATTCATTTATAACTTGATGGGGTGGTTGGTTTGGTTCTCAAGGCACTCGAGAGCATTTTTATCACTTGGTTGGATTTATTTTAGGGTTTTGGGGTTTATCGGGTCAAGATGACCTCTGTTGGGAATTTTGAGGGTACGAGTGAGTTCGTAGCGTGTTTTTACATTGGTATACATATCTGGTTTCTATCTTAGGGGTCTCGAATGGCTGTCGGGTTTTGGGTTGGACTTAGTGAAAAATCAGATTTTTGCTAGTTTGGGTGTCCCGCTTCTACGGACATGGGTTCGCCTCTGCAGGCCCGCCTATGCGAGACTTACCCCGTAGAAGAGAGGAAGCAAGGTGGCAAGTAGCTTCGCTTATGCAATCATTTCTTCGCGGAGGCGAGTCTGCATCTACAGATAGGGTGTCCACATATGTAAGAATCGCTAAATAGAAAACTTTATATTCCCTAATCTCAAACCATTTCTTCCCATTCACTAAATTAGAGACCTAGAGAGCATTTGGGGGCGATTTTGGGGGAGTTTTGAGAGGATTCTTCTTGGCGGTAAGTTCCTTAAACTCACTTTGTGATTTTATTATGGTTTAGTATGGAATCCATGGAAGCTTTTCATCTTCTAGTGGGGAAAATGGGTCATAAACCCTAAGATGTTTTCATAAATCTTTTTCTCAATCCAAATGATTCTTTTGGGAAATCTTCTTGAATCTAGTTTTGAATCTTTGGGATAACTAGTTGCTAAGCTTGAATCTCTCTTTTATCTAAGAATTGATTGTGGAAATTGGGGATTTTCTCTAAATTGGGGATTGTTTATTAATGATGCAATTAATGCTAAATTGGTATTAGTTTGTGCTAATAATTAGTGTTTTGACTTTTTAAGCTTTGGGTTGACCTTTTCCAACTTTAATTTTCATTTTTGCCCTTATGGGCCCGAGTTTCCTTTTTAAGGGTTATTTTTCATTTCGAATCATATTATGACAGTATGGGTATCGTTAGTCCCAGATTCTAATGTATATTACAATATTGACTAGACTTCGACCATTCAGAAGCTCTTCGTAAAAGGAAGGCTCGTATTGGATAGTTCGCGGCACCTGCTCGGCACTGATATAGGCTAGGGCTTACCTTATGGTTAGACTTCGGTTGGTGAAGCATATGTAAAGTTTAGTTATTGACAGGGAATGCATGATAGGCCATTGGGCATGGTGTTAAGGTGAAATCCAATAGGTTGGTTCCGTCAGTTGTTATGTGGGCTTGTCGCCATGTTTGAGATATTTGTGATTTATGTTTATATTCATCCCTCCCTTAATATCTCAGTTATCATCGAAAAAAGGAAAGATAATGAAAATGGATTGAAATGTGTAGTGTACTTCATGATAAGTAATGGATGATATTTCGATATGATTTACCGTTGATGTTGATATCATACATGGCATGCATTCTTATTACGTGTTGATGATTCAAGTTGTTGATTTAGACTTATACAATCATTTATATATCATTCATGCATATGCATCTATGGTTAATATGGAAACAAGGATACTCTGTGTGTTCCCAATTGGCAAAGGTAACAAAGGAGATTCTGTGTGAACCGTAGCGGCGACGTTCAGTGTGAATCCTAGTGGATATTGGAATTCTGTGTGAAACCTTGTGGCGGCGCTCTGTGTGAGACCTAGAGGATATTTCTGTGTGAATACATGGACTTTGCGAGTCCCCCATGGGTCATGACTATAGGGCATTTCCCTTAGCATGTGTGTACAGTTGAAAGGTTGGCCAGTGCATTTCATTACTTGCATCTCATACATATCCACTCATTCATCTCGACTGTGTTCATAGCCTATTATACATTTGGTTGATCTCATTCCTAGACTTATATTGCATACTTGGCTGATTTTGTACTTAAGACTGTTCTTGACTATTCTTGCTTGCTTATCTGCTTACCAGTTAATTTCTTTCCTTTGTATATGTAAACTAATCATTGGCGGTGTATGATGCTTACTAGTACTAGTATTGTGTTGATACTACTCTTGATGTACTCTTTTTCTGAGTGCAAAGTTCTACACTAGATCCACGTTTCAGCCTCGCGAGTGATCCTGAGGCCTACTTGCAAGAGCATATCTAGTAGAGTCTTACGGATCGGTACGATGAGCTCCGTACTTATCTACGAGAGGCTCTAGGACATTTAGGAAACTTCAAATTCTTTCATTCCTTTCATCTGACTTTATTAAAATTTGTATCTAGAAGGTTAAAATTTGGTATCTGACTTCACTCCTATTCTCTCACAAGACAAGTGCGACAACTACGATAGATGAAGTACCTGCGCCAGCAGCTAGGGCCAGAGCACGAGGTTGAGGCCGAGGGAGAGGACGTAGCAGAGGCAGAGGCTGAGGTGCAGCACCGGCCAGGGGCAGGGTCCCTACGATTGGTCAGACCCGCACTAGATTTTTATCTCCAGAGCCAAAGGTTTGAATAAGCACGAGCCCATGGATAAGGAAGAGCTGGGACTAGCCCAGGCTCCCCCCGAGGTGATTTCTACTGTTGTTCTCCAGGATGCCAGGGTTCGTATATTGAGTCTTCTTGAGGGTTTGACCCAGGTGGGTGGCCTTCCAGCTACTCCAGGAGGATCTCTGACTAGAGCGGGAGCACAGACTCCTGAGCAGTATCAGACTCACGAGGCACAGCTTACTGTTAAGGTGGCTTCTGGTATTGACAAGATCCCAGCACCTGCCTTTGCTCCTAGGCCTGTTGTCAGTCCGACTATGACCGTCAAGGAGTAAGATTTGTTTGGTAGGTTCATCAAGATGAATCTTCCGGAGTTCTTTAGTATAACTGTAGAGGATGCGTATGAGTTTACTGTGGACAGTCATGGAAGGCTCCATAAGCTGGGTATAATTGAGTCTCATGGAGTTGATTTTGTTTCTTTCTAGTTGCGTGGGGACACAAAGATATGGTGGAGGTTTTATGTTGAGTGTCGACCAGCTAGGTCCCTCCCTTGACTTGGACCCATTTTTATCAGGTACTCTTGGAGAAGTACATCCTCCATACTTTGAGAGATAAGAGGAGAGGCGAGTTTAATGATTTCGAGAGAGGGTTATGCTCGTCGCAGAGTTGATTCTGTATCGTTATGTTGTTCAATTGATTCCCACTGAGACAGAAAGACTGACGAGATTTGTGGGAGGATTACTGCTTCTGTTGAATATGTCCTGTATTCAGCTTGTGGCTATAGGTTCTTCGTTTCAGTCTATAGTGGATCATTGTCACAATCCTATTTCACTAAGTCATGCGGGCACCTACCTTTCCTACCTCGGTAGGCGAACCCTTAATTCAACATTCACCAATAATAGAAAAATAGTGGAAGAAAGTAAATAACGTAAGTCTCATGATAATATAATATAAGTAAGTGTGGAAGTAAAAGAAATCCACCCCAGTATCTGGTCTGTCATACAGGAGCATCTAATCTAAATACTACAAGTCTGAATAATAATACATAAATAGTCTCAGAATCATGTCTCAAAATAGAAAGCAAGACATAAATAATAGGAAGAGTCTTCGGGCAAAGAACGTCCTCATGCTCACCCTGAAGAGACTCGAATCAGCAATCCTCGAATATCAGCCACAAGGGGTAGAAGTGGATCCAACCTGATACTCTGCAATCATAAAAGAATGCAACAGGTACAGGTCAGTACAAATAACAAGTACTGGTAGGTGTCATAGGCCGACTAAGACTAGCTAACGTATATAAAGACAACAAAGCAAGATAAACACGTAACCTAACAAAGCACAAGTCAACACGAATCCATATCCATGGCACAAGTCATCACCTATGTTACAGCATCTAAACCCAGCTGTGCCAAGTCTCAGTATAATCAATCCAAACCAGTACATCACAATCATATCATAACAAGTCATCACCTATGTTATAGCATCTAAACCCAGCTGTGCCAGGTCTCAGTATAACCATTCTAAACCAGTACATCACAATCATATCACAACTATATCACAGGAAACCAAAAGGTACAATGCAATGCAATGATATATGTATGATGACTGCAATGCATATGCACCATACACATACACTCAGACCGATGGAACATCACGTCTCGGTAGTACAATCAATGGGGGACCCGCAAAGTCCATGTACCATTCTTCCCGGCAATGACCTCGATGACGAGCACTCTCTCGATCACGGTAAGGGACCTCGGGCATCGAGCACTCATTCCTTTCCGGTAATTAACATCACATCACGGACTCTCATCTCTCTTTTACACTCTCTGACAAAGACCTCGGAGGCTACACTCTCTCACTTATCATCATCAGCACCATAATAATGCAATATAAATGTATCATGGAAATGAGTACGAATACGATAAAATGTAATATCAACATCCAGTTCAATCCTAAACGGTACCACACATGGCACACAAGTAATATCAATAATAAGGCTACACAATAAGCCACAATGGAATCACGATTCTCCTCTCAATATCAATCATGCCACAATGAAATCATGATTCTCATCTCAATATCAACCATGTAAAGTACCCCAATATCATAGCCATGATATATCACTAATCACCAATATCTGATGTCTCAACGTGGCAACGAGCCAATAAGTAAATAGAACAATCCAATCCAACATCGCAACGGGGTGGCTAGCCCCCAAATCACACAACAAGGCCCAACCTATGATAATATCCAACCCAACTTCATACCTGAAGGTTTACATGCATTATTCAACAATATCATCTAAACATACGCTTCGCTAATGGAAGTCTCACCATAAGGTAAATCGTAACCTACCTGGAGGGCCGAACAACAAAGTCTCCTATAGTCGAACCTTAGTATTTCCCTTCCTTTGAGCCTCAAGATAATGAAAAGTCTAATCATATCCAAATCATGAAGTTAGAATCAAGAAGAAACATCATTCAAACCTTACTTCTATTCAAGACCCAAATCCCAACCTATAGAATGGGATTTATGAACTAAAGAGATTAAATTAGGAATCTATAGGTCTCAACATGAAATTAATGTTCTAGGTGATCAATTCCCATCAATTATACACTAGAAAACTAACAAATCTCTTAAATTCGGATTCTAGGCAAAACCCCCAAATTTGGGTATGAATCCTAACTTCCAATTCTATAAATTAGCTACTAATTAGGAAGGAATCACGCAATAATTGATTCTAATCATCAATTCCATGCTTAATGAAGCTAACCCAATCACTAGTCCAAGATTTAATAGCCTAGAATGAAGAACCCACAAAACCCTCCTTCAATCCACCATTTCTTGAGAAAACTAGCATGCTTAATGGATTCCTAAGGTAAATAATGTAACATGGAATGGAAAGGAAGGTGAAGGAACTTACCTATGAAGAACAGCCTCGAATGCTCCCAAAAAGCTCAAAAGTCGGAGTGGTATTGAATGAGAGACTTAGGGCTTTTAACGCTCTTTTAATGAATCTAACGGCCCGTCACCCGCTTCCGCGTCCATGCTAGCGCTTCAGTGGTCCCGTTCCCGCGGTCTGTGACAGCTTCTGCGGTCTTGCACAAATACACAAGCCACTACAGCGGTAGGTAACTGCTAAAACGGTACTGCTGCCGCGATCCTGGTGCCGCCATAACGGGCACTAGACACCATAAATTTCCAAGTTTTCACTAAAACGACACGAAATTTCGACTATCACCCAAGAACATTTGGTCACAAACTATATATGCAGATATACATAAAAACACGCTACGAGAGTACTAGTGGCCTATGAATTTCCAACAAAGGTCTCGTTGACCGAGTCAACTCCCGATACCTCAAAATCAACTTCCCAACCCAAGTCCCAAAATGCATCCAAGTGCATTGGGAATCTAAATGAATATACACACAAGTTCCAAAAGACTATCCAAACCTCTTGAAATCGACAGAATCCCGAAAAAGGTCCGTTTACCTAAAAGTCAACTTTGAGTCAACTCTTTTTCGCTTTAAGTCCAAATTTCCCATGAAGTCACCCAAATCATATCCAAAGACCTTAGAAAGCATGTTAACGGTCCCCTCAGGTCAAAAATGAGCTAAAACAACTCAGGAAAAGGTCAAAAGCACCAAAAAGGAAATAACAACCAAACGAATCGTCACAATCATGCTACGAATATTGAGTCTGCTAGGATTCAAGCTCATGGTGGGGGCAGTGATAAGAGGATCCATAAGTTTGGCAGTCACAGTGGTTCTATTTTGAGAGGCAGGGACCAGCGGGCCGGATTCATCACCAGTACTCTGGCTGCCCCATCCAGTCAGCACTTCAGATATCAATAGACGACCCTACTGGGCAGACTGGACTTAGCACTATGCAGACTTCTCGAGGTTTCGATTCTCGACCTTTAGACCGTGGTAGATATTTTGGTTCTTCAGTTTCAATGACACAGCCCAGACGTCCAGAGTTTGTTATTCATATGGTGACCCTGGGTACTTCGCCGGAGAATATTTCAGACCCAGACAGAGTGGGGCCCAGCAGGGTTTCAGCTTTCTGTCACGACCCGACTAGGAGCCGTGACGGGTACCCGGGGCTAACCACCGAGCACCACTCATTTCCTTACTCGTCATAGTCATTATGCAATTCTTCACCATTCATATGCTCATAATCATAAGACATCCATTTTTCATTTGGAAAACATAATTAATTTTATATACATAAGCCCTTCGGCTATCAAAATAATAATATATACACCATAGTAGCATCGTGAGACCATACTACCCACACATACGTATTTACGAGCCTCTACTTAGAGTACTAGACATATGGACGGGACAAGAACCCGTCGTGCCCGAAATACATATACACATATATATACACAGAAGAATAAACCCATTTAGCACCTCCGGAATAATGGAGTGCTCCTGTAAAACTACTGATAGCTCCTATAGGTCTGCGCCGTCTCCCTGTCTACCTGTGGGCATGAACACAGCGTCCAAAGAAAACGGACGTCAGTACGAATATTGTTCTGAGTATGTAAGGTATGAAAGAAATAAACATGATAAAGAAATCATAAGTCATAAGGTGAAGGCAAGACCTGCGTGACCTTTAAGGATGAATATATTTCATACATGTATCATATATACATAATCGTCGTACATGAATCATCATAGCGTATACATCATTATGTCATATAATTCATCATCGTAGTACCGTATCTACTCATACACATAAGACATTATCCGTATTCGGCCACGTAGTGGCTCGACAATATCCGTATTCGGCCACGTAGTGGCTCGATAATATCACATACATATCTTTCGTATTCGGCCACGTAGTGGCTCGACATTATCACATACATCATAACAAGACTCGGTATATCTCATCATCATCATTGCTATCACATACATCTTGTAAGCTTATCGTAACCTTTCACTAAAGAATACATTTAAATTAGCATAAGTATTTTGCCTCACCTTGAAGGAATTAGCATATAAGGTGAGGGTATACAACAAACATCATTAATAAGTCATAGTTAACATCGTTAGCTTGTAGAAGCATTATACCATGAACACTAGAACTTTTAGACTTAAGCTCATCATCTTCATTATTGCATTCGTAACATATCTCTTTTCTTTATCTTGCGTGATGCTCTTTATAATCGTAGACTCGTAGTTTTCGATACGTAGGAAAATCATGAAGAAGGAGGGAATATCATATCATAGGATTCACGCCTTAGAAAGAAAGGACTAGCCTTACATACCTTTTCGTTTAACTACTCTATCGCTCAAACGTTCCTCTTCTAATATTCACGTTTCTACCTTCAAAAGAGTTCATACTCATATTAGATAATCGATAACATAAGCGTGTTTGAACTAGAGCTATAGAAAATTGAGTAGCATCTCCTTTGTTTCTACTACTTTCTCCATATCACATATCGACTCCCAAACGTCAGTAATAACATTCATAATATCATAATCAATGACTTTAGTCAAATTCATTATTATCCAATCCTTACAATTTCCTCTCAAGGTTATCCATATTCACAATCATAATACAACGTTTCATTCATACTCATCTAATGTTTCTCTCATACTCTTAACATCATTCATAACGTAATTACAATCACAACATATTAAGAATCATGATTCATATTGATCTACTATTCACAATTTCCACTAATCTCATGTTTTGTAACCCATTTTCCATCTTCTTTCATAATCCAAGTATTTCAACTTTTCAATACCTTAAGCAACATGGAATAATCATAAAACTCACCTTTTATTGCGTGGGAATGGGTTTTGGTTGACAATACTTCACTTGAAGAAAACCCTATCTTTTGCTTCCAAGAGATTTCTAACTTCCATAACCCTAGCAAGCTTTCATATGCTTGATTTCCCTTGAATATTGGTGTTTGATCTTTGGTTTTCCTTTGTATTATTGTAGATGAAGTATGTGGAACCTTTTAGAGGTCTTGAGAGAGATGAAGAAGTGTGGGAAAATGAAATTAATAAAGCGGGATCACATTTATATAATTGAACTTACTCAGCCCGTCGGGACTTCCACGGACACTTGTACGGTCCGTGGAACATTGCACGACCCGTACAAGTGGTCGTGGTTCACCACCTTGGAAAACATTGTTGTTGTTGGGTTAGACGGACCATTATACGGTCCGTATAAAGTTCCACGGGCCGTATAATGTGGTCGTGTAACTTACAGTTTTTTCGAAGTTGTTCCCGTCGTTTCGTTTGATCTCCAATCCTTATACAACCTCCTTCAAAATTGTTTAATACTTCATTAATGATCTAAACATCCCTATAGCTCTTCCTCAAGGCCTTACCAACAATCCTTAACGCAATAATTTACGAAACCTTTCCCAAACCCCACTTATGCTCCACTTGTCATTATCATTCCTTATTTCACCAATTCATATGGCTTCAAAGTCTTATCGTATGCATTCTGAAACCACTAAATATCCATCTTATAGTATTAAGAACTTCCTATTACCCTTAAGCTCGCATTGGTTCATTCACTACGCGACGACATGAAATTTCCAAGGTGTAACACTTTCAGACCCCCAAAAACTCAAGTTCCTTCAGTTAGTTGAGGTCAGTATTCAAGCAGAGGTGGGCCACAGCCTAGCAGAGGCGGGTATTAGTCTGCACGGGGTGATCATCAAACCGGTAAGGGCGGTACACAGTCTATGAAAGGGGAAGCTCAGTTTGGCTAGGGAGGCACACAATCCGATGGCAGACGGGTTCATTGCTATGCCTTCCCTGTGAGACCAGAGGATGAGGCTTTCGATGCTGTCATTACAGGTAAGTTCAGTTTTCTATCGAGCAACCTCAGTATTATTTGATCCGGGTTCTACCTTATCATATGTGTCTACATATTTCTCTACTTGTTTGGATATGATTTCTGATGTTCTTGATGTGCCCATACGTATTTCTACTCTGGTTGGCGATTCTGTGGTAGTAGATCAAGCCTATCATTCATGCGTAGTTACTTTTATGGGTTATGATACTTGGGTAGACTTGGTGATCCTTAGTATGGTGAAATTTGATATTATTTGTAACACCTCGTTCTTTTAAACTAAGCCGCATCTATGACTCAGGGACCCCAGGAACCAAAAGGGAGAGTCAAGTCAAAAAAATCCAGACTCAGTGCTGCAGTTGAAATTTGATGGTTAGAAAGACATACCGTCGATGCGCATCGATGGCCCATTAAAGTGCACCGTCGAGTTGCACTGCAATTGTTAACTCTTCTCTCAGACTGCCACAGTAAGGCTGCATCGACGGACCGTCGATGAACCATCGATATGCATCGACGAACCGTCGATGTGCTATGGCACTCAGACCATCGAGCAGATATACGGCACCATCGAGATGTCGACGAACCGACAAGCTGTACCGTCAACTTACCCGACTGCGAATAGTATAAATATAGTACTTTAGTATAGAAAAGCAGTTTTCTCAATTTCAAGAACACATACCCTCTCTCCTAAACAGTGCAAGGCTAAAGGTAAGCATTCTAAGCACTTCCAAGTCAATTCTAGCCTAAGATTACGTAACCTAATTAGGGAATCATTGTTCTTAACCTAGGGTTTTCAAGAAAACCCACGTTTAAGGTTTAAGACACAGGTTTTGAGGATTCTTCTCAAGTTCAGACTTATAGATACAAGTTTTGGAGCATATACAGGTATGTGAGGGTAACTGTCTACGTTATGGAATGTTCATTATTCTCCCTACATCTCATTCTACATGATTATCAGTAATTTGACTTAGAATACGGTTTAGCCCTAGTTTCTTGAATAGTTGTAGAGCTGCTATCTTCTAGGGCTATAGTTTCATAATTCGTTCATAGTGATCTCTTTGAATATCATGAACTCAATCCGTAATCATTCAGAGTTGTGTATTGACATCACATGAGTCTCAGTCAGTGTAAAATTAGATATTGGCTTAAGCTCCATAATCAGAAATAATTATCATGCTATCAGCTATAGCCTAGTCTCAGTCTTGTAAATTGGTTAATGTTGAACACCTGTATCTGTATATTTTTAGGCCCTAGGCCACAGTTTATGCATACGTATTGCTTGGGCCTGAGGCCACAGTTTTGTGCACATTATTTGGGCCCTAGGCCACAGTTTATATTTAAAATTATACATGTGGTTCTTTGTTAAGAAACAGGAAGTATCCATATCTTTACTTCATACGTTCAGTTCAGTTATCAGTTTCAGTTTCAGTACTTACGGTTCCTTCTTTCAGTTTGTTTTACATACCAGTACAATTCAAATATATTGTCGTCTCTTTTATTGTTTGGGGGCCTGCATCTCGCGATGCAGGTAACGATATACAGGTTGACGATTTAGCTAGTTAGGACTGCTTGTATCAGCTGCTTGGTGAGCCTTAGTTCCTCCGGGGCATTATCCTGCTTTCAGTCTTCCCAGCATTTTAGACAGTTATCTTTTCAGTATTTGTTAGATGCTTCATAGACATAGTCCAGCCAGTCTGATATCAGTAGACCTTGAAATGTTAACCTTGTTGGCATTTATTTCAGTTTTTTTGAACTTAAACCAGTAATTTCACACTTACTATATTTCAGTTAGACTTTTAGTAAATCAGTATGTGTTAGTCTTATTTTCTTATTATTACATATTTTTATATCACATGTTGATTCAGCCAGCCTATGGGTTCGCTCAGTCATATGCAGTTAGGCACCGAGTGTTGTGTTACGCCCAAGCTATAGGTCGGGACATGACAAAGCTTGGTATCAGAGCACTAGGTTCAAGTGTCTTAGCATGTCTATGAAGCCATGTCTAGTGGGGTCACCTTTATATGTGTGAGGGCCCCACAATATATAAATAGTTGACCGCCAAGACATTCAGGATTTGTCTCACTTCTTTCAGACTCTAGTTCGTGCAGTTAGAACAGTACTTTTAGGAATTCTTCTAACTTGTATGAATTATGTATTTCACTCCAAAAAGGAAGTACAAAGGGAGGAATTAGCCAGAGGGCTACCGCTAATGCAGCCCCCGAAAAGAACACTCATACTCAGACAGCAGCCCCAACTAATGCTATAGCTACACCTTACAATGTTTCGGACGCGAATGTTAGAGGAGCTATTCAGCTGCTCACGCAGATTTTGGCAAACCAGGCCCAGCGATAAGAAACGGCCCCTAGCCCAAGTACTAGTAGTGGGTCGAATAGTTCTAGGACTCAGGGTTTCCGCGGATGAAGTCACTAGTATTCACAGGGTCTAAGAAGGATAAGGACCCGCAGAATTTCATTGATGGACTCCAGAAAGTATTTTGTGTGATGCATGCTACTGATACAGAGGCAACGGAATTTAGAGATTTCCAGCTGTAAGATGTGGCCCATATTTGGTATGAGACATGGGAACAGTACCAAGGGGAGGGTGCACTTCCTGCTACTTGGAAAAAATTTCAGATGCTTTTATTGAGCACTTCATGCCAATCAAAGTCAAAGAAGCAAAGGCTACTGAGTTTGAGAATCTAAGGCAGAGTGACATGACTGTTTAGGACTACTATCCCAAGTTCGTGTCATTGTCCAGACATGCTCCTCACATGGTTCCTGATATGAGGGTCATGGTTAGAAGGTATGTGCTTGGGATTAAACCCGAATTACATAGGGATGCCAATACAGCCGCTAAAAATGACAGGATGACTATTTACAAGATACTGGCATTTGTGAAAGGTAACAAGACTAGGTTGAAAGAAGAAGAAGCCCTGTAGAAGCAGAAAGATGGGGAATTCAATAAAAAAAGCCAAGTCTGCTGGTAATTTCAGTCAGGGAGGGTCTTAAGGAGGTGGAAACCGTCAATTCTTTAAGAATAGGTCATCAAGACTTGCTCCCTATACAACCAGTGCTACATATCAGACGTCCAAGTTTAATCCGAAAGGCCGAAACTTAGGAATAGCAGGGTCACAGGCCAGCGTGACCGACAGTGGTTTCCAACACCCTACTTACAACACTTGCGGTAAGAAGCACCCAGGAGTATACTGTTCGGGAATGGATGGTTGTCTTGGGTGTGGTCAACCGGGTCACTATCTGCAAGATTGCCCGTCAGCAAGACAGAATACAAGAGGTAACGTAGCTCAGTCCACTAATTCAGCAGCTCCTCAAAATTCTCAAACCCAGCAGGGGAGTAGGGCAGCAAAGTCTGGAAATATGGGCGGTGGTAAGAACCGTCTATCTGCACTGTCCGGACGTCATGATATAGAGGGCCGTGGAGATATTGTCACAGGTATGCTAACAATCTTCACCTTCGATGTTTTTGCTCTTATGGACCCAGGATCCACTTTATCACATGTAACCCTTATATTGCTAAGAAATTTGGGATAGACCCCGAACAGTTGCGTGAACCCTTTAAAGTATCCATACCAGTTGGGGAATCAGTTATAACTAGACGTATTTATAGAGGTTATCCAGTGTTAGTCTATCAGCACAAAACCATAACAGACTTAGTAGAATTAGAAATGGTATATTTCGATGTGATTATGGGTATGGATTGGTTAGAGTCCTGTTATGCCTCAGTGGGGTGTAGAACCAAAATAGTAACCTTCGCTTTTTCCCGACGGACTTATAGAATGGAAAGGTAATTCAACAGTACCTAGGGGTAGATTTATTTCCTATCTTAGAGCCAGAAAGATGATTCCCAAGGTGTATATTTACCACTTAGTTCAAGTCAGGAATACAGAGGCCTAGCCTCCAGCTCTCCAATCAGTACCAGTTATCAGTGAGTTTCTAGAAGTGTTTCTAGAGGATCTACCTGGAGTCCCTCCCAATAGAAAAATTGACTTTGGGATTGATCTACTTCCTGGCACTAAGCCAATATCTATTCTGCCGTGCAGAATGGCCCCAGCAAAGTTAAAAGAGTTGAAAGTTCAATTAAAAGATTCATTTGACAATGGATTTAGAAGGCCAAGTGTCTCACCTTGGGGCGCACCAGTCTTATTTGTCCAAAAGAAAGATGGACAAGGTTACCATTAAGAACAAATATCCACTCCCCATAATAGACGACTTATTCGATCAACTTCAGGGTGCTCAGTGTTATTTCAAGATTGACCTCAAATCAGGCTACCATCAGCTAAAGGTTAAGGAAGTTGATATTCTGAAGATCGCTTTCAGAACCCGTTATGGCCATTTTGAATTTCTTGTCATGTCCTTCATATTGACGAACGCACCAGCAGCTTTCATGGACCTTATGAACAGGGTCTTCAAGTCGTATCTCGATTTACTCATCATTGTATTTATTGATGATATTCTGGTATATTCCTATAGTGAGGCTAACTATGCATAACATCTTAGAATAGTATTACAGACACTCATGGATTGCGAGCTTTATGTAAAATTCTCAAAGTGCGAGTTTTGGCTAAAGTCAGTGACACTCTTAGACCATATTATTTCAGGCGAAGGCGTTAAAGTTAATTTTTAGAAAGTTGACGCTATTAGAAATTGGCGCAGACCCACTTCAACATCAGATACCAGAACTTTATTGGGTCTGGAAAGTTATTATAAGCGGTTCGTGGAGGGATTTTCCTCTATCTCAGCTCCGTTGATGAAGTTGACTCAGAAAAAGGTTAAGTTTCAGTTGTCCGATGCATGCGAACAGAGTTGAAGAAGATATTGATCTCTGCTCCAGTTTTAATGCTACCAGAAGGAATCGAAGGGTTCGTGATTTATTGTGATGCTTCGGGAGTTGATCTCGGATGTGTTTTAATGCAGCATGGTAAGATAGTAGCTTATGTATCTTGACAACTCAAGGATCATGAAATAAATTACCTGACTCATGGTTTAGAATTGGAAGCTGTGGTTTTTGCACTAAAGATATGGAGACATTATTTATATGGAGTGCATGAGGATATTTTCACTGACCACAGAAGCCTGCAGTATATTTTCAAGCAACGTGAATTGAATCTTAGACAGAGAAGATGGCTTGAATTGCTTAAGGACTATGATGTGGATATTCTCTATCATCCAGGGAAGGAGAATATAGTAGCCGATGCTCTTAGTCAGTGTTCTATAGGAATTTTAGCTCACGTTGATACAGATAAGAGAGTTATGACCAAGAAAGTTCACCGTTTGGCCAGTCTTGGAGTTCGGCTTTTGGACTCCGAGGATAGCGGTGTGGTTGTTCAGAATAGATCCCTTTCCTTCTTAGTCGTTGAAGTTAATGAGAAACAGCATAATTATCTCTACTTGTTGCAGCTAAAAGAGGGGATTCACAAGCATAAGACGAAGTCTTTCGAACAAGAGGGAGACAACGGTACCTTGAGATACCGAGGCAGATTATGTGTTCCAGATGTAGATGGGCTCAAAAAGTGATTTATAACAGAAGCTCACCATTCCAGGTATTTCACTCACCCAGGTTCCACGAAAAATGTATCATGATCTTAAGGAGATTTATTGGTAGAACAACATGAAAAAGAATGTAGAAAATTTTGTAGCTAAGTGTCCGAATTCTTAGCAAGTGAAGGCCGAACACCAGAGGCCTGGTAGCTTGGCTCAGAATATTGATATTCCCATTTGGAAGTGGGAGATGATAAACATGGATTTCATAACAGGTCTACCTCGTTCAGCTATGAGGCATGACTCAATTTGGGTGATTGTGGACAGACTTACGAAGTCAGCGCACTTCTTGCCAATTAAGACAACAGATTCAATGGAGGACTATCACAAGTTGTATATTTGTGAAATTATCAGACTTCATAGGACTCCAGTGTCCATTATTTCAAATTGTGGTGCCCAGTTTACAGTCAATTTCTGGAGATCCTTTCATAAAGGATTTGGGACAAGAGTTAATCTCAGTATAACTTTTCACCCTTAGATAGATGGTCAGGCAAAGTGCACCATTAAGACCCTTGAGGATATATTGAGGGCATGTGTCCTTGATTTCAAAGGTAATTGGGATGGTCACTTGCCTCTAATTGAATTTTCTTACAATAACAGTTACCATGCTAGTATTGGGATGGCACCGTTTGAAACTCTTTATGGGCGAAGGGTGTAGATCACCCATTGGGTGGTTTGAGGTTAGTGAAGTACATTTGTTAGGACCAGACTTAGTCTATCAACCTATGGAGAAAGTCAAGTTAATTCAGGAGTATTTGAAAATGGCCCAGAGTCGCCAGAAGTCTTACACAGATGTGAGACAATGGGACTTAGAGTTTCAAGTTAATGATTGGGTGTTTCTTAAAGTTTCGCCTATAAAGAGAGTTATGAGATTTGGTAAGAAGGGGAAGCTTAGTCCTCGTTATATTGGACCGTACAGAATCCTGCGAAGGGTTGGTCAAATGGCTTATGAGCTTGACTTGCCACAAGACTTGATTTTTGTGCATCCAATGTTTCATGTGTCCATGTTGACAAAGTGTGTGGGAGGCCCTTTGTTAGTTGTCCTGACTGATAGCATAACTGTCAATGATCGTTGACTTACAAAGAAGTCCCAGTGAAAATCCTTGATCGTCAGGTTCGCAAGTTGAGAACGAAAGAAGTTGCTTCAGGGAAAGTCCTTTGGAGGAGTCAGAAAGTTGACGAGGCTACGTGGGATGCAGAAGAGGACATGAAGTCTAGATATCCCCATCTCTTTGAAGAGGCAGCAGAAAGTGTTGAGGGTAATTTATCTTCCCATTTAGATCTTCCTTCTATAGTTTTCACATTTCCAGTATTCAGCCAGTTCAGTAGTAATTCAGTTCAGCAGATAATTTAGTGTAGCCCCTTTTTGAATTCAACATTCACGTCTTCATGTCAGTTAGTGTGCACATATCTCAGCAGTCACTCTTTACCATGACCCATCATTCAAGGACGAATGATTCCAAGGGGGAGATATTGTAACACCTCGTACCTTTAAACTAAGCCGCGTCTATGACTCAGGGACCCCGTAAACCAAAAGGAAGAGTTAAGTCGAAAAAAAACCAGACTCAGTGCTACAGTAGAAATTTGACGATTAGAATGATAGACCGTCGATGCGCATTGACGGCCCGTCAAAGTGCACCGTCGAGTTGCACTGCAATTGTAAACTCTTTGAACTTCTCTTAGACTGCAACAGTACGGCTGCATCAACGGACCGTCGACACGTCGACGAATAGTTGATGTACTGTGGCACTAGTTTCGTGAATAGTTGTAGAACTGCTATCTTTTAGGGTTATAGTTTCATAATTCGTTCATGGTGATCACTTTGAATATCATGAAATTAATATGTAATCATTACAGACTTGTGTATTGACATCACATGAGTCTCAGTCAGTGTACAATCAGATACTGGCTTAAGCTCTATAATCAGAAACAATTGTCATGCTATTAGCTATAGCCCAGTCTCAGTCTTGTAAATTGGTTAATGTTGAACACCTGTATCTGTATATTTTTGGGACCTAGGCCACAGTTTATGCATATGTATTGCTTGTCCTGAGGCCATAGTTTTGTTCACATTATTTGGGCCCTAGGCCACGGTTTATGTTTACAGTTATACAGGTGGTTCTTCAATCAGAAAAAGGAAGTATCCATATCTTTACTTCATACGTTCAGCTCAGTTATCAGTTTCAGTTTCAGTACTTACAGTTCCTTTTTTCAGTTTGTTTTACATACCAGTATAATTCAAATATGCTGGCGTCCCTTTATTGCTTGGGGGACTGCATCTCCCGATAGAGGAAACGATATACAGGTTGATGATTCAGCTAGCTAGGACTTCTCGTATCAGCTGCTTGGTGAGACCAGTTCCTCCAGGGCATTATCCTGCTTTCAGTCTTCCCAGCATTTTAGACAGTTATCTTTTCAGTAATCGTTAGAGGCTTCATAAACATAGTCCAGTCAGTCAGATATTACTAGACCTTGAAATGTTAAACTTTTTGGCATTTATTTCAGATATTTTGAACTTAAATCAGCAATTTCGCATTTAATATATTTCTGTCAGACTTTTAGTAAATCAGCATGTGTTAGTCTTATTTTCTTATTATTACATGTTTTGATATCACATGTTGATTCAGCCAATCTATAGGTTCGCTCGGTCACATGCAGTTAGGCACCGAGTCTCATGGTATGCCCAGGCCATGGTTCGGGCCGTAACATTATTTTGGGTATGAACTGGTTATCTCCTTACCACGTGATTCTAGACAATCATGCCAAGACAGTCACGTTAGTGGATAAGGAGTGCTTGGTGTACTTAGCTCACTAGTTAGTGAGTTTACGAAGGTCTTTTCCACAAATTTTCCTGGTATGCCGCCTGATCATGATATCGAATTTTGCATCGACTTGGAGCCGGGCACTTAGGTTATTTCTATTCCACCTTACCGTATGGCTCCAGCAGAGTTGAAGGAGCAATTACAAGATTTATTGAGTAAGGAGTTCACCAGACATAGTATTTATACTTGGGGCGCTCTTGTGTTGTTTGTGAAGAAAAAGGATGGTTCTATGCAATGTGTATCGATTATCAGCAATTGAACAAGGTCACTGTAACGACCTGTTTGGTCGTTATGCTCGTTTTGATCATTTTACCTCGTCAACCCCATTCCTGAGGTTATTAGGTGAGTTTTAGTAAAATTTGAGGAAATTAGAATCTTTAAGTGAAAACATTTTACTAATAGTTGACTTTCGAATAAATGGGGCTTTTTTAGAATTTTGTTGATTTCGTGAGGTCTAGAGGGTCGTTTATGACTTAGTGGGGTGATTGGTTCAATTCCCGAGGCACTCGAGAGCATTTTGGGTTATTGGTTGGAAACTTGCCTTTGGGGTTTTGGGGGTCAAAATGACCCCCGTTGCAAATTTCGAGGCTACAGTTGAGTTCGTAGCGTGTTTTTACTTGTGTCTCAATGTTTGGTTTGTACCCAGGGGTCTCAGATAGATGTCGAGATTTTAGGTCGAACTTGGTGAAAACCAAAATTTTCTGGTTTTCTGATGTCCCGCTTTTGCGGAAGTGGTTCCGCATCTGCGGGTCTGCCCATACAGGACATGGCCAGCAGATGCGGGTAATGAATGTTACGGTTCACTTTTACATTGGTGCATAAAAGCATTAAGAGGTTGTGGACTCTTTTTGGATTTATATATTTTTTAGAGTCGCCACCTAATTTTATAAAGGAAATTAGGAAAACCGAGTTAAAGAGTTTATTCAAACAAGATAAAAGTCCTTAAAAACCAGAGTTTGAGGTAAGGGCTTTGGTGATCCCCTAGAGAAGGTTTTAAGCACCCTAGCATTAAGGATCCGTAGAATACGATTGACCTTAGAGCTTCAATGTGTGATTAATTGTGATTATGTGCTAAAATATATTCTTCTTTGCAAAAATTGTAATTTTTCATGTCATAATTCCTTCTTTGGCAAAATATATGTATTTTAAGGAAAAAGAGTTGGTTTCTCTAAAGATGTTATTAGGGGGTTGAAATCACTTCATTTTCGGACCAAAACACACTTAAGATTTTCTACTAATTTGGTCCAATGTCATGAATTTCGTCCCTTATAAGTGCATACGTATATACAAAAAGTAAATGGAGTATATCCCCTTTTGAAAATATAGAATAGGTTTTATATACATAAAGAGAACTTAACTTATTTTATTTCAATTTTTAGCTCATTTGGTCAACCATATTCATCCCAAAGTCATCTCATTCCCAAACTAAGGTCGAAGTGTATTTCCTTTTATTTATTTGATTTAAGGCTGGACTTGGGCCGAAAAGGGTTCACAAAATGGGCAATTTACAGGATTGCCCTTCGCTGGGGGTGGTCTTTAATTTTTTTCCCCTTAAAATGGTGGTCTTTAACGTTTTCCCTTCAGGCATAATTTGGGCCTTAAAGGCACATGGACAGAATTTGTAAAATTCTGCCTTGCGATTTTTATTTTTTTTACTGAGCTGGGGTTCGAACCCACAATCTCGGGGTATTAGGCGAAGGGCAAAACATGAAGACCACCCCAAATGAAGGGAAATCCTCGTAAAAAAAAATGTAAAATCCTTAAGCCTTTGTGGTTTTTGAAAATTTTCCTTTTCTCATTTTTACTACCTTATGAAATCAGTTTTTCTCAATTTTTTCTTTAAGCAGCTTAAAATCATTTCAACTATTATCGTGAAAATGGTTCAAGACAATCTCAACTTCAAAATTAACACTCGACTTTTATCCCATTTGGTATACATACATATACATCCCATATACTATCTTTGAAAGAATTGTCAAGTTGAAAAGTCATTTTGCCATATTTTATACATCATTTATCCTTGATTTTTTTTTTTTTGAAAGTTTCCTAATCTACCTTATGCGAGGTATATATGCCTAAGTTCTAATCATTTGGGTTTCAACATTTATACAAGAATTCTTTACATATACATAGGCAATTATAAACAAATATGAAAAGAAAATGAGAGGGAGTTAGGCTGGTGGGCCTACCAAAGCCCACCAATTGTTATTTTCACCCATGGTTGGGCCTTCTATGAATTTCTAGTACGGACTTGATAGAATAAAGGTGTTGGGCCTTGGCCCAACAGTGATTTTGGGAAAGTACCCGAATGGCCCATCGTTTTTTCCATGCGAACAAAGGAGGGGGAAAAAGAAAATGCCGGGTAGAGAGCATCTAGACTTGATAACTCATTTAAAATGAATCAGTACATACATATATACATCTATATATATATCATTGTATAAATTAGTCTATATTTATACCAACAACCAGTTAAAGCAAAGCAAATAAACACAGGTTCAGACGTATAGAGACACAAAACTAGAACAAAAGGGCAAGCCCAAACAAGGAAAAAACAATATTGAAGACAAGGCCAAATAAACAAAATGAACATTAATTCAAACATAAGCCCAACACAGCAAACTTTCAGGCTGAAAAGCCCAATCCTAACAAGTGTCATTTCTATTCTAAGATCCCTAGTGAGACATACCTGATATACAAGTCTGTATATACCAAAGAATATAAAGGTTGTATATACTCTATATATCTATGTATACACTCCATTCACAGCAATAGAACAATACTAATATTTAATCCCAAATTCAGAGGATAGGTAGTTACATGTCATGGTAGGAAACACACATAAACTAGAGTCTGTTCAAAAGTTGTTAACTCATATTATGCTGCCGTTTGTATTTTTGGAAGGCAGCACATAGCATCAAAAGGACAGAGGGGTAGACATGCAGTGATTCAGACCTAAAAACACAATACTAATTCAACCAATACCTCAATAAATCAATATGGCCATCATTTTAAAGAAGGAACTTCAGCAGTCAACATGCTTTACAAAGGCAGTGTCAATACAATAATGTAGACAAGTATGAGGAGAAGGAAATACTATAGCGGGTGAATTGATGATCTAGACATGGCCTTATACAAGATTCAGGTTGAGTCCAACAAAGCATTTCATTTAAAATCCAATAGATAGGCAGACAGGTAGCAAACTCACAGGCTAATCATTTGGGGCCTATATGGTACTAATTGGTTACTTACATATTTAGTAAAGGGGTATGGTCCTTTTTCCACATTCATACTATTTAAAGAAGTCAGGTAAAATGTACAGTTATAGAGCATAAGCAATAACAAGCACAGAGTTAGCATGCTTGAGATTAGTTTGTGCAAGTGAGACCTATTCAAATCATGTGTTAGGCTTTCATTCATACTTAGGCAGTTTTCAGCACCAAATTGTATCCTATATGCATCTACTACATGAAACAAGATTATGGGATAAATATAGAATGCCAAACAAAAAAAAATACTGATGCAAATACTATACACACACTTAAACTCATTTATACACATCATATGCATTAATATACATGGATTAGATTGAACCAGACAGAGATGAGTAGGTAGACACTTAACTATCCTGGTGAATCAAAGCCAATTAGTTCATTCAAAAGCACATCAATATTATAAATATTTTACTCAGATCAAATTTTGAATATATTTAAGCATACTAGGACAGCAAATGCACAGGTTTAGACTAGGTTGTATGTAGTTTCCTCAAGATAGACAATGCATGATTTCCCCTAACTAAATCTTTTCATAAAAATTTTACACATGCTTGAAAACAGTTGCTAAACCCAAGTCTCTTACCCAAAACAACTAAAAGCATGATTTTAAACATAGCAACACATTTCAGGAGCTGTGGCTGACACAACATTCATGCATCATAGGTCAAATTTGATTTTTTATGCCAAAATTAAGTCAAATGAGTTCAATAACCAGCTCAGCATCAACTAAATTACACAAGACCTGACAACAAACATTTATCTAAATCAGTGACCACTTAGGCCATCATGCACAGAACTCAAGGAGTGACTTTTTTTTAATAAACATAAGGGAACCATGTTAATACCCTAATCAAGCAATAACTAATCTAAAAAAAAAACACTGAGAAAGAAACATCTGAAACTACAAGAGGCTTAGAAATGTCATAACAAGCATGTAATGGATAGAAATTTTTTACGTAACTCAGTCAACTTGTAACTTATCAATAAATCATGGACTAATTCACATTAAGGTTACACCATATGCTAATAACTTGACTAGATATAGATTACAATAGTGATTAAGTTAAAATGGCAAAATAAAACAGGCTAATGCTTAACTTAAACTAACAGACACTTAGCCAAATAGCAATTGCCTAAACCAAACTAAAATAGTTGAACCTATAAGCAACCAGCAATATGTAACGACCCGTTTCGTCATTACTGTGAAATTCAAGGAAACTTGCAACTCTGACTCCTTAAAAATGTCTTCATTCAGTTATTTTCCGCAAATCTCTAAGCTATTTAAAAACCATTGTGCGCAGCGTGTGAGAATTTGAAATGTGGGCTACCAAGCCCAGTTGGGCCATCATAGTGGCATAAAAGGTGCTACAGCGGTGACGTTGTAGCGGTGGAAGAACCGCCATTACGGTTAGAGCATTGGGCTAGTGGCCACTCAGCCACCCTAGCGTCACTGCTAAAGCGGTGAACATACCGCTGGGGTGGTCACGTACAGTGAAATACCTATTTAAGACTTCATTTCGGGATTTGACGTCATTTTTTCAAACCCTAAATAGTCCAGCAGTCTTTGGAGCAATTATTGAGCCAAAAATGATATTTCCTTGGGAAAGGTAATCCTTCTAACTTCATCCATTCATTTTTCACGTTAGTGATCCTAATTAAAAACCCCTCATTTAGAAATCACAAAAAAATGGGTATCTCAATTTCCTATATTTAAAGAGATGATGGGCTAGTTGTTCTTGATAGGGATTTCATTGTGTTATACTCTCGTGGTCATCACCCTAGGATGATTACTAACTTAGTTTCTCATTTCCTTACTAGATTATTAATGGGTCTCCTTATGAATCTTGAAAATGGACCTCTAAAGGATAGAGCTAAAGATATTAACTTTACCTAGCTAATGGCTTATCATAGTTGTCTTTATTCATGGAAAGAGGTTGACAAGTTGCCTAGTGAAGTTATGAATGAAATCTAGAGGTAGGCTAAGTTCCCAAATCTTCCTTATTAACCCGAAGTCTCTTCTAAGAATTCTAATGATGATTACCATTCTTGGGTCTCATGTTTGTCTCAATGTTCCTTCGTGCGGATTACATCGTGATGATCGAATTGAATAATCAACGGATGCTCATGGCTCCCGCTCGGCCTTAAGGGAGGTTACGACTTTACTTCCGGTAATGTCACGACCCATTTAGCCTAGGTCGTACGGGTACTTACCTTCCCACCTCGGTAAGTGAACTCTCATCCCAACAACGTACCAATACATAAATGGAAGAAAATTAAGTAGCGAAAATAACAGATACGTAAGTCTCACGATATATGTATAAATAGATAGTAGCACAAAGTGCGGAAGACAGTAAATACCCCCAGGGTCTAGTCTGAATAATACAAGAGCATCTAGGGAGAATAATACTATCTGGAAGTACTAATACAAAATATCTATGTCTCTGGAATAAAAGTGAGACATAAAATGAGAAAGTCTTCAAGGTCAGCGGACGCCATGCTCACTCTGGAAACTCAAGTGGAAGATGAAGAGTCGCTCAGTCACGGGTCAGAGAAGTAGATCCGACCTGGTACTCTACATTCATAAAAAAATGCAGTAAGTACAGGTCAGCACAACCAACAGTATTGGTAGGCATCATCAGGCGACTAAGCATAGTTAACACAATTCAGAAGATAAAGCGGATAAGCAAGGAATCTAACAAGTATAAGCCACAATAATCGCAGCCGAGTATCCGTCATCACCTATGTAAGCATCTAAACCCGAATATCTCAAGTATGAGTATATCTGATCCAATCCAATCATCACAATTCAATCATCAATGTCTTAAATCAAGTCATACTGTAATGCAGTGCAGTAATGGTATGAATGTGATGCTATGCCATGCAAATGAGGTGAACACATATACTCTGGATGAACACATATACTCTGGATGAAAATATCGACGTCTCGGTAGCACAACCCAGCGTGACTCGCGAAGTCTAAGTGCCACCCATCCCGGATCTTTGGCCAACAGACAGACGGGACCCTGGCTAATTGCTCACATGAGGAGTCTCACCGGCACCACTCTGGGGGACCCGCAGAGTCCATGCACTAACAACGATTTTGAAATAACATCGGAATTAGCCATGCAATAATGATGCCGGAATAGATCATCGGTCATCGGTCATCGGCCATCTCACAGTCACTCAAGTAAAAGAGTCTTTCAAATATCAGTTTCACACCATCAACGATTCCGGAATTGAACCTCGGACATCGACCTTCTCACAATCACTCAAGTAAAAGAATTCATCAATATATTAGTTTCATATAAGAATGATTCCGGAATAGATTTTCAGACATCGGCCTTTTTACAATCACGCAAGTAAAAGAGTTTATCAATATCAATTTTGCTTAATCAACGATACCGGATCATCACTGAGTATCGACCATGCGTGAATATAAAAGAATGCATGCAATGCATATGTAAATTGATCATGTTCAATATCACAAGTACCACAACAGGGTGCGCCAACAAGCATCACATCACAATACCAACAGTGGGTATGCCAACATATATCAGTAAGTCAAGTACCAACAGTGGGTACGCCAATAATATATCCAAGTATAAATACCAACATGGTATGTCAATTTATCCAAATCCAGACAATAAATCAGAAGTTGACATCTACCAACTACACGTGGCATTAGGCCAACAATATTGAACAATCAAAGCTCATATAACAGGGTGGCTAGTCCCAACACACATCAGGGCCCAACCTAAGGAAATATCCATCCCGACTTCATACCCGAAGGTTCACATGTTGTCTCCGACATCATAATCTAAATATGTGATTCACTATACGAAGTCTCACTAAAGGTAAACCATAACCTACCTGGACTGCCGAACCACAACACCAATAAGTCACTCTTTTGCCTTGCCCTTCCTCTGAAGCTCAGAACCAAACTAGTCTAAGCATAATCGAGTTCTATAATAGAAATCATGAAGTACCAGGTGATCATAACCCAACCACTAATTATTGATTTAACTCAAGAATTGACCTAAATCTGATTTCAAGAAAAAACCCCCAAATTGGGTATAAACCCTAAGTCTCCAAATTCAAAATTCAATGATCAAGTGGAAGATATATGCTTAATAAGCTTAGATTAGTCAATATCTAGCATGAACATCACCAATTTATCATTAATAATCTACAAAAATGTTCTTCCAAAGCCCTCGCTCAAATTCCATCTCCAAGGGATTGTTAAAGGGAAGGAAAAATCTAAGATGATTGTGATTAAGGAAGAGTAAAGAGTTAGGCAAGTTTTACATCCAAGAATTTCTTCAAATTAACTCCAAGAACAGTTTCTCTAAGCTCATATATCGAGATGAGAATAACGAGGGTTGATTACTTATTTAAGACACATTTAATGAAATATAACTGCCTGTCACCGCTACAGCGGTAGAAATGCTGCTGCAGCGGCGCCGCTACGGCGACTGATATACCGCCACAGCAGTAAGGCCAACATTACACATGGTTGAGCGTTCATCACACCGCTACAGCGGTGCCGCTGGGGCGGCTCTGGTGCCGCCATTGCGGGCACCATATGTTATACCCCATTTTAACCGGGTTAATTTAGAGTACAACATTTTGGAGATTCCTATTTTATTTATTTTAAGGAGTCGCCACCTAATTAATTTAACGGTGAATTAGGACACCTAATTTATTAACTAAGGCAAAGTTAGAACTAAACCTCTGTTAATAGTCTACTTAACCAGTGTGATTCTAGGTAAGGGTTCTATATTATCCTAAAGGGAAGGGGTTAGGCATCCTTTAGGATCCGCTAATACGGTTATCCAGCCAAACTTAGGTTACTTAATTAATGCTAAATAAGGTGCTTCAAATTTTAAGAAAGAGGGCTAAGAAATGTTGCTAAGGTTTTTTAGCGGAGTTAACGCTAAGCTGGAGGATTGGAGACATACCTTGGAGTCTAAAGGATTTAAGCTGAGTAGGACCAAGACAGAGTACTTAGAGTGTAAGTTCAGTGAGACACCCCAGGAGGTTGGCGTGGAAGTTAGGCTTGGTGCTCAGGCCATCCAAAAGAAAAGTAGTTTCAAGTACCTTGGGTCTATCATGCAAGGCAGCGGGGAGATTGACGATGATGTCACACATCGTATTGGGGTAGGGTGGATGAAATGGAGGCTAGCTTCAGGAGTGCTATGTGACAAGAAGGTGCCACCACAACTGAAGGGCAAGTTCTACAGAGTGGTGGTTAGACCGGCTATGTTGTATGGGGCGGAGTGTTGGCCAGTTAAGATCTCTCACGTTCAAAAGATGAAAGTTGCCGAGATGAGAATGTTGAGATGGATGTGTGGGCACACTAGGAGCGACAGGATTAGAAATGAGGCTATTCGGGATAAGGTGGGAGTGGCCTCGGTGGAAGACAAGATGCGGGAAATGCGACTGAGATGGTTTGGGCATGTGAAGAGGAGAGACATAGATGCCCCAGTGCGGAGGTGTGAGAGGTTAGCCATGGATGGTTTCAGAAGAGGTAGGGGTAGGCCAAAGAAATATTGGGGAGAGGTGATTAGACAGGACATGACGCAGTTACAGCTTACCGAGGACATGACCTTAGATAGGAAGGTGTGGAGGACCCACATTAGGGTAGAAGGCTAGTATATAAGTCTCGTTATCTTTCCTTATTAGTAGGCGCATTAGCGCATTATAATTTCTTGTGCTTTGATTTATGTTATTATTTGCTACTTTCTGTACTTTGATTACTCTATTTTATCTGTGCCGCTTTCGTGATTTGCATTTCCATATCGCTTTGAATTCCTTGATTATCCTGTTTTACTGTGTCGCTTGCATTGTTTCATTGCAATATCGTTTTAAATGTTTTAACCTTATCTGACCCCCTTTTTATGCTTCTATTGAGCCGAGGGTCTCTCGGAAACAGCCATCCTACCTTGGTAGGAGTAAGGTCTGCGTACATTATACCCTCCCCAGACCCCAAGATGTGGGATTTCACTGGGCTGTTGTTGTTGTTGTTGTTGTTGTTGTTGTTGTTTTTTAGAGGAATATAAGAATGTTGCTCAAAATAATATCTAGCGAAAATATAATAATTTGCATAAAAGAAGATTTTAAATGCTATTTAAAAATAAGATTTATAAATGTTGTTAAGATTTTAAGTAGAAATATAATAGTGCTATTTAAAATAAGATTGGTATAATGGTTTGCATAAAAGAGGACTTTAAAATTCTATTTAAAATAAAATTCATAAATGTTGTCAAAGCCTTAAACGAAAATATAATAATGCGATTAAAAATGAGATTTACAGAAAATATAATAGTTTGCATATAAGTAACGTTTTTAGTAAATTTGAACTTTGAAACAAGATTATGTTATGTGATTATGGCGGTGTAGAAAAATCTAAACTTAAATAGAATGCAAAGGAAGTAAGTTTTCTTTCTCTTTATTTGACTATATTTGGTTAAAATATGCATAATTGGGTGAATCTTGGAAACCATGTTTATAAAATATACTTATATTTGCATATCAATAACGTTTTGAAATGTATATGATAGCAAGAATAAAACATGATTCCCTTTACTTAAAATATATAGTCATTCCATTTAGCAAATCAATTATTCCAAATAAAATAAATATTAGACATTATAAATAGTTTTAACATGAAAAGAAGAGAATAAAACTTATGGAATTGATTGTTAGTCTTCCTTAAACTAACTACCCATTACTAAACTAAACCTACTAATTCATTAGGATTCATCTAAGTTAAAAATAAAATAAGATAAGGTTAGTCATACAAAGCAAATCAAAATATACAACAATAAAATAAGGTAGAGGGGAAGAAAATTGAATGGATCTGGCCCATTTTCCAGGCCCAACTGCTGCGAATTAATCATGCTATTGGGCTTTGGCCCAAAACTCGTTTCTTTCTTTTGAATATAAGTTGCGGACAGGACTGGACTGGACAGAGGAATAATATTTTCGTTGGGCCTTGGCCCAACACTGAATGCGGATGACGAGTCCCTCGGACTCGTATGCGAAGGTCACGCATAAAAATGAAAGGAAACAGATTAGTATATAATCAACAAATGAGGTTAAGCATGTAAAAATTAACAGATTCATGAAACGTGGTATGCCTACAGAACTGAAATTTATTTCCAAATCTGCTGGTACAAATTAAACCAACCAACTAATGGTCATACATCTAACGACAATATCCTAAATGAGGAGCTTAAACACTTCCTAGTCATAGGGAATTCTAAGTAGGGGAAAACAGTGACACCAAGCGTCCACATTAATCATACCGAACTTAATTAACAGAGAAACAAGGAAAACTTGAATATAACAATCAAACATGAGGAAACCATACAGAGGGCAGCTGGGTTAAGCAACTCTTTAAAACTTAGATAAATTAGAACTTCAACCAAACGTATATTTAGACTTAGGCGAATTATTTAATCGTGCTCTATCGGTGGTGACATATCAGTGCCAAATTTCAACTTGTTGCCAACTTAAGATATTATTTCAAGACATACAAAAGACACCCCAAAAGGGAACACAACATTCAACGAATATCATCCCCATATACATACTAGATCATCATTTCTTTCTTAAATAGAATAGTATAGCAAACTGAAAATTCATTCCTAATGTTAAGTTTTGAAGAGAACTCAAAATGTCTTTTAAAAGAAAGGCATCTTGAGGAAAGTAAACAAATTTATCTTAAAAAGGGGAAAGACTGGAAACAGAACTGATTAACTGATTGCATAAAGCATTGGAGAGAAGAATGTATTCTTAAGAAAAAGAGTTTAAGGAAAATTTCAAAGTGTTTAAGCAAGTTTCAAAACGACCTCTCGAGCTTATAGCCTTGCCCAAACTAGTTTGTCAAATATACAGAGGTGAAATCATATAAATACACTACCCATTTTTAAGCAAACATGTACATGTTAGGACCTGCTAATTGAATGCAAAGAGAGTTTATTCCCATTATTCTCATTATCAAAATAATGACCACATATGATTTCCAGAACTTTGTCATTTTACCTCGACCAATACTTAGCTCAGTTGAAGCCAAAATCTATCATTTCGTTGTAATAACATTCGAATCCTTAATGCTAATGACAATATCTAGACTCTCCTTATCAATTCTTATTTAAAAATGACTATTATTTAACTGTATTCGCCCAAGAATTCTGAAAAGATCAGTTTGCTCCAAAACAAAAATATTTCAAAAGAAACAGAGGCAAACTTAAGAAGGTAATTTGATAAACTGATATTCGATTCATATAAA
Organism: Lycium barbarum; assembly: GCF_019175385.1. Taxonomy (NCBI): domain Eukaryota; kingdom Viridiplantae; phylum Streptophyta; class Magnoliopsida; order Solanales; family Solanaceae; genus Lycium; species Lycium barbarum. The sequence goes on from NC_083342.1 coordinate 17,757,026, forward strand.
CGATACATATAGCTTAATCTAATTACAAAGAGATAATAATACTCCTGACCTCACGGAAAACAAAAGGCCATTGTAGGCGTTTCCCTTAAATAAATCTAATTCATTAATTCAAATACTAAAATAGAGGGAAGGGATAACCAAATTCTAATATTTGCAGACATGTTGAAGCTCAAAAGAAAACTAATTATCTGCACTAAATCATGCTAAACTAATAACGAACTTTAATCAACAAATTCATCTCTTCGAACTATACCATCTTAACAGCTAGAGATCTTAACAGATTCACGAAATCGCCTTTGAACACATAAATTTGTGATCACATGAAAGAAGAAAACGAAGACCAGCCTTTTACTTCCATAACTAAACTAAAAGCTAACTATTTAAAAATATATGCCATATCGTTACTCAAAATCTACATTGAAAGGGTATAAGGATAACTTTAGTCCTTCTAACAATTAAAGCTTTAAAGCGACAAAAAAAAGCTCTTAACACTAGTCACATAATCTTATTGATTTTAATTAAGCAGAAACAAGGGCTACAACACTTAATAGAACAGAACTAAACCAAATCAAGCAGAAACAGAACCACAAAACTAACGCAACAAAACTAGGGAAATATAGATTAAGACGAGGAAAATTACCTTCTTCGGGTGCAGCGAAGTGAGGCTCGAGCTTCCGATATACCTCGAAACACTTCAAAATTCGAACTCGCGTATGCTCAGATTCAAACGAACACCCAAATAAAAACAGAACAGGATCTAATATTTTGTGACGATATCGAGCAAATTAAAAGCCGATGTTTTAAAAGGGAACTGGAACAATTAAAGACTTGTATTTTCAAGGGAAATTTGGTGATTCAAGAACTTTGATTCTTAGGGGATTTCTGAGATTCCAAGCCTTTCAAACTTGTTCTTGGGGAATTTCATGAATCAAAAAAAAACTCCTCCTTAAAAATGGATCAAAAAGTCAGTACTTATAGGGAAATTTTAGGGTTTTCGTTTGACAAGAAGAGAGAGAGGAGCGGGTAACAGGGGAAAGTGGGGAACAGAGGGAAGTGGGAGCGGGGTGTAGGCGGCGGTGGTGGGGGATGAAGATGATGAGGGAGAAAGAGAGAGAAGGGAGCGTGGGGATGGAGGTGTGCGGCGCTGAAGAAAAAAGAGATGAAACCCTAGGGTTTCATCTTTTGTTAAAAGGAAATGGGCCAATCGGGTCGGGTATTATTTAAGTTGGGCTGGTCCGTTTGGGTAATTATTTGGGTTGAATTGGCTAAAAATGTAGGCTGGGCAGATGAAAAATATTGGGCTGCTGTTGTTTTATGAATTGATCCAAAAATAGTAAGGGTTGATTGGGCTACTACATTTTAAACAAAAGACCTATTTAAATAACTTTATACTAAAGTGTGTTAAAATATTACTTAATAATAATAAGCATAATAATCATAATAACAGCTATATATATATATATGTGTGTGTGTGTGTGTGTGTGTGTGTATTTTTTTTTATTATTATTATTTTTTTTATTTTTTTTTGTCAAAAATATTAGAAGCGTAAATAGGTATTTCAGAGGAGAGACGGGACAAAATTGGGTGTCAACACCAGATACCAGAAATCCACAATTTTCTAAGTTTTCAGTTGAAATCCCGGGTTATTTTTATTTTGGTAATAAACTATAAAATCTTATTACCATTAGCAAATCGAACTCAATTAATACAATCTAAGGAGCACCTGTAAACTTAACACCATAGAGTGTCAAGATCACAAGCCTCAGTAATCGCTAATTACATATTAACTCAAGAAAGCCTATACATTTTTTCTCCTGTTTTGATCCTATAATCAGCCCTATTCTTTCCTTCACCACAAATTTGATTTGTTGCACTGCAGCACTAGTATTCACATTCACGTCTCTAAAGATCTTCCAGTTCCTGGCCCGCCATACATAGTATATTACTGCACCATATACAACAACCACCACATCTTTCTTCACTCTGCACTATTGTTTCTGCTTGATACTTTGCAGGACCAGCCTAGTCTCCACTAGTGGTATTTGCACCTTTACCCATTGCAGCACCTCAGTGCATACTGCTCTTGTCCATGGACATTCTGTAAACAAGTGCATTGCATCCTCCACTTCTTGCTTCTCACATAGCACACATTCTGCATTGTCACATTGTATCCCCATGTCTGCCATTCTATCTTTAGTCATTAGTTTCCTATGATATGCTAACCATAGGATGAACCTATGTTTAGGTAGGATCAAGCTACTCCAGATGACCTCATATGCATCAATGATTCCTCCTTGTCCTACTATTGCAAGATAGCTCTGATTGACAGAAAACATACCATTTGCACTTAGGATGTATCTATCATTTTTGTACCAGTGCTGCATCCCCAATTTGATATTGTTTAAGTTTTTCCAATACCCACTACTGCTTCCAGATGGTATATGAGTCCAGAAATCTTCATTAGGTTGCATGTAGATTCCATGGATCCATTTTACCCACAATTTCTCCTTATTTGTTATCAACAGAAATATGAGTTTTCCAACAGAGGTCAGGTTCCATTTTTTGCTACTCTTCACATTCAACCCTTCTTCCTTCTTTGGTTTACACACTGTGTCCCAGGAAACTAGAGCCATTTTCCTTCCTTCCTTGTTACTTCCCCACAGGAACTCTCTACACTTCTTATCAACTACCTTCAATACACTTTGTGGGAGGATAAAAATAGCTCCCTAAAAATTATGAAGTGAAAACAATATGGAATTAATGACTTGCAACTTTCCAGCATAGGAAAGACGCCTTGTGGAGACTGCTCTGCTCTTTTCAGTGATCTTCAACACTAATTGGTGGCAATCTAGTTTGTTCCACTTCTTTGGTGACAAAGGCAGCCCCAGGTATTTCATAGGAAAGGTTCCCATCTTAAAACCAATGATTGCTAGTAGTTTGGTATTTGTGCCTTCCTCCACCCCTGCCATATGTATGCTAGATTTTCCTGAATTAGCTTCTAAAACAGTGACTTATGAAAAGTGTTTTAATGCTTCCATTAGCCTTGTTACAGAAGATTCTGCACCCTTACAAAAAATCATTAAATCATTTGGAAATGTTAAATGTGTTAGTTGCATCTCTTTGCACATAGGATGATATCTAAAGTCTGGTAGCTGACTCATTTTCTTCAGCACCCTGCTCAAGTATTCCATGAGCAGAACAAATAACAATCTCAATCCCCGTTTTCCTTTGAAATAGCCATAACTATCACCATTAACTTTGACAGAAAAGATTGCTGAAGCAATACATATCAGTATCAAGTGACTAAACTTTGCAGGAAAAACATAACCCTCAAGCATCTCTTTGATGAATCCCCACTTGACCATATCATAGGCCTTTCTTAAATCTATTTTCGTCAAGCACCTAGAAGATGTTTTTCTATTGTAGTGTCTTAGTAGGTCATGGCACATTAACACATTATGCACCAAGTATCTACCCTTTACAAAAGCAGCCTATGTGTCATTCACTATCAGGGGCAGTACTATTGCAAGTCTTAAACAGAGTAGTTTAGAAATACATTTATAAACCACATTACAGCAGGAGATAGGTCTGAATTGGGTTGCATCTGTTGGATTGCTAACCTTTGGAATTAAGGAAATTATTGTAGCATTTAACTGTTTCAACAATTTGCCAGTTTTGAAGAATTCCTGTATTGCAGCACACACATCTTGCCCTACTACACTCCATGCTGCTTTGAAGAACCCACTACCATAACTATCCGATCCAGGACTCTTATTTACATTAATTCCAAACATAGTTGTTTTTATCTCCTTATCAGTAAAAGGCTTTAATAGGTTGCATTGTTGCTCTACTTAAAATTTTGGCCCCATGTTGAAGAAACCCTGGTAAGCTGGGCATCTTGGTCCCCCTTCTTCACCTAGTAGTTTTTGATAATAATTGACAAACACCTCTGCTATCTTATCAGGTTCATACTGTACTTACTTGTTGTCATCTTGGATTTGGCAAACAGATTGAATTAGCGTCTTCTACTTTAGGATGGAGAAGAAGGATCTTGTATTTGCATCCCCTACTTTAATCCAATTCACCTTACTTCTTTGAACCAGGAATTCCTCAGCTAGTTTGGATGATTGCCTATGCTTCACCCTAAGCCACTTTTCTTTTTGCTGTAGGTTCATGTCAAGAGGGTTCTTTTACAATTCTTCTTGACATCTTAGCATTTCATCTTTATCCTCTTCTGCCTCATTTATTATATTTTTAAAATTTTGATGGTGCAGCCTCTTTAGTTTTTGTTTCAACATCTTAAGCTTCCTTAAAATCTAGAACATCTTGTAGCCCCTGACTGGACTACTCCATCCCTCTTGTATTATAGCTTTAAAATCATGGTGTGAACTCCATATATTACAAAACTTGAATGATTTCTTCTTCGTTTTGCCTTGCGCAGTGTTTTGACAACCAGCGAGCAATGGTCACTAATTCCCTCGGCCAGTACATTTGTCACACAATTTGGCATAGTGTCTCTCCACTCACCATTTACAAACACCCAATCTATCTTTGAGAAAACTCGTTCCTCTTGTTTGTCATTCCATGTGTACTTATACAGCCAGTGTTCTGCAGTTCCATTAGGCCACAATTGTCCATACATGTCTGAAAATCCTTCACCTCAGCATATGTCACTTGATTACCCCCTAGTCGATCCTCATCACGCAACACCGAGCTATAGTCACCCAGTTCCACCCATAGACAAGTATTTAAGTTCTGTTGGCTTAGATAATTCCACAATTCGTTTCTTTCTTCCTTCAAATTCAAAGCATACACAAAGGTAGCAGTGAACCTCAGGTTCATTTTCTTACAAGTTATCAAGCATGTCATAGCTTGAGCTGATTCACTTTGTTTCTCCACCTCATACCAATCTTGTCTCCATACCACCAAGATCCTCCCATTATAGTGGGACTCATGGTTGCTAAGGTACTCTCAACCTCCATACATTCTTTCTACCACTGACTTCACTTTGTTGCTTTTTATTCTAGTTTCTACCAAACACACTAGCCCCAGTTCTAATTCATTGCAGAGGAGTCTGACCTCCCTCTGCTTATTCAGGCCATTGAGGCCTCTAACATTCCATACCATGAACTTAACCATCCCCAGGAGGAGATATAGTACTTCCCCTCCCAGTTCCAGCATTTTCCTTGCTCGACTCCCCATTTCCCTTATCTAAAGGTTGGAAAGGATTTATGACTTACGCCTGGTTACCTTGATTCCATGGAAATGCTCCCCAGCTATTACCCCTACCTCTTGAGTAAGCACTTCTATTTTTCTCTCTCTTTCTATATGGTTGCAATGTGCCCCCACCTTGTTGTTTCTTCCATTCACCACCCCTTCCTCCTTGCTGTGCTTGCCCCATCCTATGTTCCTGAGTGTCTGGTACGTTTTTCACAATTACATCACTAATATTATCCATTGGCACTGGCTGTTGTTGCCTTATTTCATCTTGTGGTTAGATTGCCTATTCTTCTCCACCATCCCCTTCAAGATTTACCTCTTCTGCCTCTTTCTTTTTATTCTTTCTACAAACCTCCTCACTATGCCCATACTTCTTGCAACACTTGCATAAGGAGGGTTTCCAGTCATATGTGAATTTTTGCTCTATGACATTTCCTTTCTCATTTTTAAACAGGATCACCTCTGGTAGTGGCACATCTATCTTCACTTCCACCAGAAGTCTGGCAAAATTTAGCCCCATCTTCCTCTGAGTGTTCCTATCCACCATTAGGGGTTTTCCAATTAGGCTCCCTAGCTCGCTCAGCCCCTTAGGACTCCAGTACTTAAAATCAAGCCCAGGTAGTTTGATCCAGATTGGAACAAAATACAGTTCTTCTGTGGTAAATTCCATGTCGGAATTCCATGCCTTTACAATCATTGATTTATTATCAAAATGGTATATACCTCTTTGTATCACCTCATTTCTCCTTTCTGCGTTATCAAATCGCACCAACATTATACCATTTTGCATTATTACCACTTTGTTTAGGCCATATTTCCCCCACATCCGCTGAATGTACCCATTAATTACAGAGAATAGGGGGTGGGAACCCAACACGTAGCATACAATAGCATGTTTCCACTATTCAATTTCAGTTGTAAAATCCTCCTCTTCAATTTCAACAATTAGGCTATCCCCTTCAGACTCTGGACACACATATTCCAATTTGAAACCTGCGTTTGTAATTTTTGAGATATCGAAGTTATCCCATATTGAGGCTAGTGATTCAGTGTTCTTACCATGTTGTTGTTGCTGTGCGCTGTCATTTTGTTCCACTTGTTCCACTTTCTCTGCCCATGATTTACGCCCACTACTACCTTCTGTACTAGTTGCCATCATCCATTCCCCAATTTGTTCCTTCGCCTGCACTGCTCTGCTTTTAGCTAGGTTTGTTTTTCTAGCTTGCGGCTCGTCTTCCGCTTTATCTCCATTCCTACTGGGTGTTTCCTGCCTTGAAACACCTTTAACAACTCCTTGCTGCCGAACTTCACTAAGAGATCTCGTTCTCATGTCTAGTGTTGCCGGTCCTGTATTAATAACTGGTGAACCTCCTTGATTCTGTTGCTTTTGACCCTCCATTTGAGTTAATTTCTTACCTCCGTCACTTTTTGACATGTTTTCTGGCACCGTTGTAGTGATATTTCTCTTACCTATGGTATGGTGCACGTTATGCTAACGTGCGCCGAGAGAGTTTAGGCTACATCATGTGCACGAAATCCAGGGTTATTCCCGAGGCCATCTATTCAAAAACCAAACACATAGACCCACACAAAAGTACGCTGCGAACACGATGGTGGTCTAAAAATTTCCAACGGAGGCCTTGTTGACTGAGTCAACCCCCAATGCCTTAATTCCAATTTTCCATCCTAAGTCCCGAAATGCATCCGAATGCATTAGGAGCCGAACCAAATACCCATACAAGTTCTAAACAATCATCCAGATATCTTTAAATCGACAAAATTCTGAAAAAGGTCCGTTTGCTCAAAAGTCAACTTTAGGTCAACCATTTTTCACTTTAAGCCTTTATTTTCACCAAAGGTGCCCGAATTCGGTTTGGGCACCTCGAGAAGCGTATCAACGGTCTCCTCTGGTCAAAAGCAAGCTAATCGATGCTCGGGAACGGGCAAAAATGTCGAAAGAACTATAACGACAAAAGGGGTCATTACAGGTAGACTCCGGTTAGTTTCCCATATTCATGTATTAGAAGGAACGAAGAATGGATGCATAGGAATTGGAGTATTGGGATGGAATTATAGGATGGTATTGTTGTGTGATTTTTATGTTTGGTATTGTGGCCTGTAGATTCTTTAGGATTCTTAATTTGGTTTTCGTGAGTATCAGTGGATTTATGTGACTTGAAAGTAGTGGATGATACTTATTTTCTATGTGTCATGATGAGGAATTCCATAATATGCGATTAATTTGGGTTGTGTTATTAATAGTGGTTCTAGTTGATAATTGGAAGGACAAAATACATCAACGATAACAATCTAATTCTAGACTGGTAGTAGTTATGTCTTGTAAGTAGAAGATGATCTATCATATAGGAATGTTGGATAGAGAAAGTGGTAGCATCGTACTGTGAATTGATTGTTCTATTGTGTGGGCTTGATGCCATGTGTTGCCGGTGGACATTGGATTCTATTTTACCATCTTGATTTCGATGTTGTTGGCGTACCCACCGCTGGTACTTGTGATTCAGATAAATTGATTGGCGTACCCATTATTGATACTTGTGATATTGAGCATGATAATTGATGATGATACCTGCTTTGAACGCACTCTCATTCTTCATGATATACTGTTAGGATACTGATGATACTAGATGAAACACTTTGATGAGCAAGGCTCGATTTTACTTGAGTGACGTGAGAGTCCGATATCCGATATGCGTTCTGAAATCATGGATTGAGTGAGCGCATGGACTCCGTGGGTCCCCCAGGGTGGTACCGGTAAGAACCCCCCGTGGGTAAAGATCTGGGGTCCCGTCTGTCCGTTGGGCAAAGATCAGGGACGGGTGGCACTTAGACTTCGCGAGTCACCTTGAGTTGTGCTACCGAGACATTGATAGTTTCGTCCGGACTACATATGTAGTTAGCGTTTGCATGGAATTGCATTACATATATACATTATTGCATTGCATTGCATAGAGATTTATATTGAGGTGATTTTGTGTTGTACTTATAATGTTGGATTCAGATTGGACCTATCAGGACTTGGTATAATTAGGATTAGATGTTCTACTTAGGCGATGACATGTACTTGATTACATTTTGATTGCCTTATACCTGTTGATTTATCACATAGAATCACTCATAGGATCAGTTATATGTTTGGCTTATGAAAGGATGTAGGATAAGAGCCTTGACATTATAGTATGTGGTAAATAGATGCATAGTATTGATCTAGTTATTTATCCTACTTATTTGTGAATTCTTTTACTGATACGTGTTCCTAACCATTGTCGGCCTATGATACTTACTCAGTACACGTTGATTGTACTGATACTACTCTTGCTACACTCTTTTTGGGGTGTAGAGTGTTTTTTGGTTGTTGATTGTGACACGTTCGGAAATACGCGGTGCCTATCTTGAAGGCCTCCTCCTACTTTATTCTGGGGTGGAGGTTGAGTCTTAAAATGTTATAGTAGTTGGGGTCATTAGTCGCTCTTGTACCAGTCTAGACCAGGTCGTGGGAAGTCAGAATGAGTCTATAATTATTTAACTTTTGTAAACGCCTTCAATCTTGAGTTATTAAATGAATTGATTTCCGCTGTTAATTGTACTTAATTATCTGATTTGTCAAATTGCCTTTATTGATTGAAGTATTATTGAATTGAGGGTTCGCCTACTGAAGAGGGAAAGGTAGGTGCCCGCGCGATCCTAAATTGGGTTGTGACACAATATCCAACCAATCCCATACTTAAATTATTCATCCAGTTGTCCAAGCATGAAGCCAAAACAAGTTTAACAAACCTATTAGGATTAAGCATGAATAGACTTACACTAAAACAGGCATGCTACAAGTATAAGACAAACTAAACACTAATCAGTAGCATTCAAACATGTCTTAAACTAAACTACATCATAATGAAGGAAAACTTACAATAAACAACTAAATGAAATAGCAAACTACAACATATAAGCATTTAAGCATACCGTAACAACAACTAAACTAAACAGCAAAATAAGCACATAAGGACACTACATACAAGAACTGAAAATAAAAGAAAGGAACGAAGTTTATCTTTCTTATACGCAACTAATTGTCGAGAATGGAATTGAAAGCTCCTTGCTCCTCAAATATCCCAATCCAACCACAAAAAAATAGATTCTTAACTTAAAAATAAAGATTTAGGTTAAAGTGTCCAATTCTAGTCGGTCACTTTGCTTAAAACCCTAGTTTCGAGCTTTTGTTGTGAATATGTGATATATTCTGTGTCTCTATATTTGTAAGATATGAATTGGGGGTTCTTTATGTAGAACCCCAAAAATCTAAAACCCTAAACCAATTTTGATGTGGGACTTTTACAATTTTTGGAAATGGTTCCCTTAATCCGACATTCAACGGCTAGGATTAAGGCAAGTAATCATATAAATGGTCAGATTTGACTAAAAATTGGGTCAATTCGTTCGGTCCTTCATGAAGCAATGAGGATTGAGATATTCAAACGAGTTGAGACAAATCCCATATTTGTACTCCTTTGACCATAAAAATGCAAAAAAGCAAGAAAAAAGGAAAATAATACAGTGTTTGTTCTAGTCTCGATGGAAAAGGGACGGTGCATTAATTTTTTTTCCCGAAACAAACCAGACCAAACCTATAAAAGTCATATGGGTCCGCAAAAGTTTTCATTTCTGGCAAGGCTGATGGAGGAGAGAGAAAGTCGCCTTGTGGCAGCTAGGGTTTCGGGTAGAAACCCTTGTTTCTTTGTGAAATGAAACAAGGGGTCGTTTGGCCTGAGTTGTGCCTATTTGTTTGTGGGAATAAGGGGGTTGGGTTGTTCAGCCTTGTATTAGGCTGGACTTGGCCAATTAAAAAAGAAGACAGGATGCGGCCCAGAGCATGTATACGAGATATACACATGTATATAAGCATATATCAATGTGTGTGTGTGTGTGTGTGTGTGTGTGTGTGTCTATATATATATATATATATATATATATATATATATATATATATATATATAGGGAGGGCTAAAAAATGACACTTTAAATAATATAGCCAAAATTGAAATTGTCATATCAAACATTTCAATTATAACCACAAATTAACTAATGAATCAATTAATTAGGTTAAAGGCATGGATAAATACATAAAAGAGTTCAAAGTTGTGAATTTAGCCTAATTGAATTAGGTCATGAAATTGGCCATTTCAATTATAGCAAAATTTAGCTAATCAATCAATTATTTCAATTGTAACTGCAATATAACAAAACAATTTTCAACTATAATCACGATTAAGCATCGAAATAATTATGATTAATTTTAAAATTGTAAATGCCAATAATGATTATGCAATTTTGTAAAAATTGAGAGTTAAAATGATTTTTACTTAATTAATCAAATTTCTTGAATTAAACGGAGTAAAATCTTTGTCAATTTGACACTTGATAATTTGAGCAATTAATCGACTAATAAAAATAGGTAAAATATTTTAAATGACTTACGATATATATTTGCACTCATTTTGCCAAATGAAATGGCAAAATATTATCGAAATAATTTTGCAAAAATCATTTTGACTTATAACATACATATTTCATTCCATTTGAGATCCATGAACTCTGGTTAATTAAATAAAATTTATGGAGGTCAAAAATTAGGTATCAACAATGATGCGTTTAAGTGTTCTGCAGAGGCGGAACCCTCTTCAAGGAAGCGTGTTTGCATCCGCGGACAGGGTGTATGCGGATGCGAAAATTGCTGAATAAAAACTTCTTTTTTATTCCCAACTTTGAATCATTTCTCCCCATTCATTAAATTCCTAACCTAGAGGGCATTGTGGGCGATTCTGAAGAGCTTTTGGGGGAAATAATCTTGGGGTAAGTTTCTTTAATTTATCTTTTGTTTTTATTATGGTTCAACTTTAGATTAAATGATTACTTTCATGAATGAGCTACTTGAGAAAATGGATTTATGAACCCTAGGTTATTCATTATAAACCTCTTTTAATCTAATTGGATTTCATTGATTTAATTACTGATTTCGACTAACTAATCATGGAGTAATCAGCTTCTAGGCTTGAATCTTCTTTTGTTTTAAAGATCAAGGTCATGGGAATTAGGGTTACTTTCTAATTTGGGGTTGTCTTTGATTGATGAAATTCAGACTAATTGGGAACTAATTGGTATTGATTATGAGTATTTGGACTTATTAAACTTTGGATTGACCTTTTCCAACCTATAATTTTTCATTTTACCCTTGTAAGGTCGTAGTCACCTTTAAGGTTATTTTGGGGGTTTTCTAAAAGTACTGCAATATTTATATCGTTGGATTCGTAGACTAATGTAGCACGTTAAATTGTTAGACTTCGAGCGTTCAGAAGCACTCCGGAAGGGAAGGCCCAAGTTTGATGGTTCGAGGCTCATGCTCGGCATCGAGGTAGGTTATGGCTTACTCTAGTTAGATTTTGATTAGCTATTCATATATGATTGCATTGTATTGATGGGGAAAGCATGATAGGTCTTCAGACATGATGTGGGGATGGATATCCAATTAGGTTGGTATAATTTATGATTATGTGGGCTTGTCGCCGTTATTTATGAATTGATTGACATGTGATGTACTTGATTACATGATCTGGAGTTGTGGGATGTGATATTGTCATGACCCATGTATTCTAGGCCGTGCGGGCACTTACCTTCCCACCACGGTAAGCGAACCCTCATCCTAACAACGTAGCAATACATAAATTGAAGAAAATTAAGTAGCGAAAATAACAGACACATAAGTCTCACGATATATATAGATAGATAGTAGTAAAAAGTACGGAAGACAGTAAATACCCCCAGGGTCTAGTCTGAATAATACAAGAGCATCTAGGGAGAATAATACAATCTGGAAGTACTAATACAAAATATCTATGTCTCCGGAATAAAAGTAAGACATAAAATGAGAAAGTCGTTAAGGTCAGCGGACGCCATGCTCACCCTGAAAACTCGAGTGGAAGCTGAAGAGTCACTCAGCCATGGGTCAGAGAAGTAGATCCGACCTGGTACTCTGCATTCATAAGAGAATGCAGGAAGTACAGGTCAGTACAAACAATAGTACTGGTAGGCATCATCGGCCGACTAAGCATAGTTAACACAATTCAGGAGATAAAGCGGATAAGCAAGGAATCTAACAAGTATAAGACAACATAATCGCAGCCGAGTATCCGTCATCACCTATGTAAGCATCTAACCCCGAATATGTCAAGTCTGAGTATATCCGATCCAATCCAATCATCACAATTCAATCATCAACGTCTCAAATCAAGTCATAATGCAATGCAGTGCAATAATGGTATGAATGTGATGCTATGCAATGAAAATAAGGTGTACACATGTACTCCGGATGGAAATATCGACGTCTCGGTAGCACAACCCAGCGTGACTCGCGAAGTCTAAGTGCCACCTATCCCGGATCTTTGCCCAAAAGACAGACGGGACCTTGGCTAATTGCTCACAGAGGAGTCTCATCGACACCACCCTGGGGGACCCGTGGAGTCCATGCAATAACAACGATTCCGGAATAACTTCGGAATCGGCCATGCAACAATGATGCTGGAAAAGATCATCGGTCATTGGCCATCTCACAGTCACTCAAGTTAAAGAGTCTGTCAAATATCAGTTTCACACCATCAACGATTCCAGAATTGAACCTCGGACATCGGCCTTTTCATAATCACTAAAGTAAAAGAGTTCATCAATATATTAGTTTCATATAACAACGATTCTGGAATGGAACCTCGGACATCAGCCTTTTTACAATCACGCAAGTAAAAGAGTTTATCAATATCAATTTCGCTCAATCAACGATACCGGATCATCCCCGAGTATCGGCCATGCAAGAATATAAAAGAATACGTGCAATGCATATGTAAGTCGATCATGTTCAATATCACAAGTACCACAACGGGGTGTGCCAACAAGTATCACATCACAATACCAATAGTGGGTATGCCAACATATATCAATGAGTCAAGTACCAACAGTGGGTACGCAAAAAATATATTTTAGTATAAATTCCAACATGGTATGTCAATTTATCCAAATCCAGATGATAAATCAGAAGTCGACATCTACCAACTACACGTGACATCAGGCCAACAATATTGAACAATCAAAGCATTCATAAGGGGGTGGCTAGTCCCAGCACACATCAGGGCCCAACCTAAGGCAATATCCATCCCGACTTCATACCCGAAGGTTCACATGCTATCTCCAACATCACAATCTAAATATGTGACTCACTATACGAAGTCTCACTAAAGGTAAACCATAACCTACCTGGACTGCCGAACCACAACACCAATAAGTCACTCTTTTGCCTTGCCCTTCCTCTGAAGCTCAGAACCAAACTAGTCTAAGCATAATCAAGTTCTATAATAGAAATCATGAAGAATGATACTAATATTGCTATGATATCAACTAGGTCCATTTTAACCTAGAAATTGGGGAAACGGGCCCACAACTGCGAAACGAAAAATTCGCGGGCAAAATATCAAATTAAGTACCAGGTGATCATAACCCAACCACTAATTATTGATTTAACTCAAGAATTGACCTAAATCTGATTTCAAGCAAAAACCCCCAAATTGGGTATAAACCCTAAGTCTCCAAATCCGAAATTCAATGATCAAGTGGAAGATATATGCTTAATAAGCTTAGATTAGTCAATATCTAGCATGAACATCACCAATTTATCATTAATAATCTCGGGAATGTTCTTCCAAAGCCCTCTCTCAAATTCCATCTCCAAGGGATTGTTAAAGGGAAGGGAAAAATCTATGATGATTGTGACGAAGGAAGAGTAAAGGATTAGGCAAGTTTTACCTCAAAGAATTTCTTCAAATTATCTCCAAGAACAGTTTCCCCAAGCTCAAATGTCGAGATGAGAATGATGAGGGTCTAGGACTTATTTAAGACACATTTAATGAAATACAACTGCCCGTCACCCATACAACAGTAAAGATGCCACTGCAGCGGAGCCGTTATGCCAGCTGAGACACCGCCATAGTGGTAAAGCCAACATTATACATGGCCTCCCCGACGGTGCAGCTGGGGCGGCTCTAATGCCGCCTTGCGGGCACCCGGTACCAGAAATCCCCAAATTTCTAAGCCTTCAATCGAAATCCCGGGTTATTCCCGAGGCCATCTTTTTACAAACCAAACACACAGCCCCACATAAAATTACGCTCCGAACGCGCTCGTGCTCTCGAAATTTCCAACGGAGGCCTCGTTGACCGAGTCAACCCCCGATGCCTTAATTCCAATTTCTCATCCTAAGCCTCGAAATGCATCCGAATGCATTGAGAGTCGAACCAAATACCCATACAGGTTTTAAACAACCATCCGGACCTCTCAAAATTGACGGAATTTCGGAAAAGGTCTGTTTGCTCAAATATTAACTTTAGGTCAATCATTTTTCACTTTAAGCCTTTATTTTCACCAAAGTTGCCCGAATTCGGTCTAGGCACCCCGGGATGTGTATCAACGGTCCCCTCGGGTTAAAAGCGAGCTAATCAATGCTCGAGAATGGGTGAAAATGCCGAAAGAACTATAACGACCAAACGGGTCGTTACATCAGATACCAATTGAACCATTGCTCGTCCTCGAGCGAAGAAAAGAAGGAACGTAAGGAAATACCTGAATCAGTGAACAACTAGGGATTTCAGCTATGCATATCAGACTTAGTCTCTTAAGTAGCCTCTTCTACAGGCGGTGCTGCCATTGCACCTTCATTGAAGCAATCTCCTATGACCTCAACTTCTTAACCTGCCTATCCAAGATCGCGATAGGCTCCTCCTCATAAGTCAAATTCTCATCAAGCAATATAGAATCCCAACAGACAATGTAGGTACCGACAGCATAGTATTTCTTCAGCATCGAAACATAAAAGATCCGATGAACTCCGGCCAAGTCTGGCGGCAATGCTAACTCATATGCTACATCGCTGATACAATCCACAATCTTAAATGGACAAATGTACCTGTAGCTCAACTTGCCCCTCTTACCAAACCTCATAGCACCCTTCATGGGTGAAACCTTCAATGGAACCTGGCACCAATAGCAAACTTCAAATCCCGAACCTTTTGGTCCGCATAATCTTTTGCCCACTCTGAGCTGCCACGAGCCTGGCCTGAATAACTCTCACTCTATCAAGGGACTCTCTCAATAGATTCGTGCTCCCAGGTCGAACCTCGAACCCATCGAACCAACCAATTGGAGATCTACACCTCCTACCATATAAGGCCTCAAAAGGCGTCTTGCCAATACTCGAATGATAGTTATTATTGTACGCAAAATCTACCAAGGGAAAGTGTTGATCACAATGAACACCAAAATTAATAACACACGCTCTGAACATGTCCTCACTGGCCATCGATCTGGGGGTGAAAAGCTGTGCTAAAGTCCAATCGGGCACCCAAGTCCTCATGAAATGTCCTCCGGAATCGGGAAGTAAAGATAGTACCCCGATCAGATACAACAGAAATAGGGATCCCCTGTAATCTCACAATATCCCAAATATACATTTTGGCTAACTTCTCCGCGGTATAGGAAACCTGAACCGGAACAAAGTGAGCGCACTTAGTCAATCGATCCACTATCACCCAAATTGAATCAAACTTGCCAAGGGTCTTCGGAAGACCCGTGACAAAATCCATGGTAATCCTCTCCCATTTCCACTCTGGAATGGGCATCCTCTGAAACACCCCACCGGGTCGCTAGTGCTCATACTCTGCCTATTGACAATTTCCACAATTAGCCAGAAAATCAACTATATCTCTCTTCATACGGCGCCACCAATAGTGCTGCCTCAAGTCACGGTACATCTTAGTCGCTCTCGAATGAATGGAATAGCGAGAGCTATGGGCTTCAGATAGGATCAACTGAATCAGATCACCAACACGAGCAACGCACACGTGTCCTCTAATCCTCAGAATGCCTTCAGAATCAATCACGGCCTCCTTGGCCGCCCCTCTCGATACCTTATCTTGGATCTTGCTCAACTGAGAATCCTCAAACTAATGAGCCTTGATCCGATCCAATAACGATGATCTTGCATCTATGCAAGCAAAAATCCTACTCGGGGATGAGATGTCGAGACGGACGAAACTGTTGGCCAGAGTCTGAACCTCCATGGCCAACGGATGCTCGAAAATGATTAATCGAGCTAAACTCCCCATACTCGCTGCCTTGTGACTCAAGGCATCCTCTACCACATTGGCTTTACTAGGGTGATAAAGAATAAAGATGTCATAATCTTTCAGGAGCCCCATCTATCAGTGCTGCTTGGAATTAAGATCTCTCTGGTTAAACATATGTTGAAGGCTACGGTGATCAGTAAAAACCTCACAATGAACACCGTACAAGTAATGCCTTCAAAGCTTCAAAGCGAAGACTACAGCTAGCAACTCCAAATCATGGGTAGGGTAATTCTTCTCGTGAACTTTTAACTGACGGAAAGCATAAGCTATCACTCTACCCTCTTGCATCAACACCGCACTCAAACTCATACGGGAAGCATCACAATAGACAACGAAGTCCTTACCTTCCACGGGTAAGGCTAGGATCGGGGCTGTAGTCAAAAGAAGCTTGAGCTTTTGGAAGCTCTCCTCACAATCATCCGTCCACTAGAAATGAACATCCGTTTGAGTCAATCTGATGAAGGATGAAGCAATGGCAGCAAAACCCTTCACAAAGCAACGGTAATAACTGGCCAAACCCATAAAACTACGAATTTCAGTAACAATGGTAGGCCTCACCCAACCCCTCACAACCTCAATCTTCTGTGGATCAACCATAATCCCCTCCTTAGACACCATATGACCCAAGAATGCTACAGACTCCAACCAGAACTCACACTTAGAAACCTTAAAAAACAAACTATGTTTCTTCAAAAAACCAAAAACGGTACGGAGATGGCTCTCATGCGCCTCTCTACTCTTGGAATACACCAAGATGTCATCAATAAACACAATCACAAAGGAATCAAGGAACAACCTAAAGATGTCATTCATCAAAGTCATAAATGCAGCCAGGGAATTGGTAAGCTTTAAAGACATCACTAGAAACTCATAGTGGCCATATCTCATCCGAATATCCTCCGCTCTAATCTTCAACTGGTGATAGCCGGAACGCAAGTCAATCTTAGAAAACGCCGAAGCACCTTGAAGCTGGTCAAATAGATCATCAATACGAGGTATAAGGCAATTGTTCCTTATAATGACCTTGTTCAATGGACGGTAATTAATACACATCCTCATGGTCCCATCTTTCTTCTTCACAAATAACACCGGAGCACCCTAAGGGGAGACGCTTGGTGTAATGAACCCCTTGCTCAACAAATCCTGCAATTGCTCCTTAAGATCCCTCAACTCGACAGGATCTATCCGATATGGTAGGATGGAAATGAGGCGAGTGCCCGGGTCCACGTCGATACAAAAATTAATATCGCGATCAGGTGGCATACTCGGCAAATTCGCCGAAAATACCTCTGTGAACTCGCTCACAATAGGTATAGACTCAAGGGGTGGAGATGCAACTGTCGTATCGCGAACATGCGCTAAATACGCTAAACACCCCTTACTTACAAACTTCTTCACCCAAAAGAAGGAAATAATCTTCTTCGGAGCGGGACTAGGAGTACCTCTCTACTCAAGAGTAGGAATGCCCGCCATGACTAAAGTGACTATCTTGGCATGACAGTCCAAGATCGCATGATAAGGAGAAAGCCAGGACATACCTAATATAATATCAAAGTCCACCATATCAAGAATCATCAAATCTACCTAAGTAACTAAACAATGACCAGAGTACCCCATAAAAGTAACTAAACAAGACCGGTAGACTCGATCAACAACCACAGAATCTCCGACCAAAGTAGACACGTGAATAGGTATATATATGCTATCAAAAGGCAAATCCCAACCATCGGCATGAAATGCAGATACATATGAATGAGTGGATCCAGGATCAAATAACACAGATGTTGCTCTATAACGGACATAAATGGTACCTGAGATCACAGCATCTAAGGCCTCTGCCTAGGACCTACCAGGAAATGAGTAACAATGGGCTCCACCACGCCCAGTCTAGGATCCCCCTCTTGCACTCTGAGTAGCACCTCTAGCTGGCTGAGACCCACCTCTAGAACCATGGAAAGTACCGTGGCCTGACTGAGCACCGCCTCTATGATAAGTCCCTCATCGACCACTGGATGATACAGGAGTCCTCGACGGCTAATAATCCTACCTAGGACCGAGACATCTCCTGGAAATATGCCCAATCTCTCCACAAGAGAAATAAGTAAGAGGAGTCGAATGCTGAAACACAGAAGCTGAAGACCCGGATGAAGCAGCCCTGTCCACTAGCCTGGAGAACAAACTCTCGGGAGCTCTCTGCCTAGGTGGCTCACTAGAGAGAGCCGGTAATGCTGAATGCACGGGACGACTGGAATAGGGCTGAGGTGGCCTCGAAAACTGACCGGCACCCCTCGTAACATAAACCCCAAAATTGCCAGTCTGACGTGGCCTCTTGTCACCACCACTAAAAGCACGGGCCTTGGCGCCCTCAACCATAGAAGCATGCTCAATAATGGACTGGAAGGAAGCCCCCATAGACTCCATCTAAAGACAAGAAATCTGTAGAGAGCCCATTAATCCTCCAACAAAGTGCCTGATCCTATCAGCTTCGGTAAGGATCTACGGAGTAGAGTATCGGGCCAAATAGAGAAAACGGGTCACATAAGACTCCAAGAACATGCCCATCTGCTCAAGGTGTAAAAACTGCTCCACCACGCCTAGTCTGTGAACCCCCGCCGGAAGCAGTAACACCGGCGGCTGCCTGTTGGGCATCAAGGTGAAGTAGAATCCTGGCCATGGTGTCATGCATGGCCTGGTCAGAAGTAACCTCAAGCTGTGTCCGTGCTGGGGCCACGCCATCTTCTGCGGCCTGGTCTCAACCCTACTGATACTCAGGCTCGGGAGATGGAGACCTTTCTCATCGCTAGCCCACTATCAAAGCTCTACTCCTAGCTGGGGCAGCCCGTGGCCTCTCGCCCTACCCCGTTCTCTGGCTGTAGCGTGCCCTTGGGTGCCGTCCGTGAGAGACGAGATAAGAGTCAGATACCAATTTGATATTTCCAGATATCAATTTGAATAAAGTAGCACGATGGGAAGAAAGAAGGTGAGATTTCCTAAATGTCTGATAGCCTCCCGCAGATAAGTACGAAGCTCATCGTACCGATCCACTAGACTCTACTAGACACGCTCTTGTATTAAAGACCGAGTAACCTAAGGCTCTGATGCCAACTTATCATGACCCATTTATCCTAGGCCGTGCGGGCACTTACCTTTCCACCTCGGTAAGCGAACCCTTATCCCATCAACGTACCAATATATAAATTGAAGAAAAATAAGTAGCGAAAATAATAGACACGTAAGTCTCACGATATATATAGATAGATAGTAGTGAAAAGTGCGAAAGACAATAAATACCCCCAGGGTCTAGTCTGAATAATACAAGAGCATCTAGGGAGAATAATAAAATCTGAAAGTACTAATACAAAATATCTATGTCTCTGGAATAAAAGTAAGACATAAAATGAGAAAGTCTTTAAGGTCAGACATGCCATGCTCACCCTGAAAACTCGAGTGGAAGTTGAAGAATCGCTTAGCCACGGGTCAGAGAACTAGGTCCGACCTGCTGCTCTGCATTCATAAGAGAATGCAGCAAGTGCAGGTCAGTACAAATAACAGTACTGGTAGGCATCATCGGCCGACTAAGCATAGTTAACACAATTCAGGAGATAAAGCGGATAAGCAAGGAATATAATAAGTATAAGACAACATAATCGCAGGCGAGTATCCGTCATCACCTATGTAAGCATCTAAACCCGAATATGTCAAGTCTGAGTATATCCGATCAAATCCAATCATCACAATTCAATCATCAACGTCTTTAATAAAGTCATAACGCAATGCAGTGCAATAATGGTATGAATGTGAAGGTACACCATACAAATGGGGTGTACACATGTACTCCGGATGAAAATATCGACGTCTCGGTAGCACAACCCAGCGTGACTCGCGAAGTCTAAGGGCCACCCATCCTGGATCTTTGCCCAACAGACAGACGGGACCCTAGCTAATTGCTCACAGGGGGAGTCTCACCGACACCACCCTGGGGGACTCGTGGAGTCCATGCAATAACAACGATTCCGGAATAACATCGGAATCGGACATGCAACAACGATGCCGGAAAAGATCATCGGTCATCAGCCGTTTCGCAGTCACTCAAGTAAAAGAGTGTGTCAAATATCACTTTCACACTATCAACGATTCCAGAATTGAACCTCGAACATCGTCCTTCTTACAATTACTCAAGTAAAAGAGTTCATCAATATATTAGTTTCACATAACAACGATTCTGAAATGGAGCTTTGGACATCAGCATTTTTACAATCACGCAAGTAAAAGAGTTTATCAATATCAGTTCCGCTCAATCAATGATACCGGATCATCACTGAGTATCGGCCATGCATATGTAAATCGATCATGTTCAATATCACAAGTACTACAACGAGGTGCGCTAACAAGTATCACATCACAATACCAATAGTGGGTATGCCAATATGTATCAATAAGTCAAGTATCAACAGTGGGTAAGCCAACAATATATCCGAGTATAAATTCCAACATGGTATGTCAATTTATCCAAATCCAGATGATAAATCAGAAGTTGACATCTACCAACTACACGTGGCATCAGGCCAACAACATTAAATAATCAAAGCACAGATAACGGGGTGGCTAGCCCCAACACACATCAGGGCCCAACCTAAGGCAATATCCATTCCGACTTCATACCCGATGTTTCACATGCTGTCTCTGACATCATAATCTAAATATGTGATTCACTGTACGAAATCTCACCAAAGATAAATCATAACCTACCTGGACTGTCAAACAGCAACACCAACTAGTCACTCTTTTGACTTGCCCTTCCTCTTAAGCTCAGAACCAAAGTAGTCTAAGCATAATAAAATTCTATATTATAAATCATGAAGAATGATACTAATATTGCTATGATATCAACTTGGTCCATTTTAACCCTAGAAATTGGAAAAACGGGCCCACAAGGGCGAAACGGGAAATTTGTGGGAAAAATATCAAATTAAGTACTAGGTGATCATAACCCGACCACTAATTGTTGATTTAACTCAAGAATTGACCTAAATATGATTTCAAGCAAAAACCCCCAAATTGGGTATAAACCCTAAGTCTCCAAATCTGAAATTCAATGTTAAAAGTGGAAGATATAAGCTTAATAATCTTAGATTAGTCAACATCTAGCATGAACATCACCAATTTATCATTAATAATCTAATAAATGTTCTTCCAAATCCCTCTCTCAAATTCCATCTCTAAGGGATTGTTCAAGGGAAGGGAAAAAACTAAGATGATTGTGATTAAGGAAGAGTAAAGGATTAGGAAAGTTTTACCTCCAAGAATTTCTTCAAATTATCTCCAAGAACAGTTTCCCCAAGCTCAAATATCGAGTGAGAATAATGAGGCTCTAGGATTTATTTAAGACACATTTAATGAAGAATAACTACCTGTCACCGCTACAGCATAGAGATGCCGCTGCAGCAGCGCCGCTATGGCGGCTGAGATACTGCCTCAATGGTAAGGCCAACATTACACATGGCCGCCCCAGCGGTCATCACACCACTACACGGTGCCTCTAGGCGGCTCTGGTGCCGCCATTACGGGCACCAGATACCAGAAATCCCCAATTTTTTAAGTCTTTAATCGAAATCCAGGGTTATTCCCGAGGCCATCGATTCATAAACCAAACACACATACCTACACAAAATTACGCTATGAACGCACTCGTGGTCTCAGAATTTCCAACGGAGGCCTCGTTGACCGAGTCAACCCACGATGCCTTAATTCCAATTTCCTATCTTAAGTCCCTAAATGTATCCGAATGCATTGGGAACCAAACCAAATACCCATACAGGTTCTAAACAACCATCCAGACCTCTCGAAATTGACAAAATTCCAAAAAAAGTTCGTTTTCTCAAAAGTCAACTTTAGGTCAATCATTTTTCACTTTAAGCCTTTATTTTCACCAAAGTTTCCCGAATTCGGTCTGGGCACCCTGGGAAGCATATCAATGGTCCCCTTGGGTCAAAATCGAGCTAATCAATTCTCGAGAACGGCCGAAAATGCAGAAAGAACTATAACGACCAAACGAGTCGTTACAGATATACTCATGTGTAGTGGTTGAGACTTGATATTTGATGTGTTCCATGACGATTGATTATTCATGCATGAATATATTGGCTTATGGTGTTTGTGGTCTTCATAGCATATTCATTGGCATTGATTTCATTGATTTCTCATCCTTCCATACATACATTCAAATATGATATAAATGTTGTGGAAATCGTTGATAAGGGAATTGTGGAATAGTTGGTGGAAAAAGGTTGTGGGAACGTTTGAAAAGAAAGAAAGAGAAAGATGAAAGTCTACTGATATTGCTATCGATCTGAGGTATATACGACGTATAACGACAAGGTCACACAGTCTAGAGATAAAGTTAGGTGGTACAGTGATAGTACATGGACTTCGTGGGTCCTTCATAGGTCATGACTATTTAGACATCGAGATTTCATCTGTAGCATGTGTGTACAGTTTTGAGTTATTGGCCATTATATTGCACGACATCCTTCAAAGTTGCATTGTATGCTTCATTATCACATCATACATCGTTTGACTGGGTTGTTGGCTATATTTGTGTTGCGATCACTTGAGAAATCATTGAGGACTTGGCAGACTTATGCCATAGGAGCTTAAACTTAGGTTTGACTTGGTTTGTGATATCCTGTAACTCTTGATGGTTATTGTTGTCTATCTATTGACTTGTTGATTCTGTGTTATCATATTCATGAACTAATCTTAGTCGACCTATGATGCTTACTGGTACATGTGTGTACTGATACTACTTTTGCTTTACTTTTTCTGAGTGCAGAGTTTGAGCCAGGATCCTCTTCGAGACCCGCTAATAGCCTTGAGACTATTTATGCAGAGATTCTGAGGGTGAGCTACCGGCCTCCCTGCAGCCCTGGAATCTGTCTTGATGTTGTTTATTACTCATTTCATTAGACATTGTTACCTTACGTTTAAGACTATGTATTATTCCTACACACATTTGGATAGTTGTTCTTGTACTGTGATTTCAGATCTTAGGGGATGTTTTATGACTTCATATTTCTGTGCTCTCAGTATTTATGATACTACTTAGACTTATTAATAATTTTTCTTATTATTTATGTTGATTCGTAATTTGATTAAGCAATGGTATAAGGGGATGGTACGACCACCAGAGTGTTAGCGTGGGTGCCATAATGATTGTGATATTTGGGTCATGACAGTCACCATTTGGAATAAGTATCTGATACCCCGCATTGATGATTTGTTGATCAACTTCAGGGTTCGTCGGTCTTCTCTAAGATCGACTTGAGATTAGGGTACCACTAGTTGAAGATTAGAGCCGAGGATATTCCAAAGAGAGCCTTCAGGACCCATTATCGTCATTATGAGTTCTTGGTGATGTCTTTCGGGCTTACCAATGCCCCCACAGTGATCATGGATTTGACGAATGATATCTCCAAGCCTTACTTGGATTCATTTGTAATCGTGTTTATTAATGACATCTTGGTGTACCCTCAGAGTAGAGAAGATCATGAGAAACACTTAAGGATAGCTCTAGGGTTCTTAAAGGAGAAGAAGTTATGTGCCAAGTTTTCCAAGTGTGAGTTTTGGCTCGGTTCCATGGCATTTTTAGGACATATTGTATCTAAGGATCGGATTATGGTTGATCCCAAGAAGATTGAGGTAGCTTATGATTGGGCAAGGCCTATTTTTGTGACCAAAATTTAGAGTTTCGTGGGCTTAGCGAGTTACTAGTGTCGATTCGTGAAGGAGTTCTCATCTATTGCTTCTCATTTGACCCGTTTGACTAAAAAAAATGTGCCTTTTCAGTGGTCATATAAGTGTAAGGAGAGATTTCAAAAGGTCAAGTCTTTATTGACTTCAACTCTGATTTTGGCTTTACCTGTGTAAGGTAGAGACTTTACTATTTATTGTGATACTTCTCGTACTGGTTTGGTTTGTGTATTGATGCAAGAGGGTAAGGTGTTCGCGTATGATTCGAGGTAGTTGAAGGTCCATGAGACGAACTACCCCACTCATGACTTAGAGTTGGCAGCGGTAATCTTTGCTTTGAAGATTTTGAGACATTACCTGTATAAAGTCCATTGTGAGGTATACACGGATCATCGTAGTCTTCAGTATGTGTTTAGTCAGATAAATCTGAATTCGACGCATTGTAGATGGATGGAGTTGCTCAAGGATTGTGACATGAATATTCTTTATCATTCGGCAAAGGCTAATGTGATAGCTGATGCGTTGAATTGAAAGGCAGTGAGTATGGATAACTTGCGTGTTAGATTGTGGGAGAGCGTCCTTTAGCCATGGAGTTTAAGTGTTTAGCTAATAGCACGGTGAGGCTCGATATTTTGTAACCTAGCAAGGTTCTAGCTTGTGTTGAAGCGAAGTCATCTCTTTTGGAGCAGATTAAGGCTCAATAGTTTGACGATGTGAAATTATGTAAAATTTGAGATGAGGTGCTAAGTGGGGAAGCCAAGGAGGCTATTCTTGATGAGGAAGGTGTTTTGAGGATTAAGGGGCACATTTGTGTTCCTAGAGTTGGTGATTTAATTCAATTGATCTTGAAGGAGGCTCACAGTTCCAGATACTCCATTCATCAGGGTACTACAAAGATGTATCGTGACTTGAGACAACAATACTAGTGCGGTGGGATTAAGAGGGATATAGTGGACTTCGTTTCTCAATGTTTAAATTGCAAGCAGGTTAAGTACGAGCACCAGCGACTGGGTGGTTTGACCTAGAGGATGCCCATTCCCCAGTGGAAGTGGAAGTGGGAGAGGATAGCTATGGATTTTGTTATTGGTCTACCGAAGACTTTGGGAAATTTTGATGTCATTTGGGTTATTGTTGATAGGATGACTAAGTCCATGCACTTCATTCCAATTCAGACTACTTACAACTCAGAGAAGTTGGCCAGGATCTACATTAGAGAGATCATCAGATTGCATGGTGTGCCCATTTCCATCAATTCAGACAGAGGCACTCAGTTTACTTTCCATTTCTCGAACCTTGTAGAAGGAATTGGGGACTTAGTTGGATCTTAGTACAACCTTCCACCTACATACTACTGGTTAGTCCAAGAGGAATATTTAGGTGTTAGAGGATATGTTGCGGGCTTGTGTGATCGACTTTGGTGGTCATTGGGACCAGTTCTTACCTTTGGCAGAGTTCTTGTATAACAATAGTTATCAATCGAGTATCGACATGGCTCTATTTGAGGCTTTATATGGTAGGAGATATCATTCTCTGATTGAATGGTTTGATGCTTTTGAGGTGAGACCTTGGGGTACTAATCTGTTAGGAGAGTCCTTAGATAAGGTGAAGCTAATTCAAGAAAAGCTTCTTGCGACTCAGAGTAGGCAAAAGATGTATGTAGACCAAACGGTCCAGGATTTGGAACTCATAGTTGGTGATCAGGTTTTGTTGAAGATCTAGCCCATGAAAGGTATGATGCGATTCGGCAAGAAGGGAAAGTTGAGCCCGAGGTTTATCGGCCCCTTTGAGATTTTTCGCCGTGTTGGCGAGGTGGCTAACGAGTTGGCTTTGCCACCAAGTTTGTCAAGTGTTCATCAGGTTTTTCATGTGTCTATTTTGAAGAATTACCATTCTGACGCCTTTTATATGATCCATTGGGACTCCGTATTGTTTGATCATATTTGTCCTTCGAGGAAGACTCGGTAGTAATCTTGGATAGGCAAGTTAAGAAGTTGAGGTCAAAGGAAACAGTTTTTAAGATGCAATGGAAGCACCGTCCTGTTGGGGAGGCTAAATGGGAGACCGAGGCAGATATGAGTGCGAGATTTCCCCAGCTCTTTACCGACTCAGGTACCTTTCCTTCATTTTATTTCTTCTCTATTCGAGGACGAACAATTGTTTAATTGGTATCTGATGTAATGACCCATTTGGTCGTTTAGGCTTTTTGAGCCTTTTACCCCTGTTGACTTTTCTCGTAGCTTCGTTAGAGCGTGTTTGACTTGTGGGGATGGGTAATGCGGTTCCTTAGATGATCAGGAATGCCTTTGAAGAAATTAGAGGATTAAAGTGAAAAAACTTTGACCAATAGTTGACTTTTGGGGAAAATGGGTCATAAACTCTAAGGTGTTTTCATGAATCTTTTTCTCAATCCAAATGATATTTTGGGGAAATCTTCTAGAATATAGTCTTTGAATCTTTGGGAAAACTAGTTGTTAGGGTGATTGGTTCGGTTCCCAAGGCACACTGATGTTTTTTATCCTTGGGTTGGAAACCTTATTTGTAGGTGATTGGGGGTTGATCGGGTCAAGATGACCTCCATTGGGAATTCTGAAGGCACGGGTGAGTTCGTATCGTGTTTTTATAGTGGGTTTCACATTTGATTTGTATTCGGGAGGTCTTAGATAAGTTCCTGGTTTTGGGTAAAAGCTAGTGAAAACTTAGATTTTGCTGGTTTCTGGTGTCTCGCATCTGCGGACATGGGGCTGCACCTATGGGTCTGTCTTTTTGGGGTTTGGTCTGCAGGTGCCAGGTCAAGTGAGGTTAGGCGAGCTCCATACCTTCCAGGTATTTTTCATAGGCGTGGGACAGCATATACGGAAGTTTCACTGCACCCTGCGTTCGAGATAGTTTAAGTGGGTTCTGCCTCTGTGGGTATTTTTTCGCAGAACCGATCCAGCATCTACGAGGGATTGTCCACAGAT
The DNA here is from genome assembly GCF_019175385.1 of Lycium barbarum. NCBI lineage: Eukaryota > Viridiplantae > Streptophyta > Magnoliopsida > Solanales > Solanaceae > Lycium > Lycium barbarum. The sequence continues at coordinate 17,784,189 of NC_083342.1, forward strand.
GAGAGATCGCTAAATCGGAAACCCTTTTTATTTCCCCATTTCGTGTTTAGTCTTCTCATTCACAAAAATTGACACTTAGAAGTTCGGTAGAGGGAGATTTTGTGGAGATTGTTGAAGTTCTCCAAGTGGGTAAGTCTACTAACTTCATCCTCTATTTATACTTCCCTTTTATTTGAGAATCCATGCTAGTATCCATATTTTGGGATAAAGTTATATGGTTATGAACCCTAATTTAGGATTTGGCGTTTCCTATACCAAAATCATGACTTGTGTTAAGAAAGTTTTCTAGGTTTGCACTATTTAATTAATGGGTGGGTAGTTCCTAAGCTTGAATCACTTATTTACTCTAGAGTCTTGTTATGGAAATTGATGGTTTTCTCTAAAATTGGGGATTTCCGATTATTGATTAATTTAATGCCTATTTGGGTTTGGATTGTTATGGAACTTGGTACTTTGGCTTTCTAGACTTTGGGTAAACCGTTTCAACATAAATTTTCAATTTTGCCTTTGTGGCCCCGTGTCCCTTTTGAAAGGTCATTTTTAGCAGTTTAGAAGCATAGCATTATAAGTATCTTTAGATTTATAATCTAACGTAGAATACTAAATTGATAGAGATCGATCGTACTGCGGCGGTTCAGAAAGGCAAGGCTCAAGAGGATTAGTTTGCGGCTCCTATTCGATACCGCTGTAGGTTACGACTTACTTATGTTAGCATCTGATTAGGGATATGTATATAGATGGTAGTGATTGACGAAGAAATCATGATCGGCCTTAGGGCATGGTGAGGAGGTCAATTTCAATTAGTTTGGTATCGTCAGCTGTTATGTGGGCTTGTCACTATATTTTCTAATAAGTAGTGATAGTTGCTTAGTTTGTTTGTCATTTGATTCTCATCCATCTCATGGAAATGGAAGGCCGAAAGTAATGACTTGAGTTGTGTTCAGTATCCTTGGCATGTATAGTTTGATTCTATGATATGCGCTATCATATCTAACTTGTCTCATGAAAAGAATGGAAAATATTATGGATTTGAATTTGATACGTAAGTTATGGCAAGTATCTGTTGATCCTATGATATGTGGGGCGCTTGAAGTGGATTTACGCATGGCATTGCTTCTCATATTTAATATGTGATTTGTTATAATTGTGAAATGATTGTACTTATCTCTGTCTCTTGATATCCCTCTTATCATCTCGAAAGGAAGGTTAATGAAATGAAATGAATTATGTTGTGCATTACATGGCAATGCGACTATTGATTCCACTATGTGTGCAATTGTTGAGATTGATTATGCTTGGCATACATTCCATATTACATGTGAATGATTTGATATGATTTGTGACTCGAAATGATGATAAGCGAGAGAGTGTAGCCTCCAAGGTCTTTTCCTAAGAGCGTAAAAGAGAGAAGAGAGTCTGTGATCCGAGGTCTTTATCGGAGCGAGAGAGTGCTTGTGCCTGAGGTCATTTGCCGGGACGAGGGGTAAATGGACTTCATGGGTCATGACTATGAGGCAATGACCTTAGCATGTGTGTATGGATACGGAGATTGATACGCCCAAATTACACCTTTTATTAGCATAAAGCGGACGATGTCAAATATACTAACCCAACAAGGTTGGGGCCAAATCCCACAGGGAATATGGTGTAAAAAGGTTACTAAAGTCGTAGAATGCTTAGTTTAGGTCTAATGTCTTACTCCAATGATTCTAGAAAAAGTTTGTTGTTTATTACTAATGGCTAACTAATTGCTTTGGATTGTAATTTATGATAAAAGAAACCAAGGTTGTGTCCCCTTTAGATAAAGTATATGATCATGGGTATTGATCTTGATATACTTCTAATGGATCGCTATATGAATGCATAAACCTCTAAATGAATCCCTACTATTTTTCAATAAATAAAGATTATCTCTTTCTATGATTTTCCCAAATATAAGAAAGTAAATATTGAAGAATGGTTAATTATGCTAGGTAAATTCTTTTTATTCCTACGTGAATTTATTAAACAAAGTTTAAAAATTTGAGTTCTTGTTATTTGTTCTTACCAAACCCTAATTATTTTTCCAAACAAATCAAGGTTTATGGCTTTAACCAATGTTTGCAACCATTAATTATGAATGAAGAATGAAGAATAAATAAACCCTAATAATCCATGATGTGTATATCAATCACAAAACCCAATCATGAAACACCCATCAATGGGTTCACAACCCTAGTAAGGGAATTTAGCTACTCATGACAAAGAACAAGAAACAAGAAATAGAAGAATTCATAATTGCTTACTTTTGATGAAAAGAGGAATTGATAATACTTGAATTGATGTTTTGAATCTCCAAAGTCAAGAGAGTATTTAATGTTCTAAGCCAAAAGTCAAGAAAATAATAACTGAACTGAAATAAAACCCTACATTGGGCTATTTATAGGTTTTGAAACATAAAAGTTACAGAATTACACTTTGGCCCCCGACGCCATAAAATACGGTCTGTATTTCACATTACGTACCGTAAACTAGTTTAATATGGACCGTAAACTAGTTTACGCCTCTGTCTTCCTTCAAAATCTGGGAAACTACAACATCATAGATTACGGACCGTATTTTGATTTACGGTCCATATTCTGCTTGGTCATATTTCAACTTGTAAAATATCAAATTTCAGCCAAGTGTCTTAATGTTAAATACACTTGAAATACGGATCGTAAAGTGAAATACGGTCCGTAAAAGTTATTCGTATTTTAACATCTTCTCAGCATGCCTTTCTGTTTCAGCTTATCTTTAATTACGCACAAGGAATACGACCCATATTTAAGAATACGGCCAATATTTTGTCATCAAGGCCAAATTCTGCACTTCAACAGTTTTCATCCCAAAATTGCTCCATTACCTGAAAAGCACTAAAAACACATTAAATTGCCACTAACTTGCTTAAAAACAAGTAAAACTTCTCGTAAAAAGGCCTTAGATGTGCCAGAATTTCCCAGCACATCAAGACCCCCAACTTAAAGTTTTTGCTTGTCCTCAAGCAAGTCATACAACACAACGACTCGATCTAACATCTAGATATAACAGAGTACTAATGTCTTCAATGGTTTTAACTTTGAACTAGGGCATGCATGTTTATCATAAATAACCACCTCAACTTTCAAAATTAGAACACGACTCATACTCAGGACACTACAACTCACAGTGATGTTTCAATCCATGTCATAACATTATCAGAAGCATCAATATACACACAAACGTTGCTTTTTCGAGAATGCTTATAATTCCATCCGAAAGCCCTCACATAGACCAAAGAATGTCCCTCACACATATGTACAACACAATAGGGACTAAGACAAAGGACAAGAGAAATCACTCACTCTCACAAAGAAACTCACATATTGCACTTACACATACCATAGGCTTGCCCTCGTTTTCAATATTCTCATCTTTGGACATCTTAGTTATGATCACTTTATGACTTTGAAGGGTTGTAATGTAGGCTTCGGGACGGGTAGGATACACATTTGGTCAATAGTGGCTCGCCCTCCTTGAACACTACACTTTTTCTTCTATTTTATTTTCCCTTCTTACTTCGATTCTTTACTTTATCCTGTAGGGTCGGTGTGACTTAATTGGACTAACACTACTAAAAAAAAAACATTTCAGATTTTCCAATTTTTTTTTCTTTCAATACTATGCTTATCAACACCGAACCCCACACCATATAACTTCGCTTCCACCCTCAACTTAGGCTTTCAGCCTCATTCTCCACAGAATTCACCCAATACCCCCTACTTATTCGTTTTTCACATTCATAATGTCAAGGAGGGACTTTGGTGCAAAACATGGGATTATTCAAAGAAAGGGTAAAGGCTCGTTAACAACTAGTTAAAGAAAATAGATCACATAGGCTCAAAATGGGTAACTAGGGATCATTGTTCATTTATGTAGGGACAAAAGTGTTTAGAAAGGGTTTCCAATTACACAAATACGGCCAAGGATCATTTCACAACCAATACATCCTTAGAATACAAACACGACTACTCGGGCAAGTTCTAGATTGCAAGCACAATAAGTGAACAAAACGAAAACTCACAACACAAAATGGCAACAGACTTCAGCTTAACACAACATCCCAAGCAATTATTTATCATACTTAATACTCTCATAATTATCATGTCATGAAAAGAACCAATTACGTCAATTCATAGTTATTCCTAAGTATTTGAGGGGTTCCATGTTTATTTTATTTTTTTCATAAAACATCTTTCCAAACCAAAAATTAATATGCCGTAAGTTTCTAAAGTACTACCATATAAGTCAAAACTACACTATTCTACCTAAAACAACCTAAACATGCCAATTTCGACAACAAAAACCCCTCAGGAAAAGAACTCTGGCAAAGAAAAGCCGAGGGGGATTCCTAAACACATATTTGCACTTCCACCCTCAACAGAAAAATCAAGCACTGTCCTTGGTGCGTCAATTATAAGATCAAGAAAAGGGAGTTGTACCTGGACGCCCTAGGCATTGTGCCATCTCAAGACTGTCCTGCCTCCTCAGGCGGCTTACTACTGTACTCGCCTAATCATCTCTGTGGCTCGACTAAGGAATTATGGATGGCCTATTGCATCTGTTATGTCCCGTGTTTTCGTATATTTGGAAATCGAGAAATAGTTAAGACTTATATGTTATAAGGAAATATGTTGGTTCTAGTTGATTTGACTATGTTGGTTATGAAATTATTGGTGCTAAGACATCGGGGAAGGCCGAGGGTAAATTTGGAATTTCGGAAATTAGTTTCGGGAATTACAAAATGGGACTTTTAATGAATTGGGCCAAGAAAAATTGAAACAAGAATTGAGGCCCAAAGTCTTGAGGTGGCCGGCCATAGGGAATGGCCCAAGACCCATTTTTAAAGCCATGTGACATACATGTGACCATGTAATGGATATATATCAATGAATTCACTTGGAATTATCTAGAGAAAGATCAAAACTCAACTTGGAGCAATAATACTCCATTCGGCCGAACCCCCTTTTCCCCACTTCAATAATTTTTCTTGCTTGGTTTTCAATCCAAATATCTTGTTCTACCCATATTTGTGATGTACTCAAGACGCTCTCTGACGGGGTACAATTAGTTTGGTGAAAGGTGCGTGTTTGCGACAAGTCGAAAATTCAAGTAAAGGTATGAATTTTGTCACTTTTGAGTTATGGAACTTGTATGAATGTGATAGTGATTAGAATTGCATGAAAATTATGGAATTTTGGTGTGAAGATGCATGGCGTGTGTGTGTGTGAAGATGTAGTTGGCCGTGACTTGAGTGGAGTGGGAGACAATGTGAAATTGATTTGTTTAGTTGGTTTGTGGCGTCGTTGGGACCTTTATAACGTAAATGAATGATTAACGAATTGAAATGGCATTGGAAATGGTTGTGGAGTATTATGGGAAAGTGTATATCTTTTGTATATTTGTGTATATTGTTGTATGATTATGACATTAGGACTTTAAATGTGACTTATGGTTGTTGTTAATGAATTTGGAGTGAAACAATGTAAGTTAGTATGTTCGTCGGCATTGTTGATGGTTCGGATGAAATATGGAAAGTAATGCACTTCTTGAAATTATGTATAGCGATTGGAACCTAATGGGGATGTGTTTGAATAATCTTGAATGAGTGAATGAATACAATAATGTGGACATAAGTTTGGAATCGTGAAGTTTGAATGAAAGTTGTCAACTTTTATAGTAAAGAAGAATATTGAAGTTAGAATGATTTAGTTGTGGTTTATGTTGTTTGTGACGTTTGGGTTGTTGTTGTTGATGTTTATTAAGCCGAGCTAAGTCTCGGGGGTGTTAGATATATAGGGGAAATGCTGCCGAAATTTCGGTAGACAAAAATGAAGTTAAGGGAATTTTTAAGCTTAAGAATCTCTAATTGGTAACTTTGACCATTTGCAGATTCTGGACGAAACGGGATTTGATTTTGGGGTGAGCGTAAGACGTCTATAAGGTATGTAAAGCTCCCCACTTCTTCGTTTGGCATGTCTTAGTATGTTAGGCGGATATCGGAACCCCCGGAGCAATTCTGCTCCTCGAAACCCGATCTATAAAACGGCTACTATTCATTCAATTCAATTGAAGCCTAAAGGCTCTATTTTGGCTAGAATGCAACCAAATGTCCGAAACCTATGGAAATGTGATCGGGTCACTTTGAAATCTTTATGTATGAACTTATAGACCCTAAATGTCCGTAAATTATGTTCGCCCCCTCGATTTGACCCGAGGTGGGCCCGCTAACCCCGAGATGCCTTATTTGTCTTATCGGGCTCTCTTTTTGGATAAAGTTTGATATGAAATCTTCGATTTTGAAACGTTCCTCTATGAAATACGTTTTGATCGCTAGGATATGATAAGATATGTTTTGGAACCATACGTACCATTTTGGGAAACATTTCGTGAAATGAACTTTTGTACTAGTTAATTTTCCGACTATTTTGATTAATGAAATGACTTATGAAATCTTCAAACTTTGAAAGGCTATTTTGAAATACAATTTGCATTTGTTTGCTCACGACTCCGCTCGTGCCCTATTATGACTTCGTTCGCCGGTTCCCGGGCCTGTTATGATTCGTGCGCCCTATGAAAATTCGGCCGTATGCTGTGTTACGGTTCCCGAGGCCTCGCCATAGGGCCGGGTTCCGTTTGGAGTTATGCTGTGATATGGCTGGTGATGCGATACGCTCCCATGTGTATGTGTGTTCAGGGATGTACGGAGATTTGAAACCTTCTGGTGTTATGCTGTGTGTGGCACCAGCGTCGGAGTGGTGACCACGTTCTTGAGCGTTGCATGATTTCGTTTGCATTACGTATATATATATGATTTTGATACGGATTTTGATATACTGATTTGCACTCCCCTTTGTTATCCGGTTTGCTTTCAGTTTTGGCCCATATTTCTGTACTCTGTGCTTTACATACTCAGTACATATTTCGTACTGACCCACTTTCTTCGAGGGCTGCGTTTCATGCCCGCAGGTATATACATTGGTGATCCTCCACATCTTTGCTATGTATATGTATTTGTACATTTGACTATTTTGGGTACGGCGGGGCCTTGTCTCGCCATATGTCTTTGTTTTGAACTCGTAGAGGCCTGTAGCCATGTTTGTGGGGCGAGGGTCCTATATGTGTTCGTTTGATTTTGACATTTGGTCTTAATGCGGTCCGTTGTTATGGTGGCCCCAAACGGCCTTATGCTTATGTTTGTACTTATGACCGGCGATGGATATTCCGCCGCTCTTTCCTGATCTGATATGATATTTTGATACACGCGACCACTTAAGACAGATTTTGATATAAATTATGTTTGAAATGGCTTTTATGAAATTTTGTAATAAGTTTGGATTTGATAAATGAATATGCGACACGGTCTGGGTGCCCAAGTAGGGTGCCAGTCGCGGCCCACGGGGCTGGGTCGTGACAAAAGTGGTATCAGAGCGGTTTGTCCTCGGAATGTCTACAGGTCGTGTCTAGTAGAGTCTTGTTTATCGGTGTGTTGTGCACCACATCTATAAACAGGAGGCTACAGGACATTTAGGGTGTTGCCTTTCTTTGATTCTTAGATCGTGCGATAGAGCCAGCTGTAGGAAATGAGTTCCTTTCTTTCTAACCCTTGATTGCAGCTGGATAGCGGTATCGACGTAAGACAACGACTGCTGATATTGGAAGCTACACAGTACTCAGGTAAGCAATGGTATGAAAGACGTATGTTGGGTAAGGTATTCTGAAGTACGATTAAAACATAAAGTCGGACAGTGAAAAGAGAAATAAACGGGAAAGTGTAGCAGGTGCAGTTTGAATTGGGCATGTGAGGTAAGCCTCGACATCTGTATACTTCTATCTGTAATTTTTAGCCCCGTGTGGCTATGATGTGATATGATATGATATGTATATACGTATATGTGTTGGCCCTGTGAGGCATGGTTGGTATTTCCTGTGTACAGGTTTTGGGATAGTAAGAAATACAGAGGAACCTCTGCCCAAATTTTTCTAGAAATACAAAAAGGGAAATGAGATATAAATTCTTAACCTGTCTTGAAGGTCGATACCGATATGATAAATCTATGGTGGATTAAAAGTTTAAGAGGTACCCTCCATGTTATTTGTAAGAAGTATTACCCTTATCGGAAAAAAAAAAATCTATCTCGAGGAAGCATATACGAGTAGCGAATTCGTAACTTATTTGGAGGGACCAGCAATATGTTCCAATCCATTTTGTTTTAGCACAGCCCCGGGTGAAGGGCAAAAATGTCTGACGATCAAGTTTCCTCTAATTGAAAGAATACAAAGCGTATGACAAGCAGTCGGGAATTAAGTGGTTCGTTCACGACTCAAATATATATATATATATATATACATAAACGTGGAGGAAATTATGTGAATTAAGTACTAAGAGATTCCGTGAAGTTCGTCGGACTCTAGCTTTCTTTTGCTGGTGGTCGGAAGATACCCTACAGTAACGTTTTATCCGTTTTCCTCGACTGGTTGGAGATGGAATTTGTGGAATACAAACTTAAACTCGTAGGCTGTCTAGAATCATATGTATACATGAAGGTAATATTGAGGGTTTACAGGGGGGCGACACGGTAATTATAAAGTCAGAAAAGTAAAAGAATTCTCGTTAGGCTGGGGTGGGACCCGCTACGAGAACGTTTTGAAGAGTTGTTAAGACCCCGATTGGTCATAAATTACGTGACAAAGGTTGTGCGGGGAAATCAGTGTAATTATACCGGCCTTAACGTGCCTAAATGCATTAACGTGGTAAGGTGAAGCGTGCCAGAGCCAGAGCAATTCTGGGATGGGTGACCCCTTGGGAAATGTACAAAATTTTCGCAAACCTAGATATGAGAGTCGAATGGGAAATTCGGGGTAACCTATGGGGAACTAGGATATGTGGAATGGCTAGAAACCTTATAGGGGTCACGTGAGCTGAGACGGATTAGATTGCTAAAAAGAAAGAAAAAGCAGCGCAGCTCTGAAACTAGAGTAAGTATGAACAAGTGATTGAAGATGTATTGTAAAAGAAATGGTAGTGATATATATGTATGTGTAGGGCCCCCATTTATGACTGTGTCGATTGATTGGCGAACCCTGATAGCCATTGTTGTAATATATGGAAAACATTAATCGAACAGAATTTATGAGACAAAGCGAAAGGTATGGTACAGATGTTGCGAAATAGATTGATACTCATTTTGCTACCGGTTGAGGTTGGAAGATCCTAATACCACGATGTTTGGAAGGAAAAGAGAATAATTGAATAGAAGGTAAGGAGATCAAATGTAAAAAAAAAAAAGGGGGGGGGGGGGGGGGGGGGGTGAACCGTAAGAAACGTAATTAAGCAAAACCTCTAAAAGAGTCAACGGGTAAAGCACGAGAATTATTTGCGAAAACGAACTAAAATGTAGTAGTGCAGGACAAAGGAAACCTATTATGGAATGATGAATCATGTGCATATCGAGTAATTTGAATATTGAGAAAAACAGAACGACGGATAAGGAACGGGTATGAAAGAAGGAATAACTTGGCCAAATCATCCAATGAGGAGGAATATAATTATTAAGAGATAAATTGCTATACTAATTACGTTACTTGAGTGTCAGCTATTGGATAAGATTATGTACTATGTAATTATGATTCTATTAAGGTTTCGTACGAAAATAACTAAGTTGTAGATTAGAAAGAAAAGACACGGATATGGTATAAGTATAACCCCAAAGGGGGGAAAGCGGATGAAAGTGAAGTAAAGTAAGTACAAATGGAAATAATTGACACACACAAGATCAAAGCGATAAAGAATTAGCCTAGGTCTTCGACATCAACTGAGGTACATAATTTTTTTTTTTGGATTGGCCGGATATCACAGAAGGTCTGTGGAGGCCTTTGTGTCTGCTACGACACTATTATCGAAGCTAACTCAGAAGGCAGTGGAATTTCAGTGAACCGGTACTTTTGAATGCAGTTTCCTGTTGCTGAAGGAAAAAAAAATTAATTACAGCTCCAATCCTAGTTCTTCCTAAAAGGGGGCAGATGGGCAAGTTATTTATTATGATGCTTCCGGTATTGGGACAGGTTTTGCATTAGTACAGCATGGTCGGATTATAGTCCATGTTCCCCGACAGCTCAGACCGCACGAGAGAAATTATTTTGCTTATGACCTGGAATTAGCTGCGGTGATTCATGTTTTAGAGATGTGGCGGCATCACTTGCATGGGGTCCACGTTGATATTTATACGGACCATAAGTGCCTCCAGTATATTTTAAGAAAAAAAGGAGCTGAATTTGCGGCAGAGAAGATGGTTCGAATTATTGAAAGATTATGATGTCAATATGTTGTACCATCCTGGGAAAGCCAATGTGGTAGCGGATGCACTTAGCCGCAAGTCTATGGGCAGCTTGGCTGATGTACCATCTGGTAAGAAATATTTGGTTCGTGATATTTATCAGCTGGCTAGCCTTGGAGTTCGTTTGGCAGATTCTGGAGATTCTGGGATTTCTGTTCGTACAGCTGCTGAATCATCTATTATACAGGAGGTAAAGCAGCGTCAGTTCGAAGACCCTATTTTGATTCAGTACAGAGATGTGGCCCTTAATAAAGCAAAGACTCCGTTTGGAATTTCGCCTGAAGGGGTATTATTATTATATGACGGCAGATTCTGTGTACCGGACGTTGCGGGCTTACGGCGACAGATTATGGGCGAGGCACATAATGCACAGTATTTTGTTCATCCTGGTTCCACTAAAATGTATCATGATTTCAGGTGTTTGTATTGGTGGGACGGTATGAAGAAAGATATTGCCGAGTTTGTTAGTCAGTGCCTGAATTGCCAGCAAGTTAAAATTGAACATCAGAAGCCTGGTGGACTATTACAGGAGATGGAAATTCCATCCTGGAAATGCGAGATGATTAATATGGACTTCGTTGTTGGGTTACCGCGCACTCCACGCAGGTACGACTCTATTTGGGTTATTGTTGACCGATTGACGAAATCAGCTCATTTTCTTCCGGTCCGGACTACTTATTCGGCTGAGGACTATGCTAGATTGTATATCAGAGAGATAGTTAGACTTCACGGAGTCCCTGTGTCTATTATTACTGACCGAGGTGCCCAGTTTACGGTAAATTTCTAGAGGTCATTTCAGGAGGGATTAGGGACTCAGGTGAGCCTCAGTACAGCTTTTCATCCTCAGTCCGACGGGCAGGCTGAGCGCACTATTCAGACGCTGGAAGATATGTTGCGGGCCTGCGTTATTGATTTTCGAGGCAGTTGGGATGATCACTTGCCACTTATTGAGTTTGCCTATAATAATAGTTATCACTCCAGCATTCAGATGGCGCCGTACGAGGCCCGTTATGGCAGGAAATGCAGATCTCCTATTGGCTGGTTTGATGTAGGCGAGACCAAGCTGATTGGGCCAGATGTGATCCAGGAAGCTGTAGATAAGGTAAAGCTTATTCGGGAACGATTATTGGATGCTCAGAGTCGACAGAAAGCTTATGCAGATAGACGACGTCGACCGTTAGAGTTCCAAATTGGCGACTGGGTATTTCTGAAGGTGTCGCCCATGAAGGGTGTTATGAGATTCGGTAAGAAGGGTAAGTTGAGCCCGTGGTACATTGGGCCATATCAGATTGTTCGGAGAATAGGCGCAGTCGCCTACGAGCTAGACTTACCATCCGACTTGGAGGCCGTACACCTGGTATTTCATGTGTCTATGCTGCGGAAGTGTATTGGTGATCCTTCCAGGATATTCCCAGTGGATGACCTTTAGGTAACGGAGCAGTTGTCTTATGACGAGCATCCTGTGACTATTCTGGATCGACAGGTGCGGAGACTACGCACTAAAGAAGTGCCTTCCGTTAAGGTCCTGTGGCGCAACAACAATCGGGAGGAGATGACTTGGGAGGCAGAGGACGAGATGAAGAAGAAATACCCCCATTTATTCCCTACGCCTCTTGTAATCTGAACTTTTGAATTTGTTGTATTGATGAACGGATGAACCATGTGTGCCATTTATAAATATGGTTTTCCTCGTTATGTTTATGAGACTTCATAAGATTTATTTAACATTCGGGGACGAATGCTCTTAAGGGGGGGAGAATGTTATGTCCCGTGTTTTCGTATATTTGGAAATCGAGAAATAGTTAAGACTTATATGTTATAAGGAAATATGTTGATTCTAGTTGATTTGACTATGTTGATTATGAAATTATTGGTGCTAAGACATCGGGGAAGGCCGAGGGTAAATTTGGAATTTCGGAAATTAGTTTCGGGAATTACAAAATGGGACATTTAATGAATTGGGCCAAGAAAAATTGAAACAAGAATTGAGGCCCAAAGTCTTGAGGTGGCCGGCCATAGGGAATGGCCCAAGACCCATTTTTAAAGCCATGTGACATACATGTGACCATGTAATGGATATATATCAATGAATTCACTTGTAATTATCTAGAGAAAGATCAAAACTCAACTTGGAGCAATAATACTCCATTCGGCCGAACCCCCTTTTCCCCACTTCAATAATTTTTCTTGCTTGGTTTTCAATCCAAATATCTTGTTCTTCCCATATTTGTGATGTACTCAAGACGCTCTCCGACGGGGTACAATTAGTTTGGTGAAAGGTGCGTGTTTGAGACAAGTCGAAAATTAAAGTAAAGGTATGAATTTTGTCACTTTTGAGTTATGGAACTTGTATGAATGTGATAGTGATTAGAATTGCATGAAAATTATGGGATTTTGGTGTGAAGATGCATGGCGTGTGTGTGTGTGAAGAGTGTAGTTGGCCGTGACTTGAGTGGAGTAGGAGACAATGTGAAATTGATTTGTTTAGTTGGTTTGTGGCGTCGTTGTGACCTTTATAACGTAAATGAATGATTAACGAATTGAAATGGCATTGGAAATGGTTGTGGAGTATTATGGGAAAGTGTATATCTTTTGTATATTTGTGTATATTGTTGTATGATTATGACATTAGGACTTTAAATGTGACTTATGGTTGTTGTTAATGAATTTGGAGTGAAACAATGTAAGTTAGTATGTTCGTCGGCATTGTTGATGGTTCGGATGAAATATGGAAAGTAATGCACTTCTTGAAATTATGTATAGCGATTGGAACCTAATGGGGATGTGTTTGAATAATCTTGAATGAGTGAATGAATACAATAATGTGGACATAAGTTTGGAATCGTGAAGTTTGAATGAAAGTTGTCAACTTTTATAGTAAAGAAGAATATTGAAGTTAGAATGATTTAGTTGTGGTTTATGTTGTTTGTGACGTTTGGGTTGTTGTTGTTGATGTTTATTGAGCCGAGCTAAGTCTCGGGGGTGTTAGATATATAGGGGAAATGCTGTCGAAATTTCGGTAGACAAAAATGAAGTTAAGGGAATTTTTAAGCTTAAGAATCTCTAATTGGTAACTTTGACCATTTGCAGATTCTGGACGAAACGGGATTTGATTTTGGGGTGAGCGTAAGACGTCTATAAGGTATGTAAAGCTCCCCACTTCTTCGTTTGGCATGTCTTAGTATGTTAGGCGGATATCGGAACCCTCGGAGCAATTCTGCTCCTCGAAACCCGATCTATAAAATGGCTACTATTCATTCAATTCAATTGAAGCCTAAAGGCTCTATTTTGGCTAGAATGCAACCAAATGTCCGAAACCTATGGAAATGTGATCAGGTCACTTTGAAATCTTTATGTATGAACTTATAGACCCTAAATGTCCGTAAATTATGTTCGCCCCCTCGATTTGACCCGAGGTGGGCCCGCTAACCCCGAGATGCCTTATTTGTCTTATCGGGCTCTCTTTTTGGATAAAGTTTGATATGAAATCTTCGATTTTGAAACGTTCCTCTATGAAATACGTTTTGATCGCTAGGATATGATAAGCTATGTTCTGGAACCATACGTACCATTTTCGGAAACATTTCGTGAAATGAACTTTTGTACTAGTTAATTTTCCGACTATTTTGATTAATGAAATGACTTATGAAATCTTCAAACTTTGAAAGGCTATTTTGAAATACAATTTGCATTTGTTTGCTCACGACTCCGCTCGTGCCCTATTATGACTTCGTTCGCCGGTTCCCGGGCCGGTTATGATTCTGCGCCCTACGAAAATTCGGCCGTATGCTGTGTTACGGTTCCCGAGGCCTCGCCATAGGGCCGGGTTCCGTTTGGAGTTATGCTGTGATATGGCTGGTGATGCGATACGCTCCCATGTGTATGTGTGTTCAGGGATGTACGGAGATTTGAAACCTTCTGGTGTTATGCTGTGTGTGGCACCAGCGTCGGAGTGGTGACCACGTTCTTGAGTGTTGCATGATTTCGTTTGCATTACGTATATATATATGATTTTGATACGGATTTTGACATACTGATTTGCACTCCCCTTTGTTATCCGGTTTGCTTTCAGTTTTGTCCCATATTTCTATACTCTGTGCTTTACATACTCAGTACATATTTCGTACTGACCCCCTTTCTTCGAGGGCTGCGTTTCATGCCCGCAGGTACAGACATTGGTGATCCTCCACTGTAGACTTCATTTTCTGCTATCTTGGAGTACTCCCCTGATCCGGAGTCCACTTTTGGTACAGACATCTTTGCTATGTATATGTATTTGTACATTTGACTATTTTGGGTACGGCGGGGCCCTGTCTCGCCATATGTCTTTGTTTTGAACTCGTAGAGGCCTGTAGCCATGTTTGTGGGGCGAGGGTCCTATATGTGTTCGTTTGATTTTGACATTTGGTCTTAATGCGGTCCGTTGTTATGGTGGCCCCAAACGGCCTTATGCTTATGTTTGTACTTATGACCGGCGATGGATATTCCGCCGCTCTTTTCTGATGTGATATGATATTTTGATACACGCGACCGCTTAAGACAGATTTTGATATAAATTATGTTTGAAATGGCTTTTATGAAATTTTGTAATAAGTTTGGATTTGATAAATGAATATGCGACTCGGTCTGGGTGCCCAAGTAGGGTGCCAGTCGCGGCCCACGGGGCTGGGTCGTGACAGCATCTCTTTTTCCTCTATCTTCTTCAATCTCTTGGCCAGCACCTTGGGATCCTCAGATCTCTCACAGACCCTCTTGCCTTTGTCTCGCACAAGGGACGCAACATCCTTCTCCTCTTTCTTAGACTCCATCAGATCCAACACCGGAATTGTACTTGTTAAAGTGGTACGTGGTGCTGGAACTGGGGCAGCTACTATACCTTGCGCTTTAAGCGCCTCAAGGTCCTTCTTCAGACTTTCCAACTCACTCCTCAAAAAAGCAGACTCCCCACCGGGTGCGGTCTGCTCTCGAGTCACCAATCTAGACTAAAATCCATCTAGTCTAGCCTAATATACCTCGTGCTTCTTCTGGAACTCCTCACGGATCTCTATAGTAGCCTCTGTAATCAATGTCTCTCCACTATCTTCACCACCTTTGGTTTGAACTGTTGCAGGATTCTCCCTATCTGTCTTTCAGCTTTCACTGCCTTGAATGCAATCTAACTATAGTTATCATGACTTAAATTAAGCAGCTTCAAATCTGGATCTTCAGGCTCAGCAGACACAGGTGCAGTGGCAGACCCTGAGGGAGGACCATGTGTGGCAGCTGTACCACGGGATGTCTCGGCTGCGGAAGCCGGTGTATCTACTGTCTCAGCCGGAGCATCGGTACTCGCAGCAACACTCTCTAGGACACCCGTAGTGGTAGCAGCAGGCTCAATAGCAGTAGCATCAATAGCGGGCTCTACTGGATCAGTCCCAAAAGCATGGCTCGGACTCAACTCGAACTTACTGCCGTCGTTATCACCGAACTGATTTGCCTCATTATCATCCTTGCCCATAACTTTATTCTTCCTCCAATATCCTACATGGACAGCTTTGATGGTGTTGTCCCATTCTTCTTAAGCTTAAATATCCTCGCCTTTTTACACAACTCTGTGATAAGATATGATAATACCATAGATTGCTTGGGCTTGTATGCCCTCACATGTAGCTCTTCAACAATGAGCTCCCCAATATCTATCGAATACTTTGACATAAAAGAGGCAATAGTGACTGCTTGACTGGTCGAAAGGGTGTTGTCAGCCAAAGTTAGAGTGATCTGGTACCTAAGCAACGTCCACCAAAACTTAGCTTCTGTCGTTAAGCAACTTTTAGTAATATTTACTCTCTCATCATCTGTCTATTTCTGCTTGCCTGGCTGAGATGTGATTGTAGTTGCAGTCCATTCCCTCACAGACTTCTTGTCCTTTCTTGTTCTCTTATCTGGGAATATGCTTAAGTCGGTGAGCGCAACATCATCATTGCCAAATAAAACTCTGTTGATAGCCTTAGAAGAAATATCAACCCTGGAGTTTCAGACGGTGACATTCTCCAACATAGGAACTTCATGCCAGGCGCGACTCGGCTTTTTCAGATCATTCAACACAGCCCCTTATGTAGAATAAAACTCTCTCACCATGTGCGGACAATACTCTCCTGGCTTGTAAGTGAAGACATCCAACTGATACATCCTGACGGTCTCGTCAATCCATGGATATGTCGAAACACCCTCGAAAATCAATCGCCGCTCCTCAAATATGTTTCTCTGCGGCTTGCCCCATTTTCTATCCCGGCCATCCATTGGTCATATAACTCCTTGGAACCTTTGATCGAGAACTTGCATTTTTCTTCCTCCAAACGTTTGGTTCGGATGGCTGATTTCCGACCCTCTGGTAGTGTATCATATCCTGAGCATGGCTAGAACATAGCTCCTCTGAGCCACTCTCTTGCTCAGTTTGCTGGGTCGCTCCCTTGCTTGCTGCTTC
Source organism: Lycium barbarum (assembly GCF_019175385.1). Lineage (NCBI taxonomy): Eukaryota > Viridiplantae > Streptophyta > Magnoliopsida > Solanales > Solanaceae > Lycium > Lycium barbarum. Next base: position 17,801,046 of record NC_083342.1, read on the forward strand.
CGCGTCAGAATCCCCCTCTTCAGACTGGGAGGCTTCAGGCGCGGACCTGTACGGTGTCATGGCTGGGGGCGTAGATGTGCCTTGTGTGGGGGCCCCTCGAACCTTTGGTGGAGGTATAAATTCCTCTGTGGACTCAGACCCTGAATTTTTTCCTTCAGAATTGGAGGATTCATCTCTCAATCTAAATTTCAAGCTCACTTGCTTTCTTGTGCCCTTACGACGGGGCCCCGCTTTCCTTGTAGCATTTCTTTTCTGACCCATTCCTGCAAAGACACATCCTATTAGTTACTATGAAACAACTAAACAAAAGCGAAAACCAAAAGAACTGTACAAAAAAAACTATGTTCTGTCTGTGACCGTAAATTTAAAATACGGACCGTAAAGTGAAATACGGTCCGTAACTCAGGTCGTATTGTGCCATCATTCATTTTTTGACTTCACTATTTTTGACTTTTCAATATAATGACTAAATACGGACCGTAAAGTGAAATACGGTTCGTAACTCAGGTCGTAATGTGCCATCTTATGTTTTGGACTTCACTGGTCTTTGGCTTTTGAATATAACGACTAAATACAGACCGTAAAGTGAAATACGGTCCCTATCCTGAGTTTTTGTTATGCTTCAGACAGTCACAAAACCATTTTGTTTTGGGTGTTCAAGGAATCAACAATCATATCAATTATTCATAGATTCACATTGTTTACGGGGTTGGGTTACTCAGAATTCACCCAATTTCATACCAAATTCTTTTCAAGTACTCATGGTTCATGCTTTTGGTGGGCATAACAAAACTTGAAATTTGAAATTCAAGTTTTGGAATGCCCTCCAACCCATTTGGGTCTTTGTAACCAACTTCCCATGAGAATTACAATCTTAGAACAACATTACCCCAATACAAGATCATTAACCAAGAACAAATTTCACAAAATACTAGTTTAATCAACACCCAAAACTATTTCATACCCCAAATTGAGTAAATTAAGAGTGGAGAGTGTCAATCATACCTATAATGATGAATCAGAGATGACAACCTTGAAGAAATTAAGAGAAAAATCAACAATGAGCAATTAAACCTAGGGCAGAGAGATTAGGGTTTAGAATTTGTAAAGATAAATGAATTTGAGAGTGTATAATGATGTATTTATGGAGATGGGGGGTAGAAGATCATGGGTCTGTGAATGGAAGGTCGTGGGTTTGGTTATTGAAGAGTGGGAGTTGTGTTTGAAGTGGTGGGAATATGAAAAGAGGTGGCACTTATGACTTATGTCCTTTTCTGCTCGCTATTTAAGTGACTGCCCGTTATTTTTTTTTCAATCACTAAATATGGTCTGTAAAGTGACATACGGCCCGTATTTAATGATGTTTGTTGAGACAGTGCAATGTGTTGTGTCCTGAAGGATTACGACCAGTTTTACGGGACGTATTTTGAAATACGATATGTATTCCATGGTCTTAATTTTTCATGTTACAATACAGTGCTACTGTTTTGTGACATTTTTAAATATGCATCGTTTTACGCCTCATTTTGTGAAATACGGCCAGTAAATCCAAGGCTTATTTTGCAATGTTGCAAAATAGTTTATCTAATGCTTAACTTACTTGTTATTCATCAAAGTTTTCTGCAATATAGTCCTGCACCAGAAAAAACATTACCATATCTGCTTCTCTATTTTTTAGTTTTTTTATACGAACAAAAGAAAATAAACATTACACTTTGGTATCCTCCCAAGAAGCACTTGATTTAACGTCACGGCATGACGGTGGTACAAATTTACTCCTGGTCAGGACTCACCGGGTCAATATTCGTTCCAAGATGCTTCAACCGGTATTGGTCAATAATTCTATCTCCATCAATCATCCCATGATAGTGCTTCACCCTCTGCCCGTTCACCTTAAATGTCCGAGTTCCATCTCCGGACTTTTGTTTAATCGCCCCATAGGGTGAAACACTTACCACCTCAAACGGACCAGACCACCTTGATTTTAGCTTGCCCGGTAGTAGCTTCAACCGAGAGTTAAACTGCAAAACGGGATCACCCTTGAAGAATTCCCGCTTCAGGATTTTCTTATCATGATACTGCTTCATCCTTTCTTTATAAAGTGTTGCACTTTCATACGCCTGGTACCAGAATTCATCCATATCATTGAGTTGAAACAACCTGAGTTTGGTCGCCTCTTCCCAATCCATGTTCAATTTCTTTAAGCCCCACATAGCCTTATGTTCAAGTTCAACCGGCAGGTGATAAGCTTTGCCGAAAACGAGTTTGAAGGGTGAAGTCCCAATCGGAGTCTTAAAAGCAGTCTGATATGCCCATAGAGCATTATCAAGCTTGCGGGGCCAATCAGTTCTGTTTGCATTCACCATTTTAGCTAGAATACTCTTGATCTCCCGATTGGAGACTTCAAATTGCCCACTTTTCTGAGGATGATAGGGTGTTTCCACCATATATTTCACGCCATACTTCTCCATTAATCCCGCGAAGGCTCTATTGCAAAAAAGTGGGAACCACCATCACCAATTATAGCCCTCGGAGTACCAAATCGAGTAAATATGTTTTTCTTTAGGAACCCCATGACACTCTTGGCCTCATTGTTAGGTAAAGCCACCGCTTCTACCCATTTCGACACATAGTCCACAGCAACCAAGTTATACTTCATACCACCAGAGCTCACAAAGGGTCCCATAAAATCAATCCCCTAGACATCGAACACCGGCATCTCTTTCCTTCTGCCTATACTCACTTACCTCTGACACTGATCACAAGACAAGACTAATGGATTTGCATCATGAAAGATAGTCGGCCAGTAGTAACCGCATTAAAGAACTTTAGTAGCAGTTCGGTTACCACTATGATGACCCCCAACTGGAGAGTCATGGCATGCCTTTAAAATCTCCATCACTTCATTTTCGGGAAAATAACGCCGAGTGATATTATCAGCGCATGTTCTGAACAAGTATGGATCATCCCAATAGTATTGACGAGAATCCCTCAAGAACTTCTTCTTTTGGTATGCCTTGATCTCCTCTGGAACTATACCTGTCACCAAATAGTTGGCAATGTCTGCATACCATGGTGCCACTTCCATTGACACAACCAACACCCTCTCATCTGGAAACGTATCATCGATATCCATCTCATCCGAAGGTCTCCCGGCTTCTTCAAGCCTAGAGAAATGGTCAGCAACCTGATTCTCAGTTCCATTGCGATCTTTCACCTCCAAATCAAACTCTTGCAGCAACAGTACCCATCGGATCAATCGCGGCTTAGCTTCTTTCTTCGCTATCAGGTATCTTAATACGGCGTGATCAGTCTATACCACGACTTTGGACCCCTACAGATAGGCCCGAAACTTCTCAAAAGCAAAAACTATCGGAAGCAGCTCTTGCTCGGTCACTGTGTAATTCATTATCACACCCTCATCTTGATAGGACATGATGGGCACCCGACTCTCATCAGAGTCGAGCGAACCCTTAAACATTCGCTTTACCAAAACCTGTCATTTCAAAAACTTTTAAAACATGGAACTTTTTCACATAGAGATCATTGTATTTATACAGATTATGAAAACTTTCAATCAATTACGTACTTTTTACCAACTGAAGTCATCTGAAAATACATACTCTTTTAACATCTACAAATGATTCGCACTTCTCGACGCCCTATCCTCAGGATACTGTCTGCAAAGTCTCTAATATATACAAACTACCATGACATAAGTACTTGACCCGGCAACACTCCGAACTGAGATGGAGCTCGCCAATCCCGCTGGAACACCTTCTAGCAAAGTCTTCTACTCATCTGGGTGTACCTGCGTGGCATGAAACGCAGCCCCTGAAGAAAGGGGGTCAGTACGGAATATGTACTGAATATGTAAAGCATTACTGAACCATAAACAAGGAAAGACGTAACAGTAGCCAGTTTGGAGGTAACACGGGAGCAACCTGGAACAACATTTTAAATTGTGCCCTGTAGTGCCTTACACCACTCCCAGCATACACAATATAAATACAGCATACACAAATTCTAGAGTACACAATCTAAATATAGTATCACAATAGTCCCATCGGACGGCCGCTTCCGGCTTAATAATAATGGTGGCCCCGTCGGGCATGCTGCTTCCAGCATAATAATACTAGTCCTGGCCCCTTCGGGCATGCCGCTTCCAGCATAATAATAATGATGGCCCCTTCGGGCATGCCGCTTGCGACATAATACTGATGATGGTGGCCCCTTCGGGCATGCCGGTTCCGACATAATAATAATGATGATGGCCCCTTTGGGCATGCCGCTTCCGGCATAATAATGATGATGGTGTCAACACAACGTAATCCACAAATATCGATACAAACAAATAATGCTATGAAGTGTAAACATAAATCGTAGATGAAACGAAATAGTAAAATCTCGCACCTCCTTCGGAGTGGTTTTGAAAGTCTAAATAATAAAATCTCGCACCCTCTTCGGAGTGGTTTTGAAAATCAAACTTTATGTTTCCTTTAGTATAAAACTAATTTTTCTCGAAATCATTACTAAACCATAAACACGTTTCAAGTCAATCCGAGCTAGCATAAGAAAGTTATGGACATTATTCATTATAGAAACCTCCATGAACATTTCCAAAACAATCCGGGTTAGTATATGAAAGTTATAATCGTTATTCATTATAGAAACCTCTACGAACATTTCCAAAACAATCTGAGTTAGCATATGAAAGTTATGAACGTTATTCATTATAGAAACCTCTATGATCATTCAAAAGCAATCTGAGACCGTCTACAAAAGTTGGGGACATTACTACTTACAGAACGCTTTAAGCTTTTCCTGTTATTCAATCATACAATAAGCTCGACTATACTAAGTATACTCATATCAAGAAGTGAATAAGAATCATTAACAAGCTCGGAATCAAGGATAGAGTTACCCCAAGATACGTATCATAACTTACTTAGCTCTAGGACATGCCAAAAGAAAGAAAGGGTAAGACTTACATACCTGTTCCACGTCCTATTAGCTACGCTTATTTATCCAAGCTCGCTAGTCTACATTCAAGAAGATTACACAATCATTAAACACATTGTCACGCACTTGTCTTAGTGTTTCAAATAAATTCATTTATAATCTGCCAAAATTTCGGCAACATTTCCCCTGTAAATATAACCATCCCCGAGAATCCAACTCGGCCAAATGATCAACAACAATCCGAGAATTCAACTCGGCCAAATTATCAACAACAATACCAACAATTATACCAACAACATCAACAATCAACTCAAGACGCATTCTAACGTTAGTAACTTTCTTCTACATAATTCGACAACATCCCATTTATATTCAATTCAACCACATATAATCAAGCTAACACCAATGATCTCACATCCAAGTGTTAATCCGAAATCATTCTAACATGACTCAAGAACACTTCAAACAATTCACACAATATTCAAACAACCCAACCAACATACTACTTCACCCGAAACCTTCCAAATTCAACAAGAACAATAACAACATATTTCCTTCTTTCAATTTCATAAACTACACCAACAATCTACACATTAGCAACTTCATTCTTATAATTACAAGAAACTATATTAAAATCACATTAACTCCTCCAACAATCTACAATAATTACAACTCCATTTCAATTCATCAAACCTTCATTTTCATCATGGAATCCACAACTACAACAATCAAAATACTAAATAAAATCAATTCATCACATCTACACAACACCACCTCTTATTCGGCCACAACCAAGACACACCTTTTTCATGAATTCCATCTATTTCCACATACTACAACATGCATAAATCATTCCTAACACAAGTAAAAGGAGATTGAATACATACCTTTTTCACTCAACTTCTTGGCTTGGCTAGGGTTGTGAACTTGCACAAATGAATGATTTTATTCCTCCAACAACCACTCCATGTTAAAGAGGACGTTCCAATTGGTTGGAATACTAGAAGAAAATAATTTTTTTCTTGATCAACTCTATGGACTAGGTTCGGCCAAGCCATGGCCGAACACCCTTCACCCCCCCCCCCCCCCTTTTTTCTTCATGTTTTCTAAGTTGGAAGATGAAATAATTTTTGTCTTGCCTTGTAAGCTTCCATGTATATATATGTATGTATAGTCCATAAGAAGTTGGACACATGCCCCACCTCATGGCTCAAGGCTATTGGCCAAGCCATGGGTGGGTCCCACCCCTTCATACCACACGGCCAACATGGCCCCTTTCAAGAGCCTTCTTGAATATTTTGTGAAATTTCCATTTTGCCCCTAGCCTTCCACAATATTACCATGAACCTTCTTGTGAATTTTCCTTTTTACCCCTAGCCTTTCTTAACATTTTCGCATCAAAAATTTTCATAAACAACTTGTGTGTTAAACAAGATCAAAATATAGCCTTGTCCTTAACTTCTTGCAATTATCTTGAAATATCTGAATGTACAAAATATGGGATATAGCATACATCTGAGCAGCATTTGATGTTCTGCTTGCATAATAGATGCGATGCATGATTTTATTATGTCTCTGGCCAAGCACAGCACCGATAGCAAATCCACTTGCATCACACATCAATTCGAATGGTAGAGACCAGTCGGGAGAAACAATAATAGGGGTTGTGATCAACTGGTGCTTTAATTCATCAAATGCCTTTCGCCACTTCTCATCAAATTCGAACTTAGCCTCTTTTTCAAGAAGCTTACACATCGGGTTGGCAATTTTTGAGAAATCCTTGATGAAATTCCTATAGAAACTGGTGTGTCCCAAAAAGCTCCGGACACCTTTAACTGAGATAGGCGGAGGAAGCTTCAAAATCACATCAATATTTTCTTGATCAACCTCAATCCCTTTTTTAGAAACTTTATGCCTGAGGACGATCCCTTCCTTCACCATGAAGTGGCACTTCTCCCAATTCAGGACCAGATTATTATCCTTACAACATTTAAGTACTTGACCCAGATGGCCAAGACAGTCATCAAAAGAATCACCAATAACCGAGAAGTCATCCATAAAGACCTCAAGAGAGTCTTCCACCATATCTGAGAATATCGACATCATACATCGCTGAAAGGTAGCCGGTGCATTGCAAGGACCAAAGGGCATTCTGCTGAAATCAAATGTCCTATATGGACAAGTAAGTCATCTTCTCTTGATCCTCTAGGGCGATGTTGATCTGATTGTATCCCGAATACCCGTCAAGGAAGCAATAATAAGATTGTCTGCTAGCCGATCAAGCATTTGATCAATAAAAAGCATAAGGAAGTGGTCTTTGCAACTGGCAGTGTTAAGCTTGCGATAGTCCATGCAAACTCTCCATCCTATTACAGTCCTCGTCGGAATCAGCTCATTCTTTGCATTGGGCACCACTGTGATGCCGCCTTTTTTCAAAACACATTGGACTGGGCTCACCCATTTACTGTCAGCAATCAGGTAACCCACTCCAGCATCTAACCATTTGATGATTTCTTTCTTGAAGACTTCCTGCATGTTCTCATTCAGTCTCCTTTGATGCTTCACACTCGGCTTGCTATCCTCCTCCAATTAGATTTTATGTTCACAGATCCCAAAAGGAATTCCCCAAATGTCTGCTATGGTCCAACCAATAGCATGCCTATATTCACGTAATACCTCCAAAAGTCTCTCAATCTGCTCCTCAGTCAGTAATGCTAAAATAATCACTGGCAATGTATTATTCGGACCAAGGAACTCGTACTTCAAATGAGATGGGAGCTGCTTAAGCTCAAGCTTTGGTGGTTCAATAATTGAAGGTTTTGCTAGAGGAGTTGTTCTATTTTCCAGATCAAGATTCAGCTTTTTTGGGTGGTAAGAATATGAACCCAACCCAACAAGCGAATTAATTGTCTCCACGTATCCCTACATGTCTTCAGCTTCAAAGTTTACAAGAATACCTCTCCCAAACTTTCTTCTTCCATCTTGAACTCCACACCTTCATCAACAACATCAAAAGAATCAATCATTGAAATGCTCTCATAAGTACTTGGTAACTTCATCCCCTTACTTTCCTGAAGAGTAACTTCCTCATCATTGACTCGGAATTTGATTTTATTTTTTTCTGAATCCATCAGAGCTGTTCCCATAGCAAGGAAAAGTCTTCCCAGAATAATAGGAATATCCCAATCAATAGTACAGTCAAGAATCACAAAATCAGCGGGCAACATAAATTTACCAACCCGCACAAGGACATCATCAACCACACCAACAGGCTTCTTAATAGACCTATCAGCCATCTGTAACCTCATAGTAGTCGGCCTTGGCATCCCCAAACCTGATTGCTTGTAGATAGCAAGTGGCATCAGATTTATACTCGCCCCATTATCACAGATAGCACGAGCAAAATCATGGTACCCAACAGAACAAGGAATGGTGAATGCTCCAGGATCTCCCTTTTTCTAGACAGTAGTTGTTGAAATGATGGAACTCACAGTGTGAGTTAAACTCACAGTTTCATGTTGCACCATCTTCTTCTTGGTCAATAGGTCCTTCAAATACTTAGAAAAACCGTGCATTTATTTGACAGCTTTCAAGAAAGGAAAATTTAGAGATAATTGCTTCAGCTGGTCATAAAATGTTTTGAACATAGCACCTTCCTTCTTCTTCACCAACCTCTGAGGAAAAGGAGGTTTGGATTTTAAAAGCTGAGTCAACCGGCAGAGAGCCCCTTTCACAGTTTTCTTACTCTTGTCATCAACCTCTTTCAAAATTTTGGAATATCAGCAACTTTCTCTACATTAGGATTCTCATCAATAATAATCGGTGCTTCAGACTGCACCTCTTCCTCTTCATCAATAGGCTCGAGCTCAACAACCTTCTTTTCATCACCTTAGAGTATTTTACTACTCCGAGTACTAATGGCAAATACACAGTCTACACCGTCTCCCCCATTCTTCTGATTCGGAATAGTGTCACTAGGAAGTCCTCCCTTTTTAGGAGGGTGCTGCTCTCTAGAAATATCACGTATCTGTGACTTGAGCTTCTGAATAGCTATTGTATGGGACCCCATTGTCTCTATTAGCCCAGATAATGTCCTTTCAGACTTGGATTGATTTGCCAGAACCTTCTCAAGCATTGCTTCAACCCTCGAACTACCTTGGTCTATTGATTGCCCTTTCGGTGGAATATAAGGATTGGAACTCTTATTCCCAAAATTGTTGTTGTTGTTGTAGTTCCCTTTGTTCGCACCATCGTAATAATTGTTATAGTTTCCTAGAATTATCCATAAAACAACCATCAGCTTCGTTGTTTGCAATTGATTGCGTCACGGGATCCAACCCTCGGTAGAACTTCTCCATTAATATGTGCTCCGTAAAACTATGACTTGGAAATTTCTTCAAATACTCTTTAAATCTCTCCCAAGCTTCATATAATTGTTCCCCTAGTCGCTGCTTGAATTCACAGATCTTGTCACAAATCTCAGCCTTCTTGCTAGGAGGATACCACTTCTTGAGAAAGACTGCTACCATCTCTGCTCATGTAGTAATAGAATTTCGGGGCAGCTTCTCGAACCATGCTCTTGCATATCCAGCTAAGGAATATTTGAAAAGTCTCAGTCGAATAGCATCCTGTGAAACATGGTTTTGGATGTGATGAGCACACACATCCACAAAGTTCTACAAATGACGTTGAGGGTCACTCTCCAAAAGTTCTACAAATGACGTAGAGTTCCAAAAGTAGCCCTCAAGCTTCAACAACTGGTAGAGAGAGGAACCAATTTTGACACTTGTAGCTCCAACCCGAGGATGAACAATAGCAGATGCATAGTCCTCCTGAGCAACAAAATCAGCGAAAATGTTCTCTTCATCTGATTCATTCGCTTGATTATTCAATCGGCCACCCTAGTTACCAGCACGTTGGTTTTGCAGATTTGGATTCATGTTCACCTGGTTTATAAGGAATAGCTAACAAGGTGTGATGGAATAAGCAAAAGACTTCAATCAAAGCAGACACTATTTAGTAATTTCAAAACTGTATTCCCCGGCAACGGCGCCAAAATTTGATACGCTCAAATTACACCTTTTATTAACGTAAAGCGTACAATGTCAAATATAGTAACCCAACAAGGTTGGGGTCGAATCCCATAGGGAATATGGTGTGAAAAGGTTACTAAAATCGTATAATGCTTAATTTAGGTCTAGTGCCTTACTCCGATGATTCTGGTAAAAGTTGGTTGTTTATGACAAATGGCTAACTAATTGCTTTGGATTGTAATTTATGATAAAAGAAACCAAGTTAGTGTCCCCTTTAGGTAAAGTGTATGATCATGGGTATTGATCTTGATATACTTCTAATGGATCGTTATATGAATCCACTTAACCTCTATATGAATCTCTACTATTTCCCAATAAATAAAGATTATCTCTTTCTATGATTTTCCCAAATATAAAAAAGTGAATATTGAAGAATGGTTTATTATTCCAAGTAAATTCTTTTTATTCCTAAGTGAATTTATTAAAAAAAGTTTAAAGCTTTGAGTTCTTGTTATTTATTCTTACCAAACCCTAATTATTTTCCCAAACAAATCAAGATTTATGGCTTTAATTAATGATTGCAACCATTAATTATGAATGAAGAATGAAGAATAAATAAACCCTAATAACCCATTATGTGTATATCAATCACAAAACCCAATCACAAAACACCCATCAATGGTTTCACAACCCTAGTAAGGGAATTTAGCTACTCATGACAAAGAACAAGAAATAAGAAATTGAAGAATTCATAATTGCTTATTTTTGATGAAAAAAGGAATTGACAATACTTGAATTGATGTTTTGAATCTCCAAAGTCAAGAGAGTATTTAATGCTCTAAGCTAAAAGTCAAGAAAATAATAACTGAACTGAAATAAAACCCTACATGGGGCTATTTATAGGTTTTGAAACATAAAAGTTACAGAATTACACTTTGGTCCCCGACGACATAAAATACGGTTCGTATTTCACATTACGGACTGTAAACTAGTTTAATACGGATCGTAAACTAGTTTACGCCTTGGTATTCCTTCAAAATTTGGGCAACTGCAACATCATAGATTACGGACCGTATTTTGATTTACGGACCATATTCTGCTTGGTCGTATTTCAACTTGTAAAATCTCAACTTTCTGCCAAGTGTCTTAATGTTAAATACGCTTTGAAATATGGACCGTAAAGGGAAATATGATCCGTAAAAGTTGTTCGTATTTTAATATCTTCTCAGCATGCCCAAGGAATACGACCCGTATTTGAGAATATGACCAATATTTTGTCATCAAGGCCAAATTCTGCACTTTAACAGTTTTCATCCCAAAATTGCTCTATTACCTGAAAAACACTAAAAACACATTAAATTACCACTAACTTGCTTAAAAATAAGTAAAACTTCTCATAAAAAGGCCTTAGATGTGCCAGAATTTCCCGGCACATCAGAGATGAAGCATACGGGCATTGCATAGCACTTGCATATCACTGCATTGCATCCCACATCATTGCATTGTATACTCTCTCATGGAAATCTTGATTGATTATTTGATTGGAATTGTTGTTCGGTTTACCATTTGATTTCAAGGTCCTTTTATTGGAAACATGACGGATTGAGGGTTAGAAATTTCACCTAGGTCTATGATATAAGAATAAAGAGATATTGTGTTTTAATCATTTACATCTCATATACATTACATATACGTAACCTTTACACAACACTTACATATACTTAGCATATTCGTACTCATATTGATATCATATACATAGCATTTACATAACAAACCCGACCGTAAGGGATCGGTGTTTCATACATACTTGGCCAGCCAAGGCTCAAGGTTACACATATCTGGCCCTACCAAGGCTTCAGGGTTACATCTATTTGGCCCTACCAAGGCGTCAAGGTTATCCGTATGATCTGCAGAGGTGTGCACGCGTTACATAATCATATACATACTTTACCTGGCCTTATAAGCTCGGGGTCCCATCATAGTCATACATAGGTACATATAAATAATAGCTCATAAGCATCTTTACTATTATCATCACTATCATCATCGCCATCACTATGGTTATCGCTATTACCATTATAGTCGTCATCAATATTATTATCACTATTATCGTCATTCATTACATCTATCTTTATAGGCTTACTCGTCATATGAGGAACTTAGTACAATCATAGCATATCAAGAATCGTGAGCTTACTATCTCGGAAGATTGAATCATTTGAAGGGCATCACAGTCTTACAGAAGATTTAGATGATTGGCCAAAGAACCATGCCTTATGAAAGAAGGGTTAGCCTTACATACCTTTCCGTTCAACTATTTACCACTTGCACGTTCTCCTTCAACGATCGCGTTTTTACCTTCATTAAAGTCATACTATCATTAGAAATTGATGGCTAGCATACATGACTAAAACTAGAGAAAACTGGACAGCATCTCCTTTATTTATACGACATTCCTCAATAGCGTATATCGACACCCAAACGTCAATAATACATTCACAATACTATAACGATAGTCATTATTCATCCGCATTATCCACATTTCTCAACTCACTTTCAACTACTCATATCCATGGCTATAACACACGACTACGTTCATTCACATACATTTCCCATCCCATGTTCTCTATGTCATTTATAACATATTTACATCACAACACATAAAGAATCATGACTCAATTCAAGCTATTACTCAAAATGGCACTATTCCACATTCATGACCCATTTTTCTACACCCTTCTACAATCCAAGTATTTCAACTCTCAAATACTTTAAACAACATAGAAATATCATAAATCTTACCTTAGATATTGTAGGAACAAGCCTTGGTTAATAATACCCCACTTGAGCAAAAACCCTAGTTCATCTCCAATGAGATTTCTTGACTTGAATGATCTTTAATGGGTTTTCTTACACTTGATTCACTTGATTAGTGTTGTTGATCACTAACAATCCTTGAATTCTTGTGGAATAAATGTAGAGAGATGTTTTATAGAGAAGGGGTGTGATATAGAAGTGAAATGAAATAAGACTTGAATCCTTTATTTAATGACCCATTTCAGTCCCGACCCGATATACGGACCAACATACAGTCTGTATAATTTGTACGAGCCGTATGTTTGGTCCAGAAAGTTATGCCATTCTGGGTTGATTATACGATCCCAAACATACGGACCGTATAATTTATACGGCCAGTATGTTTGGCCGTATAATCCCCAGTGATTCCGAAGCTCGTTTCGTCGACTCATTTGATCTCCAATCCTTGTGGAACCTTCTTAGCACTTGTTCAACACCTCAATACCAATCTAAGGGACATTATCACTCTTCTCCAAGACATCATTAAGTCCTTATTAACTCGTTACCCGTATTTACTTTCCGATACCTATCGTATGTCTTGCCTCCTCTTGGCCAACTTTCTTGTCTAACATCGGATGTCTTTGAAATCTTACATAGGGTCATCAAACGTTATTTCTTACTTATTGAAGTACTGTATGCTCGTAATCTTCACTAGTCCATTCACTTGTGCATCAAAGGAAGATTTTCCGAGGTGTAACAACAAATCTCGTGCTAAACTAGGAGAAGTGCCATTTTATGGTGAAGGAAGGGATCGTCCTTGGTCACAAAACCTCTGAAAATAGAATTGAGGTCGATCAAGCGAAAATTGATGTGATTGCAAAACTTCCACCACCTATCTCAGTCAAAGGTGTCTGAAGTTTCTTGGGACATGTTGGGTTCTACAGGCGCTTCATCAAAGATTTCTCCAAGATTTCTAACCCAATGTGCAAGCTTCTTGAAAAAAAGGCTAATTTTATGTTTGATGATAAGTGCCGAAAGGCGTTTGGGGAGTTAAAAGAGCGTCTCACTACAGGTCCTATTATTGTTGCTCCTGACTGGTTCTTGCCATTTGAACTGATGTGTGATGCTAGTGGTTTAGCAATAGGTGTTGTGCTTGGGCAGAGGCACAATAAAATTATGCACCCGATCTATTATGCAAGCAGAACACTGAATGCTGCCCAGATGAATTACACAGTGACGGAGCAAGAGCTGCTAGCTATTGTGTTTTCTTTTGAGAAATTTTGAGCCTACTTGTTGGGGTCCAAAGTAGTGGTTTACACTGATCATGCAACCTTAATATACCTCATGGAAAAGAAGGAAGCAAAGCCGCGACTTATCAGATGGGTGTTATTGCTGCAAGAGTTTGATTTTGAGGTGAAGGACCGCAAGGGCACTGAAAACCAAGTTGCTGACCATCTTTCTCGGCTTGAAGAAGCTGGGAGACCTTCTGATGAGCTAGATATAGATGATGCTTTTCCAGACGAGAGGGTGTTGGCTGTGTCAACGGAGGTAGCACCGTGGTATGCTGACATTTCCATTTATTTGGTAACAAGCGTAGTTCCAGAAGATATCAAAGCTTACCAAAAGAAGAAGTTCTTGCGGGGTGCTCGGAAATACTATTGGGACGAGCCTTATTTGTTCCGAACATGTGCTGACAACATCATTCGGCGCTGTGTTCCGGAAAGTGAAGTGATGGAGATTCTAAAGGCATGCCATGACTCTCCTGTTGGGGGTCATAGTGGTAATTGGACTGCAGCTAAGGTACTTGAATGCGGTTATTACTGGCCAACCATCTTTCATGATGCTAATTTATTGGTGCGGTCTTGTGATCAATGTCAGAGGCAAGGGAATATAGGCAGAAGGAAAGAGATGCCTATGAATTTGTTATGGAGGTAGAAGTGTTTGATGTCTGGGGGATTGACTTTATAGGACCCTTTGTGAGTTCAGGTGGCATGAAATACATCTTGGTTGTTGTGGATTATATGTCAAAATGGGTAGAAGCGGTGGCTTTACCTAATAACGAGGCCAAGAGTGTTATGGGGTTCCTCAAGAAGAACATATTTACTCGTTTTGGTACTCCAAGGGCTATAATCAGCGATGGTGGATCCCACTTTTGTAATAGAGCCTTCGCAGGATTGATGGAGAAATATGGTGTAAAACATAGGGTAGAAACACCTTATCATCCTCAGACAAGTGGACAGGTTGAAGTATCCAATAGGGAGATCAATAGTATTCTAGCAAAAACAGTAAATGCAAATAGAACTGATTGGGCCCGCAAGATCGATGATGCTCTATGGGCATACCGGACTGCTTTTAAGACTCCGATTGGGACTTCACCCTTCAAGCTTGTGTTCGAAAAAGCTTGTCACTTGCCAGTTGAGCTTGAGCACAAGGCTATGTGGGCGCTGAAGAAACTGAATATGGATTGGGAGGAAGCAACCAAGCTCAGGTTGTTTCAACTAAAATGAGATGGATGAGTTTCAGTACCAGGCATATGAGAGTGCATCACTATATAAAGAAAGGATGAAGCAATACCATGACAAGAAGATCCTGAAACGAGAGTTCTACAAGGGTGATCCTGTATTGCTATTTAACTCTCGGTTGAAGTTGCTACCTGGTAAGCTAAAATCAAGGTGGTCTGGTCCGTTTGAGGTGGTAGGTGTTTCACCCCATGGAGCAATTGAGTTAAAGTCCGGAGATGGAACTCGGACATTTAAGGTGAATGGGCAGAGATTGAAGCACTATCACGGGATGGTTTTGGAGGATAGGATTGTTGACCAATACAAGTTGAAGCACCTCGGAACGAACAATGATCTGGTGTATGCAGATAAGAAGTGAATGGTTACCACCGTCGTGCCACGACGTTAAATCAAGCGCTTCTTGGGGAGGCAGCCCAAGTGTAATGTTTATTTTTCGTTCTGTTTTTGTTTGCAGCATATAGGGTAATGTTTGTTTTGGTGCAGGATGCAAAGGATAGACACTGGGGATGATCTACGCTAGAATATACGGTCCGTAGATGGAAGCGTAGATTGAAGAAGAAAAAAATGGTTCTCCGTTAATGATTTACGCCAGAATCTACGGTCCGTATAAAATATACAGTCCGTAGATGGAAGCATAGAACATAAGTCAGGTAAAAGCTCTTTCTGTCCTTAATTTACGCCATAACATACGGACCGTATAGTTTATACGGACCGTATGTTTAACCGTAAACCGAGGATCGTCAAATCAATTTACCGTCGCAGATCTACGGACAAATCTACGGCCCGTGAAATTTATACGGTCGTAGATTAAGAGCGTAAAGGGCCAGGTAAGTTTAAGTGAAATTTTCATGGGAAACCATAACAACATGCGGGTATACATAATAAACGACACAGTTATTTTTGCTTCATCTTCAAATCCACAATCATCCGTTTCTCTCCCTTTCAAATTCAAATACCCTAAATTCACTCCCTCTACTACCAAACCACACCCCTAAAAACACTCCCCACACGTAATCCCAACCCCCTCCCCCCTCCACACCACCATATCCACGAAACAAACCCTCCTCACCCACAACAGTTGAAGCAAGAAGCAAAAGGCATTTTATTTTTATTCCTTTCCTACTAATATTCTTCAGTGAAGTTACTCATCTCCATCCCTATCAAGTTTGTTAATGCTCTCATACCCTAGTTATGATCTCCTGTGTGCTTCCTAAATACCCTTATGGGTGATTTCTGGGATTTTTATTGTTAGGGGAATAGAACTTGAAATCAGATGGAGCGGGGATTTGGTAGTGTTGCTAAACATTAGACTCATGGGAAACGAGAATTTGAAAATCCCATTGGGTCGGTGGGCATTTCGAGTGTTTATGTCTTTAATTGATATAACCATTCGTTATGCCCACCAACTGTCCGATAAAATGCTTGAATGAGAAAAAAGAGTAGATTAGAGTGAAGTCTAAGTAACCCCGACATGATGTGAGAAAAATAACATGTTTCCATGTCTAAGAACAAGTTTTGAATGCATAGGGTCAGGGAGAAGCCTGGGTGACTAATTATAGAGAAAAGTATATATACGGATAAATTTACGAACCGTAGAAATTATACGGACCATAAATTTGTGTCGTATATATACCATGTGCAGTGAGTCTCTATGTTCTTGTTTTACGACATAACTTACGGACCGTATAAATTATACGGACCGTAACTTGTGTCATAAAACAGCTGCCTGAGTTCCCAAATTTTCTGTCCCAAATTTACGAAGAGTTTTACGGACCATAAAAATTATACGGACCATATAATTCCATCGTAAAATCTCTATGAACAAGCATGTCATTCTGTCCCAAATCTACGATCTGTTTTACGGACCTTATGTTTTTCACAGCCCGTATATATATAAAAAAAAATGCATCCTTGTCTACATGTTCATTATTACAGATACTAATATGTAGTCCACAGGTATGGCTAAAACAAGAGGTCGTGCTCATGGCACAGGATAAGGCCAAGGGCGAGGCCGAACCCAAGTCCAAACTAGGCTCCGCAATGAAGACCAGTCTCCTGTCGCACGAACCACAAGGCTGCGAAGAGCAGCCCAAACTTCGGCACATCCCCCGTCTGATAAGGGGACCAGCAGTGATGGGGAGCACTCATCAACCTCTCCTGACCTGCCTAGTCGAGAAAAGGCGACTAATGCACCGGAAAAATCTGATGCTGAAGAGGCGGCACGCCTAAATGAGAACAGAATAAAGGAGCGGTCTGAAGATGCTGTTCGGTTCTCGGTCTAAGGCTCGAAAGAAATATATGATAAAGGGCTAGAGTCAAAGGAAGGAGGACAGGGTTTCCGCCGAAACATCTATGAGGAGAGGCGGATCTGTTTCGAAGGGTTGGAACACTTCCCAACCATACAGGCTATCATTGATCACCGTGGATGGGGATTCCTTAGCCATCCACTCGGCACATATGTACCATCTATTGTGAAAGAGTACTATGCCAACTATACGGCAGAGATAAACAACAGGTACAAGCCATCCCAACAAGCAAAGACAGTGGTACGGCTCCAAAAGGTGACTATTAGAGGTGTAAGGATTGATTTCTCCAGCAAGGCCATCAACCGATTCTACTTCGGGGACAACTATGAACTGCCGGCAAACACTGATGAGTTACACTATAGATTGGCGGGGAACAGGACTGACCAGATGAGAGAAGTACCGTGGGTGGCCTCGGTGATTGCTAGAGGGAATCCAGTTTGGCGTACAAATTCTGGTGCCCCGATAAAAAAGAAAGATCTTTCAGTGGAGGCACAATTCTGGTGGAGTGTCCTAATGTATAGACTTCAACCAACTCAGACAGATAATCAGCTCACTATAACCCAGGCGATTGTAGTGGCTTCCATCATGTCCCAGTATGCAGTTGATATAGGGAAATTCATAGCCGATGAGGTTCGAATGCGGGCAACTCAGCCTGGCCTTTCGTTGGTTTTCCCATGCTTGATTACTACCCTTTGTCTGAAGCCTGACATCCAGAAGTTTCCTTACGGGGACCATAAGTTTGAGGCAAAACACATCTACAGTTTGATAAAGAGCAAAGATAAAGAGGTTAAGGATAGGCTGGCAGCAGCCCGAGGCGGTGTGACAGCCCCAGAATTTGTGCCATATGAGTCTAATCGGAATGAGGATGAGGACACGACATTAGAGGAGACCACTGAGGGTTTTGAGACTGCCGCAACGACAGTACCAGCTCCTACAGCAGTTCTGGAGTCATCGTCGGGCCCCACCTCTTCCGCAGCCCCTGGGGTTGCTACTGAGTCGGTTCCCACGACTGCACCACTTGCTACAAGAGTCACTTCCACATCTACAACACTTCCTAGAGATATAATGATTCCATTTAACAGACAGAACTTCCATGACTCATATGTAAAGGCGGAAAAAGCCGATCGACAGATCAGTAACCTATTAGAGGAGTTGGAGGAAGTTATAGCACGGGCAGTTCGGAAGGAGATGGAGCCGCTACAGGATTCCCTTACCCAGTCTCACCGTCAAATTCACTCCAGAATTGATGGTGTTGAGAGGCGCGTAGTTGAGTTGGAGAAGGTATTGTCATCAGCAGACCTGAAAGCAGTGAAGAAGAATATTACTCAGCTCAAGGATGACGTCCTTGCACTTCAGGTAAAGGATGAGGGAATGTTTGAGAACCCCTCCCCCCCCCCCCCCCCCAATCAGCTATGCCGATTGACTTGGCATCTTTGGTGCCAGTGGTGCGACTTTCTAGGGAGGAGCCCTCAGCCCAAGATAGAGGCAAGTGGCCGAGATCAGAGGAAGATAATGAAGAAGTCAATATAGTGGAGTTAGAAGAGCGCTAGCTGCGGCATGCCATGCGGCAATCTATGGTTGATTTCCACTACACAAGGGCATCGAGCAGTTTGGATCCCCTGTTGAGCAGACGGTACCTAGCATTAAGGTACCAGAAGAGGCCGGGACTTCTGTTCCACCAGCGGACCCACTTCCACTTCCTCAGACCGAGCCTTCCAGCAGCACAGTTGACCCAGCACCCACAGAGACTGATGCAGTAGAGGCTCAGCAGGAGGAGCATCTCACATAGTGTGCCTCAGGTAGTCCTATCCCTTGTCTTGTTTATGCTTATGTTGATGCACTGAGGGCAGTGCATGATTCTTTAGTTGGGGGTGGGACTATTTGATAGTAGTGTAGTGTAAATATGTGTTTAGGAACCCCCTCGACTTTTCTTTGCCAGAGTTCTTTTCTTGAGGGGGGTTTTATTTTGTTGAAACTGGCATGTTTAGGATGTTGCTTAGGTTGAGTAGAGTAATTTTGACTTATTTGGTGTTACTCTGTAACTGATAGCATGTTGTTATGGTTTGTTGGAAAATTTTGGAACCCCTCGAAAAATTTGAAAAATGCATACTTAAGATAGTTATTGGTTGACATGATTGATTCTTCATATGACATTATGATTATTGGGGTATTGTGTGTGATGAATGACTACTTAAGAGGTCGCAAGTGTAAAAATAATTGTCCTTATGCCAATGTGTGTGTGAGTTGTCAATTTGGTTCTGTTTATGCATGTATAATCTAGAACTTGCCCGGTTGGTCTTGTTTGAAATCCGAAAATTATTTTGGTTGTGAAATGATCTTAGGCTTTCCTTGTGTAAATAGTCACTTTGCCTAAATAAGCCTTACCAAAATTTGAAAAGTATCCCTAGTTTCCCGTTTTGAGCCTTTTGACCTTTTTCTTGGCTAGCCAATTATGAAACCTTACCCGTTGTGAAATTAATCCATCTTCGGACCCGTCCCTCCTTGATGCTACTAGATAGATGAGGCAAAATGCCTAAGTTGGAGGTGAATTAAATGTGGAGTAAATGTTAAAAACATAAGTTAGGGGGTGGTGCAGTTTGCTAGTAGAGATTAAATGTGGTGGTTGCTTATATAAAAAAATAAAAAATAAAATTGTAATACAAAAATAATTGTAAGTTAGTTAGGAATAAAACCACATCGAGGTCGAAAACTTGAAAGAAAATAAAGGGGTTGGAAAGAAAAGAGGTGAATTAAGGTGAAAAGATGTTGTAGTGTTCAAGGAGGATGAGTCACTAATATCCAAAAAAGTATCCTACCCGTCCCTAAGCCTACATTACAAGCCAAAAAAAGTCCTAATGTGATCACAACCGAACGAGCCTAGGATGAAAACATAGAAAATAAGGGCAAGCCTATGGTATTTGCATGTGTAGATATGAATTTATTTGTGAGTGTTGAGTGCTTTTCTCTTCTCCCTCGTCTTAGTCCCATTCTTGTTGTATATAAGTATGTTGGGACAATTCTTTGGTCTGTGTGAGGGCATAAGGAAGAAAATTTAGCAAAATAAAATGACTGCCTAAAGTAGCGTTTGTGTGCATCATAATATATTCGATAATGTAATATCATGCATTGAAGCTTCACTGTTAGTCATAACATTCTCGGGTTGTGCATATGGGTTAAAATAGAAAAATGGGGTGGTCTTTGGAAGAAAAACGTGCATTCCAGGAGTTCAGAGTCAAAACCCATGTAGACATCAATACTCTGAGATATCTAAGTGGTAGATTGAGTCATTGTGTTGTGCGACTTGCTTGAGGACAAGCAAAGACTTTAAGTTAGGGGTGTTGATGTGCCGTGAAATTATGGCACATTCGATACTTTTTGCTATAAGTTTTACTTGTTTTTTAGCAAGTCTTGGTCTTTTTTGATGTGTTTATGACATGTTGCAGATATTAAACGTATTTCGGGAGCAAGTCGTGGAAATGGAGTGAAAAGATGAGTCAAAGAAAGAAATTAACTGAAGCCTGAGTTATACGGAGGAACACACAGACCGTAGAATATGCACGGTTTGTAAATGCCATCGTGGATGCTTAACAAAAACGGTATAGACATGAAGTGGAAGTCCAGGCAGAAGTACAGACCGTATATTATTTACGGTCCGTGAAACTCACCGTATGTTGGTTCCAGAGGAGTCTTAAAGAGAAGAGGATTTACAGGCAGGTTATACGGACCGTATAATATTTACGGTCCATAAAAGTGGATCGTACATCTGACAGCTGGAGGAGATTTTACGGAAGACTGTCACTGATTCTACAGACCGTATAAAATGTACAGTCCGTACATTGGTCCGTCGATGACAATTTTGTCAATCCAGTTTTGCACGGCTTTGACTCTTATAAATACCTTATTTTAGGTTTCCTGTAAGGGGATTACTACAGAACTCAATTTTATTTTCCTTAGCATTAGTTACTCATAGTTTTGAAGTCTTTTGGAGATTACAAACAATTGCAATTAATTTCGCTTCAATTCCAAGCAATCAATTGTAAGCATTATGATTCCCGTTATTTCTTATTGTTCTTCTTCCTCTATGAGTAGCTAATTTCCCTTACTAGGGTTGTGAACCCAAATTGATGGGTGTTTTGTGATTGATATACACATAATGGATTATTAGGGTTTAGTTATTCTTCATTATTCATTCATAATTAATGGTTGCAAACATTGATTAAAGCTATAAACCTTGATTTATTTGGGAAAATAATTAGGGTTGGTAAGAATAAATAACAAGGACTCAAAGTTTTAAACTTTGTTTAATAAATTCACTTAGGAATAAGAAGAATTTACTTGGCATGATTAATCGTTCTTCATAGTTACTTTCTTATATTTGGGAAAATCATAGAAAGAGATAATTTTTATTTATTGGGAAATAGTAGAGATTCATATAGAAATTAAGTGCATTCATATAATGATCCATTAGAAGTATATCGAGATCAATACCCATGATCATGCACTCTATCTAACGGGGACACAACCTTAGTTTCTTTTACCATAAATTTCCACCAAAGCAAGTAGATAGCAATTAGTTATAGAAAAACCAACTATTACCAACATCATCGGATTAAGACATTAGACCTAAAACTTAGCATCCTACGACTTTAGTAACCTTTTCACACCATATTCCATGTGGGATTCGACCCCAACCTTGTTGGGTTACTATATTTGACAATGTCCGCGTTATACCAGTAATAGGTGTAATTTGAGCGAATGAGCACCCCGTAGTGATAAGGTTCCATGCCTCATTTTTCTCCTAGGCTTGTTGTTGGCCCGGCTATGACTCATGAGGATCAGGATCTATTTGGGAGGTTTAGTAAGATAAAGCCACTTGAGTTCTATAGTACACCTGATGAGGATGCGTATGAGTTTCTTATTGATTTTCATGAGAGGCTCCACAAGTTGGGGGTGGTAGAGTCGCACGGTGATGATTATGTTACTTTTCCATTGCATGGGGTCGCAAAGATGTGGTCGAGGTCCTATGTGGATTTCCAACCAGCTGGGTCGCCTTTTTTGACTTGGACCTAGTTTTATCAGTCTTCCTAGAGAAGTACATCCCCCGGACTCTGAGAGATAGGAGGAGCGATGATTGAATGGTCTGGATCAGATAGGGACATCAGTCGCCGAGTATGAGTCCAGATTCCACTCCTTATCTCGTTATGAAATTCAGTTACTCCCACTGAGGCAGAAAGAGTGAGGAGGTTCGTCAAGGGGTTGGTGATTCCATTGTAGCTGGCCGCCTTAGAGCTAGTGGCTTCTGGATCTCCCTTTCATTTTGTGGTTGATCATGTTACTGAGGTTGAATCTATGAAGATTCAGGCATATGGTGGAGGTGAGGATAAGAGGATGTGTCAGTTCACCAATTTCAGTGGCTCGTCTTCTAGAGGTGGGGGCCATTCGGGCAAGAGATTTGAGCATCATTCTAGCCACCCCATTCAATCAGCATTTCAAGTTTCAGTATATGGTTCTTCTGGTCATAGTGGATTCAGTCCTGGATAGACTTCACTAGGTTCTTATCCTCGACCTACAGATCGTGGAGGGTATTCGGGTTCTTCTGTATTTGTTTCGCAGCCCAGGTTTTTCAGGGATTTCTATGAGTGTGGTAACCCAGGGTATTTCGCGAGAGAGTGTCCTAGACCTAGACAGAGTGGGAATCAGGAGAGTTCTCGATCTCATACTACCAGGACAACAGCACCCTTGGTTAGTAGAGGTGGATCTTCAGGTAGATGTCGGTGCACAGCCTAGCAGAGGCAGTTATAAGTGTGGGAGAGGTGGTCATCAATCCGGCAGGGGCAGTTCCAAGACAGCGAGAGGTGGAGTTCTGTCTGGTCAGGGTGGTCGTGGAGGCACATAGTCCTAGGGCGGATGAGTTATTAGGTGCACAACCTATTGCCTAACCTATGTGTATCCAATTCTCGCTTATAGGATGGAACACATTACTATACATATTCTATGCTATTGTCTTTGTGGAATAAACCTATTGGTATGTAAAGGACACACGATATTTACGTGGAAACCACCCGGCTCAAAAGGTGATAAAAACCATGACCTATAGACCTGTAGGATTTCCCCAACTTCACTGCAACAATGAGCCAACTGCAAGTTACAATTACAACCTCTGCAATCTAACTCCTATCTCAGCCTTACTACCCAAACTCTGACTAGCAAGCTATCTCTAAGTAGTAAACTCCTACTTGAAGTTACAATATTTTGTATCTACTTTTTATGCTTCTAAATAAGCTAACAAAGATACATTTTGATAGCACAACCTAATATAATATTTCTAGACTTGTGAATTGGAGAACATTATACAGTAAAACAACTCTTTGAATCCTTCTTCTTGCACTAGGGACGCAGCCTCAGATTTTTGAATATTCTTGGATATAATTTCTTCGCTCAATATTTTGAATTCTCTCTTTGTGGGTGCACAAAATTCTTCTTGAAAAGACCTGGGAAATTTATAACATTGAATCTCCACAGGTCGGTTAACACAAAACCCTTTCCTAGTCAGTCAATGACATGTAATAGGGTTTGTGTAGTACTTGGATTCTTGCCTTGTTGAGTCTGCTTCTAATATGTGTAGAAGGCTAACTAATCCTTCAAAATATGGAAAGGAATATTTCATACTTGACCACCGAGTTCTTTCCATAATTCTGCATCCTAGTTGTTGTAGGACTTGCCCTGGCATATGTTCACGAATTTGTTTCATCCACTCGGTTCGTCTACTTGTGAATCTCTGCCACTGTCTAAGATATAATATGTTCTTGTACCTATTCTACCATTCTCTTTCATTCTTCATCTACCATTAAACTGCTTCTGAGATCTTGGCTGGAGCAAGTTGACAGACCTATTTCATATAACTGTAAGTTGTGTGTCTGCAACTGGTTAACTTCACTATCTTTTATTGAACTGCTCTGGGATTGTATTCTTCGTCTTGTAAAATCCTGTAAATTCAAGTTAGGTGTGAATGTGAAATAATTGGGGTTTATGATACACTCAAATTACACCTATTAATAGTATTACGCGGATGTTGTCAAATATAGTAACCCAACAAGGTTGGGGTCGAATCCCACATGGAATATGGTGTGAAAAGGTTACTAAAGTCGTAGATGCTAAGTTCTAGGTCTAATGTCTTAATCCGATGATTTTGGTAAAAGTTGGTTTTTTTTTTATAACTAATTGCTAAACTATTGCTTTGATGGAAATTTATGGTAAAAGAAACTAAGGTTGTGTCCCCGCTAGATAGGGTGTATGATCATGGGTATTGATCTTGATATACTTATAATGGACCATTATATGAATGCACTTAATCTCTATGTGAATCTCTACTATTTCCCAATAAATAAAGATTATGTCTTTCTATGATTTTCCCAAATATAAGAAAGTGACCATGAAGAACGATTAATCATGCCAAGTAAATTCCTAAGTGAATTTATTAAACAAAGTTTAAAGCTTTGAGTCCTTGTTAGTTATTCTTACCAACCCTAATTATTTTCCCAAATAAATTAAGGTTTATGGCTTTAATCAATGTTTGCAACCATTAATTATGAGTGAAGAATGAAGAATAACTAAACCCTAATAATCCATTATGTGTATATCATTCACAAAACCCAATCACAAAACACCCATCATTGGGTTCACAACCCTAGTAAGGGAATTTGGCTACTCATGACACAGAACAAGAAATAAGAAATTGAAGAATTCATAATTGCTTACTTTGGAATGAAAGATGAATTGATAATACTTGAATTGATGTTTGAAATCTTCAAAAACTAGAGAGTATTGGATATTCTAAGTCAAGAGACAAAAAAATATAATAACTGATAACTATTAAAACCCTACAATGACTATTTATAAGTTTTGGAAATATAAAAGTTACAGATTTGCACTTTGGTCCCGTCATTACGAAATACGGTCCGTAAATCACTTTACGGACCGTAAAGTGGTTTACGGTCCGTAAACTGCCTGGTCGTATTTCAACATCCAACACTTCAACTTTCTGTCAGATGCTCAACTGGTTAAATACGTGATGGAATACGGACCGTAAACTGAAATACGGTCCGTAAACTGAGCTCGTAAATCACCATCTTCTCAACATGACTTTCTGGTTCTATTATCCTTTAATACGACCATGGAATATGGCCCGTATTGTAGAATACGCCCGTATTGTAGAATACGGACCGTAAACTGCATTTACGACCTGGTTCTGCACTTCAACTGTTATTATACCGAATCTGTTCCGTTACCTAAAAAACACTAAAAACCACGTAAAATCACATAGGCTTGCTTAAAAACAAGTAAAACTTGTATCCAAAAAGCATCGATTGTGGCGTAAAATCACGCCACATCAACACCCCCAACTTAAAGTATTTGCTTGTCCTCAAGCAGGCCATATCACACAACGACTCAATCTAACACCTAGACATCACAGAATAACAATATCTACATTGGTTTTGACTCGGAACTTCTGGCATGCATGTTTTCCTTCAACTGACCACCCCAACTGTCTATTGTAAAGCAATATACACAACTTAAGAACGTTATGACTAACCATGAAGCTTCAATACATGATATTACATTATCCAACATATTATGATGCATACAAATGCTACTTTCGGCGGTTACTTTATTTTGTTCAATTCTCATCCTTATGCCCTCACATAGACCAAAGAATGTCCCAACACACATATATACAACAAGAATGGGACGAAGATGAAAGAGAAGAGAAAAACACTCACACTCACAAATAATTCATATCTACACATGCAAATACCATAGGCTTGCCCTTATTTTCTATGTTCTCATCCTAGGCTCGTTCAGTTGTGATCACATTAGGACTTGTTTCGGCTTGTAATGTAGGCTTTGGGACGGGTAGGATACTTTTTTGGGTATTATTGACTCACCCTCCTTGACACTACAACATCTCTTTACCTTGATTCGCCTCTTTTCTTTCCAACCCCTTTATTTTCTTTCACGTTTTCGACCTCGATGTGGTTTTATTCCTATCCAACTATCAATTCTTTTTGTGTTTCAATTTTCTGATTTTTTATTATTATTAGTATCAACTACCACATCGACTCTCTACTAGCAAATTCCACCACCCCCAACCTTTGTTCTCAACATCTACTCCACATTTAATTTACCCCCAACTTAGGCGCTTTGCCTCGTCTATCTAGTAGCTTCAAGGAGGAAACGGGTGCGAAGATGGATAAATTTCACAACGGGTGAGGTTTCATTCGGCTAGCCAAGAAAAAGGTCAAAAAGGCTCAAAAAGGGAAACTAGTGATATTTTCAGCTTTTGGTGAGGCTTATTTAGGCAAAGTGACTTATTTACATAAAGAACGCCTAAGATCATTTCACAACCAAACTAACTTTCGAATTTCAAACAAGACCAACCAGGCAAGTTCTAGATTATACACGCGTAAACAGAATTAAACTAACAACTCACACACACATCGGCATAAGGACAATCATTTTTACACTTGTGACCTCCTAAGTAGTCATTCATCACACCCAATACCCAATAATCACAATGTCATAGAACGAATTAATCATGTCAAACAATAACTGTTCTAAGTATGCATTTTTTAATTTTTTTCTGAGGGGTCCAAAATTTTTAACAAACCACAACACATGCCATCAGTTACAAAGTAACACCAAATAAGTCAAAATTATTCTACTCAGCCTAAGCAACATCCTAAACATGCCAGTTTCAACAAAATAAAAACGCCCCTCAGGAAAAGAATTCTGGCAAAGAAGAGCCGAGGGGGTTCCTAAACACATATTTACACTACCCTACTATCAATTAGTCCTACCCCCAACTAAAGAATCAAGCACTGTCTCAGTGCTTCAATGATAAGAACGAGGGAGAAGAAATGGTACCTTGGTGCTGTGAACATCTCATGACTGGCCCGCCGAATTCGGCGGTTGACTTGAGGACTCTCCTGGTTGGCGCTGCGGCTCAACTAATGACTGAAAGATTGCCTGCTGCAGTTCCTTCTTTTCTGTCTTCTTTAATCTCATGGCCAACTCCTCTGGGTCCTCAGATGACTCACGAACCCGCTTTCCTGTACCGCGAACAGAGGGTTTGGCATCTCCGCCTCCTCCTCAGAATCTAGCAGATCCAGCACCTTAAATGTACTAGGCAAAATGGTTACCATTCCTGGAAAAGACAACAACATCTTAGTTACCATGGAACATCCAACCAAGGAAAAGACAATTTGACTGTGCACAAAATCTATGTTCTGTCTGTGTTCATAAACTCAAAAGACGGACCGTAAACTGATTTACGGTCCGTAAAGTACGATCGTAAACTGATCATTTTATTTGGAGAACATTTTTTCCCTTCATGTAATCTTAAATACGGACTGTAAGCTGAAATACGGTCTGTAAATTTAGATCGTAAACTGCTCATTCCTTTTGGATAACATTCTGTCCACTCGTACATGCTTAAATACGGACCATAAATTGAAATACGGTCCGTAAAGTGTAGTCATATTGCGCACCACAGACAGATACATATTCTGATTTCAAAATTCCATTTCACATCTCGGTTTCACATTGTGTTCGGGGATTGGGTTACTCAGACTTCACCCATTTTCTACCAATTTTGCATAATTCCCACAAGAGTCAAGTTATTGGTGGGCAGACCAAAACTTCAAATATTGAAATTTAAAGTATGGAATTCCCTCCAACCCATTTGGGTTTTATTAACAATTACCCACGAGAATTAAAAGAAATTGAACACCTCTATCCCCTCACAAGATCATTAACCAAGGTAATTAAGCACTTAATTACACAAACCCAACCTAAACAATCACTTACCACCAAGTTCAAATTCATTGATGTAAAAGAGAATGGGGAGTGTCAATCATACCTTTCAAAAGATGAACCACAGAGCACTATAAGTACAGATTTTTGAGAGAGCACAACTTGAATCACATACAATTTGAAACCTAGGGCAGAGGGGATACGAATTTTTGGTGAGATGGGTTTGTTGGTGGATGGGAGTTATGTATTTATGGTGCTTAGGAAGATGGAAGGTGATGGGTGATGGTGGGGATCATGGGGATGAGGAGGGTTAACGAGGGAGACGTGAAGATGGAGGGAGAATTAATGGAGGGAAGTCGATAGGGGTGACTGTTCTCTGCCCTTAGTTTAACAAATGCTGGCCTTTATTATATTTCGATCGTGTCCCAGATATTAATTTTTTTTTATTCTAAATACGGTCCGTAAACTAGTTTACGACCCGTATTTAGAGAGGTTGATGAGGGCAGAACACTGCAATGTTTCATGTTAGTTTACGATCAGGTTTACGGACCATATTGTGAAATACTGTCACACCCTAATCTCGCTAGGGTGCGATGGGCACCCGACCCCTGTTTCGGAGCTGAGCGAACCCGTTGACTCTTATTACACACATAATCGCTTTGGACTCCTGACTCAAACAAAAATGAAATACATAATAGAGACTTTCAGAAACATTCCTTTCATCGTTCTCAAGTCAAGCAAAATATGTAGTCATATGGAATTGATAACACAACGCAGAATGAAACATCGGCTTGCAGAGCTGCTTACAAGACTGACGACCCACATACGTGACTCTATCTGCAAAGTCTCTAACATCAATCAGAAATCATAACATATATACCCAAACTCGGCAACACTCCGGAAGAAGATGGAGCTCGCCAATCTAGATGATACATCTCCTAGCAATGTCTTCTACTCATCAGTGTGTACCTGCGCGGCATGAAACGCAGACCCTGAAGAAAGGGGGGTCAGTACGGAATATGTACTAAGTATGTAAAGCATGGGACACAGCAAACGGAACCACAAACAAAATAAAAGTACAGAAAGTAAGTGCACTATTCAGAATGCCAAAATGTTTACTTTTAAAACACAAATCATGCATGTCAAAATCACATATCATATATGCATATAACAGATCTCGGCCCTCTAGTGAGGGACGCGATGAACAGAATCATCATATATCATCCTGACCGCCACCCCCATATCACCATATCATCATATACATATATACATATAACAGATCCCGGCCCTCTAATGAGGGACGCGGTGAACAATGCAGTGGAAAGCGCACGATAACAGACCCTGGCCCGGGACTCAGTGAAAGAGACATTGAGGTATGCACGAGCAGAGTAGTGAGAAACTGTATGCACATAAATCAATTTTTAAGACTCAATAGATAGGTACGCTAGCCGACACTTGAAGGATCACAAACACGTTTCGGATCAATCCGAGTTAGTATAAGAAAGTTATGGACATTTTAGGACAGAAACCTCTACGAACGTTCCAAAGCAATCCGAGACCATCTACGAAAGTTAGGAACATTAATTCTTATAGAACTCTTTTAAAAACATATCAAAAAGTGAATAAGAATCATAAACAAGCTCAGAATCAAGAATAGAGTAACCCCAAGGTGCATATCATACCTTATTTGGCTCTAGGACATGCCAAAAGAAAGAAAGAAAGAAAGAGTAAGTCTTACATACCTGTTCCACGTCCTATTAGCTATGCTTATTTGTCCAAGCTCGCTAGTCTACATTCAAGAGGATTTACACAATCATTAAACTCATCGTCACATACTTGTCTTAGTCTTTCAAATAAATTCATTTATAATCTGCCGAAATTTCGGCAGCATTTCCCCTGTAAATCCAACCAACCCCAAGGATCCAACTCGGCCAAATTATCAACAACAATCCGAGAATTCAACTCGGCCAATTTATCAACAACAATCCGAGATCTTCCAAACTTAATAAGGACAACAACAACACGTTCCTTTCTTCCAAATTCATGAACCACACCAACAATCTACACATTAACAACTTCATTCTTATAATTATAAGAAACCATACTAATGGCACATTAACTTCTTCAAAAATCCCGCAACGATTACAACTTCATTTCAAGCCATCAAATCTTCATTTTTATTATGAAATCCACAACAACAACAATCAAACTACTAAATAAAATCAATTCATCTTATCTTACCAACACACCCTTATTCGGCCATAACCTCCACATCCATATTTCATGAACTTCATCCATTTCTACATACTACAACACTCACAAATTAACCATAACACATGAAAGAGAAGATTAAACCTTACCTTTCTCCACTTATCTTCTCACTTGGCTAGGGTTGTATATTGCACAAATAAATGATTTGATTGCTCCAACAACTCCTTCATGTTAATAAGGACCTCCCAATTTCTTGGAATACTAGAAGAAAATTATTTTTCTTGATCAATTTCTATGGCATGATTTTTGGGAGCCATGGCCGAATGCTCCATTTTTTTCTCCTTGAAGTTTCTTGTTTTGGAAGATGAATTATGTCATGGTATGCCACCTTTATATATATATATATATATAGCCCATAAAAGGGTGGCCACATGCCCCCACTCATGGCTTGAGTTAATTGGCCAAGCCATGGGTGGGACCCACACACATACACCACACGGCCAAAGTGGCCCCTTCAAGAACCTTCTTGAATGTTTTGTGAATTTCCCTTTTTGCCCCTAGCCTTCCTCAATATTACCATGCACCACCTTGTGAATTTCTCTTTTTACCCTTAGCCTTTCTCATCATTTCCATACTAATAAACAACTTGTGTATTAAAATAATTCCGGAAAATAGTCTTGCCCTTAACTTACCTCGACTATCTTAAAGCATCCGAATGTACGAAGTACGGGATATAACATCCTCTCCCCCTTTAGAACATTCTTCCTCAAATGTTCAACTGATCTTATGGGGTTTTATAACACTTCGGGAGGAATCTCTTTTATAGCTATCACATACAGTTCATTCGTCAATCAACATATCCGCTTTAGCAGTTTAACTTACCTGTAGGCATGGGATGCAAATAAGGATACTTCTTCTTCATCTCATCCTCGACTTCCCAGATCATCTCCTCTCTGGTTTTGTTTCGTCCCAATACCTTAACGGAAGCCGCCCCTTCGGTACGCAATCTTTTCACCCGACGATCCAGTGGGGATATAGGATACTCCTTTATCCTCATGTCTGCCTCATGGTACACTTATTGTCAATTCGTTTCTACTTCTTTCAGGTATCCTTGTGATGTGCCGATATGTTTTGAACTCTGGCCTATCTATCTTCTTGCTACTTACACTCTCGTAATTAACTAAAATACTTATAAGGGTATCCAATTCCGATGCATTCTTTTTCGTCTTTCGATACCTCTGTCTTTTGTGACTAACGGTGTCCTGGACTCACAAGTTCATGGGGACGTCGAGATCCACTATGTCCTTTTATGAAGTCTCCGATTATACCTTACTCCTCGTCTTTCTTTCTGACTTTACTCATAACATACCTAAACTTCTTCCCCTGGATTCTTCTTCCATTTATGTTTATATCATCATTAGTTTTGTCTCCAACATTTCCATACCCTTCCATCCACTACTAATCCTTTCACCCGCTTAGTTCACTTACTCGTAATTCTTCTTAACTATGCGTTTGTGTTGCAGCTGCACGTCCATATTTTTCGAGCGTCCCGCTACTTTTTCTCTTAGCACAGAATCCTTACAAGTTACACTCTCTCTATCCTCGCTCATCGAGCCTTTAACTATATTTATGATGCTATGATCGAGCGGTCTCCCCTGCACGTTCCTTGCATTTCATTCCATTTCCTCTAAGATCGAATCTCTCAGACTCCACATGAATTCTCATTTCATACCATTAATTTCCCAATCAACAGTGTCGACCCATCATCCTTGTTCTTTCCTCGATGCATAATCGGGTTCCTACCGCTAACTCGTTAAGGTATCCTCCTTACTCCTATGGTTAAAGATTTCCAATTACTTTACGCCTAAATGGTCTCCTCTTCCTTTGACTAACCTATTAGTATACCTTTCCTACTCCCATTCTTAACCCTCCTTGGGTTTCTTCCTCCTCGAGCACTTTTCTTTTCTTGTTATCTGCAGTATCAACTCTAAAGTTCTTGAGATATTCCTTTTAACGCGCAAATCCGTCCTATTCTTAAGTCATCCTTTCAGGAAAGCTCTTCCATGTCCGAGGCAACCACATTAATATGGCTACACATTTATCCCTTTCACATGCCCACTTTCAAACCTTGCCTGTAGTTTTTCTCAGGACTTCACTCACTCATGTTTCTTACCTTTCACTTTTTCTGACATTTTGATCTCATTGCCTTCCATTTACTCACTCTCTTTCTTTTCTAAATATCGTTGTATTAGAACTTTCCAATCTTAACCTGTAGTGAAAATAATAGCAGCTTACCTTGTAACACTTGTACCATTTATTTTTTTGTTGCCACTTGAACTTCGGTGCCCTTACTCAATTGATGCCTTCCATACCGTAGCACCGGTTGCTGGGACACACATGCCCATCGATACAGTCATAAACAGGATACCACATGCATACATATATATTTACTACCATCTCGCTTACAAAATATTTCCAAATGCTATTCAACCTCATCCTAGTTCTAGAGTCGTGGTGCACCTTCTTTCTCTTCACCGGTCTAGTCTACCTCGTCCTATGCGACCTCTTAAAGGTTTCTAACCACTCTGTATACTCTAGTTTCCCTTAGGCTACTCTAGCTCCTCATTTGTCTCTTATGTCTAAATCTATAGGATTTCTTGCACACTTCCCAGGGGGTCACCCATCTTAATATTTCTCTCACCTTAGCACGCTTAACCTTGAAACTTCGATGAAATCTGGTGTCTTAATGCTGATATAATCGCATCCACCTCACTGCATGACCTTCATCACATAATCTGGAGCAAGTCGAAGTCTTACAGATTCCGAGACATTCTCGCAACACGTCTTTCTCCTTAACAATTACTATTTTAGCCTTTTCAATTCCCAATATTCACCTTTCACCTGTGTGTGTGACTACCTTTCGTCCTAGATTCCTAGATTCCCGATGGTAGGAAACACACCTTCGTTGCCGTTACTTATGAATACTCGATTATCCACCTCTTTGGACTTCCGCTCGCCACTCTTATATAATAATCTACGGCAAAACTGATTGTCAACTTTCCCTGAATCCTCCAACAGACCTTGCTCCTACTAAACCTCGAATGTTATCCATTTTAATCCTTCGGGCTTCTAATCGTCTTTCCCGCAACCATTCTTCATGCCCTGCCAGGTCCATAACCCTTTTGAAACAACGCACCTCACTTGTTGTCTATTTACAATATTTCCTTCCCACGCTTCCTCCGGTTAGGCGTACCTAACTAAATGACCTGATTTTGAAAGATTTCTGGCAGAGTCTTCTTTTTCAATTCTTAATATTCAGAATCTGCACGCACCAAACACCAACAATGCCTCAGAGGGCATACATATGTACACGACATATCCCAGCCACCCGGAACTTCTCATATCGTCACTCACCTTCTTTCGTCGATACTGTGCTTCTACTGAGATCAAAGGTTAGTGTCAGGAGTCTCATTTCCTATGACTTGGCTCTATCGCACGATCTAAGATGGAAAGAAGGTCAACAATCCCTAGATGCCCTGCAGCCTCCTGTTTATAAATGTGGCCAGCTTTACACCCATAAACAGGACTCTACTGGACACGGCTTTGCAGACAACCCCTAGGACGACCTGCTCTGATACCACTTTGTCACACCCTAATCTCGCTAGGGTGCGATGGGCACCCGACCCCATATTCGGAGCCGAGCGAACCCGTTGACTCTTATTACACACATAATCGCTTTGGACTCCTGACTCAAACAAAAATGAAATACATAATAGAGACTTTCAGAAACATTCCTTTCATCGTTCTCAAGTCAAGAAAAATCTATAGTCATATGGAATTGATAACACAACGCAGAATGAAACATCGGCTTGCAGAGCCCCTTACATGACTGACGACCCACATACGTGACTCTGTCTGCAAAGTCTCTAACATCAATCAGATATCATAACATATATACTCCGACTCGGCAACACTCCGGAAGAAGATGGAGCTAGCCAATCCAGATGATACATCTCCTAGCAATGTCTTCTACTCATCAGTGTGTACCTGCGCGGCATGAAACGCAGCCCCCGAAGAAAGGGGGGTCAGTACGAAATATGTACTGAGTATGTAAAGCATGGGACACAGCAAACGGAACCACAAACAAAATAAAAGTACAGAAAGTAAGTGCACTATTCAGAATGCCAAAATGTTTACTTTTAAAACACAAATCATGCATGTCAAAATCACATATCATATATGCATATAACAGATCCCGGCCCTCTAGTGAGGGACGCGGTGAACAGAATCATCATATGCCATCCTGGCCGCCACCCCCATATCATCATATCATCATATACATATATACATATAACAGATCCCGGCCCTCTAATGAGGGACGCGGTGAACAATGCAGTGGAAAGCGCACGATAACAGACCCTGGCCCGGGACTCAGTGAAAGATACATTGAGAAACTGTATGCACAAGCAGAGTAGTGAGAAACTGTATGCACATAAATCAATTTTTAAGACTCGATAGATAGGTACACTAGCCGACACCTGAAGGATCACAAACACGTTTCGGGTCAATCCGAGTTATTATAAGAATGTTATGAACATTTTAGGACAGAAACCTCTACGAACGTTCCAAAGCAATCCGAGACCGTCTACGAAAGTTAGGAACATTAATTCTTATAGAACTCTTTTAAAAACATATCAAAAAGTGAATAAGAATCATAAACAAGCTCAGAATCAAGAATAGAGTAACCCCAAGGTGCATATCATACCTTATTTGGCTCTAGGACATGCCAAAAGAAAGAAAGAAAGAAAGAAAGAAAGAAAGAAAGAAAGAAAGAAAGAAAGAAAGAGTAAGCCTTACATACCTGTTCCACGTCCTATTAGCTATGCTTATTTGTCCAAGCTCGCTAGGTTACATTCAAGAGGATTTACACAATCATTAAACTCATCGTCACATACTTGTCTTAGTCTTTCAAATAAATTCATTTATAATCTGCCGAAATTTCAGCAGCATTTCCCCTGTAAATCCAACCAACCCCGAGGATCCAACTCGGCTAAATTATCAACAACAATCCGAGAATTCAACTCGGCCAATTTATCAACAACAATCCGAGATCTTCCAAACTTAATAAGGACAACAACAACACGTTCCTTTCTTCCAAATTCATGAACCA
The DNA here is from genome assembly GCF_019175385.1 of Lycium barbarum. Taxonomy (NCBI): domain Eukaryota; kingdom Viridiplantae; phylum Streptophyta; class Magnoliopsida; order Solanales; family Solanaceae; genus Lycium; species Lycium barbarum. Next base: position 17,836,855 of record NC_083342.1, read on the forward strand.
CACCAACAATCTACACATTAACAACTTCATTCTCATAATTATAAGAAACCATACTAATGGCACATTAAATTCTTCAAAAATCCCGCAACGATTACAACTTCATTTCAAGCCATCAAATCTTCATTTTTATTATGAAATCCACAACAACAACAATCAAACTACTAAATAAAATCAATTCATCTTATCTTACCAACACACCCTTATTCGGCCATAACCTCCACATCCATATTTCATGAATTTCATCCATTTCTACATACTACAACACTCACAAATTAACCATAAAACATGAAACAGAAGATTAAACCTTTCCTTTCCCCACTTATCTTCTCACTCGGCTAGGGTTGTATGTTGCACAAATAAATGATTTGATTGCTCCAACAACTCCTTCATGTTAATAAGGACCTCCCAATTGCTTGGAATACTAGAAGAAAATTATTTTTCTTGATCAATATCTATGGCATGAATTTTGGGAGCCATGGCCGAATGCTCTATTTTTTTCTCCTTGAAGTTTCTTGTTTTGGAGGATGAATTATGTCATGCTATACCACCTTTATCTATCTATATATATATATACATAGCCCATAAAAGGGTGGCCACATTAACCCTCATGGCTTGAGTTAATTGGCCAAGCCATGGGTGGGACCCACACACATACACCACACGGCCAAAGTGGCCCCTTCAAGAACCTTCTTGAATGTTTTGTGAATTTCCCTTTTTGCCCCTAGCCTTCCTCAATATTACCAGCACCACTTTGTGAATTTTCCTTTTTACCCTTAGCCTTTCTCATCATTTCCATACTAATAAACAACTTGTGTATTAAAATAATTTCGGAAAATAGTCTTGCCCTTAACTTACCACGACTATCTCGAAACATCTGAATGTACGAAGTACGGGATATAACAAATACGGTCCGTCCTCCATGGTCGTTAACTAGCATGTTACCTTACAGTGCTCACTGTTTTGTAACCTTGTTAAATACGCCCTGGTTTACGAGCCGTATTGTGAAATACGATCCGTAAACTTCAGGCGTATTTTGCAATGTTGCGAAACAGTGTCTTACAACTGAACTTACCTACTTTTCAGCAGAATTTTTCTGTAATATATTCCTACACCAAAACAACCATTACCCTATATGTATAAAAAAAACAAAGAAAAATAAACATTACACTTGGGTTGCCTCCCAAGAAGCGCTTGATTTAACGTCGCGGCACGACGGTGATGATTAATCACTCCTTACCTTGGTACACCAGATCATTGTTTGTTCCGAGGTGTTTCAACCTGTAGCGATCAACAATCCTATCCTCCGAAATCATTCCGTGATAGTGCTTCAATCTCTGCCCATTCACCTTAAATGTCCGAGTACCAACTCCGGACTTCAATTCAACCGCTCCATGGGGTGAAGCACTTACCACCTCAAACAGACAAGACCACCTGGATTTAAGCTTACCTGGTAGCAACTTCAGCCGAGAGTTAAACAGTAATACAGAGTCGCCCTTGTAGAACTCTCGCTTCAGAATCTTCTTGTCATGGTATTGCTTCATCCTTTCTTTATAAAGTGTTGCACTCTCATATGCCTGGGACCGAAACTCATCCATCTCATTTAGTTGGAATAACCTGAGCTTGGTCGCCTCCTCCCAATCCATATTCAATTTCTTCAGCGCCCACATAGCTTTATGCTCAAGTTCAACCGGTAAGTGACAAGCTTTCCCGAATACAAGCTTGAAGGGTGAGGTCTCAATCGGATTCTTGAAAGCAGTCTGGTATGCCCATAGAGCATCATCGAGCTTGCAGGCCCAATCAGTTCTATTTGCATTCACTGTTTTCGCTAGAATACTCTTGATCTCCCTATTGGACACTTCAACCTGTCCACTTGTTTGAGGGTGATAAGGCGTTTCCACCCTATGCTTTACACCGTATTTCTCCATCAGTCCCGCGAAAGCTCTATTATAAAAGTGGGATCCACCATCGCTGATTATCGCCCTCGGAGTACCAAAATGGGTAAATATGTTCTTCTTAAGGAACCCCATAACACTCTTGGCCTCATTATTAGGCAAAGCCACCGCTTCTACCCATTTTGACACATAATCAACAGCAACCAAGATGTATTTCATGCCACCTGAACTCACAAAGGGTCCCATAAAGTCAATCCCCCAAACATCAAACACTTCTACCTCCATAACAAAATTCATAGGCATCTCTTGCCTTCTGCCGATATTCCCTTGCCTTTGACATTGATCACAGGACCGCACCAATAAATTAGCATCATGAAAAATGGTCGGCCAGTAATAGCCGCACTCAAGTACCTTAGCTGCAGTCTGATTTCCGCTATGATGACCCCCAACAGGAGAGTCATGGCATGCTTTTAGAATCGCCATCACTTCACTTTCCGGAACACAACGCTGAATGATGTTGTCAGCGCATGTTCGGAACAAATAAGGCTCGTCCCAATAGTACTGTCGAGCATCCCGCAAGAATTTTTTCTTTTGGTAGGCTTTGATATCTTCTGGAACTATGCCTGTTACCAAATAATTGGCAATGTCAGCATACCACGGGGCCACCTCATTTGACACAGCCAACACTCTCTCGTCTGGAAAAGCATCATCTATATCAAGCTCATCAGAAGGTCTCCCAGCCGCTTGAAGCCGAGAGAGATGGTCAGCAACCTGGTTCTCAGTACCCTTGCGATCCTTCACCTCAAAATCAAACTCCTGCAGCAATAGCACCCTTCTGATCAGTCGCGGATTTGCTTCCTTCTTTGCCATAAGGTATCTCAAGGCTGCATGATCAGTGTAAACCACTACTTTGGACCCCAATAAGTAGGCCCAAAATTTCTCAAAAGCAAACACAATGGCAAGCAACTCTTGCTCCGTCACTGTGTAATTCATCTGTGCAGCATTCAGTGTTCTGCTGGCATAATAGATCGGGTGCATAATTTTGTTGTGCCTCTGCCCAAGCACAGCACCTATTGCAAAACCACTAGCATCACACATCAGTTCAAATGGCAAGGACCAGTCAGGAGCAACGATAATAGAAGCAGTAGTGAGACGCTCTTTTAACTCCTCAAACGCCTTCTGGCACTTATCATCAAACACAAATTTAGCCTCTTTTTCAAGAAGCTTGCACAATGGATTGGCAATCTTGGAGAAATCTTTGATGAAGCGCCTGTAGAAACCAGCATGTCCTAAGAAACTTCAGACACCTTTGACTGAGATAGGTGGTGGAAGTTTTGCAATCACATCAATTTTCTCTTGATCAACCTCGATTCCCTTTTCAGAGATTTTGTGACCAAGGACGATTCCTTCCTTCACCATAAAATGGCACTTCTCCCAATTTAGCACCAGATTGGTCTCCTCACACCTTTTTAGTACTTGACCCAGATGGCCAAGACAATCTTCAAATGAGTCACCCACCACGGAAAAGTCATCCATGAACACTTCCAAGAAATCCTCCACCATGTCGGAGAAGATTGACACCATGCACCTCTAAAAAGTGGTTGGTGCATTACACAACCCAAACGGCATCCGGCTGAATGCAAATGTCCCATAAGGACAAGTAAAAGTGGTCTTCTCCTGATCTTCCAAAGCAATGTTGATCTGATTGTAGCCCGAATAACCATCAAGGAAGAAATAGTAGAAACGCCCTGCTAGCCTATCAAGCATCTGATTAATGAAGGGCATAGGGAAATGGTCCTTGCAAGTGGCTGTATTGAGCTTACGATAGTCCATGCAAACTCTCCATCCGGTGACAGTTCTGGTCGGGATCAACTCATTCTTTGCATTCGGCACAACAGTGATGCCGCCCTTCTTAGGAACACATTGGACTGGGCTCACCCATTTACTATCAGCAATTGGGTAAACCACGCCTGCATCCAGCCACTGGATGATCTCTTTCTTGACGACCTATTGCATATTCTCGTTTAGTCGCCTCTGATGCTCTACACTCGGTTTGCTACCCTCCTCCAACTGAATTTTGTGCTCACAGATCCCAGATGGAATACCTCAAATGTCTGCTATGGTCCAACCAATAGCACGCCTACACTCCCTCAACACCTCCAAAATCTGTAGAATCTGCTCCTCAGTCAATAGGGCTGAAATAATCACGAGTAATGTATTGTCTGGACCAAGGAACTCATATTTCAGATGTGATGGGAGTTGCTTAAGCTCCAACTTAGGCGGCTCAATGATCAAAGGCTTTGCTGGAGGAGTTGTTCTATTTTCCAAATCAAGATTCAGCTTCTTTGGGTGGTATGTATATGAGCCCAACCCAACAAGTGAGTTAACTGTCTCCACATAACCTTTCATGTCTTCAGCCTCGAAATTCATAAGAATACCGGCTAAAGCCTCACCTAAACTCTCTTCTTCCATTTTGAACTCCACTGCTTCATCAACAACATCAAATAAATCAATTACCGAAATACTCTCGTAAGCACTTAGTAACTTCATCCCTTTGCTAGCCTGAAAAGTCACTTCTTCATTGTTGACTCGGAACTTGATTTCATTTTTCTCCGAATCCATCAGAGCCCTCCCTGTAGCAAGGAAAGGTCTCCCCAGAATGATAGGAATGTCCCCAAGTACAACACAGTCAAGAATCACAAAATCAGCGGGCAACATAAAATCACCAACCTGCACAATTACATCATCAACCACCCCAACAGGTCTTTTGATAGACCTATCAGCCATCTGCAACCTCATCGTAGTCGGCCTTGGCATCCCCAAACCTAATTGCTTATATATAGCAAGGGGCATCGAGTTAATACTCGCCCCATTATCACACAAAGCGCGAGCAAAATCATGGTGCCCAACAGAACAAGGAATGGTGAACACCCCATGATCTCCGTTTTTCTGAACAGTTGTGGTTGAGATGACGGAACTCACAGTGTGAGTCAAACTCACGGTTTCATGTTGAACCGTCTTCTTCTTGGTCAGCAAATCCTTCAAATATTTCGCAAAACCGGGCATCTCCTTGACAACTTCCAAAAAGGGAAAATTTAGAGATAACTGCTTCAGCTGATCATAAAACTTCTCAAACTTAGCATCTTCCTTCTTCTTTACCAACCTCTGAGGAAAGGGAGGTTTAGATTTGAATAGTTGCATCAAAGGGCGGAGAGCCCCTTTCACAGCCTGCTTACTTGTGTCATCAGCTTCTCTCACCATATCTGGAATATCAGCAACCTTCTTGTCAGTAGGAATCTCATCGACAATAATGGGTGTTTCAGACTGCACCCCATCCTCTTCATCTATTGGGTCAAGATCAATCACCTTCTCAGCAGCCCCTTGGAGTGTTTTACCACTCCTAGTAGTGATGGCAAACGCTCGGTCTACACCGCCTCCCCCATTCTTAGGATTTGGAATAGTGTCACTCGAAAGTCCTCCCTTTTTAGGAGGGTACTGCTCTCTAGAAATATCTCTCATCTGCGACTCAAGCTTCTGAATAGCCGCTATATGGGAACCCACTATTTTTGTCAGCCCAGATAAAGTCCTTTCAGACTTAGATTGATTTGCTAGAATCTTCTCAAGCATTGCTTCAACCTTCGAACTACCCTGCTCTGTTGACTGCCCTTTTGGTGGTATATAAGGATTGGAACTCTTGTTCCCAAAATTGTTGCTGTTGTTGTAGCTCCCTTGGTTCGCACCACCATAATTATTGTTGTAGTTCCTAGAGTTGTTGTAAGCACCTTGACCTTGTTTAGGTCTCCATTGATTCTGATTCTGATAGCCACCTTGATAATTCTGTCTTTGATAACCCCCTTGAGAGTTATTAACATAATTTGCATCCTCAACCTGCATAGGTGGCCCATCAAGGAACGGACCATCTTGAGCATGGTATATCCCTTTTGGCAAAATTGTATCATCCTCACAAACACTTCCCTTCTTGAGTTGAGATTTATCAAACTTCTTCATCATCAAGGAAATATTTGTTGCAAGTTCTGCCAATGTTTGCTGGGTGTCTTGATTCTCCTTCACTATATTCTGGATCATAGCACTACCATACGGTACCACATCAGCACTGTTTGAGTGCGAAGCCTGATTATGAGTTGTCAGCTTGTTGAGTATGGTGGTCACTCGTCGGAAAGTCTTGTTCATAAAACAACCATCAGCTACATTGTTAGCTACTGACTGTATTACTGGATCTAACCCTCGGTAGAACTTCTCCATTAATATATTTTTCGAAAAACCATGATTCGGGCTCTTCTGCAAATATTCCTTGAATCTCTCCCAGGCTTCATATAATTGTTCCCCTGGTCGTTGTTTAAACTCATAAATCTTGTCACGAATTTCATCCTTCTTGCTAGGGGGGTACCACTTTGTAAGAAAAGCAGTCACCATCTCTGCCGACGAAGTAATTGAATTTCTGGGCAGTTTCTCGAACCATGTTCTTGCCTCTACAGCTAAGGAATATTTGAATAACCTCAACTGAATAGCATCTTGTGGAACATTGTTCTGGATGTGATTAGCACACACATCCACAAAATTTTGCAAATGACGTTGAGGGTCATTCTCGGTAGAGTTTCGAAAGTACCTCTCAAGCTTCAACAGCTGGTATAGAGAAGAGTCAATTTTCACAGTAGCAGCTCCAACTCGAGGATGAACAATAGCAGATGCATAGTCCTCCTCTGGAACAAGATCAGCGAAAATATTCTAATCATCAGATTCATTCGCTTGATTGTTCAATAGATTCCCCTGGTTACTAGCACGTTGATTTTGCTGATTCTGATTCACGTTCACCTGGTTTACACAGAGTAGCAAACAAGGTGTGATGGAATAAGCAAAAGACTTCAATCAAAGCAAATACTATTTAGTAATTTCAAAGCCGTATTCCCCGGCAACGGCGCCAAAATTTGATATGCTCAAATTACACCTATTAATGGTATAACGCAGACGTTGTCAAATATAGTAACCTAACAAGGTTGGGGTCGAATCCCACAGGGAATATGGTGTGAAAAGGTTACTAAAGTCGTAGATGCTAAGTTCTGGGTCTAATGTCTTAATCCGATGATTTTGGTAAAAGTTGGTTTTTTTTTTATAACTAATTGCTAAACTATTGCTTTGATGGAAATTTATGGTAAAATAAACTAAGGTTGTGTCCCCGCTAGATAGGGTGTATGATCATGGGTATTGATCTTGATATACTTATAATGGACCATTATATGAATGCACTTAATCTCTATGTGAATCTCTACTATTTCCCAATAAATAAAGATTATGTCTTTCTATGACTTTCCCAAATATAAGAAAGTGACCATGAAGAACGATTAATCATGCCAAGTAAATTCCTAAGTGAATTTATTAAACAAAGTTTAAAGCTTTGAGTCCTTGTTAGTTATTCTTACCAACCCTAATTATTTTCCCAAATAAATTAAGGTTTATGGCTTTAATCAATGTTTGCAACCATTAATTATGAGTGAAGAATGAAGAATAACTAAACCCTAATAATCCATTATGTGTATATCATTCACAAAACTCAATCACAAAACACCCATCATTGGGTTCACAACCCTAGTAAGGGAATTTGGCTACTCATGACACAGAACAAGAAATAAGAAATTGAAGAATTCATAATTGCTTACTTTGGAATGAAAGATAAATTGATAATACTTGAATTGATGTTTGAAATCTTCAAAAACTAGAGAGTATTTGATATTCTAAGTCAAGAGAGAAAAATATAATAACTGATAACTATTAAAACCCTACAATGACTATTTATAAGTTTTGGAAATATAAAAGTTACAGATTTGCACTTTGGTCCCGTCATTACGAAATATGGTCCGTAAATCACTTTACGGACCGTAAAGTGGTTTACGCCCAAGTCATCTTCTCAGTTGTGTGAAACTTCAACCTTCTGAAATACAGACCGTAAAGTGGTTTACGGTCCGTAAACTGTCTGGTCGTATTTCAACATCCAACACTTCAACTTTCTGCCATATGCTCAACTGGTTAAATACGTGATGGAATACGGACCGTAAACTGAAATACGGTCCGTAAACTGAGCTCGTAAATCACCATCTTCTCAACATGCCTTTCTGGTTCTGTTATCCTTTAATACGACCATGGAATACGGCCCGTATTGTAGAATACGGACCGTAAACTGCATTTACGACCTGGTTGCACTTCAACTGTTATTATACCGAATCTGTTCCATTACCTGAAAAACACTAAAAACCGCGTAAAATCACATAGGCTTGCTTAAAAACAAGTAAAACTTGTAACCAAAAATCATTGATTGTGGCGTAAAATCATGCCACATCAGTTTACATGTCATCTTATCTATATGGATCCCCTTGGGAGGGGTGAAGGTGTTAAATGATATTTTTAGGGTCAAACGAGGTAAAGAAGTCCGTTAGAAATCCTGAAATTCGTCCTAGTTTGAGACAATTTTCAGTTATGTCTAGTTTTCGGGTATTTTCATTGGGAATTTTTGTTACGACTCTCATTTTCGTCGTAAGAAATCCTATGGTTTCCTAGTTGAGCATGCCCTTGGAATAGAGATCAGTACCCGAGTTTTGCGATATTAAGTGTCTTACCGCGTGTACCGAAGTATAAGTATGTGTTCCTTGCAATACGATAGGATTAGAAGTTGAGTGAATCAAATCAACGCGAATTGGAATGACGCAGGAAAATCTGCAGACACCAGTCAGCTTGGACGAGCCGTCGACACGTCGATGGGCTGTTGATCCGCACCGTCAACATAGACACAATCTCTGAATCTGCAGGTGAAAATCGACGGAGAAACTCGACTGACCGTCGACACATCGACGAGACGCCAACCCTCTCGTTAACCCGTATCATTGGAACTTTCTAGTTCCATCTATAAATAATTAGTCCCACGATTTTACTCCTCATTTTTTCAGACTATAGAAAACCTTTAAATATTTCCTCTCATCACTTTCTATTATATTGAAAGAATTTTAGCAAGATTTGAGCCCCGTAAACCCGAGCTAGTGAAGAAAAAGGTTGTTCCTAGGGTTTCCTTGAAGTTGATGAGCTTGGAAATTGGAGTTAGAGTTTTATTCTTGGTATCCTAGTTCCTTCAAGGTATGTATATGATTCTTATCTTTGTGTTTTGAGTAATTATCAAGAATCTTAGCGATTTTAAGCACGGGGAATGTAATTATGGAAGTGGTAAGTTGAATAAGGGTTAAGGTTAGACTAAAGGTTGTTTTGAGAGAGGATTTGGAATAGACTTGGCTATATTTTGATATGTAAGAATTGATATTGAGGTTGTGGATATTGTTATTGATGTTTTAGTTGAGTTAGATAGTAAGTGATGTAAATGGTCTAATCGTGGCCTATATTATCTTGTTTGTAGACTTACGAATTCGAGAAGTAGACGTTGAACGATTAGATACACTCCAAGGTATGTTAAGGCTGTCCCTTTTTTTTTTCTTTTGGCATGATCCTTATTGTCTGAACGAACATAGTAAGCGAACGAGTTCCAAAGACTCCACTCTTAGATGGTACAGGATTTATCGTATCCTTGATTTCCTATGTTTTATGTCTACGGCTTCCGGAGATCTTATATTGCCCAGAGTAGTCCAGAGTATACTTTTCATGAGTCCTTCATGCATTTATATATATGTATAGCTATTTTCTCATACCGTGTCACACTATAGTCTGCCGGGCAGGCGCATAGATGAGCACACCACTGCAGTGGGTAGCTTATGATATCGTTCCGGACGCGGGATGATGATGATAACACTGTGCCTATATGGTCGGGCAGTATTCTATTCATATGATGATAACACCGTACCTGTATGGTCGGGCAGTTTTCTATATAAATATAGATGTATATGATTTTTGAAGAAAGCATGCACAACATACGCCATAGAGGCACTTTCAGTTATACAGATGTTTTCAGATATTCAGTCATACAGATGCACTCAGACAGTCAGTTGGCTTATGAGTTTCAGATCCTTTCATGATTCTTATGTATATGTTACTCTTATGCCTTATATACTCAGCACATTGTCTGTACTTACTCCCCTATTACTCGGGGGGCTGCGTTCATGCCCACAGGTTCAGGTAGACAAACAGGTGGACCAGCTCAGTAGGACTTCCACTCAGTGACATTCAGTGCGCTCCACTTGATCCGGAGCTGCGGTCTATTTTGGTATGCCATTTTGAGATATACATATATATATATATATATATATATATATATATATATATATATATATATATATATATATATGCATATATGGGTATGGCGGGGCCCTATCCCATCCTTTCTACAGTTTTCTACCATTAGAGGTCTGTAGACAACTATATGCAGATGACATGTGATGTAGCCTTGTCGGCTCTTATTCTTTTATGTACAGCATGAACTATACTGACTCAAGAAATGATAGCATCATGAACTATGTACCATCATAATATATATATGCTAAAAAGAATGGTGCAAGCCGACTAGACCGCTACATATGTTGTACATAAAAGAGCTAGTCGGCTTGCACCATTCTTTTTAGCATATATATATATTATGACGGTACAGATTTCATGATGCTATCCTTTCTTGAGTCAGTATAGTTCAGATTGAATTATTCATGGGCCCTTGTTATTCAGTGATATCCAGGTACGAGTATAGGTGTGTTTGGTCACTAGAGATCAGGCACTCGTCATGACTCATCGGTTTGGGTCGTGACAATTTTGGAAAACTGAAAACATAAAAGTTGTAGGTCTTTGAAATACCTTTCCAACCATACAAAGTGGGGCTCAAATCGAGCAACGTACAGGGAGTTATGATCATTTTACTGAGCGATTGTTGATTATCGAAAATGTGTGTTAAGCGTGCGTCACGGACCTATCGCGCAGAATCCAGCTGCAGACAAAAATGTTTTCAAGCGTTAGAGCTGCGTCGCGTGGCCAACACGAATCCCATGATCAGGCATTTCACACGCGATGCAGGCTCAACGCGTATCGGGTTATTATTTTTTGGTTCTAAATTTTCGTTAAGTCCTACCTCATTGTGTTATTTCCCGCTTCGTTCCAAATCAATATTTATGAGGAAATGAATCCTAGAAAAGTCTCTCGAACCATAAGGTGAGTTCCCACTCAATATTGATCATTCCCACACCATATTCATCACCTCTTGATAGTAAATAATCTCTCTAAAACCCTAAGTTCTTGAAATCTCAAGAAGAAGAAGAAGAAGAAGAAGAAGAAGAAGAAGAAGAAGAAGAAGAAGAAGAAGAAGAAGAAGAAGAAGAAGAAGAAGAAGAAGAAGATAGGGGCGTGTTGAGTTCATCTAAGAGGTAAAGTTTCTAAATTTTTCCTAGTATTAGTAAAGTTTTGGTTAGAGTAGAAAGTTCTACAAGGTTGGAATCCGTTGGTGATTCATGAAAAGGTTCAAGAACCCGTTTATAGGCTTAGAAAAAGCCCTACTTTTCGAATAAGGGTAGAAACCGCTAGAGTTCATTAAAAATCAAAACTTTGTCAATTAAAAACCAATGTAGTGTGATTGTGGATCTTGGAAGAAGCCGGTTGCTAGCTTATAACGGGATTTGAGTATGTCTCTTTTTGAACATACTCTTTCGAGGTTTTTATGAACTCTTTGGTTGTGGTTTGCGTGCGTGAGGAACAAGCCCACATTAAAACTTGTTGAACTGTATTATATATTCATGATTGTTTTCCTCTCTAAATGATGATTGAAAAATCGAGATATAAAGTTGAGTATTCGAACTTGAATTACCCCATAAGGGATGTCTAAACTTGATAATTGAAAAGCTTGACTATCGCAAGTGAATGCTCTATAATGGATTGTGTTGAACTTGAAAATTCTTTAAAGAAGTGAACCCAGTTTTCTAAAACTGAAATGATTTGATGTACCCCTATAATGGGATGATGAACATAATTCTTAATGAATAATCTGACTATCATGATATGACTTGTGATTCGGCTTACATGCCATGATTTGAGTTATTTGGCTTATATGTTAGGATTGTGATTCGGCTCTTTTGCCAAGATTTATATTGTTTGTGCTTAGCCTAGGTACTTAGGAGGAAAGGTAGTCACTATGGATCCTAGTGGGGTTAGCCTATCCATTCGGGAGAAAGAGTGGTCATTGAGGATTACACACCCCGATGTGTTATTCGCCTAACTATTCGGGAGGAAGGATAGTCACTGTGGGTCAAATTACCCCGGTGTGGTGCTTCTATGCTGTTTAGGGAACTGTACATGGTCATCCCTTCATTTTATTGACTTGGGCCTATATTGTAATGTGTTATACTTTGGTTGCCTGTGAGTGGCTTGCTTCGTATCTTTGTTGTCGTGAGTGGCTTGTTGACGATAATGAACTTGTTTGCCTGTGAGTGACTTGTTGATGATATTGAACTACAAATGGAAAGATTCAAATTGTAATCTACGGCATAATGGATATATATATATATATTTATCTTAAGGATTGTCTTGATAGTTTTTCTATTGATGATTTTGAGTTGTACGATTGATCTTGTATTTGATTTCAAATGATTCAATTGGAACTATAATCATTATTGTATTATTTTGTTATATTACTTATTGTCCCGAGACACTCACTGAGTACCCAGTACTCAGGCATACCGTTGTAGTTTTTGATGGTATGTTAGGTAACATGAAAGAGCAGGTTCGTGATACGCCGACGACTTAGGGGAACTTGCTACTTCTCGAGATCTTTCGGTGAGCCCACAAGTTTGTTCGTGGGGCACCTCTTTACTTTATTTCATTTACTTAGATTGTTGGGATGCGTCCCGAGACTTTAGGCACTCTTTATTTCATAGAAGCTCCTTAGATGGTTATTGAACCATGGGTAGTGTTATGGATGTTTTTCCATGATTGTTGGGGTATATTTCCACGTATTATTTAAGTATGGATTTAGACTTCCGCTATTTTATTTTAATGAGCATGACTTTATCTTTGATATTTGCTAAGGGTGTATCTCTTACTTAGTAGATAATTGCTGGCTTGAAAGTATTAAACGTTTTCCATATATAATAAGGTTCTTCCGAGGTTGTTCATGACGTCGGATGCCGGTCACGTCTATGATGGGTTTTGGGGTGTGACAAGCTTAGTATCAGAGCCTAGGTTTAGATGTGTCCTAGGATTGGTCTGTGTTTATGGAGCTGTGTCTAGTGGAGTCTTCCTTGTGCAGCCTAATCACCTACATGATTGAAAGACTAACAGGACATTTATAAGTGTTTCTCATTATTCTTTATTTTGGATTGTGCTATAGAGCTTGAACTCCCTTAGGATCACCCTGACGTGTTCGTTAATTCGTGCTTCGTAGAAATGGTTTTAACTCATGCAGGAGCTACTAACCAGGGGAGTAATAGTGCTTCTGACTCATTGGCTAGCGGATAAACCACTATGATCACTAACCGCACAACTACTGAGATTCTTCTAGGGTTGAGAACAATAATGGAGACCAAGCACCACCTGCTCCAGCTAGCCCTGCTACGGGCTTGGATAATGTTGGATCAATACAGAATGCGATCCAGTTGCTTGCTACTCTTGTTGCATCCCAACAACAGCATAGGAGTGCGGATCCGACACTTGGTCGTGGGGGAAGGCTTAAGCACTTTTGGGGCTGGATCCGCCCAAGTTCTTTGGTTCACAAGAAGAAAATAATTCTCATTACTTTATAGATGAGACATTCAAATGTTTAAGGTCCATGGGTGCTCATGGTTCTGAACCTGTGAAATTTGCATCATATCAATTGAAAGATGTTGCTCATGCTAGGTTCGAATTATGGGAGATTGAGTGGGGTAATAATGCTCCAGCTCCTACTTGGGCTGAATTTGAGGGGGCATTCATGGAGAGATTTCTGTCTGATGAGGAACGATTTGCTCTGGCTGGTAAGTTTGAGAAGATTGAGCAGGGCACTATATCCATTCGTGAGTACAGTTTAAAGTTTACTCGTCTGGCAAGGTATGCAACGTATATGATTCCGACTGAAAAGCAAAAGTTGAGTCGATTTGTGTATGGGTTAGTACCACATATCAAGTCTGTGTGTGTTGCTGCTGATATGTCTCCTACTTTTACATTTTCATCCTTGGTTGGGTTCGTTGAGCAACAAGAGAATTGGAAGGGTAAAGAGAGGCTAGGAAGGGAACAAAGTAAGCAGGCTCGATCTGCGGGTGGGTTATGTGGTTTGAAAAATGGGGGCAAAAGCAAGGGTATTCTGCACCTACTCAAACCGGCGCTTATTTTAATGGCAGTGCTCCATCCGGTAGACAAAGTCAGAGAAAAAATAATCAGAACAGGTATTCGCAAGGTGGTAATAGACACTCATCTGGACGGGAGGAACATATTTGTCATCATTGTGGTATAAGGGGTCACATCAAGCGGGAGTTTAGGAAGTGGTTACATGAAATAGCTATTTTTTCAGGCTAGAGAAACAATTCGTCTACACCTATTGCTACTATGAATCCGTCTGCTTGTAATACTAATAACACTCCTAATACTCGTGGTAATGGGACAGGTAAAGCAGTTGCTAACAGCGTTATGGAGTTCATTCCTGACCTTATGGTTTGACTCGCAGGGAGGCAGCTGAAGCCTTAGATGTAGTGGTCACAGGCATTCTAGGGGTGAGCACGGTATGGTAGATACCGAGTACCATACCGAAATTGAAATTTTTTATACCGCAGTTTCGGTAATTGGTATGCATTTTTAAAGAAATTGGTATTCGGTATGGTATTTGGTATTTCTAAAGAAATTACTGAAATACCGAATACCATACCGAAGTATATTATATATACAATTCTTATATTGTAGTGTTATAATACTAACAAATATATAAACTAGTATTACTAGAAAATTAATTGTTTAAACATTGGAACTTTGAATACTCTATGTTGTCTTTTTTGTGTAATTGATTTACGAAGGGGATTGCTTATACTTTCTTTTGAATATTTTTACATGTATAAGGTGTTAGTAAAATATAATGGAGACGTTTCTTGAATATCCAAAGTCATAATTCTCTACAATATCAGTATATGTTAGCCGAAGTCGAAAAACTATGGTACTGATTTATCATACCGCAAAATACCGAACCATACCGAATTAATTTGGTGTGGTTATGGTATAGTATTTTTAGAAACCGAAAATCGAAATTATCATACCGAAATTTTAAATACCGTACCATGCATACCCCTAAGGCATTCTCACTATTTGCTCTTTTGATGCATATTCATTGATTGATCCGGGCTCAAATCTCTCATATGTGACACCACATTTTGCTCTCAATTGTGTTATGGATCCTAAACAACTGTGTGAACCTTTTTCTGTGGATACTTCTACTGGTGTCTTTGCTATTGCCTCTAGAGTTTATAAAATTGTGTGGTTGTAGTTAAGGGTCGTGAAACTACAGCTGACTTATTTGAGCTAGAGCTGATAGGTTTTGATGAAATCATGGGAATGGATTGGTTAGCCGCTTGTTATGCTAATGTGGAATATCATTATAAGTTAGTGCGGTTTGCTTTCCCTGATGAACCAGTGATTGTGTGGAAGGGAGAAATTGCTAAGCCTAGGGGTAGGTTTATCTCGTACCTTAAGGCTAGTAAAATGATTTCGAACGGATGTATTTACCATCTAGTTGTTGTCAATAATACTCAAGCCTTAATGCCAGAGTTTAAGTCCATCCCTATAGATAATGAGTTTCCCGAAGATCTTTCGGGGATCCCTCTTGATAGGCTTATCGATTTTGGGATAGATGTTCTCTCTGAAACTTAACCAATCTCCACTCAAACTTATCATATGGCTCTAGCAGATCTAAGAGAATTGAAAAACTTGTTGGATAAGGGGTTTATTCGACCAAGTACCTCGCCTTGGGGTGATCCAGTCCTGTTTGTCAGAAAGAATGATGGTTTGCTCAGAATGTGTGTTGATTACCGTCAGCTAAATAAGGTGACTATCAAGAATAAATATCCTTTACCTAGGATAGATGACTTGTTCGACCAACTTCAGAGTGATAAGTTCTTTCCTAAGATCGACTTGCGGTCTGGGTACCATCAGCTAACGATAAAGGAGAAAGATATTCCGAAAATAGTGTTTCGTACTTGGTATGGACATTTTAAATTTCTGGTCATTTTCTTCGGTCTAACTAATGCCCCAGCTGCATTAATCGACCTAATGAACCGTATGTTTAAGCCTTTTCTCGATTGTTTGATAATTGTGTTTATTGATGATATCCTGGTTTATTCGAAGAGTCCTGAGGAGTATACAGGGCACTTGAGAATAACATTAAAACCACTTGAGGAGAATAAGCTCTATGCTAAAAAAATTAAGTGTGAATTTTGTCTTAACTCTGTGTCGTTCTTGGGTCACATAGTATCTCGTGATGGTATCAAGGTTGATCCTCAGAAAATTTCAGCAGTTAAAGACTGGCCAAGACCCACTGGTGCAACGGACATCCGTAGTTTCTTGGGTTTAGCTGGTTATTATCGGAAGTTCATGGAAGGTTTCTCATCTATAGCTGCACCTCTGACCAGGTTGACTCAGAAAAAGGCTAAGTTCTAGTGGTCGGAAGCCTGTGAGAAGAGCTTTCAAGATTTCAAGGAAAGATTGACGTCAACTCCTGTTTTAACCCCACCTTCAGGTTACGGAGGCTACATAGTTTATTCTGATGCTTCCCGAATTGGGTTGGGTTGTGTTTTGATGCAGAATGGTAAGGTGATCGCTTATGCTTCCCGTCAGTTGAAGAAGCACGAAAAGAATTATCCAACTCATGACTTAGAATTGGCTGTTGTGGTGTTCACATTAAAATTTGGCGTCATTACTTGTATAAGGAACATTGTGGTATTTTCACTTATCACAAAAGCCTGCAGTATATCTTCAAGCAGCGAGAATTGAATCTCAAACGGAGGAGATGGTTAGAGTTGTTGAAGGATTACGACTTGAACATCTTGTATCATCCTGGTAAGGCGAGTGTTGTGGCTGATGCAATGAGCCTGAAATCTATGGGTACGTTAGCGTATTTGCACGCTCGACAGATGCCAATGGGCAAAGAAATTCGAAGGCTCGCTAGCTTTCGAGTCTGACTTGATGAAACTGAAGGTGGGGAGTTAGTGGAATTCACACTCGCGCGATCTGATAGTGCTGAGAGAATCAAGTCCAAGCAATACGAAGATGGACTGTTGGTGAAACTGTTTGAAATGAAGTGGAAAAGGGAGAGTACACTTCATTCACAGGTGGGGCTGATAACAATGTCCTAAGACAGTAGAGACATCTATGCGTTCCTGATGTTGATGGTTTGCGACAAGAATTGTTGGTAGAGGCGCATAGTTCTAAATACTCTATGTATCCAGGATCCACTAAGATGTATAAATATTTGAAGAAACACTATTGGTGGAAGAGCATGAAGGTTGACATTTCAAACTTTGCGGCAAAGTCTTTGAACTGTCAACAGGTTAAGGCTAAACATTAAAGGCCTGGAGGCCTGGTTCATAATATCGAAATTCCGCATTGGAAGTGGGATGTGATCGATATGGATTTTGTTACGGGTTTACCCTGCACAAAGGCCAAGTTTGATTCAATTTGGGTGATTATGGATAGACTTACAAAGTCTGCACATTTTCTTCTCGTGAAGACGACAAATACCACGGCGCAATCCACCAAGTTATATCTAAAAGAGATAGTTAGATTGCATGGGATTCCGATATCCATCATATCTGACAGAGGTATGCAATTTACTGCCCATTTCTGGAAATCGTTCCAAGAGGGTTTGAGAACTCATGTGAACTTAGTACTGCATTTCATCCTCAGATGGACGGGCAGGCAGAGAGAACTATTCGGAGTCAGTTCTAATGACTATTGGTGATATTCGAGAGTTGTGCATTCTTTCAGGGTCAGCGTTGTTCGAGTTAAGCTTAAAGGTCTATGATTATACTTTCAGGAAGATATCGGAGGATTCGAAGCGCTTTGGCTCAGATTTGAGGTATGACAGATTTACCGAGCTTTGTCAGGGTTTCTAGTGGATATGATGATACCTTCTGAGAACAGTTACTTGGACAGAATAATGGTATACAACGAACTTAGTACGGATTTGATGAGGAAATGTTGTGCGAGAGGTCTTTATAGTGATCATTTGGGTTCCGATGGACATTGCTCGGCGAGGTATTCAGTAGTTCGGTTCCTATATTGTGATTTGAAGGTTTAAGAAGACTTAGAACTAGCCAAGTTGGCGCAATAAGATCAGTTCTGATGGAATTGCGTAGCGAACTAAGATGAATCAAGGATTCTTCTGGCGAGAGTAAGTCATAGTATTAGGTTTGTGGTGTGTGTGCTCAGGTGTTCTAAGAAATCGCGCTATTGGAAATGGCTTTAGCAGGTGCGGAGGAAAGGTTAACGGAATAAGAATGTCTTCCCCGTTCAGAATGGGCTACGATTTGTGGTCACGTTTCAAAGGATTGTGTTGGTTTGGTAAAGTGTTTGTAGGTCCTATTGATCTAGTTCAGAGTTGCGATTTTATCAAATCAGAGGATTCGAGCAAAAGCAATTCGTTATTCGAGGATCAGTTGCGACGGAAATTTGAATATGGAGATATGAAAATTGGAGCTTGAGCTAAGTTTAGAGAGTTGTGACTGGTAAAGTTAGCCATCGGGTTTTTATGAATGTTACTCCCAACAAGGGTATAATGCTATGTGGGAAGGAGGGAAAGTGAGCCCGAGGTGTATTGGCCTATTTGAGACTATCCGTTGTATCGATCCTATATGTTATGAGTTATTTTTTTTTTCACCAGGTCGGTCGGTATTCATCCGGTCTTCTATGTCTCTATGTTGAAGAAGTGTCATTCTGATGGTTCCTATATCATTTGTAGGGATTCAGTTTTATTCGATGAGAATCTTTCCTGTTAAGAGAATCCCGATCTGAGTTCGAGATATCCCTAGTTGTTGCGGGCTCAGGTATCTTTCCTCGTTCTCTTCCTTGTCGCTCGAGGATGAGCGATTATTTAATTGGTATCTGATGTAACGACCCGTTCGGCCATTATTGCGTTTTTGACCATTTTTCCCCGTTAACCTGTCCCCGAGCCTTATTAGTACCATGTTGACCCGCGGGGACAGGTGGCAGGGTTCCTTAGGCATTGGAGTGAGTTTTGATGTGACTTTTAGAAAATTTGGCTTTTAAGTGAAAACTGATTGACTCATAGTTGACTTTTAGGTAAACGAACATTTTTTGGATATCTGTCGATTCCGAGAGGTCCGGATAGTCATTTAGAGCTTGTATGTATATTCAGTTTGGTTCCCAATGCACTCGGGTGCATTTTGGGGCTTGGGTTGGAAAGTTGATTTTAGGCCGTTAGGGATTTGACTTGGAAAACAAGACCTACGTTGGGAATTCTGAGGCCACGAGTCCATTTGTAGCGCGTTTCATGTATGATGCCTATTTGGTTTGTGTACGGAAGGTTCCGGAGTGGTTTCGGGTGTCGATTTCAAGTTTGGAAGACACCAGAATTTTTTGATGTTTGGTGAGCGCTATAGCGGTGGGGTGACCGCTATAGCGGTAGCGCTATAACGGTTGGGTGACCGCTATAGCGGTGGTGCCATAGCGGTAGGTTGAACGCTATAGTGGCCTTTTGACCACCAAAGCGGCCGACGGGCAGTGATTGGGGTATTTAATGATATAAAACCCCAAGTATTTTCATTCATTTATTATTCCGAAAGTGGTTCATCTTGGGAGCTTTTCTAGAGGTTTCTTAGGGCAAACTCTTAGGGGTCGTTTGGTAGATAGTCGAAATTATCCCGGGATTATAATTCCGGGACTAATTTATCCCATCTATTAGGATTATTTTATACCATCTAAAAGATGGTATAAAATAATCCCAGTATAAGTGGGATAAGAAGGTATAAGCTGGGATATCCCAGCACTAATTTTTGTACCATGTTTGGTACAAGGTATAAATTTATCTCAGGATAAATTTATACCTTCTACCAAACATGGTATAAAAATTAGTGTTGGGATATCCCAGCTTATACCTTCTACCAAACGACCCCTTAGAGGTAAACTCACCTAGTTATCATTAATCCATGCTAGAATCTTCCTAAAGTTATGAGAACTAAGTGGGTTTTGGTTATCTTCCTCTAATGAACTTGTGAGTATAAACCCTTGTTTTGTTAATGAATGTAGCATGGGTTAGCATGGAATTGATGGGTAATGACTATAGTAACTTGAATCTTCCATTTCTAAGGCTTAACTTGTGAATTAAAGGCTAGGGTTTATACCCAAATTTGGAGGTTTTCTATATAATCTGAATTTAGAGTAATTGTCAGCTGAATTAGTTGATTATTGATGGGAATTGAACATCTAGAACACTAATTCTATGGCGAGAGCCTTAGATCATTATTTTTAATTTATTAGTTTATGAACCCTAGTTTATGTGTTGGAATTTGGGGATTTAATAAGAGTTAAGTTTATTAAATGCCTTCTTCTTGTTTCTAATTCCGCATTCAAATATGGTAGACTTTGATTATCTTGAGGCTCACCGTAAAGGAAGTGCGCAAGTTTGACTTGAGATTAGTGCTCGGCCTGCCAGGTAGGTTACGGTTTACCCCTACGGTGAGATTTCGACTAGCGAAGCGTATATTTAGATGATATTGTCAGAGATTTCATGTAAACCTTCGGGTATGAAGTTGGGTTGGATGTTGCCTTAGGGTTTGGTATTGCTTATGACTTGTTTGATCGAGCTAGTGGCCTGTAGACTCCATAGGTCCATGTTTGGTATGTTGTGTATAAATTGGTGGATTGTTTGTGATTTGTGAGTAATTCGAAAATATGAAATTACTTTATATTGATATTGGTACTTAGTGTACGCCTTGTTATTAGTATAGCCATTGTGAGATAGTTGGCTCTTATTGTTATGGAAATTAGAAACTCATCATTATTACTGTGTGGATTACTTGATGATGATATTGGTGCGCTGTGTGTGGCACAACTTGAACTTGATATTCTTCATTGTCTGTACTTACATCGTTCCATATTCATTTTATATCATCTTATTATTTTGTGTGACTGGCACTATTGATGGAAATGAGAAGGGACATTGATGATTATGGAACATGGTAAGTTACCTATGAGCTGTGTGAGGAGGGGCTGATTATGGAACATGGTACGTCACCTCTGAGTTTTGTGCGGAGGGGCTGATATGGAACATCAATATTGCGACACTAGTTGATAATTGAGTCCTCTGAGTTGTGTGCGAAGATGGTGCTTGGACTTCACGGTTCCCCTATGGGTTGTGCTGCTGAGGCGTGGAGGTATTCCGCTATCGAAGTACATTGCATTGCATTCATATCTCATATTGCATTGCTTGATTTTCCTTCGTTATTTCTTAACATTTGGATACTGTGTTGGTCATATTCTTGGACTGTATTGATATGGGCTACGTGTTGATTTGACTTGGTAAGACTTGGTTTTCGGTATACTTGGATATTTGTTTCACTTGGGGCTAGCGGTTACATCATGGCTTGATTATGTGAGTCGATTTCATGGGTGTATGACTCATACTCTATGGTTAGCTTGTTTTCTCTTACCTTATTGTCTTTATATATGTCAACTAGTCTTAGTCGGCCTATGATACCTACCAGTACTTGTTGTTTGTACTGACATGCACTTGTTGCATTATTTTATGAGTGCAGAGTTCCAGATTGGATTGACCTCTTATTATCGTGGCTGATTGCAGTGCGAGAGTTCCTGATGAGTGTCTTACAAGGTGAGCACGAGGACGTCCGCTGCCTTGGAGATTCTTCTTTATCTATGTCTTATTTCATGTTCCGAGACATATTCAGACTGGATGTATTTTGTAAATTTCATACTTGTAGTATCTAGTTAGAGGCTCTTGTATGGTTAGACCAGACTCTTGGTGGATTGGATGTATTTACTTATTTCCGCACATTTCTGTATGATTTTCGTCAGACTTATGTGATTCTTATCTCTTCCGCTTGTTTAATAGTTAATTTATGACTTGGCAATTTTTGGGATAAGGGTTCGCCTACCGAGGTGGGAAGGGTAGGTGCCGGCGCGACTTAGCTAAATTGGGTCATGACAGAATTGGACACCTTGAGTATTTCCCAAAATTTCGAGCATTAGTTTAATATTTCTTTTCATATTTATGGCTGATCTTTTGTTTGTGGACCAAAAGAGGTCCAACAATTCCATTCTCAATAAGGTTGCACTTGAAAAAGGTAAATGTTCTTCCTTTTAGTTATTTTCCTTAATTTCTGATTTGCTTGTGTGTTTATTAGTATGGCAGTCTATATTTTTTTTAATATTAAGTTTATCCGAGATACAACACGGCGTCAAGTATAGCAACTATCTTATGTTTGACTGTGGCATTTATTCATCTTCGAATTCCCTAATAAGCACAACATCAAGTGATGCATCTGTTAATTTTAAGTCCCACAATAAACTTGCATCAAACATAGTATCTACTCATTTTGAATACAGTTGTCATTAGCCTTAAAGATGCAGCAATAGTGTGTCTAAACGCAGCAGTGATTCAGCTCAAAAAATGCAGTGGTTCATGGCTCGAAAGTACAACAATAAAGTGGCTAAAACTACAGCAGTTCATGACTGTAAGTAAGGCAGAAAATGACTGAAATACAACACTTCATGGCCCAAGGTGAAGCAGCGAAATGGCTAAAATACAGCAGTAGTTCCAGCCCTAACTAGGCTTCAGAATTAAATAGCCAAGTCCATCAAAGTAGAGAGATTTTTACTCTTTCTCTAATCCTTAAAACCGAGACATCTTCATTAAGCAAGAATGGTTTCATATAGCAAGTGCATATATTCATCCAATTTACACAATGTCCTCGGGTGAGTACAAACAAATCCAATTTACTAAAAAATGATCAAATAGCACTCGACTAGCATGTTTCATCAATAAAGAAATTTCAAATATCATCACGAGACTCAGAAAGTCACTTGTACATATTTAAAGTGGCTAAAACTGAGCTTTTAAATGCTTAGACGTTTTTGAACCTATTCTGTGATTTGGCAATATTAGGGCCAAGCAGCAAGTTAGAGGTGACAGCCTCATAGTTTTCTTTATATTGTTAATACTGGCTAGGACTCTCTCATATCATCAGTCTATTATCTTGCCTCGTTTTAAAACCTAGCACAAAGGATTATCAGTATTTTAGGGTTCTAAATTCCTTAACCTTATTTCAGTGGTTCAGCTAAGCAAACAGAGACCACAAACCATATCACACAAATAATTTCCCAACAACTCCACCACAGACAGGCTAAAGGAGATATTTAGAATCACAATTTGGAGGTCACATCCTCTTGTGTATGCATAGCATTAGCACGGGATATACTAATCCAATCACTTATCTATACTAATCATAAGCAAGGCAGAAAATGCACCTTTCCAGCTTAAAATTATCCACTTAACCATAGTAACATATGTTTACATCACATTATGCACTTAAAGGGACAACTTCAACTAACAGAGGATCAAACTTGAGAAAAACAATTAGTTGCATACTTGGTTCACCCCTGTAAGGTTATATCAACACATGATTACCAGTTAACTAATTTATATGTTCATATATACAAATCAAACTAATCCAAGAAGCACAGGTATACCTGCTCACTGGTATCCTAGCAGTTAGACTTAAACAAATCCAATTAACTAGTCCTAGGCATAAACAACGTGCTTGATACATACTTACCAACTGAAACCAAACAAATACATCAGTACATGCTAGAACTAGGTCAAACAGTAATAACAAGCATATAAAATGTGCCAGTATCTAAACTAATCTAGGCAGTAACAGTAAGCACATATTTAAGTGAAATGGTAACAACGAGACATCAAAACATGAATTTTCTATGCTAACATAATTTTAACAAACGATAAGTCAAAATAGCATCAGATTTTACCTGTTGGTGGTGCAATGAACAGGGCGTCGAGGTCTCGAATCTACACTCGAACTCGAACGAACCCGAACTCGATTAAAGTAACTAAAGTTCCAAAACGATAAAAAATGAAAATAGAGTAATTGTTGATCGCGGTTAAAGTTCACCGGAAAAGGAAAATTAAGTTTGGAATATGGTTTGTATCTCTCAGAGAAACTGAATCCGTTTTCTCAAAATTTGAAAAAAAAAAATCCCTCAAAACCTTGAATCCCCTTTTTTCAAAAATCTGAAAATCCTTCAAAATACTCCCAATCCCCCTTTCTAAAACAATGTTCAGTCCCCCCCCCCCCCCCCACTAAAATGATTCAACTAGGATCACATTTGGGTTTCATTTGAATTAAAGTAAAGAGAGGAGCGTAGGAGAGAGACGAATGAGCAGGGGACATGGGGAAGTGGAGAGGTAGGCGTGGGGGACAAAGGGAAGTGGAAGGAACGTGGAAAGGGAAGAAAGAGAGGCAGGGTAAAGGGGAGCGGGAGAGAGGTGAGGGAGGCGCGGAAGAAAGGGAAAAAGAAAGAGATGTTAGGTTTAGGAAAATGAAAATGAGAGGAAGTGGAGCGAGTCGGGTAAAAAGTGGGTTGGACCGGGTATTGTGGTGTGGGCTGGACTGATGGGCTGAATTGTTTTGGGTAAGGGAATGATGTGGGTTGATTATTTGGGCTGGTATTATGGATAATGGGTCGGTCGAATTAATTAGAATATGGGCTAATAATTTAGCTGAAAATGTTGATCCTCTATTTCATTATTCTTGGGCTTCTAATTTAATAACTAGTACAATATATACTATGTGAAGACAATTAATAATTAATATGTAGAAAAATAAAGATTTTACAAAGTGTTGTCTTGTAATTAATTTAACGATTCCAAACCCGAAAATGAAACGATGACGAACACTTAAAATTTGTGATAAAGTAATGCTCGTAATATTGAAAATAAAAGTAGCGAAAATAATAGTAGTGAAATAAAAATAGAATAGTGAAAATAGAGTATTTAGCTCGACAGTAAATTTAGAAGCCCGAGTAAATAAAAATTAAATAAGGGAGGGACAAAATTGGGTGTCAACAAGTGTTGCGGCAAGCAACTCGATCCCAATATATGTATAAATGAGTGAATGTATGATAACAATGCCAACAAGAATATATGAATCAATGGTGCCATACATGGACACATATCTAAATCACAATTCAATATCATAACCTTACTTTCCTTTCCGATGACCTCAACCATGATAAATATGCTCTTCGAATCATAAGGTAATCACTAAGAATCATCTCTAGAATCAATCACGTGGTGACAAGCCAACACCTCACAATAAAACAATAACTCAATAGAACACAATAAGGCGACAAGCCATAGTCAACAACAATACTATCCTAGTATTCCATCCCAACTCCATACCCGAAGGTTTACATGCTTTCTCCAACAATCACTAACTCAACATATGATTCGCTAACCGAAGTCCAACCAAAAAGGTAAGTTGTAACCTACCTAGAGAGCCGAACAGGAGCCACGAACCGTCACACCTTGGCCTTACCCTTTCTTTGTGCCTCCAAATACTTAAAGTCTAAACATATTTGAGTTCTACATAGTTAGGTCAAACTCTAACTTATGGAATTGGGGAAACGGACCCACAAAGGTAAACTGGGAAATTGGAAGGTGGAATATGCAATTCCATGCTCTAGATGATCAAACCCACTATTCAATTGCAAAAACAACTCATGATTAAGCCTAATTCGAATTTAAAGCAAAACCCCCAAATTTGGGTATGAACCCTAATTCTTAAATCTTCAAATTAATCACTAATAATGGAAGAATTAAGCTTAACAACAATGAATTCAACAAATTCTATGGCTATACTAGTCAATTTCACCATCAATTTCCATTTAGGAAGTCTAAACCCATTTATAGAAATTTATCATAAGACTCATCTTCTCCACTTTAATTCTAGTGATTCTAAGAATGGATTAAGGATCTAGGAAGGTAAATGATCATGGCTAGGGTCAAAGATCTTACCTCCAAGAAGATTCAGTCCAAAAGCTATTCAATTCTCCCAAAGTATGCTTAGAAAGTGATGAAGAAAATGATAGGGTTCAAGGGTTTTAACTTAAGGAAAAATCTAGAAACACTGCCCGTCACTCGCTGTAGCGGTAAGATTATACGCTGAAGTGAGCTCGCAATGGTGGCTAAGGGCCCACTATGGCGCCTCAGGCCAACTCTCACCTCGCTGCTACAACGACTTCCCCTC
The DNA here is from genome assembly GCF_019175385.1 of Lycium barbarum. Lineage (NCBI taxonomy): Eukaryota > Viridiplantae > Streptophyta > Magnoliopsida > Solanales > Solanaceae > Lycium > Lycium barbarum. The sequence goes on from NC_083342.1 coordinate 17,862,983, forward strand.
AGCGGATACCAGTCCGCTGGGACGACTCACCGCGAAAACTCCTCTCCCTCTATAGCGGTCTCTCCCTCGCTATAGCGAGGCCGCTGTGGCAAAACACCAGATTTTTCTGGTTTTTTGACAATTCTCAACCCAAAACCCGACTATCACCCGAGGCTTCATAGATACAAAACAAACATGCACACACACATAAAAACGCACTACGAATTCATCTGCAGCCTTGAAATTTCCAACAGGTCTATTTGACCAAGTAAACCCCCAATGGCCTAAAGCCAAGTTTCCAACCCAAGTCCCAAAACGCTCCCAAGTGCATTGGGAATCAAACCGCACATACTACCTGTTATACCCCGCGTTTTCAGAGCATGAGCGTGACACGTGCTTCCTCAAAAAAAATTGACAATCATGTTGTTGCTACATAATTTAAACTCACGTTGATAGTATTATATCCCGTATTTTTGTACGTCGGATTATTCGTAAGCCGAGGTGGGGTCCACACGTCGAGATTTTTTTTAGGGACATGTGACAAGTTATATGAATCACATATGTGAAGTTAAACACAACTCAAGAAGGACCCTTGAGCCAAATCAAAGTGGAAGCCCTCCAAACAAATAAATTTAAGTTACATTTTTGGGTGATCTGACTTCGGGAGGCCATAACCCCATCGGTATTTGGGAATTTGGGAAAACTCCCAGACTGAAAGTTGTAGATAATTGAATTATATTTCCAACCATAGGTCGTGGGTCCATAGGTGATGTCGGGATAATGAGATACGGATGTTTTAAGGCAGAAAGGTCAGTGGGCTAGGCCCAATCCGGGCCCAACCGGGTTAGGCCCATGACCCATGCCTATTTAAGTGACATTTCAGCCCTTTCTCCTCATTTTTCAGACCAAGAACACCAGAAAATTCTGGAAAGAGAGAGAGAAGAGCCTTGGAGAGAAGAAAAACCAATTTTGACCAAAATCTGAGCCCCGAATCCCGAAGCCCATGAAGAGAAAAGTGTTGTACGCAGCGTTGTCTTCAATTTGAGCTACAAATCAACCAAGGAGAAGAGTGATAACGTGGTGGCTGCATGCTTAAGGTATGAATAAGGGTCCTTTTCATTGTTAACGAGTTTATTTAGAGTTTTAACGAATTAGAACAGAGGGAATAGCCTGATAAATTCGTTTGTTGGTGCTGTGAATTATGGAACGAGATTTGAAGAAAACTTTGGATGAAAATAATTGTATTTAACTTTCAAAATGTGGAGGATGTGGTTATTGATGTTGTTAGTGTTAATTTCAGCTTCTTTATAGAAATAAAATTTTTAAATAGTTATATCGCAAATTGGTTGGTTGAGAAACTGGTAAAACAGTGTGTGGGTTGTTTTATGGCATATGTTGTGTTGGAAATGATGCTATTACTATTGGTGATGTTGTTGGTTATTGAATTGGAATTTCGACTAGGCATATAAACAGGAGAGATGTTGCCGAAATTTCGGCAGATTATAAATGAATTTATTTGAAGGACTAAGACAAACGTGTAATAATGAGTCTAATGATTGTGTAAATCCTCTTAAATGTAGACTTGCGAGCTTGGACGAATAAGCGTAGCTAATAAGAAGTCAAGCAGGTATGTAAAGCTAACCTTTCTTTCTTTTGGCATGATCTTTATGAAATGAACAGACGATGTGTACATGAATCCAAAGAAATTCCTATTCTTAGAGACACTAGGATGATCGTGTTCCTGATTTCCATAAGCTATTTTATACGATTTTGATACGTATCCATGATTTCCGAAGTTCCATTTGATATGTTTCCGAGCGACATTCAAAAGGCATTGGTATAACTGTTATCGAAATTTTCAAATGTCAGTTCATTTTAATTACTCCACTGGGTCTTATGATATATCCTGTTACGTATAAATGATCCCAGAAGTTCTATAAAGATTAATGTCCCTAACTCTCATAGGCAGTCTCGGATTGCTTTGAAATGTTCGTAAAGATTTCTGTAATGAATAACGTCCATAACTTTCTTGTACTAACTCGGATTGACTCGAAACGTGTTTATGATCCTTCAAGCGTCGATTAGTGTACTTACCCATCGAGTCTTAAAAATTGTTTTTATGCATGTGGTTTCTCACTACTCTGCTCGTGCACGCCTTAATATGTCCTTCACCGAGTCCCGAGCCGGATATGTTATCGTGCGCACTCCACTACATTGTTCACCGAGTCCCTCACTAGAGGGTCGGGTACGTTATATATATATGATGACATGATGAGATGATGATATGTTATGGCGGCCAGGAGGGCATATGATGACCTCATTCACCGAGTCCCTCACTAGAGGGTCGGGTACGGTATATATATATGCATGCATGATGATATGATAGTATGATGACATGATTTTATCCACCGAGTCCCTCACTAGAGGGTCAGGTACGGTATATATATGCATGATGATATGATGGTATGCTGACATGATGACATGACTTTGTCCACCGAGTCCCATAATGGGCCGGGTACGGTATATGATAATGGTATGCATGATTTTCATTTAAAAAGGCATACGTATTGATGTTTTAAAAGTCATACTTGTTTCTAGTAAATCTCCATTTTGGTTATGATCCTCTTTACGGTATTTCAGGCTTTACATGCTCAGTACATATTCCGTACTGACCCCCTTTCTTCGGGGCTGCGTTTCATGCCACGCAGGTACATACAGATGAGTAGAAGGCATTGCTAGAGGCTGTTCCAGCGGGATTGGCGGGCTCCATTTCTTTCCGGAATGTTGCCGAGTCAGAGTATACATGTTATGATTTTCTTGATTGATGTTAGAGACTTTGCAGACAGGGTCATGTATATATAAAGTCAGTCTCGTAAGCGGCTCTGTAAGCCGACGTACCATTGTGCATTATGTTACAAATTCTATATGATTATAGATTTTACTTGATTTGATTACCACGAAAAGAATGGTTTTGATTAGTTTTCATTATGCATTTCATTTCGTAACATGAGAGTCCAGTGGGGTTATGTACGTAGCGGGAACTAATGGGGTTCGCTCGGCTCTGAATATGGGGCCGAGTGCCTATCATGCCCTACCAAGATTAGGGTGTGACACTACCAAGTCTCAAACGGTCATCCGGACCTCTCGAAACCGACAGAATTTTGAAAAAGGTCAATTTACCTAAAAGTCAACTTTGGATCAAACATGAACTATAAGGCTCCAACTTTCAAAAGTCACACCAAAACTCGCTCGATGACCTCGGGAAAAGGTCAACAGAAGTAGAGGTAAAAGAGTCAATAGGACTATAATGAACAACCGAGTCTTTACAATATTTGATATGTTTAGCTATATATTCATGTGGTAATGAGCTTGTTTAGCTTATTTTATAAACCTCATGTACTCACTATCTGATTTAGGATTAACATATGTTTGATATGAACTAAAAATATTTGTTTGCCTATGTGTTAATGAGATTATAAATCTACCTAGCTCATGTATGCCTACCATCTGTTTACCTTAGCTGATTCAAGTTTAATATAGGATTAGTTGTTTAGACTTAATGGCTAACCCGTATGTCTTGTTGTTGTGTCTGCCCTATCATTTATGTTCATGTTGAGACTGTAGCTAAGACTATATCACCTAGCCCAAGTATTCACTTGTTAAAATAAAACTTAAAATCTGAGGCAGTAAGTTAGGATATCAGGTAGTATGTTGATTTTTTAGGTCTTGTCTAAGGTTATTTCAAGAGGCTTTAAGGTTAGTTTAAAGTGATATGTCTACTTGCCATGTATGTGTCACAATTCTGTGGTAATTATTTGATCAAATATCTACCTAGTTCACAAATCCTTAGGTTAGATCTCATGTCTGTTAACTTAAAAGATAGGTAAAGATGCAAAGGTTTGGATTAAGTGTTGTCATTGTTTTGTGTCTCCATGACAGTCCAGCACTTGTAATTATGATAACGTGTCAAATTTGAGCCTTAGAATCCTTAAGCTGCAAATTGATTTTCTTGAATGAATTTAGATTAGAGTCATGAAAGGTGTAAAATATAGAGAATAGGGACATGTACGATCTCTGTGTGTGCATATGTTTTTACCTCTACTTGTCTTTCATTCCTTCTTGCTATGCCTTTGGTTGGAATATATAATTGATATGCATGAGAGTATACAGACTGTACGCCATGTATACCCAGTATACCAAGTGCATATGTCAAGTATATTCTTATGTATATCACCAGAGTTATATACCATGTAAGTTTTGGGCATGGCTCTTTCGTTGTCTCCTTAAATCTCTTTGCCTGCTCTATGTTAACTAGGCCAGGCCTATTTATTGTGTTTTTCTTTATAATGTGCTACTGCTATTATCTTAAATGGGCCAAGCCCACTCGTTGCTCCTACATTTTGTCAACATGGGCCCAACTGCAAGTTTGTGTACATTCAACAACGTTTGGTCCTGAGTTTAGCATGTAGGTACGCGTAAAAAGAAATTGTGTTTAATTTAGATAAGTTTGGTTGCATTCTAACAGTAAATATCCTTTTCCCCCTTTGTGCTTGCATGGGACCAATGTTGTGCTTGGGCCGATCTCTTCATTTCAAAATATGTTAGGCCTGAGGCCCAACTCCCTTCTTGATCGAGTCCGCTTTGGAGATAACAAAATAAAGAAAGCCCAACCATGGGTGAAAATTGTTACCTAAGCCCACCAGCCTAACTCCCTTCTTTCATTTTTATTTCATATTGTATATGTATGTATTTGTAATGAATGATTGTAAATATTGAAACCCAAATGCGATTAGGACCTAGGGAAATTCGCGTAGTAGCTAATATTTTCTAAAATGACTTTGAAAAACTAAACATGGTTTATCTTATTGATAAATTGATAAACTTTGGATTTTTGTGGAAAGCATCAAAGTGTGAATCTAGAAATTGGTAATGTAGGTAAATTAAATGAATTCTGGAATCAAGAAATTGAATCGGTTTGGGCATTATGCCTCTTTGGAAATTAAACGGATAAAACGGACTGCTTTGAGACTTCATACAAATTGGACTGAAATATTATGTTGGGCCTAATTTATATAACTTGGACTGATTTTAGTAGCAATTAGAACAAAACCAAATTTTCAGAAAAAAGGTTAGTATGAATAGACTTTTGAAAGACTTATATGACTTGAGGTGATTTTCAATCATTTTTTTGGGCCAAAAGCCCAAACCTTAAGGCACAAAAATAAAAAGATATACACTTGGACTATAGTTTTGAGATAAGTTGTCTTTGATATGGATATGGTTGATTAAATTGAGCTTCAATGGACTAAAAATAAATAAGTAAACTCTTTTTCCTTACCTATCCTTATATAAACTATACTATTTTTAAAAGGATATACACTCCATTTTATATATATATATATATATATATATATATATATATATAAAACTTATAAGGACAAAAATCATGACATTAGGACCAAGTTAGTAGGAACACTACTTAAGAGAAATCCTAAGTGTGTTTTGGTCCGGAAATGAAATAAACGAAACCCTTATAACATTTTTAAACCAACTAATTTACCTTAAAGGATATTTTTGCCAAAAATGGAGTTTATAATATTGGTATGACAGTTTTTTGCAAGAAAGAAAACATTTTAGCAAATAATCATAATTAATCACACATTGAAGCTCGTAGGTCAACTGTATTCTACGGTTCCTTAATACTATGGTGATTAAAACCTTCCCTAGGGGATCACCAGAACCCTTACCTCGAACTCTGGTTTAAAAAGATTTTTCTTTGTTTGAATAAACCATTTTTACTTGCTTTTCCTAATTTCAGTTATAAAATTAGGTGACGACTCTAAAAAAATATAAAATCCAAATAGAGTCCGCAACTTCTTAGTAGCTTTTATGCGCCTGGGTAAAAGTGAACCATAACATTAGTTATGCCTGGCATTCCGAGATTAGAGTGGAAGGGTACTCCTAGCCCTGCTCCCAAGAAAATCATATCGTTCTTTTGGGCGAAGAAGTTGGTAGATAAGGGGTGTTTGGCTTACTTGGCGCATATCTGGGATACGAGCGCAGCTACTCCTTCCTTGGAGTCGGTACCAGTAGTTAGTGAGTTTGTGGAGGTCTTTCCCACAGACTTACTCGGTATGCCACCTGATCTTAATATTGATTTCTGCATTGATTTTGACCCAGGCACTCAGCCTATTTCTATCCCACCTTACTGTATGGCTCCGACAAAGTTGAGGGAGTTGAAGGAGCAGTTACATGACTTGCGGAGTAAGGGATTCATTATACCTAGTGTTTCCCCTTAGGGTGCTCCCGTTTTATTTGTGAAGAAGAAAGATGGTTCTATGCGGATGTGTATCGATTATCGAAATTTAACAAGGTTACTATTTATAACAAGTATCTGACCCACATTGATGACTTGTTTGATCAGCTTCAGGGTGTGACGGTCTTCTCTGAGATTGATTTGAAATCAGGTTGTCACCAGTTGAAGATTAGAGCCGAGGATATTCCAAAAACAGCCTTCAAGACCCTCTATGGTCATAATGAGTTGTTGGTGATATCTTTCGCACTTACCAATGCTCTGCAGCTTTCATGGATTTGATGAATGGGATTATCAAGCCTGACTTGGAATCGTTTATGACTGTTTTCATTTATGACATCTTGGTGTACTCTCATAGTAAAGAAGAACAAGAGAAGAATTTGAGGATAGTACTTAGGTTATTGAAGAAGGAGAAGTGGTATGCCAAATTTTCTAAGTGTGAGTTCTGGCTTAGTTCCGTGGCATTTTTGGGACATGTTGTGTCTATGGATTGGATTATGGTAGATCCCAAGAAGATTGAGGCAGTTAGAAATTGGGCTAGGCCTATTTCGGTGACTGAGATTTGGAGCTTTGTGGCTTAGCGAGTTACTATCTTCAGTTCATAAAGGGTTCTCATCTAGTGCCTCCATTTGACCTGTTTGACTCAAAATAATGTGCCCTTGCAGTGATCCGATGAGTGTGAAGAGAGCTTTTAAAAGGTCAAGGCTTTATTGACTTCGCTCCGATTTTGGCTTTACCCGTGGAAGGTAAAGACTTTAATGTTTATTTTGATGTTTTGTGTTGATACAAGAAGGTAAGGTGATCGCGTATGCTTCGAGGAAATTGAAGGTCCATGCGAAGAACTACCCCACTCATGACATAAAGTTGGCGGTAGTAGTCTTTGCTATGAAGATTTTGAGGCACTACCTGTATGGAGTCCATTGTGAGATATTCACGGATCATCACAGTCTTTAGAATATGTTCAATCAGTGGGATCTAAATTCGAGATAGCGTAGGTGGTTGGAGTTTCTCAAGGATTATGACATTACCATTCTATACATCCGGACAAACCTAATGTAGTAGTTGATGCGTTGAGCCGAAAGGCAGTGAGTATGGGTAGCTTGGCGCATTTGACTATTGAGAAGCGTCCTCTAGCCATGGAGGTTCAGTGTTTAGCTAATAGTATGGTGAGACTTGATATTTCAGAACCTGGCAAGGTTGTAGCTTGTGTTGAGGCGAGCTCGTCTCCTTTAGAATAGATTAAAGCCCTGCAGTTGAGCATGTGAATTTATGCCATATTTGGGTTAAGGTACTACGTGGAGAATCCAAGGAGGCTATTCTTGATGACAATGGTGTTCTAAGGATTAAGAGGCGCATTTATGTTCCTAGTGTTGGTGGTCTAATTAAGCTAATTTTGGAGAAGGCTTAGAGTTCCAGATACTCCATTCCACCTGGGGCGACAAATATGTACCGTGACTTGAGACAGCATTATTGGTGGGTAGGATGAAGAGGACATAATGGATTTCATTTCCCAATGTTTGAATTTCCAGCAGGTTAAGTATGAGCACCAGAGACCGGGTGATGTGACACATAGGATAGTCATTCCCAAGTGGAAGTGGGAGAGAATAGTTATTGATTTCATGGTTTGTCTACCGAAGACGCTGGGCAAGTTTGACGCCATTTGAGTTATTGTGGATAGTTTGACTAAGTCCGTGCACTTCATTCCAATTCAGACTACCTATCACTCGGAGAGGTTGGCTAGGATCTACATCAGAGAAATTTTCAGATTGCAGGGTGTGCCCATTTCCATCATTAATTTCAGACGCACCCAGTTCACTTCCCATTTCTGGAGGACTTCACTGAAGGAACTAGGGACTCAGTTGGATCTTAGTACCGTTTTTCACCTGCAGACAGATGGTCAGTCCGAGAGAATTACTCAGCTGTTAGAGGATATGTTATAGGCTAGTGTAATTGACTTTGGTGGTCATTGAGACCAGTTCGTACCTTTGGCTGAGTTTGCGTACAACAACAGTTATCACTCTAGCACTAACATGGCTCTATTCGAGGCTTTATATGGTAGGAGATGTCCTTCTCCGATTGGTTGGTTCGATGCATTTGAGGTGAGACCATGGGGTAAAGACTTGTTGAGAGAGTCCTTGGATAAAGTGAAGTTGATACAAGAAAAGTTTCTTGTGGCTCAGAGAAGGCAAAAGGAGTATGCGGATCGGAAGGTTCAGGATTTGGAGTTCATGGTTGGTGACTAGGTTCTACTGAAGATCTAACCTATCAAGGTTGTGATGAGATTTGGAAAGAAGGGCAATTTAAGCCCGAGGTTCATTGTCCCTTTTGAGATTCTTCGACGCGTTGGTGAGGTGGCTTATGAGTCAGCTTTGCCACCAAGCTTAGCGGGTGTTCACTCGGTGTTCCATGTTTCCATGTTGAACAAGTATCATTCAAATGGGCCCTATATCATCCAGTGGGACTCAGTAATGTTCGATCAGAATCTATCCTTTAAAGAGAAATCGGTAGCGATATTGGATAGGCAAGTGAGCAAGTTGAGATCAAAAGAGATAGCTTTAATGAAGGTGCAATGGAAGCACCGTCCAGTTAATGAGGCTACATGGGAGACCGAGGCCGTTATGTGTAGTATATATCCTCAGGTTTATACTGATGCAGGTACTTTCCTTCTCCGTCTCTCTTTTCTGTTCGAGGACGGACGGTTGTTTAATTGGTATCTGATATAACGATTTGTTTGGAAGTTTAGGCCTTTTTGACCCTTTTACCCCATTTTCAATTCTCCTAGCTTCGTTAGAGTGATTCTGACCTGCGGGGATGGGTGGCATGGTTCCTGAGGTAGTCAGTGAGTCTTGATGGAATATGAGGAAATCAGAAGCTTATAAGTTGAAGAAGTGAAAAAGTGTTGAACAATAGTTGACTTTTGGGCAAACAAGTCTTTTTGGGATTTTCGTCGGTTTCATTAGGCCCAGAAGGTCGATTATAACTTGGTAGGATGTTTGGTTCAATTCTCGAGGCACTCGGGGCATTGTGGTCTTTGGAAACCTTGTTTTTGGGGTTTGGGGTTAACCAGATCAAGATGACCTATTTTAGGAATTCTGAGGGCACGAATGGGTTCGTAGCATGTTTTTATAGTGAGTTGCATATTTTATTTGTATCTGGGAATTCTCTGGTGAGTTTCGGTTTAGGGTGGAACTTGGGGAAAAACCAAATTTTTCTGGTTTCTGTTGTGCCGCATCTACGGACTTGGGTTCTCATCTATAGGCCCACCTCTGTGAGACTTTGCTCGTAGATGCAAGGATGAGGTGTTTAGTGTGGCTGCATCTGTGAACAATTCTCTGCAGATGCGAGGTCGCACCTGCGGAAAGGGGTTTGCAGGTGCGAAATAGCTAGAAAAATCAGAATCTTCAATTCCCAAATTCGAAGTCTTCATTCACCAAAATTGAGACTTAGAGGGATTTGTATGGCGGCTTTGAGGAGCTTGGTGAGATTCTTCCATTGGGTAAGTTCTTTATCTTCATTTTACGGTTATGTTACCTTTGATTTTGGGAAATCAAGTTAGAAACCATGTTATAAGTTAGGGCTTTGTGTGATGAATCTTAAATTGGCTTTTGATCTATTTCTTCTAAATTGAGTTTTGTTGAGAAGTTTCTTAGTCTCTAATCATTTAATCAATGGGTAATTGGTCCCTATGCTTAAATCCCCCTTTTGTTTTTATTCCATAATCTTGTTATGGAAATTGAGGGGTTTTTTCCAAATTGGGGTTTTTTTATTATTATTATTGATGAAATTAAGGCTCAGTTGGGGTTAGAATTGCATAAAACTTGAGTTATTGACTACTTACACTTTGGGTAACCTAATTTTTCATTAAAATTCCTATTTTGCCCTTGCAGGCCCAGGGTCATTTTCAGAGTTGTTTTAGAAGTATTTTAATATGGGGGTCCCTAGGCTCATGTACTAACATAGAGTACTAATTTGATAGACTTTGACTGTTCCGAGGCAAACCGAAAGGGAGAAGCTCAAGTGGAGTAGTTTGTGGCACTTTTTCGGCTGTTGAGGTAGGTTACGACTTACCTTTGGTTAGACTCCGATTAGCGAAACATATGTAGATGTTAGTTATTGATGGGAAATGCATGATAGACCTTCGTGCATGGTTGTTGTGTTAAATCCACGGGTTTGTACGATGTCTGTTATGTGGGCTTGTCGCCATACTTGATATTATGTGATTTGGACTATATTTCTCTCTGTCTCTTGATATCTGTCACGCCCCAACTAGGGGAATCATGCTGGCACCTAACATTTTCCACCTCGGTAGGCGAACCCTTTCTCAAATCATTCATTCAACCATAATAAATTAATCAAGGCAATCGAATATAAGTCTCAAATAATAATAATAATAATAATAATAATAATAATAATAATAATAATAATAATAATAATAATAATAATAATGATAATGATAATGATAATCATCATCATAATGATGATAATGATAATGATAATGATAATGATAATGATAATGATAATGATAATAATAATAATAATAATAATAATAATAATAATAATAATAATAATAATAATAATAATAATAATAATAATAATATAATAATAATAATAATAATAATAATAATAATGATAATGATAATGATAATGATAATAATAATAATAAGGATAATAATAATAATAATAATAATAATAATAATAATAATAATAATAATAATAATAATAATAATAATAATAATAATAATAATAATAATAATAATAATAATAAGGATAATAATAATAAGGATAATAATAATAATAAGGATAGTGACTAAGCGCTGAAATAATACAACAATCTCAAGGAATGTGGTCTAAGGCCGTACAAAAGCCAGTACTACAAATATTATAAGTCTAAATATGAATACATGTCTTATAATGGAATACTGTCTCAGAATATCAAAATAAGACAAGTAACTAAGAAGAGGCATCCGGGAAGCGAATCCATCTAATGCACACCCTGGAAAACTCGTCAGAAGGCCTCGGGACTCAGTCAGGGGGTGCAGAAGTCGATCATGTCACAAACTCTACACTCAGAAAGAATGCAGCAAGGTAGAATCAGTACAACAACACGTACTGAGTACGCATCATAGGCCGCCAACAGTTAGAAAATCATATATATAAGAAAGAGATCGAAAAAGTAGGCATGCTCACATTCAGATAAAACACAACATAGTCTGATTATCGAATCCAGTACTGTAACGACCCGTTTGGTCGTTATAGTCTTTTCGATACATTTGACCCTTCCCTGAGCTTTTTTACCTCACATTTGACCTGAGGGGACCGTTGACATGCTTCCTGAGGTCTTTGGATTTGATTTGGATGACTTTGTGAGAAGTTTGGACTTAAGGCTAAAAATAGTTGACACAAAGTTGACTTTTGAGTAAACAAACCTTTTTCAGGAATCCGTCGATTTCGAGAGGTCTGGATGGTCTTTTAGAACTTGTGCGTATGTTCGGCTCCCAATGCACTTGGGTGCATTTTGGGAATGTATTCAGTTTGGCTCCCAATGCACTCGAGTGCATTTTGGGACTTGGGTTGGGAAGTTGGATTTAAGGTATCGGGGGTTGTCCTGGTCAATGAGATCTCCGTTGGGAATTTTTGAGGCCACGAGTGCGTTCATAGCGTGTTTTTATGTATGTCTGCATATATGGTATGTGACAGATGGTCTCGGGTGATAGATAGTCAGGATTTCGGGTTGAGATTGTGAAACTTGACAATTCTGGTATCTAGTGCCCGCTATAGCCGCATCAGGACCGCGGTAGCCTACCGCTGTAGCGGTTACGTAGAATTGGGCAGGACCGCTGAAGCGTCATGGGACCGCTGAAGCGGTATAGTTGGCACTAAAGCGGGTGACGGGCAGTTAGATTCATTAAATGAGCGTTAAAAGTCCTAAGTCCCTCATTCATTACCATTCCGAAAGTAGAGCTATTTTCAAGGCATTTCTTAGGGGGAAATCATTGTGGTAAGTCCTTCCATCTTCATTGCTATTCCATATTCCATTAATCACCTTAGGAATCCATTATCATGCTAGTTTCATTAAGAGCTTGAGGATTAAAAGAGGGTTCAATGGATTCTTCATTCTAGGCTATTAAATCTTGGTTTATTGATTGGGTTGGCTTCATTAAGCATGGACTTGATGATTAGAATCTATTATTGCATGATTCCTCCCTAATTAGTGGCTAATTTATGGAACTGGAAGTTAGGGTTCATACCCAAATTTGGGGGTTTTGCCTAGAATCTGAATTTAAGTGATTTGTTAGTTCTTTTAGCTTATAATTGATGGGAATTCACCACCTAGAATGTTAATTTCATGTTGAGACATATAGATTCCTTATTCCATCCTTCTAGTTCATAAACCCCATTTCATAGGTTGGGATTTGGGTCTTGGATAGAAGTAAGGTTTGAATGATGTTTCTTCTTGATTCTAATTTCATGATTCGGATATGTTTAGACTTTCATTATCTCGAGGCTCAAAGGAAGGGAAAGACTAAGGTTTGATTATTGGAGACTTTGCTATTCGACTCTCCAGGCAGGTTATGGTTTACCTTATGGTGAGACTACGATTAGTGAAGTGTATGTGTAGATGATATTGTCAAAGAATGCATGTAAACCTTCGAGTATGAAGTTGGGTCAGATATTGTCTTAGGTTGGGCCTTGTTGTGTGATTTGGAGGCTAGCCACCCCGTTGTGTTGATTGGCTTATCTTGTTTTATTTACTTATTAGCTCGTTGCATTGGGTAATTGTGACTAGTGATAGATCATGACTATGATATTGCGGTACTATAATTGATTGACATTGAGATGAGATTGTGATTTCATTATGGCTTAGTGTGTAGCCTTATTATTGATATTACTTGTGTGCCCTGTGTAGTACTGTTTGGGATTGAATTAGTTGTTCATATTACATTATATCGTATTCATACTCATTTTCATGATACATTGATATTGCATGGTTATGGTACTGATGATGATAAGTAAGAGAGTGTAGCCTCCGAGGTCTCTGCCGGAGAGCGTAAAAGAAAGATGAGAGTCCGTGATCCGAGGCCATTTATCGAAGCGGACTGAGTTTACGTTGCTCGAGGTTTCTTCCCGAGAACGAATGAGTGTACAATGTCCGAGGTCTTTTGCCAGGATGGAGAGAGTGCTCGTGATCTGAGGTCATTTTTCGAAGCGGGTCGTACATGGACTTTGCAGGTCCCCCATGGGTTGTGCTGCCGAGATGTGATGTTTCATTGTCGGAGTACATGTGTACAGTGCATACGCATTGCATTCATCGTATATACATTATTGCATTGCATTGTACCTTTTGGTTTCCTGTGATATGTTGTGATACGATTATGATATACTGGTTCAGAATGATTATACTGAGACTTGACACAGTTGGGCTTAGATGCTATAACATAGGTGATGACTTGTTGTGATATGATTGTGATGTACTGGTTCGGATTAATTATACCGAGACTTGGCACAGTTGGGTTTAAATGCTATAACATAGGTGATGACTTGTAATGTGGATATGGATTCATGTTGACTTGTACTTGTTGGTTTATGTGTTTATCTTGCTTTGTTGTCTTTATATACGTTAGCTAGTCTTAGTCGGCCTATGATACCTACCAGTACTTGTTGTTTATACGGACTTGCACTGGCTGCATTCTTTTATGAATGTAGAGTACTAGGTGGGATCCACTTCTACTCCTCGTGGCTGATAATCGAGGATTGTTGATTCGAGTCTCTTTAGCGTGAGCATGAGGACGTTCGCTGCTCGAAAACTCTTCCTTTTATTATGTCTTTATTCCCATCTTGAGCCATGATTTTTTAGACTATTTATGTATTACTGTTATTCAGACATATAGTATTTAGTTAGATGCTCTTGTATGACCAGACCAGATACTGGGGTGGATTTCATTTACTTCCGCATTTTCTTTATATTATTATCGTGAGACTTACGTTATTCTATCATCTTCTGCTTTATTTATGTTTTTATGATTGTTGGGATAAGGGTTCGCTTACCAAGGTAGGAAAGGTAGGTGTCCGCACGACTTAGTAAAAAGGGGTCGTGACAAGTTAGTATTAGAGCCCTAGGTTACCCGATCTATAATATAAGAGTGTGTTTAGTAGAGTCTCGTGGATCGGTACAATGAACTCCGTACTTATCTGCGAGAGGTTATAGGACATTTAGGAAACTTCAGTTTTGTTCATTCTTTCATGCTACTTTATTCTAATTGGTATCTGGAACAATCGAATTGGTATCTGATTCTTATCTCTTCTCTCACAGATGATGAGGACTCATGGCTACACTAGCCAGGGGTAGGGGCTCCTGCGGTAAGGCAGCGGCATGCGAGATCTCTGTCTCCAAAGCCTGAGGTTCAGCAAGTTCGAGACCAAGTCATCGGGGATGATGTGGCTCCAGCACGGACACATCCCGAGGCCACTTCAGAGCAGATGATGCAGGATACTATGGATCGTGTTCTACTCCATTTGGATGCCCAGCAGGCTGCCGCTGGTATTACTTCTCAGGATGGAGGATCACAAACTAAAGGTGGGGGTAGACCCTCGAGTAGAGGCAGACCCGTGCAGGGCATCCTGATGGGCTGTAGCTCCACAAATGGATGCAATGCTAGCCTCGGGAGATAACCTTAGACCCATGGCAAGCCCTATTATGAACTTGATCTATTAGGAGCAAGTAGGGATATTCAGGAAGATGGAGCCGCCGATATTCTCTAGCACTTCTAGAGAGGATGCATATGAGTTTATAATGGGCATGCACTAGTTGTTGCACAGGATGGGGATTGTTGACACCCACAGGGTCGATTATGTGTCATACCAGTTTTGCAGACATGCGAAGACCTGGTGGAGGTACTTCATTTCTTGCAGACCAGTGGGTTCTCCTCCACTTACTTGGACATAGTTTTATCAGGCCTTCTTTGAGAAGTATGTGCCCCGGGTTTTGAGAGAGTCACGTAGAGACGAGTTCCTCCACTTGCAGCAGAAGGGATTGTCCGTTAATGCTTATGTGACTCGCTATTTACATTTGGCCCGTTATTCAACACCCCTGATCCCTACTGAGCCCGACTGGATTCGACGATTTGTTGGTGGGCTCTTTACTGCTCTTCAGTTCCCATGCCTTTAGCTTGAGGCCATGGGTGCTTCCTTCCGGTCCACTGTTGAGCATGCTTCCTTAGTCAAGGCTGCTAAGGCCTACGCATTTGGAGAGGTTAGTGAGAAGAGGCAGCGATGGGGTTATAGAGGTTCCAGCTCGAAGGGCGCCGGACAATCTTCGAGGCAGTATCAGTCCTATTCCAGTTGCCTTATGCAGTCAGCACTGTAGGCTTCTTCTAGTGGGCCATCCAGGCAGAGAGCTTCTGAGAGCTCATATTCTCGACCAACAGACAGAGTTGTTCCAGCTGGGTCTTCAATTTTGGTTGATCAAACTCCGCCTCCTAAGGCTTATAATACATGTGGAACACTTGGTAATGTTTCTCGAGTTTTTCAGCGACTCAGACAGGATTATCAGCCCCAGAGGACCCCGATAGCTTCAGGTAGTCGAGGTGGTACTTTTTCGAGAGGTGGCGCTTAGTCAAGCCACGGTGGTCTCCAGATTTTTAGGAGTGGGTCCCAAGTCGGTAGTGGTGGGTCCTAGAATTCGAGAGGTGGATCATAGTCTGGTCGTGGTGGGGCTCAGTGTTATTTGTTCCTAGGTAGACCCAAGGCAGAGGCCTCAGATACTGTCATTTCAGGTACCGTTTCTGTCCGATATAGAGCAGCGTCTGTATTATTTGATCTTGGATTAATCTATCTGTATATGTCTGCATATCATGCTATTGGCTGGGATTTGACTTGTGATAGCATGGCAGTACCTATTCATGTGTCTACTCCAGTCGGAGATTCTGTTGTGGTTGATCGAGTCTATCGGTCGTGCTCGGTTACCTTTATGTGTTATGACACGTGTGTAGACTTGATGATACTTGATATGGTGGATTTTGATATTATTTTGGGTATGACCTGGCTTTCTCCTTATCATGCGATCTTGGACTATCATGCCAAGACAGTCACTTTAGTCATGTCAGGCATTCCAGACTTGAATGCAGGGGTACGGTCACGACCTAACTAGAGGGCCATGACAGGCACCCGGAGCTAACACACCGAGCGCCTCTAAATATACATCTCATAATCATTTCTGGGTTGACCATAAAGATAGCTTATGAATATCATAATCCATAAGGATATATATCACAACATAACGGCACATCTCTATATGATCTTCAACAATTATACCCATCATCACCAGCCGACAAGGCTACTAAAATGTTATACAATGATATGAACCGGTAGGGTTATGAAACGTCTAACTGTACAAACATGTCTACGAGCCTCTACATAGAATACAAGTGACCATGAAGACCAATACCAATAGACTGCAGCTCCGAAGTAATTGGAGTGCTCCTGGGAATCCGGTGATAAAGCACCTACGGATCTGATCCGTCTACCTGCCTACCTGCGGGCATGAGCGCAACATCCACAAGAAGGGACATCAGTACGAACATTGTACTGAGTATGTAAGGCATGAATAACAACATAAACAAGAATAAATAAGCATGAGATAAAGAGATAACCTGTATATCTAATTACCTTTTTAGGCGGATACCATGCATGCCAACTTTAACTTTTTAAATCAATATTATATATATGCCCGACCATATAGGTACGGTGTTATGCTGCCCGGCCATATAAGCACGGCGTTATCATCATTAGCCCGCGCCCGAGCCTCCCACGTCTGGGGTAATCCATCTCACGCCGCCCACTAGTGGTGACTGCCCGTGCCATATAGGCACGGTGTTATTATCATTATCCATAAGCCGCCCACTACGCCCACCGTAGTGGTGTCTGCCCGGCCAACTAGGCCCAGTGTAATCATATATATAGCATGCATGAGAGCCCAAATAAAAGCTACAACTCTATCGGAGTGACGTAAGGTCGGTAACCTCCGATTATATTATGGAATAATCATCATCGCTATATCTCACCTTGAAGGAACAATGATTATAAAGTGAGATCAATAACAATGAATAAAATCAAGGAAATCATGAAATAAACTCAATCATCTCATAATAGCGTCAAATCCATAAGCTTTGGAATCTCCAACAATGGAATCATTATCATTATCATCATGGATCATACTTATCTTTAGCATCATAAGAAACTCTAAGAATTATGAACTTCAAGCTTTTAGGAATAAGAATGTTATGGAAAACATATATATGTTCATAAGGAAGGAATCATGCCTTTAGAAAAAAAGGGTTTATCCTTACATACCTTTTCAGGTTCCTACTACTTAACGCTTATCCTTCCAAGCTCGTAAATCTACATTCAAGAAAATTTATACTATTATTAGGCTTATTGTCATATGCTTGTCTTAAGCCCTCAAATTAATTCCTTTTAAAATCTGCTAAAATTCGAGCAGCATCTCCCTTGTTTATATCCCTAGCCCGAAATCATAATACTAACAACACCAACAACAATAGCAATACTAATATCAACAACATCATCATCAACACCAATATACTCCATAAAACATCCCACACGATGTTGTTCCCCAATTTCTCAACCAACCATAACAATATCCACAATACCGTAATCAAAGAATTATATTCAATTTAATCTCATTTTAATCCAAAATCTCCTTTCAAATTCATCCCATATTCATCATCTTCAATTCAATACTTTGTGACTTCTCCACTTTGATTCTTTTCCTTTTCAAGAGTTATTAAACCTTTAAACCAACTCAATCATATAGATAAGAGGGACAACATACCTTATAATGGAAGAATTTCACCTCACTCAACTTCTCCCAAGCTCAAGTTCATCACAACATTGAAGCGAAACAAGAATAATCATCTTCCATAGATTATCTTAAGGTTTAGATGTTTGATATTTTCTTTCAATGGTATGAAAGGTTGTGGAATGTTGTAGAACCTTCAAGAATCCTCAATAACTCTCTTATAATGGGGAGATAAGTGTAGAAGGCTCTAGAGAAGGGTGGAGATAAGAAATGGTGAGAAATTAAGTGATTTAGATGACTTAAAGGGATACATATAGCAGCCCAATTCGGGTTGGGCTAGTGGGCCGAATTTAATGGACCTTTTAAGAGGTTTCTAGAATTTTCGCATAGATTCGCGGCTTCTGGCAGTCCATTTTAAAATGCCCATAACTCCCTACTCCGATGCCGTATTGATGAATGGTTTGTTGCGTTGGAAATTAGACTCGACGAACTTAATTTTAGGCCTTTGAAACAGTTCAAAACTCCTGATATACTCGGAGATATACCCCTCTAAAGTTGACCCAAATTTTCTGTCCAAAATCCAGCCAACTTTTTTCAAATTTTTGACAAACTTCTTTTTTTCGATTTCTTGATCCCGGAACCTTTAGACACTTGCTTAATACTTGTTAAGAGTATTCCTTAACCTTATAATGGTTCCATGACCTCTCCGAGTTTACGTTAGTTTACTTCCAACGCAGAGGATGCAAAAACAAATCGAGGTGTAACAAGTACACCTAGTCCCGCTCCGAAGAAGATTATTTTCTTTTTTCAAGCAAAGAAATTAGTCAACAAGGGGTGTTTAGCTTATCTGTCTCATGTGCGTGACACTACTATTGCATCTCCTCCCCTTGAGTCCATCCCCATTGTGAGCGAGTTCACGGAGGTATTCCCGTCCGATCTACCGGGTATGCCACCCGATCGCGATATTGACTTGGACTCGGGCACCCACCCTATTTCTATTCTGCCATATCGGATCGAGTTGAGAGAGCTTAAGGAGAAGTTACATGATTTATTGAGCAAAGGATTCATTAGACCGAGTGTCTCCCCTTGGGGTGCTCCTGTCATGTTTTTGAAGAAAAAAGATAGATCTATGAGGATGTGCATTGATTATCGCCAGCTGAACAAGGTTACTATTCCGAACAAGTGTCATATGCCTCGTATTGATGATTTATTTGACCAGCTTCAGGGTGCTTTAGTGTTCTCGAAGATTGACTTGCGTTCAGGCTACCATCAGTTGAAGATCAGGGCTGAGGATATTCCAAAGACAGCTTCTTGGACGAGATATAGGCATTATGAGTTTCTGGTGATGTCATTTGGGCTTACCAATTCCCCGGCTGCATTCTTGACTTTGATGAATAGCCTCTTTAGGCCATTCCTTGAATCCTTTGTGATTGTGCTTATTGATGATATCTTGGTGTATTCCAAGAGTACAGAGGTGCATGAGAGCCATCTTCACACTCTACTTAGGTTATTAAAGAAGAATAGATTATTTGTTAGGTTTTCGAAGTGCGAGTTTTGGTTGGAGTCTGTGGATTTGTTGGTCCACGTTGTGTCTAAGGACGGGATCATATTTGATCCTCAGAAGATTGAGGCTGTGAGGGATTGGGTGAGGCCCACTGCTGTGATCGAGATCCATAGTTTCATGGTTTTGGACAGTTACTACGGCCGATTTGTGAAGGGTTTCGCTTTTATTGCTTCGTCATTGACCAGATTGACTCAAAAAGATATTCCCTTCCAGTATCTGATAATTATGAGGAGAGCTTTCAAAAGCTCAAGACCCTTTTGACTTCAGCACCGATTCTAGCATTGCCCGTGGAGGGTATGAATTTCTCAGTTTATTGTGATGCATCCCGTGTGGGTTTGGGTATTGTTTTGATGTAAGAGGGTAGAGCCATAGCCTATGCTTCCCGTTAGTTGAAGATCCATGAGAAGAATTACACTACCCATGATTTGGAGTTGTTTCTTGTGGTCTTCGATTTGAATATCTGGAGGCATTATTTGTATGGTGTCCATTATGAGGTTTTCACCAATCACCCTAGCCTTCAGCACGTGTTTACCCAGAGAGATCTTAATTCCAGGCAGTACCGATGGATGGAGCTCCTGAAGGACTATGGCATCTCTATTCTTTATCATTCGGGGAAAGCCAATGTTTTTGCTGATACCTTGAGTCATAAAGCGATGAGTATGAGGAGTTTAGCCCGTTTGGTGGTTTCCGAGCGTCCATTGGCAATGGAGGTTCAGACTCTGGCCAACAGTTTTGTTCGTCTTGATATTTCAGCTCTAGGCAGAGTTTTAGCTTGTGTGGAGGCGAGATAGTCCTTGTTAGATCAGATCAGGACTCATCAATTTGAGGATGCTCAGTTGAGCAAGATTCGAGATAGGGTCCTGAGAGGTGAGGCAAAAGAGGCCATGATTGATTCTGAGGGTACTTTAAGGATTAAGGGGCGCGTGTGTGTTCCTCGTGTTGGTGACTTGATTCATTTTATTTTGACTGAGGCTCATAGCTCTCGATATTCCAATCATCTGGAGACGACTAAGATGTATCGGAACATGAGGCAACATTACTGGTGGTGGCGTCTGAAGAGGGATATAGCAGATTTTCTGAGTAAGTATGGTAATTGTCCGCAAGTTAAGTATGAACACCAGCGACCCGGTGGTGTACTTCAGAGAATGCCTATTCCCGAGTGGAAGTGGGAGAGGATTGCTATGTATTTCGTTGTGGGTCTTCCGAAGACCCTGGGTAAGTTTGATTCGATTTGGGTGATAGTTGATCGGTTGACTAAGTTCGCTCATTTCATTCCAGTTTAGGTTTCTTATTTTGTGGAGAAGTTAGCTAAGTTGTACATTTGTGATATTATGAGATTGCATAGGGTTCCCATTTCTATCATATCTGATCGGGGTACTATCTTCACTTCCCATTTCTGGAGAGCTTTTCATGATGAGTTGGGTACCCGAGTGGATCTTAGTACAGCTTTCCACCCCCAGATCGATAGCCAGTCCGAGCAGACCTGTCACGACCCGACTAGGGGGCCATGATGGGTACCCGGAGCTGACTATCGAGCACCACTCATTACGCTATTTCTCATACTCGTCCAGGACACATACTCTCCAAGGAAATACATAAATATACATAAGCCCTCACGGCTACAAAAATGATATACAAGAATATGCACTAATGTATCCATGAGACAACTATCACCTATGCATCCGTATTTACGAGCCTCTACTAGAGTACTAAGATATAAGGACGGGATAGGACCCCGTCGTGCCTAAATATATACACAAAATAATACATCAAAATGGCACCTCCGGAATAGTGGAGTGCTCCTGTAAATCTGCTGAGTAGCTCCTAGGAATTTGGGCCACCTCCCTGTCTACCTGTGGGCATGAACACAACGTCCAAAAAGAAAAGGACGTCAGTACGAAAAATGTATTGAGTATGTAAGGCATGAATAATACTAGCATAATAAAGAAATAATGAAACATGAGGCGAAGATATAACCTGTACGTCAATTGCCTCTTAGGGCGAATACTATGCTTGCTTAACTTTTAAAGGAAAACACATGTTACGCATATCAAACATACCATCATCGTTAACCCGCGTCCGGGTAACTATCGCTCACCGCCCACTAGTGGTGTCATGTCCGGCCCCATAGGCACGGTGTTATCATAAGCCGCCCGACTTAGCGGTGTCATGTCCGGCCATCTAGGCACGGTGTAAACTCATCATTATATACTTATCATAAAGCATGCATCAGGAGTCAATACCATACTACAACTTTATCGGGGTGACGTAAGGTCGAGAACCTCCGATTCCGTTATGGAGCAGTCATGATCATCATGTATCACCTTGAAGGAACTAGCATTATAAGGTGAGTCTAGTAACAATGGATAATATCAAGGAATCGTATAAGGATCATTAGCTTTATAAGAATATCATATCATAATCTATGGAATCTCTAGACGTGGATTCATCATCATCATCATCATCATTATCATATTCATAACATATCTCTTATCTTTGTCTTATGAGAAACTTTTGGTAATCATAGACTCATAGTTTCCGGGACACAAGGGAGTCATGGAGAGATAAAGAAAGTCATATTATAGGAATCATGCATTAAGAGAATAACGGACTAGCCTCACATACCTTTACGTTTCCTTAGCGACTAAGCGTCCTCCCTCCAAGCTTACAACTCTACATTCAAGGGAATTCTTACTAAGATTAGGTAATCGGAAACATACTTAAGCTTAAGCTAAAGCTAATGAAAATTGGGCAGCATCTCCTTTGTTTCTAAAACTTTCTCCATATAATATAACATCTCCCAAACATCAATAATAACATTCATAATATCACAATCAATAACTTCGATAAGTTCGACATTATCCAATTCTCAAGATTCCCCCTCAAAGTCATTCATAACCATAGCCATAATATAACACCACATTCATCCTCATATAATGCTTCTCCAATATTCTTAATACCATTTATAACAAGATTATGATCATAACATGTCAAGAATCATGATTCATGTCAAACTACTACTCAAGAATACCACTATTCTCATATTTGAAACCCATTTCCTATTTTCTTCCATAATTCAAGTTTCTCAACCATTCAATACTCTTAATAACATGAAATGATCATAAAACTCACCTTTGATTATGTAGGAATGGGTCTTGGATAGAAACACTTCACATGGAGAAAACCCTAGCTTCAATTCCAAAGAGATTTCTTGATTTCTAGCAACCTTAGAGAGCTTCCTTGCACTTGATTTCCTTGGATTGATGATGTTGGTCCTTGATTTGTCTTGTATTTATGTTTGAATAGTGTATGGAATATTCTAGAGTTCTTGAGAGGTGTACAGAATGTATAAAATGAGAAATATGGGCTTGGGATATATATATAGAAAGAGAAAATTCTGGAAAAATCTGTCCCGATCATGTTATACGAACACTTATATGGTCCGCATAAGTGACCGTATTTCACCATTAGGAAATTTACCTTCCTGTTAAGGCTATACGAACCCTTATACGGACTGTATAAAGTTATACGAACCGTATAAGTGGTCGTATAACTCCACTTTTCTGAAATTATTTCCGTCGTTTCTTTTGATCTCCAATCCTTATGGAACATTTTTAGCACTTGTTTAACACTTCATTAACAATCTAACAAGCATCATAACTCTTCCTCAAGACATCATTAAGTCAACATTAGTTCGGTACTTTGCAAAACCCTTCCAAAACACGACTTATACCTTGCATTCTTCATTGAACTTTCTTCTCTTGCTTCAAATGTCTTTGGAATCTTGATTAGAACCGTTAAGTACTCCTTCTTACTTGTAGGGACATCACACACTTCTTACCCTGTGTTAGTCTATCTACCACATGACGACATGAAATTTTTCCGAGGTGTAACACTCTTTCCCCCTTTAAAAACATTCGTCCTCGAATGTTAAATTCTCGGGAATTCTAAGTTTCCGTACTTGTCTATCTAGTATGGCAATGGGTACCTTTCCGTAACTTGAACATCATCTACAGGCACGATTCTAGTAGGATCTCTGACACACTTATGGAGCATTGATACATGGAAAACTGGATGGACTGATTCTAGTTCTAGAGGTAAGTCCAACTCATAAGCTACTTGGATATCTTGCGGACAATCTTATAAGGTCCAACGTATCGAGGACTTAATTATCCCTTCTTGCCAAATCTCATCACGCCCTTCATCGGTGATACCTTCAAGAATACCCAATCATCAACTTGGAATTCTAAGTCTTGCCGACAGTTGTCCGCATAAGATTTCTGGCAACTTTGGGCTGTCAATAATTGATCTCGAATGACCTTGAATAAGGGAATTCGTACTAAGATTAGGTAATCGGAAACATACTTAAGATTAAGCTAAAGCTAATGAAAATTGGGCAGCATCTCCTTTGTTTCTAAAACTTTCTCCATATAATATAACATCTCCCAAACATCAATAACAACATTCATAATATCACAATCAATAACTTCGATAAGTTCGACGTTATCCAATTCTCAAGATTCCCCCTCAAAGTCATTCATAACCATAGCCATAATATAACACCACATTCATCCTCATATAATGCTTCTCCAATATTCTTAATACCATTTATAACAAGATTATGATCATAACATGTCAAGAATCATGATTCATGTCAAACTACTACTCAAGAATACCACTATTCTCATATTTGAAACCCATTTCCTACTTTGTTCCATAATTCAAGTTTCTCAACCATTCAATACTCTTAATAACATGAAATGATCATAAACCTCACCTTTGATTATGTAGGAATGGGTCTTGGATAGAAATACTTCACTTGGAGAAAAATCCTAGCTTTAATTCCAAAGAGATTTCTTGATTTCTAGCAACCCTAGAGAGCTTCCTTGCACTTGATTTCCTTGGATTGATGATGTTGGTCTTTGATTTGTCTTGGATTTATGTTAGAATAGTGTATGGAATATTCTAGAGTTCTTGAGAGGTGTACAGAAGAATAGACTGTGAAGCTATAGTCAAATTCTATCAAAAAATTAATGATAAAAGTAGCAGAAGACGAAGATGGTTAAACTTTATGGATACTATTTCAATTTATAATTTAACATTCGAAATAATTCCATCTTTTTCTTGCTAATTATTATTCCATTTTCTACGAATAATCTAAATACTGTCTGTAGGTGTCCTAAATGTTCTTTCATGTCTTTACTAAATTCTAATATATCATCTACATCTACCAGGACAAATCTTTTATAGTCTTCAAATATACTATCCATTTTTCTTTGAAAAATTGGTGGAGTTGTCTTTCAAGTTTGGACCCAACACTCCTCTAGCATGACGACGATAATCTAATAGGATCAAACTTAGAGGGGGGTAGTAAATTTTTCAATAAGTTCTTTCAATAAGAAAAGTTCAAAGAACAAAATCATAACTATTTCCTCCACTACCTCTGTCTGATTATTTCCTTTACATACATACATACATACATATATATATATATATATATATATATATATATATATATATGTGTGTGTGTGTGTGTGTGTGTGTGTGTGTGTGTGTGTGTGTGTGTGTCTAAATTATGTAGTGCAATAGAATCAAAACGAACTTATTGAAAAATTTACTACCCCTCTAAGTTTAGTTTCACATAATTTAAAGTGACTTATGGTTTCTTCTATTGTTAATTATCCTAACTTACATCCTTTACATCTAAAAAATATATTTTTGTTATCTTTATGGAAGTAATGTCTTTATTATTTTCTTGTATTTTTTCACTAAAATTTATGACTAAATCTACTAATGTGTTCAACTGTTTGTCTTCATTAGAAATTACTTAAACAT
The DNA here is from genome assembly GCF_019175385.1 of Lycium barbarum. Taxonomy (NCBI): domain Eukaryota; kingdom Viridiplantae; phylum Streptophyta; class Magnoliopsida; order Solanales; family Solanaceae; genus Lycium; species Lycium barbarum. Next base: position 17,888,489 of record NC_083342.1, read on the forward strand.
AATATTCATATAATCACAAAATAATTTACATAATAGGGAGATTAGTATCCATGGGAGCAAATCCATACAATTTTACTAATAAAATACATACTTCTTCTTATCATGTAGTTATATTTCTAATTAATTTTCTGTCTATCTCCCAAAAGTTTCCTTTTTTTTTAATCTATCCTTTATCATTTGGACATTAAAACGGTCTCTTTAAAACCTAGGAATTTACAGGTTAATCCATCGAGGTTATTAAGAAGTTAAGAGAATAACATTAATTTATTTGAAAACAACATTAATTTCTTGTTTTGTCCTTTGAACTTTTCTTATTGAAATAACATGATAAGAAGAAATATAGGAGTGGGGAAGTACCGAGTAGAATTGTTAAAAATTTATTTGAAAACAACATTAATTTCCTGCTTTGTCCTTTGAACTTTTCTTATTGAAAGAACTTATTTTTTTTTAATCTGGACTCTGTCCAGTGACGAATCTTGTTATACTGTTCATCTCTTTCTCTTAACTTTTATTCTTAATAACAGTCTTATTTAACCACACCCTAGTAACCACGGCCAACATTGTCTTTTATCATTTGGACATTAAAACGGCCTCTTTAAAACCTAGGAATTTACAGGTTAATCCATCGAGGTTATTAAGAAGTTAAGAGAATAACCATATACTAAGAATAACAAATTCATGATGACAAGGAAATTACTTAAACATAATATTCATATAATCACAAAATAATTTACATAATAGGGAGATTAATACAGAAAACATAGTAAATAAACTTACATGGTTTGAAAAAGGAGAGAGGTTTCCCTTTCGGGGAACCCCAAAAACTATTTCACACTAGGGGGTAGGTATTAAAAACTTAATACTATTTTACAATAGGAGTTTATATTACAAAGGTTTTTGACTAGGCAAAGGATTGGAGCATTTGATGAAAGCGAAGGGGAATATGGAAGTTTTCTAGGGTTCTTGATTATATGCTTGTCTTGTTCTGCTTTTGTTTGGAAAAATCTTTCCAAAGTCTCTTTAACTATACTTTCTATGTTGTCATTTTTTTTCTTTTTTGCAAGTATGTTTTTCTTGGTAGAAGTAGCTCCTTGCGTGAGTGTCTTTGGTAGTCTTCGTCTTGTCTGGAGAGATGAACATCCCTCATCTTCATTTTTTGGCAAAGTGACAGCCATCAACGAATTTGATGAGTCTTTACCGGCTACCGTTTGAACCGGACTAGTTGTATCTTTATCCGATACAGTGGATCTATTTGCATTCATTGGGGAATACACCACCCGTCTCATCCATTTTATATATATATATATATATATATATATATATATATATATATAAAGAGAAAATTCTAGAAAAATCTGTCCCGATCATATTATACAGACACTTATACGGTCCGTATAAGTGACCATATTTCACCATCAAGAAATTTCCCTTCCTGTTAAGGTTATACGGAACGTATAAAGTTATACAGACCGTATAAGTAGTCGTATAACTCCACTTTTCTGAAATTATTTCCGTCGTTTCGTTTGATCTCCAATCCTTATGGAACCTTCTTAGCACTTGTTTAACACTTCATTAAAAATCTAAGGATCATCATAACTCTTCCTCAAGACATCATTAAGTCAACATTAGTTCGGTACTTTGAAAAACCCTTCCAAAACACGACTTATACCTTGCATTCTTCGTCGAACTTTCTTCTCTTGCTTCAAATGTCTTTGGAATCTTAATTAGAACCGTTAAGTACTCCTTCTTACATGTAGGGACATCACGTACTTCTTACCCTTCTTTAGTCTGTCTACCACATGACGACATGAAATTTTTTTGAGGTGTAACAGGACCATTCAGGTGCTCGAGGATATTTTGAGGGCTTGTGTTATAGACTTTGGTGGTCATTGGGATCATTACTTGCCATTGACAGAGTTTGCGTAAAACAACAGTTATCACTCAACTATCGATATGGCGCCTTTTGAGGCTTTGTATGGTAGGAGATGTAGGTCGCCAATTGGCTAGTTTGATGCATCTGAGGTTCGACCTTGGAATAGGGATCAATTGAGAGAGTTTCTTAAGAAGGTGAGGGTCAGTCAGGCCAAGCTTTTAGCAGCTTATAGTCGACAGAAGATGTATGCGGACCGGAAGGTTTGAGATTTAGAGTTCGCCATTGGTGATTTGGTTCTATTGAAGATTTCACCCATGAAGGGTGTTATGAGGTTTGTAAAGAGAGGTAAGTCGCGTCCGAGGTATATTGGGCCATTTGAGATCCTTGATCGTGTGAGCAATATTGCTTATGAGTTGGCCTTGCCACTAGGCTTGGCAGGCGTTCATCAAGTTTTCCATATGTCTATGCTGAAGAAATATCATGTCGATGGTACTTATATTGTTCGTTGGGACTCGGTATTTCTTGATGAGAATTTGACTTACGAGGAAGAGCCTATTGCGATTTTGGATAGGCAGGTTCGAAAGTTGAGGTCTAAGCAGATAGCTTCTAGTGAAATGAAAGCTGCTTATGGAGCTACGTTGAATGCCAAGTTCAGTCGCTACCAACCCAAAAAGAATCTTGATCATCTCAATTGGATCACAGTACGAGGTGTGGATGTTGATTGCTCGACTGATAAAATTGATATGATCATCTTTGAGCAAAGGGAGGGTGACCCAATTGGCGGATGGCCCCCGCATACTTTTGAATATGATGACAGGATCAAAATTCTATCAGACCAGAGTGCTTAGGTGGCATCCGTTATTGCATCTGGAACACCAGAGTAGATTGACCCAGCAGTTGGAATTCATAAGAGCACGATAAATCTCGAGGCGAAATTCTGGCTATCTCTAGTGTCCTCAAGGGTGAAACCATCAAAGAATGACACTGGTATCTCCATTGAGAAGTGTATCCTGATTGCTTCCCTCATGTCCGAGTTTATTGTCGTCGTGGGGCTGATTATAATGGATGAATTGAAAGATCGTGCCACATAGACAAATAGGTTACTCCCCATCCCATGCCTTATCACAAAACTATGTCGGAGGGCAGAGGTGCGTACGATTGATCGGTTGGATAGAATAGTAAAGGCTGAGCAGACAATTGATATTACCAGGCTAGAACCAGGTAGAAAAAAGAGAAAGAGGATTGATGAGCAGCCAAGGGCCTCGATTATTGAGCTTGATCCTCACATCATTGACACATAGAGTAAGGCCATTGTTCCAGCTGCGGCTACTCTGAGTTCTGGGCACTTAATGGTTCCCTCCACTTCTTCAAGGCCCGAGCCTTCGACTGCCCCAGCTACTACTTCAGGTCCTGCTTCCTCCATTCCTGTGTCTACTTCAGTTGCTCGAGGGCAGGGTATCACTAGTGAGGGTATGCGATTGATTAGAGCGACAGATGGCAAGGTGAATTAACTTGTGAACCACATCCCAAACTATGTCAAGAGGCAATAGAAGTAGCTATGAGACCATATTCAGATACATTCAAAGAGGTCAGACGAGATAAGAGCAGATTAAGGGGCGTGTTAAGGCGATTGAGCTCAAACTTGAGCGCATCGACGGTAGTGGCGATGATGGTCTCCCAGCTATTCGAGCGGACTTAGCAAAGGACAAGGCTGATATTAAGAGGCTAAAAATCCCTGACATGGAGCGCAGTGCACTCATTCTACCATCGGGCACGGACCAATGCTCTATTGGGCCCACCAGACCACTGGATGATGAGTTGCCTGAGGGGGAAGAGGAGAACGTGGATAAAGAAGAGGAAACTGAGTAGGAGGGGAGTGAGGAAGAATCAAAGAATGAGGGTGATGTTGATCAAATTAGCAAGAGATTAGGGAGATCCCACAATGAAGCATTCGTAGTGGGTGTTGATGAGAACGATATAGACACCTTTATGGAGATGCACCAGTCCCTTGAGACACAACATGGGGTTGGCAGCACGAGTATTGATACGGTGCCACCACACCCTCGGGGGGATGGAGCTGGTACTTTCTCCGCTCCCCCGACTGATATTCCACTCCCACAGCCAGTCGGTCCTAAGACCTTCACACCTTTGTCTACGGAGCCTTTGAGTAGTGACCCTGCTGATACTGCACCTATGGTTGTCCCACCTTTGGAGATCCTTCCTGCTCATCAGACTCCCCTTCTACACATGGAGTCTGACGTTGCTCCCCCAAACTCTACTCAATAGGATGCTTGAAGCGCCCCAGGGAGCTACTCACCTCCTGTTTTATATTTAATGCATTGGGGACAATTGCATATTTATTTTATTGGGGGTGGGGGCAGCTCATGTTTTGAGGTGTTGGTAAGGTGGATGTTTTTGGCGCTCTTAGGTTTTCTTTGCCAATGTTCTTTCCCGAGAGTTTTTTTATTTTATGTTGAACCTGGATTGTTTAGGTTGTTGTGTTTGTTCGAGTATAACAAAGTGTTTTGACTTATATGGTGATGGTTTAATCAGTTTATGGCATGTACTTGTGTTATATTTTTAAAATATAACTCTCCAAAATGTTTTAGTTGTGCAGAAGTATTTAAAAGTGAATGATCAACTCGCATGACTCATTTGGTGACATTATGCTCATTATAAACCGAATTGTGAATGATTGATGCCTTGAAGTGCTAGGTTGGGAAGTGAATCCGAAAATAGTGAAGTGATCCATGTGCCATGTGTTGTGAGGTGTGGTTATTCTAGTCTTGTGCATGAGTGTGATCTAGAACTTGGCCGAAAAGTGTTTCAAGGCAAAATTTTAAACAACGCTTGGTTTGAAATAGTATTTTAGGCTTTCCTTGGACCGTTTCTAATCCTTAAATTTTCTACCCTTTGCATGTTTTCCCTAGTCAACCCCTTTTGAGCCTTGAACTTTTTGTTTGACACCCATATTACAAGCCTTACCCATTTGTTCTTATTGACCTATCTTTTGGCATCATACCTCCCTAAGTGATTTAAAATTGAAAACATCGGCTAAAAGCCTAAGTTTGGGGGTGGAGATTGGTAATTGGTGATGTGGAAGTCACTTAAGAGGTGAAAACATGAGAAAATAAATAAATAAAGCAAACACAAAAGCAAAAAGAGGGTTTCTTGCCAGTGAAATAAAAGTTGTGAATAAAGGGATGACTAGTTGGTGACATGAAAAGATAAAGAAATTGGTGAATAAGTTGAAGGAAGCGTGTTTTGATAGATGAAAATTGTAGTGCTTAGGGAGGTTCTGAGTCACCATATCCAAAGTTTACCCTACCTTAACCAAAAGCCTACAATATAACCCGCAAGTCCTAATTGATTTCGAACAAAGTGTGTTTACATTAGTGGAGAAATGCTTTAAGTGCAAGCCTATGGTATCTCATTTGTGCACTTGTACATCTTTTGTGAGTGTGAGTTGTTCTCTTCTCCTTCGTCTTTTGTCCCTTGTGTTGTTGTAAATGTGTATGTTTTGGGACTTTCTTTAGTCTTTTGTGAGGCCATCTGGACTGCAACACTTAATGAAAGAATTACTTCTCAGCTTAGGATTCTAGGCCACTTCCTTAAGGCTAATAGCATTGTGCCACCGAGTGAAGTGGTTAGTTAATCCTCAACTTTTAAGTGAATGCACCATGTCTTGCAAAAAATAAGAATGAGGGTAATCATATCTTAAATGCATGCTTGTAACTGATCACTATCACCATTGTAGCCATTGTCATTTGGAAATGCTTGAACATTTATCATGTGGTTATAGTTTTGTCTAAGATGCTTGAGGACAAGCAAAAGTTTAAGTTTGGGGGTGTAGATGTGCCGTGAAATTACGGCACATTCGATGCTAATTCTTTAGACTTTTGTGACTCTTCAAGTACTTTTAGTGTTACTTTTCTTGTGTTCATGTCATTTTGTAGGATAAGATGTTCGGAGAGTATAAGGGAGCAAAACAGGCCAAGGATGAAGGAAAGCATGACCTGCGGTTCGCAGGTCATACATGTGAGATGCAGATGGAACGCAGAAGGTGATAGTCATTTTTGACAAATTGAGAATTGGAAGCAGCACCTACGAGACACAGGTTCCACTTGCGAGACATATATAATGTCGCAGATGCTGCAACTCATTCAATGAAGAACGCACCACCTGTGGTTTGCAGGTTGAACATGTGACACCACCTGCAGCTCACATGTTATGCACGCAGGGGTATTTGTGTCCAAAACTGATGCACGTTTTTTGGGATGTTATAAATACTCTCCTAGGGTTTTGTAAAATATACTCAAGATTCAGTTTTTGTCTCTTTGTAGTAAAAGGTTAAAGACTTTAAGAGAGGAATCTTGCACTTTTTGTCTTCTTCTTTATAACTCATTGTAAGCTTTGTGCATATTTACTTTACTCTTGTCTTTTATTTAATGAAAATGAGTAGCTAAACCTATTAGCTAAGGTTGTGGGACCAATGTATTATTTATGTGATTAGGTTTTGCATTCAAACTCCATTTGTGAGTTAAAGATGTTTTTCTATTAACTCTTCAAGCTCTAATGACTTTTAATGGTGAGCAACATTAATTGTGCCTAAATACTTTTCCTTTACTTGAGAAAGAAAGTAAAAGTTAGGAAAAAAAGTTAGATAGCAAGGATTTGGGGCTTCAAATAGCTTGAACTAGAGATAGGAAGGCTAACTTGAATAAAATGGGTGTTCACATTTTCTACATTCTAAGGCTTGAGAAATCTTAGTAATCACATTTATCAATTTGGTCGAGAGACTTTTGATAAATCTATGTAGCCCATGTTTAATTACATCTAGACATATAGATGAGTTGGATTGATACCCATTTGCATTACTTTCCTTTTGGGACCGCAACCTTAGTGCTTTTACATAATTGTTAAATCGAACGTAATATTTCTCTATGTAGCGTGACAAATATTAAAACCAACATTATTTACACCCCTCTCCTAGAAATATAGACTATTAGCCACGCGTTACACTTATAACGTATATTTCTTCGGTGTATTCCCTCTGGGATTCGACCCCAACCTTGTTGGGTTCTATATTTGACAACGACCGCTTACTCCTAGTTTAAAAGGTGCAATATGGGCGTATCAGTAAGCGGAGATCTCTGAATCAGAAAAACTCTTTTGTTTCCCCAACTTCGAATCATTTCTTCCCATTCACCAAATTCCTAACCTAGAGAGCATTGTGGGCGATTTTGAAGAGATTTTGGATGAAATCATCTTGGGGGTAAGTTCCTTTGCTTTATTTTGTGTTTTATTTATGGTTCAAGTTTAGATTCCATGTTAGTTTCATGAATGAGATTTTGGGGAAGATGGGTTAGGAACCCCAAAAATCTTTTATGATTTTTTTGCATTTCTAATGAGTTTTATGGGGAGATTTCTTAGATTCTAGGGTTCTAATCATTGGGGAATTAGATATTAAGTTGAATCTCTTCCTATTCTAGGGTATAAATATATGGAATTTGGGGTTTTCCTTATTTGATGTTATTAACGCCAATTGGGGACTAATTGATGCTGATAATGAGTATTAGACTTATTAAACTTCGGATTGACCTTTTCCAACTTATAATTTCGCATTTTACCCTTGTAAAGCCGTAGTCACATTTTTAGGATTATTTTGGGGTTTTCTGAAAATGTGTGTGTGTGTGTGTGTGTGTGTGTGTATATATATATATATATATATATTGTTAGATTTGTAGTCTAATATAAATCGTCTGATTGTTAGACTTTGAGCGTTCGGAGGCACTCCAAAAGGGAAAAACCCAGGTTTGACGGTTCGAGGCTCGTGCTCGGCATCGAGGTAAGCTATGGCTTACCTTTGTTAGACTTTGATTAGCGATTTGCATATGTTACGTAGTATTGACGGGGAAAGCAAGATAGGCCTTCGGGCATGGTGTGGAATGGTGATCCAATTAGGTTGGTATGACTTCTGATTATGTGGGCTTGTCGCTGTTATTTACGCAATTATTGATATTTGGTGTACTTGATTACGTGATTGTGGTGTTGTGGGATGTGCTAGATGTATTGTAGCATTGAAATTGAATATTTGATATGTTTTCATGATGATTTGATAATTTATGCAAGGATTGAATTGAGTTATGGTGCTTTGTGATCTCTATATCATATTCCTTGACATTGATTGCATTTGATTTCTTGTTCTTGCATTCATACATTCGTTCATGATGAAAGAGTTGTGGAAACAGTTTGATGAGAAAGTTATGGAAATGTTTGGAAAGGAAAGAAAGAGAAAGATGAAAGTTTATTGATATTGCTATCGATCCGATGTATGTGCGGATGTATAGTGGCAGAGTCATATCTGGGCTTCGTGCGGAGTGACTAGTACATGGACGCCGCGAGTCACCCATGGGTCATGACTATTGAGACGTTGATATTTCCGTCATTAGCATGTGTGTACAGGTTTGATTTATTGGCCATTGCATTGCACGACATTCATCTCATTTGCATTGCATTCCTCATTATCCCATTGTACATTTGATTCATTGGATTTGTTGGTTGTACTTGTGTTGTGGTTTACTTCGAGTAATAATTGAGGAGTTGACAGACTTGTTGTAACGACCCGTTTTGTCGTTATAGTTCTTTCGGCATTTTTGCCCGTTTCTGAGAATTGATTAGCTCGATTTTGACCCGAGAGGACCGTTGATACGCTTTCCGGGGTGTTTAGACCGAATTCGGGCAACTTTGGTGAAAATAAAGGCTTAAAGTGAAAAATGGTTGACCTAAAGTTGACTTTTGAGCAAACAGACATTTTTCAAAATTCCGTCGACTTCGAGAGGTCCAGATGGTTCTTTAGAACTTGTATGGGTATTTGGTTCGGTTCTCAATGCATTTGGATGCATTTCGGGACTTAGGATGGGAAATTGGAATTAAGGCATTGGGGGTTGACTCAGTCAATGAGGCCCCCATTGGAAATTTCGAGACCACGAGCGCGTTCATAACGTAATTTTGTGTTGGTCTGTGTGTTTAGTTTGTGAACAGATGGCCTCAGGAATAACCCGGGATTTCGATTGAAGACTTAGAAAATTTGGGGATTTCTGGTATCTGGTGCCCGCAATGGCGGCACCGCTGTAGCGGTGTGATGACCGCTGGGGCGGCCATGTGTAAGGTTGGCCTTACCGCAATGGCGGTATCTCAGCCGTCGTAGTGGCGCCGCTGCAGCGGCATCTCTACCGGTGTGGCAGTGACGGGCAGTTATATTTCGTTAAATGTGTCTTAAATAAGTCCTAGACCCTCATTATTCTCATCTCGATATTTGAGCTTGGGGAAACTATTCTTGGAGATAATTTGAAGAAATTCTTGGAGATAAAACTTGCCTAATCCTTTACTCTTCATTAATCACAATCATCTTAGATTTTTCCCTTCCCTTTAACAATCCCTTAGAGATGGAATTTGAGAGAGGGTTTTGGAAGAACATTTTCCTAAATTATTAATGATAAATTGGTGATGTTCATGCTAGATATTGACTAATCTAAGATTATTAAACATATATCTTCCACTTTTAACATTGAATTTCGGATTTGGAGACTTAGGGTTTATACCCAATTTGGGGGTTTTTGCTTGAAATCAGATTTAGGCCAATTCTTGAGTTAAATCAACAATTAGTGGTTGGGTTATGATCACCTAGTACTTAATTTGGTATTTTGCCCGCGAATTTCCCGTTTTGACCTTGTGGGCCTGTTTCCCCAATTTCTAGGGTTAAAATGGACCTAGTTGATATCATAGTAATATTAGTATCATTCATTATGATTTCTAATATAGAATTCGGTTATGCTTAGACTACTTTGGTTCTGAGCTTCAGAGGAAGGGCAAGGCAAAAGAGTGACTTGTTGGTGTTGCGGTTCGACAGTCCAGGTAGGTTATAGTTTACCTTTGGTGAGACTTCCTATAGTGAATCACATATTTAGATTATGATGTCGGAGACAGCAAGTGAACCTCCGGGTATGAAGTCAAGATGGATATTGCTTTAGGTTGGGCCCTGATATGTGTCGGGACTAGTCACCCCGTTATGTGTGCTTTGATTGTTCAATACTGTTGGCTTGATGCCACGTGTAGTTGGTAGATATCGACTTCTGATTTATCGTCTGGATTTGGATAAATTGACATACCATGTTGGTATTTATACTCGGATATATTTTTGGCGTACCCACTGTTGGTACTTGACTTATTGATATATGTTGGCATACCCACTGTTGGTATTGTGATGTGATACTTGTTGGCATACCCCGTTGTGGTACTTGTGATATTGAACATGATCGATTTACATATGCATTACACGCATTCTCTCATATTCATGCATGGCCGATACTCGGTGATGATTCAGTATCATTGATTGAGAGAAATTGATATTGATAAACTCTTTTACTTGCGTGATTATAAAATGCCGATGTCCGAAGATCCATTTCGGAATCGTTGTTATATGAAACTAATATATTGATGAACTCTTTTATTTGAGTGATTGTGAGAAGGCCGATGACTGAGGATCTATTCCGACATCGTTGTTGCATGGCCGATTCCGATGTTATTCCGCAATCGTTGTTAGTGCATGGACTCCGCGGGTCCCCCAGGTAGTGCCGGTGAGACTCCCCATGTGAGCAATTAGCCAGGGTCTCATTTGTCTGTTGGGCAAAGATCCGGGATGGGTGGCACTTAGACTTTGCGAGTCACGCTGGGTTGTGCTACCGAGACGTCGATATTTCCGTCCGGAGTACATGCGTACACCTCATTTGCATGGCATAGCATCACATTCATACCATTATTGCACTGCATTATGACTTGATTTGAGACATTGATGATTGAACTATGATGATTGGATTGGATCGGATATACTCAGACTTGACAAATTCGGGTTTAGATGTTTACATAAGTGATGACGGATACTCGGTTGCGATTATATTGTCTTATACTTGTTAGATTCCTTGCTTATCCGTTTTATCTTCTGAATTGTGTTAACTATGCTTAGTCGGCTGATGATGCCTACCAGTACTGTTGTTTGTACTGACCTGCACTTGCTGCATTATTTTATGAATGCAGAGTACCAGGTTGGATCTACTTCTCTGACCCGTGGCTGAGCGACTCTTCAGCTTCCACTCGAGTTTCCAGGGTGAGCATGGCGTCCGCTGTCCTTGAAGACTTTCTCATTTTATGTCTTACTTTTATTCCAGAGAGATAGATATTTTGTATTAGTACTTCCAGATTGTATTATCCTCCCTAGATGTTCTTGTATTATTCAGACTAAATCCTGGGGGGTATTTACTGTCTTCAGCACTTTTTACTACTATCCATCTATATATATCGTGAGACTTACGTACCTGTTGTTTCCGCCACTTAATTTTCTTCAATTTATGTATTAGTTCATTGTTGGGATAAGGGTTCGCTTACCGAGGTGGGAAGGTAAGTGCCAACATGGCCTAAGCAAAATGGGTCGTGATGCTTGTGGTGTAGAAGCTTAACCTTAGGCTATGACTTGTTTTATGATAGTTGTACTTGATGGTAATTGTTTATCTATTTGTTTGACTTGTTGATTATGTGTTTTCATATGCGTGAACTAATCTTAATCAACCTATGATGCTTACCGGTAAGTGTGTACTGATACTACTCTTGCTGCATTTTTTCTGAGTGCAGAGTTTGAGGCAGGACCTTATCGAGACCCCGATTCTAGCCTTGAGGCTATTTTGCTGAGACTCTGAGGGTGAGCAACCTACCATTCTGCAGCGATGGAGTCTACTAGTCATTCCACTAGATAGTGTTACATATGTATTCAAACTGATGTATTATTCCTATACATGATTTGGATAGTTGTTCTTATACTATGACTTCATTTCTGGGGAGATGTATTATGAGCTAGTATTTTCCGCACATTCAGTATTTATGATATGACTTAGACTTATTATTGATGTTTCATATAATTTATGTTGACTCGTAAAGTGATCAAGTAAATGGTTAAGGGGATGGTACGCCCACCAGGGGGTAGTATGGGTGTCATCACGACTGTAATTTGTGTCGTGACAAAAATTGAGTTTTTGAGATTTTGTTGGTGATCATATGCTTTAGATTAATTGTTAGTACCTATCAAAGTAATGTTTTGTGCTTAAAGTGGACCTTTTTGACTTGGTATAATATTGGTGTACTATTGAGTTGAGTCCTTTGAAGAGAATTGTAAGTTTTGATTTGCTTGAGGACAAACAAAAGTTTAAGTTTGGAGGTTTGATAAGTTGGTATTTTACCAACTTATCTCTTTTTTAATCTTAGATTTTTTCTATATTTGATTGAGAAAGTAGTGCATTTAATGTCGTTTACTTTCATTTTACAGGTTTTGTGTGATTTAGAAGTAACCGGGAAGAAAACAAGTCAAAAGAGACCAAATTGAAGAAAATGAGAAAAGTTGCTAAAAGCGCAAAAAGTGGACGGATCTGTAAATATGAAATTTAGGGTTTATTTTGTCATATTTTGATGTGGAAAAATTGGGAAGCTATAATAACAAGACTTGAGGAAATCGCAAAATTGAAAAGCCACAGGTTATGGGAGCATTAATTTTGAAACGGCTGTCTTTATTTTTTCTTCTTTCTTTATTTATTTTTTAAATCATGGAGGTACAATTAACACCTTAATTTTAATATGTGTCACATTTAACACAATAAAGGAATAATTATAATTAAGAGAAAGAAAGAGTGGGGAAACCGAATGGAGTAGGTCAAACATTTTCCGTGACTGTAAAATAATTATTGAGGTATAATGAGATGTATTAAATAGGATAAAAAAGATTTTTTACTCTATAGAAACATGAGCATGTTTCTATAGAGTTTCGTCGCACCACTCAATTTAAAAAAAATAAAAATGGATCCCTTACTAAAAAAATAAAGCAATATAAAAATTAAAAAAAAAAAAAAAAGGAAAAACAGTAGACCCCACCACCTCTAAACTCATGTTAAAAAAAAAAAGATAGATCCCATATTAAAAAAATCAAGCAATATCAAAAAAAAAAAGTGATCACCATATTAAAAAAAAAAAATTCTATAGAGTTTCGTCATCAGTCACCACTCAATTTAAAAAAAAAAAAAAGTGGACCCCATAGTAAAAAAATAAAGCAATATAAAAAAAAAGAAAAAAAAAAGGTGAACCCTACCACCTCCAAACTCATGTAAAAAAAAAAAGATAGATCCCATATTAAAAAAATCAATCAATATAAAAAAAAAACGTGCACCCCATATTAAAAAATCAAACAATATTCATGTAATTTCCAAAGTATCCCTATTAAGTCAATAATGGTGGATTCATTGTCACATGCGTATCAACCCATTAGTGGGAGCAAATAAAATTATTATACATCAAAAAATGTGGACCAAATATTATTGCTTTTCTTCAAAAGGTTAAGTAGTCAAATCATACAATTTCCTTTCTTTTCTTATATTAGCCTAAGATCTAATCTAGATATTTAACTGTTATATTTGTTATTCCGCCATGTCATTTATTTGTTATGTTTACTAAAATAAATATACTTAAAATATTTATATTTTAATATAAGATAGAATTTAATTACTTTTTCATTTTCATTCTTACTCTAATAAATGTGAAAAGAGATTAATGTCGTAAAAGAAAACATAATATTAAATAGAGATCAAATAATAAATAAGGTAAATTAGTCAAATTATAATTCTAATTGACGTTTCCTTAAAAAACTGTGCAAAAGACAACATGACAAGTAAAATGAGCTAAACCAAGAATATTCACCAAAAATTAAAAAATAGTAGTTCTTCGTTCAAATAGAAAATCAAATTTCTACTTTGTTTCGTTTTAAACATGTAAAATTGATTTAATGATTTGAATTACAATTATCCAAATCAAAATTTGATAAAAAAAATAATAAGTATTATTTAGGTCCAATCACCATACGTTAACAATAGAATATTTTACACCTTTAAATTACTCGAATTAAAATTCAAAGTATCAACTGATGCTTAAATATTGCTATTGTTTTGTCTCAAAGAGAGAAAAATAGTTTCCTTTTAAACAAGTATTCTCTTTTAAAAAGTATTAATAAATTTTTGCAAATTTTATATTCACAGCAAACACTAATATAATAAAGTTTTAGATACGGAGCACAAACTACAATGTTATATTAATCGTGTTTTGAACATAATATATATATGTTATATCCCGTATTTTGCACATTCGGATATTTCAAGATAATCGCGATAGGTTAAGGGCAAGGCTACTTTTTCCGATTTTATTTTAGTGCACAAGTTGTTTATTAGTGGTATGGAAATATTGAGAAAGGCTAGGGGTAAAAAGGGGAAAAATTCAAGAAGGTTCATGACTAGAGCCACAAGTGGGCGTGTGGCTATGTAGGTCCCACCCATGGCTTGGCCAATTAACTCAAGCCATGAGTGGGGGCATGTGTCCACCTTATATTTGTAGGAGCTATATATATATAGATAGTGATGACAACTACAAGACATATTCATCTTCACAACTCAAGAAACTTGGAGAAACTTCAAGAAAAAGAGGAGCCATATTCGGCCATGGCTAGACGAATTTGAGGCCATAAAAGTTGATCAAAAAATAATAATTTTCTTCTAGTATTTCAACCAATTGGAAGACCCTTATTAACGGGGGAGTAGTTGTTGGAGCAAGCAAAGCATTCATTTGTGCAATTTACCAACCCTAGCCAAGTTGAGAAGTGAAAGGGCAAAGGTAAGGTTTAATTTCCTTTTCTATGTGATAGGGATGGTTCGTGAGTGTTGTAGTATGTAGAAATGGATGAAATTCATGAAATATGTGTGTGTGGGTTGTGGCCGTGTAGGGGCTGCCTTGGTAAGATGTGATGAATTGATTTTATTTAATATTTTTGGTTGTTGTTGTTGTGGATTCCATGATGAAAATGAAGGTTTGATGGCTTAAAATGAAGTTGTAATCGTTGTGGGCTGTTGTAGAAGTTAATGTGACGTTAGTATGGTTTCTTATATTCGCATGAAAGATGTTGTTAACGTGTGGTTGTTGGTATAATTCATGAACTTGGAAGCGGGGAATGTGTTGTTGTTGTTCTTATTGAGTTTGGAAGATTGTGAATTGGGTTGTTGTGGTTAATTTGAATGTAAATGAAATGTCGTCGAATTATGTAGAAAGGGTTGCTAACGTTAGAATGCATTTTGAATTAATTGTTGAAGTTGAAAATATGATTGTTGGTATTGTTGTTGATGATTTGGCCGAGTTGAATTCTCGGGGTTGGTTGAATTTACAGGGGAAATGCTGCCCGAATTTCTGTAGGTGAATTGCTAGCTTAGAATCGGATTCCTAAATACCTATAGCTAATGTTTGCTATCTTCTGACGTTGTTGTAGATCTTGGGAAAACCGGGACTTAAGTTCGGATTAGCTTAGGAAGCGGGCAAGGTATGTAAGACTTACCCTTTCTTTCTTTTGGCATGTCCTAGAGCTAAGTAAGGTATGACACGCACCTTGGGGTAACTCTATTCTTTAATTCCGAGCTTATTTACGATTCTTATTCACTTCTTCACACGAGTATACTTAATATAGTCGAGCTTATTGTATGATTGAATAACGAGCAAAGCATAAAGAGTTCCTGTTCCTAAAAGGGTTCTATAAGGATTAATGTCCCTAACTTTCATAGGCAGTCTCAGATTGCTTTGGAACGTTCGTAGAGGTTTCTGTAAGGCATAATGTCCATAACTTTCTTGTGCAAACTCAGATTGACTCAAGACGTGCTTATGATCCTTCAAGTGTCGATTAATGTACTTACCTATTGAGTCCTAAAAACTGATTTATATGCATATGGTTTCTCACTACTCTGCTCGTGCATGCCTCAATATATCTTTCACTGAGTCCCGGGCCAGGACACATTCTCGTGCGCACTCCACTGCATTGTTCACCGAGTCCCTCACTAGAGGGCCGGGACACGTTATATGTATATGATGATATGATGACATGATGATATGATGATACGGGGATGACGGCCAGGACGACATATGATGACTCTATTCACCGAGTCCCTCACTAGAGGGCCGGGACACGTTATATATATATATGATACATGATGTTGGCATGCATGACTTTATCTACCGAGTCCCTCACTAGAGGGCCGGGACACGTTATATATATATATATATGATATATGATGTTGATATGCATGATTTTCATTTCATAAGGCAAGTGTATTGATGTTTTTAACAGTCATACTTGTTTCTGGTAAGTCTCCATTTTAGTTATGATCCTCTTTACTGTATTTCATGCCTTACATGCTCAGTACATATTCCGTACTGACCCCCTTTCTTCGGGGGGACTGCGTTTCATGCCGCGCAGGTGTATACAGATGAGTAGAGGGTATTGCTAGAAGATGTTCCAGCTGGATTGACGAGCTCCATTTCTTTTCGGAGTGTTGCCGAGTCAAAGTATCTACGTTATGGTGTATAGCATGTTAGAGACTTTGCAGACGGAGTCACGTATATAAGATGTCAGTCTTGTAAGCGGCTCTGCAAGCCGACGTACCATTATGCATTATGTTACAAATTCCATATGATTACAGATTTTACTTGACTTGAGAACGACGAAAAGAATGGTTTTGACAAGTTTTTATTATGCATTTCATTTCGTAACTTAAGAGTCCAGTGAGGTTATGAACATAACGAGAACTAATGGGGTTCGCTCGGCTCTGAGTATGGGGTCGGGTGCCCATCATGCCCTATCAAGAATAGGGTGTGACAATATATATATATATATATATATATATTCATAAAAACAGTGCAAACTTATGTATGTTTATTAGCAATATAAAATATATATATTATTACTACTCAAACATAACTACATACACATAGATACACTATAATCTAAAGTGTTGGACGTCTAGTATAGATATAAATACATGATTAAGAGAGTTAAAGGAGTAGCATTTAAGTTTTTTTTTTAATATAGCACATAAATAAAAAAATAAAAAAATGTCAAAAAAAAGGAGAAAAAGATAAATGTGTTTCTTGACCAAAGAGAGGTGCCACATCACTCTTTTTGCCTAACTTTATAATATGCTCCTTCCGTTAACCTTTATTTGTCCATTATGAATTTTGTATACCCCTTAAAAAATAAAATAATAAATGAAGTGTATATTTTACCATGATATCCTTATTAATTGGTGTATGACTTCTTAATGGATTTGAAAAATGATTTGGAATGAATAATTAATGTTAAGGTAAAATAAAATAAATAAATTATTTTTCTCTTGATATACAAAAATGAACATTACAGTTCTCCTCTCTCTAACTTTCTCTCTCCTCTCTCTCCTCTTCCCTTCACCATTAGATCTTAGATTTAGATCAGATTAGATCTGATATCTGATATTTCAGATCCTTTTCCGGCCACTATCACATTCAGGTAATACCGGCGACCAGGTAACGCCGGCGACTTTTCCGGCTACATTTACTTTGCTTTCGCTTTTTCCTTTTTCTTCTCCTCTTCTTCTTCTCTTCTACTTTTTTCCCTTTTTATCTGCCGGATAGCCGCTGCTCAGTCGCCGGCGAATTTTTTCGGCAGCTTTTCTAGTTTTTTTCGCTGTGAACAGTACCCCCGGCGTGAACAGTGATTTAAGGGATCAGGTGGTGGAGGTTAAGAGAGTCAACGATAGGATGATGTCGATTAAGGTGATCGTTGAAGGGACCACTTTGAACATTATTAGTGCTTATGCGCCGCAAGCGGGCTTACGCGAGGAGGAGAAGAGGCGCTTTTGGGAGGATTTGGACGAGTTAGTGGGAGGCATACCGCCTACTGAGAAACTTTTCGTGGGAGGGGATTTCAATGGGCACATCGGGTCTATTTCGGGAGGTTATGATGATGTGCATGGAGGCTTTGGCTTCGGGGACAGAAATGGAGGAGGAGTTTCACTTTTGGATTTCGCAAGAGCTTTTGGGTTGGTGATAGCCAATTCGAGTTTTCCAAAGAAGGAACAGCACTTGGTAACCTTCCGTAGTTCGGCGGCTAAGACTCAGATAGATTTTTTACTTCTTAGGAAGGATGATAAAGGTTTGTGTAAAGATTGTAAGGTCATTCCGAGGGACAACCTTACAACCCGACATAAGCTCTTGGTGATGGATTTAGGGATCAAGATGACGAGGAAGAAGAGGGTCGGGGATGATCGACCTAGGATCAGATGGGGGAGTTTGACCACGGCTAGTGCCCTGGAGATGGAAGAGAAATTGAAGGATATGGGGGCCTGGGATAGTAGTGGGGATGCGACCAGTATGTGGGATAGGACGACTAGTTGTATTAGGGTTGTAGCAAGGGAAGTGTTGGGAGTCTCGACAGGTAGTCGTGGTCGGCATCGAGGGGACTGGTGGTGGAATGGAGAAGTGCAAGGGAAGGTGGAAGCAAAGAAGATGGCGTATGCGAAGCTGATAGAAAGCAAGGATGAAGTGGAGATGTGGACGAATAGGGAACTTTATAAGATAGCGAGGAAGGAGGCGAAGTCGGCGGTTTCGACGGCAAAAACGGCAGCTTTTGAACGCTTCTATGCTGAACTAGAAGAGAAAGGTGGGGATAGGAAATTGTTCAGGCTAGCCAGGGTGCGGGAGAGAAGGGCGCGCGATGTGGATCAAGTGAAGTGCATTAAAGATGAGCATGGAAAAGTATTGGTAGAGGAGACTCTCATTAAACAGAGATGGCAGTCATATTTTCACAAACTCTTGAATGAAGAAGGGGAGAGAGACATCGTGTTGGGAGATTTGGAGCATACAGGGAGGCGTCACGATTTTGGGTATTGCAGGAGTATTAAGGTCGAGGAGGTTAAGGGTGCTGTCCGTAGGATGCGCAGGGGAAGAGCGACCGGACCTGACGGGATCCCTGGGGAATTTTGGAAGAGCGCGAGCTCGGCAGGTTTGGAGTGGCTGACTAGGTTGTTTAATGTCATCTTTAAGACGGCAACGATGCCCGAAGAATGGAGGTCGAGCGTAATGATCCCTCTATACAAAAACAAGGGGGATGTCCAGAGTTGCGAAAACTATAGAGGTATCAAGCTACTAAGCCATACTATGAAAGTGTGGGAAAGAGTGGTGGAGATGAGGGTGAGGAGAGGCGTGTCTATTTCAGAGAACCAGTTCGGATTTATGCCGGGACGCTAAACTACAGAAGCCATTCATCTTGTGAGGAGACTGGTGGAGCAGTATAGGGAGAGGAAGAGGGACTTGCATATGGTATTCATCGACCTAGAAAAGGCTTACGATAAAGTTCCAAGAGAAATCCTATGGAGATGTTTGGAGGCTAAAGGTGTACCTGTAGCATACATTAGGGTGATCAAGGACATGTATGAGGAAGCCAAAACTAGAGTAAGGACAGTAGGAGGGGACTCAGAGCACTTTCCAATTGTGATGGGGTTGCATCAAGGATCAGCTCTTAGTCCGTTTTTATTTGCCTTGGTGATGGATAGATTGACGCGACAAATTCAAGGTGAGGTGCCATGGTGTATGCTTTTCGCGGACGACATAGTCCTGATCGATGAGACTCGTAGCGGAGTTAACGCTAAACTGGAGGATTGGAGACATACCTTGGAGTCTAAAGGATTTAAGCTGAGTAGGACCAAGACAGAGTACTTAGAGTGTAAGTTCAGTGAGACACCCCAGGAAGTTGGCGTGGAAGTTAGGCTTGGTGCTCAGGCCATCCAAAAGAAAAGTAGTTTCAAGTACCTTGGGTCTATCATGCAAGGCAGCGGGGAGATTGACGATGATGTCACACATCGTATTGGGGTAGGGTGGATGAAATGGAGGCTAGCTTCAGGAGTGCTATGTGACAAGAAGGTGCCACCACAACTGAAGGGCAAGTTCTACAGAGTGGTGGTTAGACCGGCTATGTTGTATGGGGCGGAGTGTTGGCCAGTTAAGATCTCTCACGTTCAAAAGATGAAAGTTGCCGAGATGAGAATGTTGAGATGGATGTGTGGGCACACTAGGAGTGACAGGATTAGAAATGAGGCTATTCGGGATAAGGTGGGAGTGGCCTCGGTGGAAGACAAGATGCGGGAAATACGACTGAGATGGTTTGGGCATGTGAAGAGGAGAGACATAGATGCCCCAGTGCGGAGGTGTGAGAGGTTAGCCATGGATGGTTTCAGAAGAGGTAGGGGTAGACCAAAGAAATATTGGGGAGAGGTGATTAGACAGGACATGACGCAGTTACAGCTTACCGAGGACATGACCTTAGATAGGAAGGTGTGGAGGACCCACATTAGGGTAGAAGGCTAGTATATAAGTCTCGTTATCTTTCCTTATTAGTAGGCGCATTAGCGCATTATAATTTCTTGTGCTTTGATTTATGTTATTATTTGCTACTTTCTGTACTTTGATTACTCTATTTTATCTGTGCCGCTTTCGTGATTTGCATTTCCATATCACTTTGAATTCCTTGATTATCCTGTTTTACTGTGTCGCTTGCATTATTTCATTGCAATATCGTTTTAAATCTTTTAACCTTATCTGACCCCCTTTTTATGCTTCTATTGAGCCGAGGGTCTCTCGGAAACAGCCATCCTACCTTGGTAGGAGTAAGGTCTGCGTACATTATACCCTCCCCAGACCCCAAGATATGGATTTCACTGGACTGTTGTTGTTGTTGTATACAAAAATGAACAAATAAAAATAAATATTAATTTTTAAAATAATGAATAAATAAAAGTGAACAGAAAAAAACAAAAGTAGTAAAGTGTTATTTTTCAATTTTTTTTTCAGTGACAAATTTCACATTTATTTATATCCAACCGCCTATAAAATTTCGTCCGGAATCTCTCTATACAAAGCTTCTATTTCTCTCTTTTCCTAAAAAGGCTCAAACCCTAACCTTTCCGCTTCCTCCTTCATCTTCCCCTCTCAATTATCATAATATTACAAAAAAAATAAAAAAATGGCAGAAGCAGCTTTGGACATGAGTTTGGACGATCTCATCAAGAAGAATAAAACCAACAGTACCGCAAATAAACCTCGCGGCAGAGGTCGCGGCGCAGCCTCCACTTCCGGTCCCACTCGCCGTTTCCCCAATCGCTCTGCTAATCGATCTGCACCTTATTCCACCTCCAAGGTCCTATTTTTTTAAACATCTAATTAAGAAAATACTCCATAAGTTTCAATTTGTTTGTCTTACTCTCCTTTTTAGTCCGTTACAAAAAGAATTTCTCCTTCCCAGTTCTTTAATTTTAACTTTTCATGTGGCATGTTTAAGATCGCAAGATTAAAGGATATTTAGGTATAATTCTACCTATCTCTGGTTTAAGAACACAAGATTCGAAAGTGTTATGGTCGAGTGCAGCGTACTGATTCTTATCGAGATTGGGTTGGTGTTTAGTGTGGGCAGTCAATTACTTTGTTAAAATTGTTAAATTTCGTCCCAAGTCAAAGCCAAACAAACAAATTTGAAACTGAAACGGAGGGAGTATTGTTTTTTCTCGGTTCCGTTACTTCAAATCTGCGATAAGGAATATTTTTTCCGGATGTTGAACCAGACAAACAAATAGAAAAATACTGATTTTTTCTCGGTTCATCCCTATTAGCACCAAGGGTGTGGCTTAGTTTTTAATGAAGTGGGTTGAGTACCATGAGGTCTCAGGTTCAAATCCAATAGATACAACAAAAGAAAAACAATAGGTTATTTCTTTCAATTTGCGTGCAAACTTGGCTCATACACAGATTCACAAGTGGGGTCTGGGGAAGCTAGGACGAATGCAGACTTTTGTGGGGTCGAGAGGCTGTTTTCGATAGACCTTCTTCTCAAAAGAAAAGGATTTGAAGCATGATATCAAGAAAAATATGACAACAAAAAAATTCAAGTTAAAAAGCAAATGACGCAACACCACGGTTATAAAAAGAATCTCGTCTACGATAAGGAATCTTTTTTTTTTTTTTGTGGATATTGAACGTTCTTGGTGTGGATAAAATTCTTGTATCTGATCCAAGTTGATGGCGGTTCAGGCTCCTGTGGCGGCGTGGAATCATAATATGTTTGCGGCAGATCAAGCTATCGCCTTTGGACAAGCCGGTGGTCGGGGTTCTTCTATAGAGACTGGGACAAAGCTCTACATCTCAAACCTTGATTACGGCGTCTCCAATGAGGATATCAAGGTACTCTCTCCGTCTCAATTTATGAGGCACCATTCGACTAGGCATGAAGTTTAAGAAAAAAAGAAACTTTTGAAATTTGTGGTTCAAAACAAGGCTTAGATACTTGTTTGGTTGTAAATATCTCATTAAGTGTAAAAGGAGAATTTTAAAATTAAATTGTTTCATAGAAAGGCAACATTTTTTTTGGGACATACTAAAAGGAAAGTGTGCCACATAAATTGGTAGCTTTTTTTGTCTCGCCGTTTGATGTGTTAATATCATGTTTTATTAGGTTTTTTGTTTGGAGATTTTAGGGATGAGTATGAGATTTAGGTAACTCCATGTGTAAAAGTAGCATCGTTGGTTCTGAGATTTATTGGGTGGTTGTTGCTGTTATAGGTAAAAAACTGTTATAGAGAGGTAAAATATAACCTAAAGAATCGGTTTTGAGAAAAACTTGGTTGTTATAGAGACGTGCCCTTATATAAGGATGCTGTTATAGGGAGGTCTAACTGTACCTCTAATTGTCTTCTTTGGTATTGGAATAAAACAGGCCAAAAAGGAGAGATTAGTTTGGGATTGAGGCATACTAGTTGTTAATTTGATGTTCAGCGTTTTTCCAATACCAAAGAAGACAATTAGAGGTACAGTTAGACCTCCCTATAACAGCATCCTTATATAAGGACAAGTCTCTATAACAGCCAAGTTTTTCTCAAAACCGATTCTTTAGGTTTCTTTTGCTTCCCTAGTCTCTTTTGGTTACACAGTTAAATTTCTCTCGATCTTTTGTCAAAGTTGTGACATTTTGTTTGCTACTGTTCACATGTATTCATTATTTGTGATGCAATTGTCCTTGTGAGAATAGTAAGATGAGAAAAAGGGAGATGACATGATATCATTGTTAATTGAGTGAGGAGGTAAATAAGATGTGAATAGGAAGCAAAGGAGTTGTGCTAATTTGAGTTAAAAAGGAGATCATGAAATTAACGGAGATGTTGCTAAGGAGGATAGAGTTGCCTGTTAGGGTTGACTAGGTTAAGAAAGACATTGAATTGAAAGCGACTAAGAATAAAAAATGAATTGAAAGCAACTAGATTGAGCTGTCTGAATTTTCACTAACTCCTATGCCTATGAGGAAGCTTGTTACCGTAGGAATTTGTACTTGCATTGGTTTTATGAAAAAAGATGTACTATTATTTTTGCAAGTAGTGTGTGCATTCTGGTTTTGGAGGTTTATTGATTAGCCACCAATATAAGCGTGTAAAGATGTATATGTATTGAATTGCAGGAGCTCTTCACAGAAGCTGGTGGCCTGAAACGCTATGCTATTCATTATGATAGGAGCGGGAGATCAAAGGTATTTTGTTAACCTATACTTCGCACTTTAAAGAAAAAAAATGTTGTTTAGCTGAGATTATTGGAATTGCTTCCTCAGGGAACGGCAGAGGTAGTTTTCTCACGCAGACAAGATGCAATAGCTGCTGTTAAAAGGTACAACAATGTTCAGCTCGATGGGAAGCCAATGAAGATTGAAATTGTTGGAACCAACATTGCCGCTCCTACTGCCCCTTTTCCCAATGTTGCTTTTGGTTTTGGAGATGCTAATGGAGTTTCTAGAAGGTATGCTCCAATATTCACCAGTATTGGTTTAAAATTGATGATAAGTGAAAGAAGCTTTTTGATAAGATTGAGACATCTACCTAGGTGCTAATTGGTTTGATGTGCTTTATTCTGTATGCTGACCATCTGTAAAATTCTTTTACACACTCGCTGATCTCTTGACCCACTCCTTATAAATGTCATCCAAAGAAGAAGTATATATATTTGATTGTGGTGCACATTTTGTTCAGTCGTTTCTGGATGCTGTTTCTGACAGCAAGTTTTATAGGGGTTTTACAAGAGTGGTGACTGTAGTTTAGTAGGAGTAAGAAATTCATGCATATATGATCAAAGTGGAGAAATTAGCGTAGTTTGTTTTGAGTCTGCAGTCAAAGTAAGATAAGTTAATGAATTAACAAAAAATGATAAATGTGTGGAAAAAATTTATGGGTCAAGAGACCATTGTCTCATCATGTCTTTCCTCTTCTATTTGCATACCAAGCATGCTCTCTTCTTTTTCTTTCCCTTCCCTTCTGAGGTTTTTTAAACTAAGGATTAAGGATATTCAGTAAAGGAATTCAAGAAGATTTGTGTTTAATCAAATATGTAGTTTGAAGGTGTGAAATATATTGTTGTTTTAATCACTTTTTTTTTTTTTAAAAAACTGAATTGATGTAGAATCATTTCGTACTTGAGAAGCTCTGAGTTCCATTGGGGTTTTAAGCGCAAAGAGGAAATAAAGCGTGTTTCAGTGTACAAAGGCGGACATGGAGAAAAAAATACAAATACAACAACATACCCAGTAAAATCCCACAAAGTGGGGTCTGGGGAGGGTAGAATGTACAGAGAGCTTACCGCTACCCTAGGTGGTAGGGAGGTTTCCGGTAGACCCTTGGCGCACAAACTGGGAATTCAAAGCAGTATAAAAAGTCATGAAAAAATACTATAAAATCATGAAAAATGTGTATGAAAGAAGGGGGCCGTAACTATCACAAATTAATACAATAATCAAAGTACTTATTCAAAAAAAAAAAAACAATAATCAAAGTACAAAAAACAATAAAAGTATCAGAAATCGAATGGCACGACACTACAAGAATAATACTACGACTACTAGTACGACGATGCTCAGCTAAGGTAATGTTCAACCTTCTACCCTAATTTGTGTCCTTTATAACCCCTTAGCTAAGGTTAGGTCCTTGGTAAGTCGGACCTGAGCCATGTCCTGTGTAATCACCTCTCCCCAATACTTCTTCGGCTAACTATCGTAAAACCGTCCATAAGGAGAAAAATTACAAATATAAATGTTTAATCCAAGACTAATAATTATAACAATGAATAATAAATAAATGAACAAAGAAATTGAAAAAAAAAATCTACGATAAAATGAAATATCAATTGCTACACTCATTGGTAAGGAAAAGTATGTCTTAGAACTTTGATGACGACACTGAAACTTACATTAAGTGAAGCGAAATGCTCAACATGTTTTTAGTATCACTCGGGGCTTAAGCGCGCTTTTGACAACACTGGTTAAGATTTTTATTATAAATATCAAGAATTATTTTTTAAAAAGTAATATTAACACCTACTCCTTACTTCTCAATTTGTTTGACACTTTTCGCTTTTCGAGAGTCAAACAAGTTCTTTGACCATACTATTTTCATATATCTTTTAAATATTTTAAATTATTAATTATGGTGGCTTATAGTACTTCTTACGTAGTTTCTAAATATGTAAATTTTATTTCGAAAAATTTATGAGGACATCAGGGACAAGTTGGGAGTGGCATCGGTGGAGGACAAGATGCGGGAAGTGAGGTTGAGATGGTTTGGGCATGTGAAGAGGAGAGGCATAGATGCCCAGTGCGGAGGTGTGAGAGGTTGGCTTTGGACGGTTTTAGGAAAGGTAGAGGAAGGCCAAAAAAATATTGGGGAGAGGTGATTAGGCAGGACTTGGCGTTGTTTCAGATTACCAAGGACATGACCTTAGATAGGAGGTTGTGGAGGGCTCAGATTAGGGTAGAAGACTAGTAGGTAGTCTCGCTTTTCTGTCGCACTAGTAGGCGTAGCTTTGCTCTACCTTTTATTGCCCTATGTTTCCTGTTTTTATGTGTTGGGTCTTGTCTCTCCATGCTACTTTATCATGACTTCTTTGCCCTTATTTTTTTTTCTCATTTTCGCATTGCTTTGATTTGCCTGTCTGTATCTGACTTTTCTCCCATTGTTTTTTTGTTTTCTTTTGAGCCGAGGGTCTTTCGGGAAACAGCCTCCCTACCAAGTTGGGGTAAGGTCTGCATACATTTAACCCTCCCCAGACCCCACACTGTGGGATTCAACTGGGTATGTTGTTGTGTTCAAACACATGGTCAAAATTAAGAAGTTTGACTCTCGAAAAGTGTCAAACAAATTGGGACAGAGGGAGTAATTCTTTTTGTTAGTTATTTCATTAACATCCCTTTGTTAGCTTCGACTGTCTTTAGTGTATCGAGTACTGGAAGTATTCTTTTTAAAATTAAATCTGATGTCCCTGAAGGGACAATTTTGGAAGTATTCAAGAGGCATTGAATTGGGTTTTTTTTTTTTTTTTTTTTTTTTTTTTTTTTTTAAATTTTTCGTATTAGCACAATCAATTAATTCAAATGTTCGGCCCTTTGAAGCATGCCGTTGTGTTTGACTGTTGAGTACTTTCTGTGGAACACAAAGGTACATAATTATTTAGGAAAGTTAGACGAATGTTGTTGAACAAAAGAAGTGATAGTGCAAAACGGAAGTCAGTGAAGAATCGAGATTGATGCACTTATCAAAAAGATTTTCCATGAAATCTGGTAAAAATAAAATAAAATTGGATTTAGTGTTGGGACTTACCCTCCCTGGTTTAGCCTCCCCACAAACCACTTTTCCGTACTTGATTAAAGGAGCAATATGCTGACAACTATTTAGTACTTAGTCAGCTGATTGGATGATCAGTCCGCTCATGCAAATGATTTAGCTTCAATGACGTAAAAGTTTTGTTGAATAACTTAATCTCAAGTTTTAGTACTGTTTGTATTAAATCCTTAATTGAGTTATTCATTTGGTTTCTTCCTCTCTTTTGATGCTGTTTAATCTAGTTATATGATCTAACTGGATTATGAATGTGGAATTAGTTTCCATTCAATACGTTCTAATCATATCTCATATGTGATAAAACAGTGGTCAAGCAAGAGGCGGTGGTTTTGGGAGGTCACGGGGTAGTAGAGGACGTGGTCATGGGTTTCGAGGAGGCAACAGAGGACGGGGAAGAGGAGCCCGCGGAGAAAAGGTATCTGCAGAAGATCTAGATGCTGATCTGATGAAATATCATACAGAAGCAATGCAGACGAACTGATGGGTCTGGTAGTAATGTTTGCTTCCACATCCATTGCTTAGTGGAGCCACACCAGAGACTCTGTACTTTAGCCTTTTCTTTTCAAGTTGCAAGATAGGAAGTACTTGTAGGAAGATTTAAATCTTATCTGTATGGGAATTGAGCTTCTTCTTTAGTTGTTCCCTTGATTTGGATTTGCGACTTGGGTGGAGTGATTTGTGTAATCTACTCAACTATTTAGTTTTTACTTAAGAAGTGGACGATCAGATTGGAAATGCTAGTCGTTAGCCCATCCCACGACAAGGCTTTGCCAACGGTGGCAGATGCCAGCTGAAGGCGGTGGCCTGTGTCCTGAAGTCGATATGTGGACGTCAAATTGTGAGGTAGTTCTTGTCACTTTATTCTTTGTTGCATGGTTTCACTATTGCAGTTTGTGCAATTAGCTTTCCTCTAAGTTCCTATCCTAGTTGTATCCATGTTTTTATAGTACTCTTTAAAATGCTGTTTACTTAGGAAGCAGGTAGTGGGATCATAATTGGGTGACTAAGCTGAACCCTCTGATTGAATTATGTCTTATTGCAAATATATGGGAAGAGTAAGCTGAATGCTGGTGTTGGCGGGTGGGCAGATTGCTCATCGTGCTGATGAACGTTGATGTCCAGGAGAAAGAGGCTTCATCCTCATTCTGCGAACATGAGGATGAAGCTTTACTGAGCTTGTGCCTCGTACTATAGAATTACGCAGATTTGCTGTGTTTGTATCTCAATTATGTGCAATTTGTCTTGAATGCCACTTCCCTGGAGTGACTCTTGCAGTTTCCTCAGGTCTTGCGCTCCATATGGCATTGCATATTAGGCTGTTTCTGATTAAAGTCCAGCGATGAGAATGCCTCGGCATCATGATACTTGGAGGTCTTTTTAGATTATTGAGATGGTTATGTGCTCTGCTATGTTCCGACTTCAAGATCATTTTTTTCAGAGTTCTACTCATTGTTAGGATGTCTATTGCAGTTAGATACTACAGGGACAATGTATATTAGCCTGCCCTGTAGGTATGCTGATTATCTGTTGGGTGATGTTTGAAATCGATATCTCGTGAATGGCTGTGGTTCTAACTAGGCCTGTTCATCGGTCGGATTGGATCGGGTTTAGCATATTTCGGATTATAATTTCGGTTTTTGGATTTAGCAAAATGTAATCCGAATCCGATCCAAATATGTTCGGATTGGATCGGATTTTTTAAATTCGGTTTCAAATAAATCGGTTTGGATAATTTAGATTTTTGGTTCGGCCTATGAGTTGAATTGCTGCTGCTTCTAGTTCATGAACAACCAAATAAAATATTCATACCAAATTGCCTTAATATATAGTTCCCCGTTGCAATAACAATCATGCAAATAAAGTATTCATACAAGCCATAAAATCATTACCAAGGTTGCAACAGAAGCACTGGTCTTATGAATTAACAAGTCCAATTTTGGTAAAATCATCTAATGCATGGAATATACTAACAATGAAAACAAAAAGGAAATCTAAAAAGTAGTCTTATCTTTAAAATTAACAAATCCAAACATATTGAACTTAGTAATATTTTTTAATACATAGGTTGATGTGTAATGAGCAGGGTATATTTGATTTATTAGATTGGGCATATAGGTAATGCACTAATATCTAATGGATGGTCGGGTAGGTCAAACATAAGGTATAAGAAATTCGATTTTCGGATATCGAAAAATTCGAAGTTTCAAATCCAAAATCCGATCCAAAATTCAAAGTTTGAAAATGTAAGTTCAAAATGTTCGAATTTCGGGTTTATTCAAACTATGCACACCCCTAGTGCTAAGGACAATGTTGACTCCGTTGAAGCCTGAAATATGCGTGCTTGAGATATCAAAGGTTGCTTATGATCATTGGTGGATCTTTTGTGAAGGATGTCATAGCATGCATGACTATTTTTTGGGAAAACATATCCGGTTTGTACTTTTTTTTATTGCCTTTGTATGGGAGCTTGTTTGCAGCACAGCAAACCGATGATTTTGAACGAAACCTGAAGCAAGGAACAGTGATGTTTTTTAATTCCCTGTTTTACTTCCTTTCCATGGAGAAATCTTCAATCTTTCCTTTTTTTTTGGGGGAGGGGGTGGGGGTGGGGGTGGGGGATTGCCTTTGTAGGCTGTTATGCACCCTTACATGGGTGGTCATGTTCGACCTTGGGCCAGGTAAAAACCAACTTAGGGTTCACATTATTTGTTGATAGGCTTCTAGTCAATCTATTGTATGCTGATATCTTCGCCAGTGCAATAAGCAAAACTATCGGTGTTTATGTAACCCCTAGACTGTTTTTAGTTCTGATCCTTTATAAGGTACGCCTCTTTAGTTTCGTTCTTTCAAGGAAAAAGGCGTCTATGTGAGGGAACAATGGGACAATTTTCTTCTTTACTACTCAAGTTAACGTATGATATATAGCCGATATGTATAGAATAGCACTTTCAAAACTATATAAATTCAAGTGCAGTACAACGTGATCATTCACTCGTGCAGCAGTGATATTACATAGTACGTAGTTTGGATAGTGAAGAGTAGTATATGTACAGGAACTTTTTTTGTAGTATAACCGAACAAGATCTCTTTGCTAAAATGGAAAAATTTAAGTATTCTTGAGATCAAATCCTTCTTATTGTGTCCAATTTAAAAAAGAAAGAGATAATGATCAAAAACACAAATTTTCGTGAGTTTTTTGCCTGATTTTCTACCTGAATTATATTATCACTAACTATTTATCTAAATACACCTCAACTATTAGTTGTTCCCTTTTCTTACCTCAATTATTCAGGTAGGAAAAGGGAACAAAGATGTATTTTGATAAATAGTTGGTGATAATTCATGAAGAAAGCTCACACAGTTGATAGTTCATGTAAGAAACTCACAAAAGAGCAATAGTTCGGGACCATTACACGAGTTAATAATGAAGTACAATGAGATGATACTCAACAATGGCAAGGGTAAAGTTAGCAAAGTAGGTCTTAGCAGTAGCAATTCCCCGAGCAAGCCTGAAAAGACCAGATCCACCAACAATAGGCATCTCCCTATACTGTTGACCAATGGCATTTCTACCAAGCAAACTCAAAGTGCTACCCTTGTATGGTCCTTGAGTGAACACAAAGTTGAGGTTCATCAGCAAACCGAATTCATCCATTGCTGCAGAACCATATATTCCCTGAGCAGAACCAATTCTTTTGGAACTCAACTCTGGCCCAACAGTCAAAGGGTCGTCTATCATCCTGAGTATGCCAAACAAAAAAGGTGATAGAGATGTGATGTTTGCCTGAGCAATTATGGGAGCTGTCTCGTTTGCTCCGCCATCAGCTATGTCATGAAAGTAGAAATGAAGCTTGGTTGTCTTTTGCTTTGCATGGGGAAGCTTTTGGAACCATTGTTCCACTGCCTTTGGGCTTTTATCAAGTGCATCAACCATAGGCATGATCATCATCATTAATGACAAGCTTATGATCAAACCAATGACTATTGCCTTCTCCATATTTCTCTTAGTTTCTGTAATGAGTTCCATTCTTTCTACCCCTATATTTTATATATACATACAAAAACACAAGAAGCGATCGAGAGAGATCAAAAGTCAAATGTGGGTTCCTTGAATTTAGAAGGGGCCCCGGGAATATATATATATATATATATATATATATATATATATATATATATATATTGAATCAATAAATGCATTTTTGTATAAAGTTTATCACGTATTCTTAATTCAATCTTAACAATTAACTAATTTAACACGATTCGCTGGATGCATCGATCCAATCTGCTATACTTGTTTCATGCACTTCATGCTCTTTTGTAATATTAGTATACCTAAACCAGAACCAGCAACCAACAACATTCCAGTGTAATCTCATAAGTGAGGTCCAGATAGGATAGAGTGTACGCAAACTTTACCCCTACCTTAGTAGTATTAATATACTTAAACTTAGCATATACATTCAACTTACTTGAACTTAATTAATTGAGAATGAAATTTGAGAAAATAAAAAAAAAATTAAAATGATTCTAGTGTTAAATATATCAGAATAGAGTATTTGTGATTATACGATTTCTAAAACTTGTGATATTTATGTAGTTATTAAAATCCCCATTAAGAATAGAATAAAAATTTAAATTAAATTATTTTCAAATTTAACAACAAGAATACTTATATATATTTAAACGAACTAAAAAGAAACATATTCACATTAATTAAAACAAACATTTAAAGTCAAAAGCAGTGGGTGTGAACGTACTTAGCTGTACATCCATCACCGAGTTGACCAAAACATGTTGAAACGGTCTTTAAACTTAAAATAATTCTGTCATGGAATGCAAGACAAGTTACTAAAAAATAATATCCACTGCAAGACAAGCAGGTTACTAAAAAATAATATCCACGCACCTTTTATTATTATTCCCCTTTCTGGATTTTTATTATTCAACACTTATTAACCGGTCATTCTTGCTGGAGAGATGCTATATAGGAAGAAATCAATGCCCAGAAAAAAATAATACTCCTTCCGTTCCAAAAGATCGTGTTAGTTTAACTTAGCATAGAGTTTAAGAAATAAAGAAAACTTTTGAAATGTTATCCAAAACAAGCCTTAAATATTTATGTGGTTGTAAATAATCTCATAAAATTAAATTTGTTTCTAAATATAGAGATGTGTCAATTTTTTGGGACAAATTACTAAGGAAAGCTAGATAATCTTTTTGAGCGGAGGGAGTAAGACTTTTTCATTGCCGCTTTGGTAAGAAAGAATCTTGCTATTAGTCGTCCACCTGACAGGGCCGGCTCTAGCCATAGGCAAGTGAGACATATGTCTTAGGCCCCCAATTTTAGGGGGTCCCCAAATTTTATCAAGTTCAAATTTCCTTCAGAATCCCAAGCACAATCCTCAAATGTTGCTTGTGTCCTCTCTACTATGGGAGTATATCAGGATATCATCGATAAAGACAAAGACAAAGGAATCCAAGTAGGGTCTAAATACCCCATTCATCAAATCCATAAAGGTTTCGGGGGTGGGGGGTGGGGTGGGGGGTAGTCTACCCAAATAACATCACCAAGAACTCATAGGGCGCATAACGCGTCCGGAAAGCTGTCTTAGGAACGTCCTCCGCCCTAATCTTCAACTGGTGATAACTGGATCTCAAGTCAATCTTAGAAAAGACAGAAGCACCCTGAAGCCGATCGAACAAGTCATCAATGCGAGGAATCAAAGACTTGTTTTGATAGTCACATTGTTCAACTGCTGATAATCAATACTCATACACGTAGCTTCATCCTTCTTTTTCACAAACAACATGGGAGCGCCCCATAGTGAAACACTAGGACGAATGAACCCTTTGCTCTACAAGTCTTGGAGTTACTCCTCCAACTTCTTCAACTCGGCCAGTGCTATTTGATATGGCGGAATAGAAATGAGCTGAGTGCCCGACTCAAAGTCAATACAAAGATCGATATATTAATCGGGTGGAACACCCGGAAGGTCTGTCGGAAACACCTTTGGAAACTCTCTCACTACTGGAACCGACTCTAATGGAGGAGTCTTCGAACTAGTATCTCGAATATACGCCAAGTAGGAGAGACACCCCCAAAGGATCCAGGATTTCTTCACTTAGATGGTGACAAAGAATCTTGTCGAACGAGAAAAGTACATGATCCGGTCACAAATTATGAAAAGCTGAGAGCCATCATTTGAGCCTTAAGAAACGATATAACCCTTTTCGGTTACTGATTAAGAGCACCCTTCCACTCCAAGATAGGAATACCCAGCATGACCAAAGTAACTGTCTTGACATAACAATTCAAAATCGCATGATACGGTGATGACCATCTATCCTAAGAATAACATCCAAATCTACCATATCCAAGACTTTCAAATCTACCTGGGTGTCATATGCCAACAAGATAACTACACAACATCTATATACTCGATCTACCACTACAGAATCCCCGACAGGTGTAAAAACATGAATAGGCAAGTCTAGGGAATCACACATCATATCCAAACTCGAAGCAAAGTAGGTCGACACATAAGAATAGGTGGAATCTGGATCAAATAATACCGTAGGGGAACGATAGCAAAACGAAAGAATACTTGTGACAACTACATCGGAGGCCTCTGCCTCAAGTCTGCTTGAAAAAGTATAGCAATAAGCACGATCACTCGAAGTCTGGGAACTCCCACTGCCACCACCTCGGCCTGGCTGAGTACCACTTCCCTGCCTGATATCCACATCTACTACCATGAGTACCACCTCTAGTCAACTGTGTAGTGATCTTAGGCACGAGAGTATGCGAACTCTGATGCTGACCACTACGCCTAAGTTTGGGACAATCTCTCTTGAAATGCCTAAGGTCTCCACACTCAAAACACCCTCTGGGACTACGGATCATTGAGAAGGACCGACACGACTAGATAGCCTATAAAAACTCGGGGCCAACTTCCCTGAACCATAAGAAGTACGCACCGCCTATCCTCTCTTAGATACTGGTATGACTACAACAACTGGCCTGATAATCTGATGGTGATGACCTCCACCAAAGTGACCCATAGATCCAGGTGAGGTACCCACATAAGTGCCAAAACGGGGTCTCTTGATCACCCACTCCTCATAGTCCTCATGCATAATAAACTCGGCCTCTCAAGCCGCATTCACTATCTTCTTGAAGAAAGACCCTATAGCAGCCATCTGTCTGCAATCAAATGAAGTGGACAAATCAACTCATTGGTGAATCTCCTCACCCTCTCAGTCTCATCAGGAATAATCATCAAATCATGGTGAGACAATGCATAGAACAGGTTCTCGTACTTTGTCACAATCATACGCCCCTAGCGTAGCCCCTCAAACTGAGCCCTCCTCATCTCTCTCACACTACGAGGTACGAACTTCTCTAAGAATGCTTGAGTGGATGAAGCCCAAGTGAAAAGAGGGAACCCTGCTGGTCTAGTCTCAACATACTACCTCCACCACTACTTGGCAGGTCCAACCATCTGAAAAGTGGTGTAGTCCACTCCCCGATACTCCACTAACCCGAGGTTGTGTAACCTCTCATGACAACTTATCAGAAACTCATAAGCGTCATCCTCGAGGTCTCTATCATACTTGAGAGGATCCATCTTCCTCAAGTGCTCAAACATTTTCTACTCTTCCACGAACATCATGGACTGAGTGGTTGGGGGTAAAGCAAAGCTTGCCAATGGCACACCCAAGAAGCAGAGAGCCACAATAGGTGCTGGCCTAGTCCCTGCAGTCTGTAATCCGAGAGCAATTATGTGACCAGGAGTCTGTCCTCCAACTCTAGTCTGGGAACCATCAGAAGTAGCCGGTAGAATACTTGCGTCAACTATATTCTCAAGAAAGCCCAACATGTGAACCAAAGTGTCCTGAAGCATAGGTGTAGCAATGAAATTCGAAGGTGCCTGTCCTGGTAAAACCTTCTCAACCTGAATTGGCTCATCCTCCTGGATCACCTCCCGCTCAGGGGATGCTGCTCCAACATAGTCTTGAGGTGCTAGTGGTGTTTGACCTCGGGCTGGTGCCATTACGCAAACTCTACCTCTGCCTTACCCCTACCACTGCCCCGAACAACAGCCCTAGCAACGGGCTCAGGTGCAGGTGCAGGCTCCTGCTCTCCAGTTGCGATCGATCTAGTCCTTACCATCAATGAGAAAAGAATAAAACAAGAACTCAAAATTCGAAAAAATCAAGAGCGCACGATAAGAATGAAAGAAGTGAAATTTCCTAAATGCACTATAGCCTCTCGCAGCAAGACTAGTATACATTGCTCTTATATTTATGAGACCATTGATCTTAGGGCTCTGATACCAAATTTGTCATGACACAAAATCCATTTGTGCTGTGAGGGCACCTAACCCAAACCCGTAGGAGAACCCCAAATCAAAACAAGTTCAAATGCATTAAGTAAGAGCGGAAAGTAAAGTAAAACAACCCAAAATACTTAATAGTCTTAGTAAACTCGAATAGAAATATGTCTAAGTCAAACTACTCACCATAATCTGGAAGTCACAAGTACAAGAGCTACTAATCCACATACAATTCTGAATAGCACAATAACATTGTCCGAAACAAGGAAAGACAGAAAGTGAAGGTAGGGAGGAGTCTTGTACTGTGGAAACATCATCGGCTCACCCTAAACTCACATAAATGCTCCAATGGATCTACAAGCCTTGATCGCCACTTGTACCTGGATCTGAACCTGCACACAAAAGATGCAGTAAGTGTAGGGTGAGTACGGGAAGTGAGTGAGTATGGGAAGCACGTGTACCTAACAGTATCATTGATCGATCCTAAACTATAGTGATAACGAGGGTTGTTACTTCTAATACTCCTCTTCTTGCTTCATTAATGTCAAAGTTCACGATTTAGAAGCATTCAATAGCTAAAGAAAGTATCCACAACTCAATTAATTCATAAAGTCTGTTCCTTCTTAAGTATAGTAATATAGATCAACCCTTTTTAACATTCCAAACAAGCATGGCAACCTCCAAAATTGAAGGTTAAAAGTCTCCAGACTTGAAGGTTAATAGTTTCATTCTATGCTTGTTCGGAATGTTAAAAAAGGTCGAATTATTATGACTACTAAGATCCAATCGGGTACCCAAGTCCTCATTTAAAGCCTTCCAGAAATGGGAAGTGAAGATAGTACCCCGATTAGATATGATAGAAATAGGAACCCCATGCAATCTCATAATATCACTAATGTACAGCTTGGCTAACTTCTCCGCGGTATAAGAAATCTGAACTGGAATGAAATGAGCAGACTTAGTCAACAGATCAACTATCACCCAAATAAAATCAAACTTGCCCAGGGTCTTTGGGAGACCCACAACAAAATCCATGGCAATCCTCTCCCACTTCTACTCAGGAATGGGCATCCTCTGAAGTACACCACCGGGTCACTAGAGCGCATACTTAACTTGTTGACAATTACCACACTTAGCCACGAAATCGGCTATATCCCACCTCATCAGATGCCACCAATAGTACTGCCTCAAATCACGATACATCTTAGTCGCCCCCGGATTAATGGAATATCGAGAGCTATGATCCTCAGTCAAAATCAAATGAATCAAATCACCAACGCGAGGAACGCACATGTTCCCCTTAATCCTCAAAGTGCTCTTAAAATCAATCATGGACTCCTTGGCCTCACGCCTCAAAATCCTCTATCGAATCTTGCTCAACTGAGCATCCTCAAACTGATGAGTCCTGATCTGATGTAATAAGGATGATCTCGCCTCAACACAAGCCAAATCTCTGCCTGGGGCTGAAATATCAAGACGAACGAAATTGTTGGCCAGAGTCTAAACCTCCATGGCCAACGGGCGCTCGAAAATAATCAATCGAGCTAAACTCCCCATACTCACTGCCTTGCTACTCAAGGCATTAGCTACAACATTAGCTTTCCCTGGATGATAAAGAATAGAGATGCCATAGTCCTTCAGGAGCTCCATCCATCGGTGCTGCCTGAATTTAAGATCTCTCTAGGCAAACACATGCTGAAGGATACGGTGATCGGTGAAAAGCTCACAATAGACACCATACAAGTAATGCTTCCAAACCTTCAAAGCAGAGACCATAGTCAACAACTTCAAATCATGGGTAGGGTAATTCTTCTCATGAATCTTCAACTGACGGGAAGCATAGGCTATAACTCTACCCTTCTGCATCAATACAACACCTAAACCCATACGGGATGCATCAGAATAGACTATAAAATCCTTACCCTCCACAGACAATGCTAGAATCGGGGCTGAAGTCAAAAGAGTCTTAAGCTTTTGAAATCTCTCCTCACAATCATCGGACCACTGGAAGGGAATATCCTTCTGAGTCAATCTGGTTAAAGACGAAGCAATAGAAGCAAAACCCTTCACAAATCGGTGGTAGTAGCTGGCCAAACCCACAAAACTACGGATCTCGATCACAGTAGGGGGCCTCGCCCAACCCCTCACAGCCTTAATCTTCTGTGGATCAATCATAATCCTATCCTTAGACACAACATGGCCCAAGAACGCTATAAACTCCAACCAAAACTCGCACTTCGAAAACTTAGCAAACAAGCTATTCTTCTTCAACAATCCAAGTACAGTGCGAAGATGGCTCTCATGCTCCTATCTACTCTTGGAGTACACCAAGATATCATCAATAAACAAAATCACAAAAGAATCAAGGAATGGCCTAAAGATACCATTCATCAAAGTCATGAATGCAGCCGGGGCATTGGTAAGCCCAAATGACATCACCAGAAACTCATAATGTCTATATCTCGTCTGAGAGGCTGTCTTCGGTATATCCTTAGCTCTGATCCTCAACTGATGGTAGCCTGAACGCAAGTCAATCTTCGAAAACACTGAGGCATGCTGAAGCTAGTCAAATAAATCATCAATACGAGGCATAGGACACTTGTTCCGAAGACTAACCTTGTTCAGCTGGTGATAATCAATGCACATCCTCATGGATCCATCTTTCTTTTTCACAAATAACACTGGAGTACCCCAAGGGGAGACACTCGGTCTAATGAACCTCTTGCTCAATAAATTCTACAACTGCTCCTTAAGCTCTCTCAACTCAGCCGGTGCCATCCGATATGGCGGAATAGAAATAGGGCGAGTGCTCGGATCCAAGTCAATACAAACATCAATATCGTGATCGGGTGGCATACCCGGCAGATCCAACGGGAATACCTCCGCGAACGCGTTCTCAATAGGAATGGACTCAAGGGGTGGAGATGCAACAGTAGTGTCACGCATATGAGCCAGATAAGGTAAACACCTCTTGTTGACTAATTTCTTCGCCTGAAGAAAGGAAATGATTGTCTTCAGAGCGGGGCTAGGAGTAACCCTCCACTCAAGTCTAGGAATGCCCAGCATGGCTAACGTGACTGTCTTGGCATGAAAATCTAAGATCACATGATAAGGAGAAAGCCAGGTCATACCCAAGATAGTCAAAGTCCACCATGTCAAGAATCATCAAATCTACCCAAGTGTCATACCCCATAAAAGTAACCAAACATGACCGATAAACTCAATCAATGACAATCGAATCTCCAATTGGAGTAGACACATGAACAGGTATAACTATGCTATAACAAGGCAATTCCCAATCAAAGACATGATATGCAGACATATACGAATAAGTGGATCCAGGATCAAATAACACAGAAGCTGCTCTATGTCAAATAGAAATGGTACTTGAAATAACAGCATCTGAGACTTCTACCTCGAGTCTACCCATAAATGAGTAACAGTGGGCTCCACCATGTCCAGTTTGAGATCCACCTCTCGAACTCTGGGACCCATCTCTACCAACTTGGGATCCACCTCTAGAAACTTGAGTATTACCGCGACCTGACTGAGCACCGACCCTCTGAGAAGCATCTCATCGACTACTTGATGATGTCGGAGTCCTCTAGGACTGATGATCCTGCCTGGATTGGAGACACATCCTCGCAATGTGGCCTAACTCTCCACACACAAAATAACCCCTAGAAGGCAGAGATTGATAGACTAAAGCTGAGGACCCGACTGGAACAACCCTGTCTACTGGTCGAGAAACGAACTCTCAGGAGCTCTCTGTCTGGGGGGTTCACTGAAGAAATCCTACAAAGCTGAATGCACAAGATGGTCGGGGTATGTCTAATAAGGCCTAGAAGACTGACCGACACCCCTCAAACTAGAACCACCATAACTACCAATCTGACGGTGCCTCTTCTCACTACCCCCTCCAAATACACGAGCCTTAGCGGCCTCAACCAAAGAAGCATGCTCAACGATGGACCGGAAGGAAGCCCCTATAGCCTCCATCTGAAGGCAAGGAATCTGAAGAGAACCAACGAGCCCACCGACAAAGTGTCGAATCCTATCAGGCTCGGTGAGGATCAAGGGAGCTGAATAACGGGCCAGATACAGATAACGAGTCACATAGGCCTCCACAGACAAACCCTTCTACTGAAGATGTAGAAAATTATCCCTACGCGCCTCTATCAAAGCCCGAGGCACATACTTCTCAAAGAAGGCCCGGTAGAACTGAGTCCAAGTCAGGGGAGGAGAACCCTCAGGCTTGTAAGAAATAAAATAGCTCCACCAAGTCTTCGTATCTTTGCGAAATTAGTAGGACACATAGTCAACTCTATGGGACTCTACGATCCCCATCCTATGTAACAACTCATGCATATCCAAGATGAACTCATAAGCGTCCTCTCCAGAAGTACTTGAGAACATCGGCGACTCCAACTTCCTCCCAACTACATCCTGATCAGTCAAGGTCATAACAGGGCCCGCCACGGGTCTAAGATCATCCCTCGGGGCTGACACTATATCAATCCGAGGAGCCATAGCTGTAACGGGC
This sequence comes from Lycium barbarum, assembly GCF_019175385.1. Lineage (NCBI taxonomy): Eukaryota > Viridiplantae > Streptophyta > Magnoliopsida > Solanales > Solanaceae > Lycium > Lycium barbarum. The sequence continues at coordinate 17,927,873 of NC_083342.1, forward strand.
TGTGCTACTCAAGTAGCTCTCTGCTCAGGGGTCTGCACCCCAACTCTGGTCTGTGAACCTCCGCCCGGAGCAGTAGCACCAGCGGCAGCCTACTGGGCATCTAGATGGAGTAGAATAAGAGCCATATTATCCTACATAGTCTGCTCAAAAGTGATCTTGGGCTGTGTCCGTGTTGGGGCCACATCATTCTCGGCGGCCTGGTCTCGAACCTGCTGATCCTCAGGCTCTGGGATAGAGATCTCTCGCGCCGCTGTCCTACCGCAGGAGCCCTGCCCCTGGCTGGGGCAGCCATACGACCTCTAGCTCTACTTCGCCCTCTGGCTATCGCTTGCCCTTTGGTGCCAATCATAGCTGCGGGCTCTAGCACCTGGTCTCGAGCTATCGTAGCTCGAGTCCTCACCATCTATGAGAGAAGAGATAAGAGTTAGATACTAATTCGATTGTTCCAGATACCTTTTAGAATAAAGTAGCACGAAAGAAGGAAAGAAAGTGAAATTTTCTAATTTTCCAATAGCCTATCGCAAATAAGTACGGAGCTCATCGTACCGATCCACGAGACTGTACTAGACACCCTCTTGTATTATAGACCAGATAACCTAGGGCTCTAATACCAACTTTCACGATCCAATTTAACTAAGTCGCACGGGCACCTATCTTCCTACATCGGTAGGCGAACCCTTATCCTAACAATCTCAAATTCATGAAACATCAAGTAAATAAGCGGAAGAAATAGAAATACGTAAGTCTGACATAATAATAAATAGAATATACGGAAGTACATCAAACCACTCCAGAAATCTATCTAATCATACAAGAGCAACTAACTAACATCTATGAGTCCGAAAATATAAAAAATCCATCAAAGTCGAATTATGTCTCGGAATATCAATATAAGATATAAAATAAGAAAGGAATCTCCAAGGCAGCGGGCGTCCCTGTGCTCACTCCGTAAGACTCTGAACAGTAACTCTCGCATCGCAATCATCCACGAGAAATGGAGGTCGACCCTACCTGAAACTCTGCATTCACAAAAGAATGCAGCAAGTGCAGGTCAGTACAAACAACAAGTACTGGTAGGTATCATAGGCTGACTAAGTTTATCTAACATATATTAAGTCAATAAAGTAAGATAAACAGGTAATCAATCAAGGTATAAGTCAAACATAGGCCAGAATCCAAGTACACGTCATCACCTATGTTATAACATCTAATCCCAATTATGTCAAGTCTCAAATACACAGTCCGAATCTGTATATCACAAACACATCACAAGAATATCATAATAGAAGCCAATGTGCAATGCAATGCAATAATGTATGGGATGTGAATGCAATGCAATGCTGTGTACATATGTACTCTGGACGGAATCTCCACATCTCGCTAGCACAACCCATGGGGGACCCGCGAAGTTCATGTACCTCACAGCTCCGACACAAACCTCAGCAACCGCTACCTCATGATTCCAAAAAAAACCATGGGCAATCGCTACACATAACCTCGATTTTGGGACAACTATCGGATATCGGTCCTTACGTCACTCTTATCCAACTGATCAGCTCAGCTCATCACAATGTTTCTTCAAGTATCATCAGTGTGTCAATAATATATCATGAAGGATGAGAATGCGTGCGGTGTATGAGTTCAATGTCAATAATCAGATCAATATCACAAGTACCACACATGGGTACGCCAATAATATCATGAAAAGGGTACACAAGCCATATAGAATACTATCCTTGTATCAAACGTCAACAAGTAAGATACTACAATATCATGAAAAGGCTATACAAGCCATATAGAACACTATCCTCATATCAAACGTCAACAAGTAAGATACTACAATACCATGAAAAGGCTACACAAGCCATATAGAACACTATCCTCGTATCAAACTTCAACAGGTAAGATACTACAATATCATGATCTAGGTATAATAATAGTCTCCAATATCTACTATCACCACGTGGCATCAAGCCAACAACAATCGGACAAATCAAGTCACAACACAATGGGGTGGCTAGCCCCAATCACACAACATGGCCCAACCTAAGACAATATCCAACCTAACTTCACACCCGAAGGTTTACATGCTTTCTCCGACAATATCGTCTAAATATATGCTTTGCTAAATGAAGTCTCACCATAGGGTAAACCGTAACCTACCTAGAAGGCCGAACAACAATATCACCAACAATCACACCTTAGCCTTTCATTTCCTTTGAGCCTCGAGATCAAGAAAGTCTAAGCATATTCGAATCATGGAATTAGAATCAAGAAGAATCATCAAACAAACCCTACTTCTATTCAAGACCCAAATTCCCAGTCTATGAAATAGGGTTTATGAACTAAAAGGGCAAAATTAGGAATCTAAAGGTCCCAACATGAAATTAAACCTCTAGGTGATCAATTCCCATCAATAGCAAGCTAGAATAATCAACAATTCACTCAATTTCATATTCTAGGAAAAACTCCCAACTTTGGGTATATACCCTAGCTTCCAATTTCATCAGTTAGCCTCTAATTAGGAAGAAGTCATAAAATGAAGGATTTTAATGATCAATTAAATGCTTAAGGAAGATAACCCAACCAATAAATCATGATTTAGAAGCCTAGAAAGAATATTCATTATACCCACTTTTAACCTTCAATCACTAGTGAACTATTAAGATAAAAGGATTCTAAGATGATTAGGGAAAATGGAATAGGAAAGGGATTAGAAAGACTTACCACCAAGAATCTTCTCCAAGAATGAACTAGATTTTCTCCCAATAGCTCAGATTTCGGAATAGTAATAAATGAGGCACTACGGGCTTTTAATACACAGTTAATGAAATAACCAGGCCCGATACCGATTCGGCATTGCGGTCCCGCCTCGACGGTCTCTCAGACCTCCGAGGCGGTTTGCCTTCAATTGCACTGGGCCGCCACAACAACCAATACCACCGCTATAGCGGTAATGGTGCTGCCAAGGCGGACATCAGCATAGATTTTCCCAAAAATAATCTCAATCTCAATCTGAAATCCCAACTAATACCTGAGGCCATCTTCTCATAAATCACATACACAGACACATATAAAAACATGCTACGAACGCACCTCGTGGCCTCAGAATTTTCAACGGAGGTCTCGTTGACCGAGTCAACCCCTATACCTCAAATCCAACTTCCCAACCCAAGCTCCAAAATGCACTCGAGTGCATTGGGAGCCGAACCAGATATGCACAGAAGTTCTAAATGACCATCCAGACATTTCAGAATCGATGAATTTTTAAAAAAGGTTCGTTTACCCAAAAGTCAATTTTGTGTAAACTCTTTTTCGCTTAAAGCTAATTTCTTCAAAAAAGTCACCAAAATCCACCCGAACACCTCGAGAAGCATGTCAATGGTCCTCTCAGGTCAAAAGTGAGCTAAACAAGCTCGAGAAAGGGTCAAAAGTATCGAAAAGACTATAACGACCAAGCGAGTCGTTACAAAAACTTAATTATGATTTGCTATTGATAACGATATCGTGCATGGAATACATTCTTATTCATACGCATATTAATATTGAATGATGACTTGGTGTTGATGATGACATATGAGAAAATGGAGCACCTTGATAATACAAGACTTAGTTGGGAGGTGTAAGAGTTAGACTTCCACACTTATATTATCTATTAATTATGACTTATTTTATTTATTTATTCATTCACTTATCTATTGACTGTTAAAAAATGATTAAAGAAGTTGAAATTGGCTAATTGTTAATGGGTAAGGATTCGCCTACTACTGATAAAAAGGTAAGTGCCCGCATGATTGGTAATTAGGGTCGCGACAGTTAATATCAGAGCCTAGGTTCGTGAATCTCGTTGTACAAGGGTGTCTATAGTAGAGTCTTGTGGATCGGTATGAACGGCTCCGTACCTATCTGCGAGAAGCTATAGGACATTTAGGAAACTTTTACTTCTTTCATTCTTTCGTGCTACTTCATTCAAATTGGTATCTAGTCGATTCCAATTGAATTCCTTGTCTTATTCTTCCATGGATGGTGGAAAATCGTTTCCTAGACTCTCATACGAGTGGTTTTGTTACGACATAACTTGATATGGTACCAGATGTGTCTTCCTGATTCGGACGCGTGACTAAGTTCAATATTCAGTTATGACTTGAGGTTTCTGTTGTGTGGAATGGTGGTTGAGACTTGTTCATTTTATGGTTTTTCTTGCAAAATAGGAGAGATGGTACGAAAGGTTACATGGTCTCCATGTTTTCAGTGTTGGGTTGCTCAGATGTTGCATAAGTGCTTTTATGTCTTAAACAAGTATGATATGTTAGTGATATGATTGGTTTAGGGTATAAGTTTAAAACTTCATTGGGGTGTTATGATGGGTGTGGCACAAGTGTAAGTTAGGTAGGGATCTTTGGATTTGACAAAAGTATAGTGGCCGCTAGGGGGTGACGTGATAAATTAGACCTCCGATGGTAATTCTGAGGCCACGGGTGAGTCCTAGTATGTTTTTACATTGACCTGTATGTTTAGTTTGTAGTTGTAAGGCCTCAGATGAATAGTTGGGATGGGGATGAAAATTTGGTGGAAAACCGAGCACACTGGTTAAGGGGCGACCACTGCAGTGGAAGGGCTTCCGCCACAGCGAGTCCGCCATAGAGGGGCACAGCTCGCTGGCGTGGGTAGTCAGGTGTGACGGGATCCGCTGTAGCGCTGGGCTATCCACCATCGCGGGACCGCCGCAGCGAACCATCAACCGTCGCAGCGGATGGCGAGCAGTTTTCTTCATACTTCCTAAGTTAAAACCCTTTAAACCCTTGTCATTCCTTCCATCATTCTCTAAGCATACTCGAGGGATTTTTGAGAGCTTTGTACCTATTGTGTAAGTTCGGTCAGTTCCTACTACTATTACTGGTGTTACTATTCAGTTAGTTAATGGCATAAAAAAGGGTAATCGCGTGAATGGTTAAGGGTGTTATGGTTAGAAAATTAAGGAATAGTAGTGGTAAATTATTGATGAAGGTTGAATTAATTCGAGCAAATGCACCTTGGTAGATATACGTCAGAGCAGTAATAGGACGGTATACAAGGTGCTGGATTTAGAAAGTTTTTGGTTTTAGAGTTGAGTGAACTAAGAGAACTCTAGGGTGTAGAGTGTGTGGCATGCTACTATCTCCAGGATTGACTCGGCTAGTTTGTAAGACTTGTGATTTGTGGTATCTTATTGAAGGGGTTGGAGAAATAATTAGATGGTAACGAGGATTGTGATTTGATTAGAAATTGGGACTACTTAGGTTAGTGTAGGTTGTGGGATTGTTGTCTTAAATATTTTGGACGAGGTGTGATCGTTAGTACGCTTAAGGAAAGGAATCTACAAAATTAACTAAGTGATATGACATAATTTTGTGAGGGTTTGTGATCAGCGATTAGTGAGAAGCAAGTTTCAGGTAACCGACGTGTTAAGGCTTAAGGAAATGGTTTGTGTGGTTCGCAGATGGATGGTTTTGTAACACTTTACAGTAGATGAGTTAGTGTGGGTTAAAAGAGAGGGTTTATGGAAATTCCTATAATGTGTAGGTTAGGGTTATATTTTTTAGATGAGATCGTATTTATGGTAGTGGGTCATGTAATGGGTATTACTAATCGAATAGCTTCAGTGAGCATTTTTAGAATATAAGGGACTAGAATTAGTCGCCCCAAATAAGTGATAGGATTGTGATTGGTTTTGGGCTTGTGGTGCGTGTTTACGTGTTTCTAGAAAATCGTGGTGTAAAGAACGGCTCTAAGGGTGAAAGATAGGTTAGCGGAATTAGAGTATTTTACCGCTTTAGAGTGGGCTATAATTGTGTCTATAATTAATGGTTTGTGCTAGTTTAAGACATGTTCTTGGGTTATCGCCAGCCTTCTTACTCCATTTTTTTCGTTCGAGGACGAACGATTGGTAAATTGGTATCTGATGTATCGACCCACTTGGTTGTTATAGTGTTTTGGACCCATTTACCCTTGTTGACCCTTCCCCAAGTTCCGTTAGTATGATCTATGACTTAATGAAGTCATTGGTTTGGTTCCTGCAAGGTTCGAGTGTAAATTGAGTCATTGATGGGAGAAAGCATGATTAGGTCTTCGGACATGGTGTTTGGTTGGATATTATCTAGGTTGGTATGACTTCTGATTATGTGGGCTTGTCGCCATTACTTTATGTATTGAATAGGAGGTGCACTTATGGTGATATGGGAAGAAAGGAGTTGATGTATACTCGTGATGTTGATTGTGGCTTGCTGCCCTGTTAGTATGATTAGACTGTTACCTTGATTGTTGTTATTGTGATACGTGTTGTAGTCAACTCTCTCTTATTGTGACACACATCTTCGGAGAAAGGAAGAATAATGAGTTTAGACCTGAATCGTGATATAGACTTATGATAGTACATAGATGAAATCTTGATTATGATTTACTGTTGATAATGATATAGTGCGTGGCATACATTCTCATTCATACGCATATTAATATTGAATTATAACTTGGCGTTGATGATGACATATGAGAAAATGGAACACCTTGGTGATACAAGACTTAGTTGGGGGTGTAATAGTTAGACTTCCGCAGTTATATTATCTATTAATTATGACTTGTTTTATTTATTTATTCATTCACTTATCTATTGACTGTTAATAAATGATTAAAGAAGTTGAAATTGGCTAATGATTAATGGGTTAATGGGTAAGGATTTGCCTACTAGTGATAATAAGGTAGGTGTCCGCATGATCGGTAATTAGGGTCATGACAGGTTGATGCCCATATTCTTTGGCATTCTAATAATTGAAATAAACAGTTTTATTACAACACAAATTCCCCAATCATGGCACCGATACCCGTACGAGCAGAAATAGACAATTTTATAACAACACAAGTTTTCCAATCATGGCACCGATACGCGTACGAGTGTTCGTCCCTTCAAAAATAGGGGAATACCACTTTCCCTTACCATTTGTTAATTACTAACTAAAATGCTTTAAATATAGTTAAGTAAGGTCTCAACTTAGCTTAGATTCGAAACCCCAAAGCTCACGAACAGACTTGCCCTTCGTCAACGTCTCTAACGATCCCAATCTTAATCTAAGGGATTTTTAAACTTTTCGGAAGCTCTACCACGTCTGAAATCGCCGAACGAGTTTAATCTAGTAAAAATAGTATGTTATGAGGTTAAACGAGTCCAATAATACCCATATTGCTATATTAATAATTTCGGCCAAAAAAATCAAACCCGAGACCCCACGAGCAAAATGAAAATTTTGTTTGAAAATTGGTTTACCCATAGCCCATATGTTCTGAATTCATAAAATCAACTAATTTCATCCTTGAATTGATCCTCAAATCAAAGAATTACATCCTCTTAAGCTTAGGACTCAAAATTCCCCTTTCCTTCAACCCAACACATATAAAATGCTAAATAAACAATGCAATACATGGGAAAACACCAAAACAAGGGTTAGGAACTTACCCTATCTTTATGATGAGAAAAACGCTGCAAAAAAGCGCTCAAATCCAAGGTCTAGAACTCCAAATATGAAAAAATGAAATAACTATCGGATTGGGGAACTTTTATAAGTTTGTCAGGTATCACCGCAAATGCGGCCAGATAATCGCAATTGCAGCCACACGAGATATCAACTAAAGCAATTTGGGGTATACTGGCCATAACTCGCTCATATAATCTCAGAATTTGACGATTCTTGTCGCTATGGTTCCGAAATCATGATACAGATCAAATGGTTCAGTTGAAACATAATTCAGAGCTCATTTTGTTTACGTGGTACAGTTTATGCTCAAAATGATGTCTAAACTAAATACGAGCACGATACAACCCAACACAATAGAAACTTATTGGAATCTAACCAAAATTTGCTGACAAGTTCAAAATCATCATATGAATCTGCTGGAACTTTCAAAACACAAATCTGGGATCGTCTTGACCCGATGTTGATCATGGTCAACCTAAATTTAGAGTCTCTTCTAGAATCTCCACCAACTGCCCAAATCATACCCTAACCCTTCGGGTCTAGTCTAAAAACTCAACCAAGTCAAAAATAACATTTCGGACCTCATGAAACTGACAAAAATCTGATTCAAGTTCGTTAAACTCCAATGTTTAATTTGGCTAGATCTTTTCATTTCTTCAACTTAAGAATTTTTTTATTTAGATTTTCTTCTTCGATACTCACCTGATTTCCTCGTAACCGAGCCACCCATCCTCGCAAGTATGAAACACTCTATTAAAGCTGCAGGAGAAAAGGAGTTCTGATGCTCAAAATGACCAAGCAGTTTGTTACACATGCTGGAAGCAATTTCAACAGACACGTAAAAATTTTGTAAAGCTCCGCGAATTTTTTTAAATCTTAGCCACACTAATCACGTGCCTAATGTTAAGACATACCAAGTTAAGGTGTATGCCAGAAACATGAAGCTCGTCACAACGATTGAAAGTTGGGCACTCCACCACTTCAACAACCTTTTTCTAGTATCCCTAGGTAGTGGTGAGCGTCGAAGTGAGTGAAAGTCTGGTGCCGCAACACGCGATCCTTGTAATTTATTTTATTACTGGAGAGAGGGGTCTTTAGTGCCATATTTTCACATTATTCTTACCATCTTTTGCAGATAGCTAGAATCTTCGATGAGTGGAAACCAACAACCTAACTAAGGAAAGGAGCGGAGTAGAAGGTTATACGATACACCTTCTCCTTAAAACTCATTTCTTAGGTGCTCGCCTGTCTATTGAATAGGAGAAAGAAAAGATCTCGACGAGGAGTTAGATTGAGAGAGGAGAACGACCCCAACCCCCCGGTGATCCAAATGTAAGATTTTTACAATGATTTATTTATGTTATTAACATCTTTCCAATTCAAGTTTTAACACCAAAACTCATGAATGTCTATAGATTTTCATTAAATCTCCAAGCAGGGGCGGAGCCAGCCCTTCGGTTGCGGGTTCAGTCGAACCTAGTAGCTTTTGTTCGAACCATATATTTGTATTAAAAAATTTGTCAAATATGTACAAATTATCAATTAAGAATCCAATAACTTTAAAGAATTAGAACCCCGAACCCACAAGCTTCGAATCCTGGCTCCGCCTCTGTCTCCAAGAACACCCATATTCAATCTTCAATCTAGGGATTTTTTTGAAAAAGATACGTTCTTCTTCACTTTTTCAACTGTGATGATGGATAATAAAAATTTATTAATGGGTAGGAAACACCACTAAATCAGTGATTAAACAATACAATAAAAGTTATGTGAGTCTTCTTGTTAGTAGCTTTCATAATATTTTTGCAGACTATAAGTTACAATGTTGTAGATTTTGAATAAAAGGTAAAATTGATATTCCCCTCCAGTCTTTGTAATCTACATAATTGTGTGTATGAAAAAGATAGGGGTTAATCCAAATCTCCCACATCAAAGGCATATGACCGACATGGTGACTTAAATTAAAAAGTATATATATATATATATATATATATATATATATATATATATATATATATATATATATATATATATTACTAAAATGAGTGCTTCAAAGCTAGAGTTAATACAAAAGAATGAGGTGAATTGTGAATTAGAAGAGGGATATTGATGTCAATGGTTTCATTAACCTTATTACTATTATGCATTGAATTATTGGAGAAGAATTAAGGAATTGATGTTGAATAAGGAAAATTAAAGGATGGTTACCAATGTTGAAATTGAATTGGGTATTGTTGGGTTCTTAATAACGTGAATCAATGTGAAGCAATGTTGTTAATATAAATTGTGAAAAATTGATTTAGTTAGATTAATGTGGAGTATACTTTTGCTAGGGAAAAGATATTGAAGTGAATTAATATGTACCTCGTTTAAAGTCTTTTCTCACTAAATTCATGTTCTTAATGTGTTCCACTAAATATTTAGAAAATGTTAATGTGTGTTCAATTGGAGAGGGTGAGAATGCATTAGCCATAAATGTTTTAAATGTTAACTTTATTTGCTAAGTTTGTACTTATGGGTAATTGGGTTCTTAAATTTCTATGAAACCTTAACGCTCCTTCTTTCTTTGGTTTCCTTATGTTTTATAACTTGTTTGTTATTGCTTATGTTTTTTTTTCTTTATCTTGACAAAGAGTTGTACCTTACTCTATTTACTTTTGTTGACTATGTTCTTTAATTTCTTTAGAAATAGTACCTAATGAACTTATTTTTTTCAATTCAATGTGGAATTAATTTATGACCTTTCCTATAGCTTTACATAAACTAAATAATTTAATTCAAACGAAAACCATATACGAGAAAGATCCTATTGAAAAAAAAAAGTTATTTTTTTCAATAGGCCTAGAATTGTTAAAATCTTGTTGTTGTATAGAACAAAGGAAACCGTTCTCATTGTATCTTTAACAACGGAAAATTGTAACAATACATAGGGTGTTGGCCAATTCTTTGACTATTTTACTTATAATCATAGTGTCCATCTAGTTTGAGTGCACCTTGACTAATTTTACGAGGTACCAAATAATTTTTTAACTATTTTGGAGATGAGTGTTTCATTTTTTGGATTACTTCATTCATTTAAGTAATGCCACCCAAAATCTAAATTGTACAAGTTGTGTTATTAGAAGTATTTTGCACTTACATCAAATTAGGTGATCACATTGTCTAAATTTGTTGGACGGCTAAACAATCAAATCTTAGAGTGCAAGAATCAATTGTGCTTAAAACAAGCTTTAAAATCTCATTTCCTCGTTCTTGTCTTCTATTTATATCTACATGGAGGAACTATAGTTAAGAACTAGAAAATTGGCTTAGGGATGGCAATGGGGCGGCACGATTATCTAGCTATTCAAATGTTTTAACTTTCTGCTCCCACAAATAGCATAATCAATTAGTAATTACATGCATTTATTTGCGAAAATATCCCTGTAGAATTCATATATTAGATAGTTGTAATTATTTTTGTGCTAAATTTCGTAATGTTTATGGCGTGCTCTCAAGTATCAAGGGTCATATAATCAAGTGGTTGAAATTCAAAATTAAAAAGTTTAGTTGTTCCTAGTACAGTGAGATAATCTCACTATGATGACACATATGACATGTGGGCTAGGAAAGAATTCACTATATCGTTTAGTAGTAGCTCCTAATATTTAAGCTTCAAAAAGTTTCACTTCTAACAAAATTCAATATCTAACTATAGATGGTTGAGAATATTTTTAAAATGCAAGAGATAGTTTATCTGATTTGAATATTGAATATACTCCTTTGGAGGAAGACAGCAACAAACACTACATGTATCTGGGGAATATGCACCTAGCTTATTTTTGTTGACAAATTATTTCATATAAACTGCATCATTTCAAACAGAATATGTATATTTTTCGGTTAAGCAACAAAGTTTTGGATCAAATAGAGCGAAATAGAACCTTTAAAATAGTATAACAATAATAATTAAAGAAACAAAAAAATTCTTCTAAAACCCAAGTACACATTCAAGTGTGGCACACAAAATAATTATTGTGCATCCGTGGCCTTTCTTTTGATATTATAAAATTATTAAATTCATCAAGAAAAAAAAAAGACTAAGCATCGGGTTCATGCGGGGAGGGGCAAGGCGGATCGTGCTGCTTGAAAACCTTCACGGGTTACTCGGGTGTGACGCGCAACCGTCCCACCCCGTTGGGCATCCCTAGTTAGCTATCAAACATATGGAAAATTTGTCTTATTCTTTTTCATGCATTATGGAGTCTTTATCTGTAGCAATAATAGGAGGTCAAAACATAATATATATATATATATATATATATATATATATATATATATAAACTATATTGAACTAATTAGCATATTGTCCATCACAAGGTTCTAATTTCATAGCTTTCTCCTTCATTTTTTCTTGTTAACACATTTAGACCACTAGTGACATACGAAGAATTTAACGCAAAGTATCGAATAATCGTAACTCAGCATTATATGGGAGTTTGAGTTTGAAAATTTGATTTTAAGACTTTTCAGTGTCTCAAGTTGATATTATTTTACATTATCTCAAATAGTAGTAGTGTCGGTCAATCATATTTTTTTGTAGAAGGGCGTTTTCGTCACTGTATACCACAACTATAAAAGCGTACATGCAATTTTTTCCATAAACACGAGAGTTAAATTCTGAAATTGAGCCAATTTTAGTTTTTTTTTTGTAGTAATATAATGGATGTTGAAAGTGCAAAGAATATCATCGTTCCAAGTTCTGTTCGAGGTCATCAAATTTTCGTGATTGATCCTAGCACTACTTCATTAATGCACACAGCAGCCATCCTCAAAGAGCATTATTATAAAGGTATTTTCCTTCTGTAATTACAATTACTTTATTTTTTTAGGGGTTTAATACTCTGCAATAGATTTAATTTTGCTCTATTTTGTACGGTATCCTGTATGATTCTTGTTGCTTTTATTTTATAAACATTTTGTAACTGAATTTTGAAAAGATAATCGAATTTGTTAAATGTGTGGAGGAGAGAATCTTTTTATTTTTATTTGCTTATCGTTCGATAATAAAAATGGAGGGGGTTGGGGGGGGGGGGGGGGGGGGAGGATATCCATTCTTATCAAACGGTTATGAATTTTAATCAAGCAACATTTGCAGAATGGGAGGCTATTATATGTTTAAAAGTTAAATTTATCTTCCTTTTTTAATCTAAAATAACTTTTCCTTTCTCTAAATGGAATTATTGTCAACTCAGTTATTTTCTTAATCTCTCTTAGGTTCCATAAGTTAAAGTATAAAGGTTTTTTTTACTTGAAATTTCTTAGTTTGTATTTAACAACCTGTTCATTGTTAAGTTATAGGAATTTATGTGAAATAATACTTCGTGTCATGAACCTATTGATCTAGCCCTGTTTGGATTGACTTATTTTAGGTGCTTTTAAGCCAAAATAACTTTTAAGCACTTTTGTAGCGTTTGAGTAAAATAAAAAAGTGTTTTTAAGCACTTATTTTTAAGCCAAAAGTCATAAGTTAGAATTCCTAACTTATGGCTTATAAATCAAAAGCCATAAGCCCATCCAAACAGGCTCGTAGCATATTCGTCATGTATACATGGGAATAAATTCGTTCAGCAATAATTAACACATATCCAATTACCTTAAGTTCACAGACAAATTAAGAACTTTTCTTTATCTATATATATATATATATATATTAACTAGAACAACCGGGTTAGGATTAAGGTGCATTTGTTTTTGTTGTACAATTACGACGATTGAATTACCAACTATAGCCTTGTCAATGATTCTAGAAAGGGAGAGCCAATATGACCTTATCATTGCTGAAGTCAACATGCAAGAGATGGACGGATTCATATTTCTCAAGCACATTTTGCGTCAAAAAACATTCCAATTATTTGTAAGTTTATGCATCATTGTTTCTAGCACTTGTTTGGAATCGAGGAGTAGACGTTTTTTCGTGTGATCTTTACTCAAATAGCCGATGGTGATTCAATGTTTACTTTTCCTAGCAGATATACATAGATTATCTATTGATTATGCATTCGCTGACCATTTTTAGTTTAAGCAGTTGGGTGGATGACTATTTAGGTTAATTCTTTTTTCTTTTATTTATTTATTTATATGCATCATCTTAGGAAATCTTACGCAAATAGATTATGTTATATAATTTTTTGTTGTAGTGATGTCTGATAAAGCAAACATGGAGTTTTCCAAGAGAGCCATGCTTTTTTTGGCGAAAACCATTAAGGGTGAATGATCTCATCAATGTTTGGCAGCATATTATTTGCAACAAAGTCAAAGAAAACGCTCAAAAAGTGAACAAAGGTAAGTTCACATTTCAAGAAGAGAGGTTTTTATTAGTAAAAAGTAGTTAATGCTAATACTGCATATCTGTTTTATAATTGACTTTAGCTCACAATTAAATGAAAGCCTCAACTTAATTTGTTTCATCATTTCAGTTTCTTCGTAAAAAGTAGTTAATGGTAATACTGCTGTTTTATGATTGACTTTAGCTCATAATTAATGACAATCCTCATCTAAATTTATTTCATCATTTCAGTTTCTAAAGTTCAACTAGAACTATGTCACTTTTACCACTAAATTTGCTTGTTCTTGATAATAATTGAAAGTAATAATGCGATCCGAATAATATTACATTCTTCTATGAATTAATGGGGTAAAACAGTAATTAACAAAATCTTCTGAAACTTATATCAAACATGAAACATAATCCTCTCGCCGATCCCAATTACTAGTCATTTTGACAAATTGCATTTATTTTGAAATTTATAATATCTACAAATAAGAAGTGTTTATGGCTTCAATATGGATAGGGGCGGCAGGTGGTCCAAAGAAAGGTAGAGTTGACGAGCTTGGACTTCAATACTCTTCATTTAGCTCTTCACCGATGTTGTCTGATGCTTCTAGTTTGAAAAAAAACGGACGAAATGGAAATGATGCGAAGTCAAATCGCAGAGCTAGTGCAAAAGTGTGAAACTTACAACGCGAACTTTGCTAAAATCCAGAAGTTCATGAAGAAACACATGGCACAGATATCTGATGATGAGAAATAGACTAAATCCTATAAGGATTAGACCGTATTGTTGTTGGTTATTATTTTTTATTGTGACATTTAAACTATTTAGACTTGAAATTTCTCTTGGTTGTTGGTTTGGGATGTTTAGACTATTTCAAATTGATGTTCGTTCGGGATGTTTCAAATGCGTCAATGTTTAGATTATTTGTTTATGTTTGATTGGTTGTTTGGGACGTTTAGTTGTTTGGTTGGTTTCTTAGGTTCTAGTTGTTGTGTTTATAATTTGGCAGGTGGTGTAGCTAATAAACAACAATTTGCTGTAAAAAAAAAAATCCAAATTTTTTTATTATAGTAATGGGGAATAGTAATTGAAAAATTGTAGTAATTTAAGCATTCCGGCTACTGTAGTCGACTGTCACGACTCAATTTGTAAGCCGTCCACAACCCAATTAAACAGTTATTTAAGGAAATAAATGCGGAAAGAAACCATACAAGTCAATTTCGAGTTTCAAAGCTTTTATAATCATAAAATACTGAAATGAGTACGATTCTCCCAAGACTAGTCACTAGTACAAGAACTTGCTAAAAATACTGATACAAGTTTGAAGTATTACTTAATACACTGTCTCAAATGAAAAGATAGGAAATAAAAGTAAGTGAGAATGTGATGCTTCAGATTTGCTTCTAGCTCACCCCGAACTCTTGAGAAGGCCTCCTCAACGGCCGGCGAAGTTGCAGATAGTGCTCGAACCAGGGATGAAATTTTCACACAAAAAGGTGCAGCAAAAGTAGAGTGAGTACGGCGAACAACGTGTACTTAGCAGTATCGTTGACCGAACCTATCTTAAAACAGAGATGAGGGCTGCTCTTCCGAATACTACTTCTAGACAGTGGTTAGTCCACCATAATAATCATAATAATTATTGTATTCTCAAAATCATATGTTACAAGCCTAGGTTATAGAATCTAAACCCTTAAATATAGTTCGATAATCTGAATCAAGCAGCCAAATAATTCAATATCAGCTTAACACAACAAATAAACATAGATATAAAAAAATGATAAGGAATGCCAATGATATGCATTGCAAGGCCTTTCCATCTCCAGTACACACACGCTCCTTTAATAGAGGGCGTGGCTCATGGGGGACTCGCGAGCTCCATATACCACCCGGAACCATTTCCTTTCGGGTTTCTTAGCCATATTTGGCTCTCAATCACATAATCTAGCCATTCTTAGGCTCACATTACCTGTCACTAGCCAATCGTGTTCATATCAATCATATCCCTCGGTCAATCGGCCTATATACTTTCGTCAACCATCCGGAATCATTTTTCTTCAGACCCAAAATATATTTCCTCAAGTGATGCATAATAAACCATATGAAAGCATAAATATGACATGAACATAACAAGAAATCATTGCCAAGAACTAAAGACTCAATAGTTAGCCTCTTTTCCACTTTTATAGTGAATATTTCAGAGTAATGACAACATTTTAGCAGATGTAAGATAGGCACAAAGCATATATGAAATAAATAAGGGGTCTCATGTGTCACGACCCAATTTACCAAGTCGTGATGACACTAGTCCCACCATACCAGTAAGCCAACACCAACAGTTAACAACCCAAAATAAGCGAAAATATTAAAAGCAGAAATAAGCATACAAGTCATTTTCATGTCTTAACAATCTAAAATAGAAATACTTAAGTAATTATTACAATCCTTCCCCAAAATCTGATGTCACCATAATACAAGGACCACTAAGAGTACAAATAGTCTGAATACATAAGGAAACAGTGTAAAATGAAGAAGACAGAAAGTAAAGGATAAGGAGAATCCAGAGCCATCCCGAATCCAAGGAGCTCACCCGGGCCTCTGAAGCAACGCTCTAAATGGGAACCTGGTAGTCACGGCCTCTACTCGTGCTAGGGATCGAGTCTGCACACAAAAAAAGAGTGCAGCAAGTGTAGCGTGAATACAATAAATAATGGGTACTCAGCATGCATCGTTGCCCGACCTTTTTTGGAACGGAGACGAGGGTTGGTCTTCGACATCACAACTACACTTTTTCACGATTAGTCTAAATACAAGACAATCACAATAACAGCTAAACCCACATAACAGATAGATTTCAAGATAAGGCAAAACAAATACCAGTAGTCACAATAACAATATAAAGAATGAATGAATGATATGCAAATGCAGTGCAAGGCCTTTGTTTCCACTTCCCGATATACATACGTTCGAATATGAACGAATCGTGACCCATTGGGGGCTCATGAGGCCTATATACCACCGCTCTGCTAATTTTCTTGGATCATGGCCTAAATCACATCACATCTCAATTTCCTGTCTCTTAGCCAACCAGGCTCAAGTACCAATAGAACGTGCCAAAACAGCATCACTCGTCCGCAATAAGATCCCATCAGACTCACAATCTGTTACATCCTGTATTTTCATGCGTTGGAAAGCGTGCGCGATAAATGACGCTAGAAACAGAAATGAGGTTATCCCTTAAGATTATAGGTGGTTAAAGTGATGGTACAAATGTATCGTAAGGATTAGAAGTTAAACAAACCAAAGAAGATAAGATTCGTTGAGGTTCGAAATCTATTTGAATGGAATACGGTCCAAGCTAAAATATCCCGTATAATGGACCAGGGAAATTTGACCGTCCAATGTGAGAAAATTTATTCGAGTCTCGAGGATTTGGTCATATTCAAGTATGGGAATCAAGAGATCAATGTGTAGAAGGAATGACGTCCCGAAATTATTTAGGACTTGAAAAGTGAAATGACGGTGATTGGAAATAATATTTCGTGTATACCAAAAGGGACAATGGACTAGTGTCATATTACACGATTATGATAATGAGTATACGAAGTGTATTAAAAGTGGTCCTTGTTTAAATCAATCGGGAGCAAGGAATTAAATTGCACGAGAAAGTAAGCAAGTTTTCATAAAAAGAAATAAAGGGACAAATGTATTGGCTTGACCACGTGTATGCATTACAAGGAAACAAATAAATGACTAATGCTATATAGGGTCTGCTGGGGATAAGTTTTAATGATAGAAATACATTTTCCTAAGTGGTGGGCCATAGGGCCTACGTGTAAGGACAAGAGTTAACTATGTGTCTTATACTAATTTAGTCACAATTCTCTTAACAATGCATGTTTGCTGCACGTATACTTTTAGCAAGCAGCAACAAATTTTAATTCTAAAAAGAGTATCAACGTTTTATGTTGAAGAAACAGCAACGTCTTCTTCATCTCAAGAAAGAAAGGAAATGTAATCCTTCTCAAGAACAGCAAACGGATTTTTTTTTCGCACCGCTTTGATCTCGTTGTTTCTTTTATCGCATTGTTAAATTCGGGATTTCTTCGTAGTGAAGTAAGGTGGAAGAAGATTATTTCTTGGAATATAAGGTAAGAATTCTCCTCTACTAGATATATTTAAATTCGTCCAGGTCATAGTTAAATTGAAAGGCGGGAACTATGAAATTAATTGCGAGAAATCGGATAAATTGTTATTGTCATCATGTGGACTGTTTAGTGGTTGTTACGAATTGTTTCGTGGGCTGGAATATCGTGGGATTGGCTTTAGTTATTGTTGGTGTGCTTATTGTTATACTATGTATATACGAAAATAAGGAAGTGTATACGAGTATCGGTATAGGAATATATATTGGACCGTTTTGGAGATACTTTAAGAATGGATTTAATTTTAGTTGATATGAAATTATTGGTATTGTTGTGATAACCGGAGATAAATTGGAAGTTCGGGTTAGGCGAGTTATACAGAGGAAATGCTGCCCGATTTCCGTTAAGTTCTTAACTAATCGAAATACTAATCAAGGGGTATAAACTAAGGAGTGATTCCCATAAGTGATTGGTTGTAGATTTCTAAGTGGGAAATCATAGTTTATTAACAATAATGTTACTCTCATATTAATAGGATAAAGGGGCGACGCAGCAAGCTTGGTTACGGTCGGTCTATAACAGGTATGTAAAGTTAACCCTTCTTTCTTTTTGGCATGATCTTTATGAAACGAACAGACGATGTGTATATGGTTCCAACGAAATTCCTATTCTTAGAGCCAATAGGATGGCTAATGTTCTTGATTCCCAGAACTTACTTTATTATGTATTGATATGTATATATGGTTCCAGAGTTCTATTTTGATATAATTCACAGTGACATTCGAAAGGTATTTGATATGACTATTGTCTTGATTTGCAAATGATGGTTCGTTTTGATTATTCCATTGAGTCTCAGATATGATTTAAATTTCATATAGTTGCTCACTACTCTGTTCGTGCGTGCCTCAATATGTCTTTCACTGAGTCCCGGGCTAGGACACGTTTTCGTGCACAGTTTCACTGCATTGTTCACCGAGTCCCTCACTAGAGGGTCGGGACACGTTATATATATATATATATATATATATATATATATATATATATATATATATATATATATATATGATGTGATGATATGATGGTGTGATGGTGTGATGATGTGATTATAGCGCCAATGATGGTATGTGGCGACCTTATTCACCGAGTCCCTCACTAGAGGGTCGGGACACGTTATATATATGATATATGATATTGATATGCATGATTTTCATTTCATAAGACAAGTGTATTGATGTTTTAAAAGTCATACTTGTTTCTGGTAATCTCTATTTCAGTTATGATCCTCTTTACTGTATTTCATGCTTTATATACTCAGTATATATCTCGTACTGACCCCCTTTATCCGGGGGGGGGGGGGGGGCTGCGTTTCATGCCCGCAGGTACAGATAGTCGGTTTGGTGACCCTTCAGCATAGGACTTCTACTCAGCTGTCTTGGGAGAGCTCCGTAGTTCCGGAGTTTAGACTTTTGGTATAAATCTTATGATATATGTATATATATGTTTACCCAGGGGTACAGCGGGGCCCTGTCCCGTCATATTTCGCTATTCGTATTCTTAGAGGTCTGTAGACATATGTGTGGGTTGTGTATAAGTTCTGTTCAGCTGTGTCTATACGATGTGCTATGATATGATGTTCGTCTGCAGTGGCAGCCTTGTCGGCTTGCATATGATATTGATATGTCGTGGAAACCTTGTTGGCTTGCGTATCATTTTATGATTTGATTAGTTGTGACTCCTCAGGAGACAGTTTATCTGGATATATATACATGACGACGTTATGAACCTTGGAGTTCTTTTGCAAGTTTCCATATTGTTCTTAGATTCAGTTTGATTATATCCAACTGGTACGTATACGAGTGTCCAGGTCGGGCACTAGTCATGGCCCAAGGGGTTGGGTCGTGACACAATCATATCCTCAAATCGTATGCATAGATACATGAAAAACATTAATATGACGTGTTAAGTCAAGAACAAGTATAAAAGCATAAAATCCATTCTTATGTTCATAACACCATAAAGGCTTCACCTTTTTACTTCTTTTTCATTTCAACGAGGATATATGTATGAGTGATATGCACACGAACATACAAGACATGCAATTAATAATAATGAGAGACATAAGTACGGGCATCAGACCCCAATCAAGATCCAAAGGATCATACTATTCTATCAGCTAGTGCCAAAAGCATGGCATTCAGACCAACTATACAATTGAAATTGTGCGAATACCCATCACATGATGACCGGTATCCGATACTAGTGCTCATCACCTCACCAGTATCGAAACAACCTTAATTCACCCCAATTCCCTCTTATTAGGTTCATTTTAGCCAACACACACATTCAACAAAGAGTTCAAGGTCTCAACATGCCTGGAATGTCGAATCTCGAATTATGACGCCCATTAGCCACTTCGACTAGTCTCCAAACAAACAAAGTCTAGTCAAATATGGATTATTTGTTAGAACACAAATCCAATAACACCCATGTAGCTACATAATCCAAAACCTTCAAATTAAGCCCTAAATTTAGGATTCCGAACCCAAAAGGGCAAAACAGTAAATTGAACCTAGAATCATGATCCTCATACTTAATATAACCCATGAACTAAAAATCATCCGGTAATAATCACTAATTCATGCTCAATTTCTAAAACCCCTAATTCTTAAGTTGAGTTCCAAAACCCTTTAAATTAATCTCTTTAAATCAACATTCTCAGCATGGGTTATGGGTCTAAATCACAGAAATTTTCATAAAACCAAGTTAGGAGACTTACCCAGCGGTTCTTCCTTGAATTATCTTCAATTCTCCTAAAAAAAATGCTCTCAAACTTAGGGGTTTTTGAATGGAAGTCTAAAGGAAGAAGATACTAAGAACCACGTTCTGTTTAATGTTTTGTGCACCTGCGCACTTAGGTTCGCACTGGCGAACTCGCACCGTTTAAAAATCCTTGCCACGACGAACCCAACACAATTATCAAAACTCCACAGCGGCGGAGCCAAGCTCGCGGCTACGCACACATACCTGCAGGAAAGTCTTCACAGGGGCAGACCAAGACCAGTTCATTGGACCCTTGCTCCTGCGGGCCTCATCTCACTGGAGCGCATCTACTGGGGCAGATACCTCCTCGCACCAGGGCGTACACCAGAACCAGATAAATCTGGTTTTTGATTCTCAACACCCGAATCCCGAGACTCTCCCGGAACCTCCTCTAGACAAACCAAATATGCAGACATATGTAAATACGTGGTACAAACTTACTCGCGCACTCGGAATTTTCAAAAGAGGTCTCGTTGACTAACTCAACCCCGAACGGGCAAAAACCAACTTTCCAATCAATTGACCAAAACGCCCCCAAGACCCTCGGGTATTGAACCAAACCCTCAAATAACCTATATTCAACTTCCCAAACTTCATCACACCCTTCATGGGTGAAACTTTAAGCAAAACCCAATCACCCACCATAAATACTAAATCACGAACTCTCCGGTCCGGGTAAATCTTTTGCCGACTCTGAGTGGTGAGAAGCCTCTCCTAAGTAATATTCACTTTATCCAATGAATCTCTAGCAAGTCCGTACCCCAAAGCCTCACCTCAAAGGATTCAAACTATCCAATAGGAGATCAACATCTCCACTCCTACCATACAAGGCCTCAAATGGAGCCATCTCAATACTCGAATGGTAACTGTTATTTTAAGCGAACTCAGCCAATGGAAGGAATTGGTCCCAATGACCACCAAAATCAATCACACATTCTCTTAGCATATCCTCCAAAACCTGGATAGTACGCTCAGTCTGACCATCAGTATGGGGATGAAATGTTATGCTCAACTCAACCAGAGTATCCAACTCTTTTTGCAAATACTTCCAGAAGTAAGAGGTCAACTGAGTTCCTCTATCAGAAATAATAAAAACGAGCACTCCATGCAAAAAAAGAATCTCACGAATGTAGATCTTAGCCAGCTTCTCAGAAGTATAAGTCATCTGAATAGGAATGAAATGAGCTGACTTAGTCAAACGATCCACAATCACCCAAACGGAATCAAACTTAAACAAAGTTCGTGGCAACCCTACCATAAAGTCCATGGCAATCCTTTCCTATTTCCACTTAGGAATGGGCATCTTCTGAGAAATCCCACCAGGATTTTGATGTTCATACTTCACCTATTGACAATTCAAGCATCGAGACATAAACTTCACAATATCCCTCTTCATGCTACTCCGCCAATAGTGTTGCTTCAGATCTCGATACATCTTCATAGCACTAGGGTGAATAGAATACCTCGAGCTGTGAGCTTCCTCCATAATCAAAGTAGTCAAATCTCCAGCCCGAGGCACACACACTTGTCCTTTGATCCTCAAAATCCCTTCTTCATCAAGCCTTGCCTTAAGAGCCTTTCCTTTCAACACTTTATCACGAATTTTGCACAACTTTGGCTCATCAAACTGCTGAGCTCGAATATGCTCTAGTAACAAAGAACACGCCTCCACACAAACAAAAACAATTCCAGGTTCAGAAATATCAAGCCTAACCAAAGAATTTGCCAAACTCTGAATCTCTCTAGCGAAAGGTTTCTCCCCAATTTGGAGACGAGCAAGACTACTGATTTCCTACTTATGGCATCTGTGACCATATTGGCCTTGCCCAGCTGATAAAGGATAGACATATCATAATCCTTGAGTAACTCTAACCATCTTCGCTGCCTCATGTTCAGATCCTTTTGGATGAATATATGCTGAAGACTCTTATGATTCATGAAAACCTCACAATGCACGCCATAGAGATAACGTCTTCAAATCTTCAAAGCAAACGCCATCGCCGCTAACTCTAAGTCATGAAGGGGTAGTTCTTCTCGTGCACCTTTAACTACCTGGAAGCATATGCTATGATCTTCCCTTTCTGCATGACAACACAACCAAGACCCAACCTCGAAGCATCACAATACATGGTAAAACCCTCTCCCTCCACAAAAAGAGTCAAGATGGAAGCCGAAGTCCGCTAGGCCTTGAGCTTTCAGAAGCTTGCCTCACACTCATCCGACCACTGAAAAGGAACATCCTTGTGGGTCAACCTGGTAAGGGGAGATGCTATAGCATAAAATCCCTCAATGAATCATCGATAGTAACCAGCCAAACTAACAAAGCTCTGAACTTCTAAAACTATAATAGGCCTGCCCAATCAGGAAAAACCTCAATCTTCTGTGGGTCAACCATGATACCATCCTTGGACACTACGTTCCCTAAAAACTCCACAGAACTAAGCCAGAAATCACACTTGGAGAACTTAGCATAGAGCCTCTTCTCCCTCAAAGTCTCAATAATAATCCTCAAATGCCTCTTGTGCTCCTCCTTACTCCTAGAGTAGATCAAAATATCATCGATGAATACCTACCCAATGATTCTTCCTTGAATTTCCTTCAACTCTCCTAAAAAATGCTCTTAAACTTAGGGGTTTTCAAATGGAAGTATAAAGGAAAAAGATACTAAAAACAACATTCTGTTCAGCAATTCGCGCACCTGCACACTTAGGTTCGCACTTGCTAATTCGCACCGGCGAAAAAATCCTCGCCACGGTGAACCTTACATAATTATCGAAACTCCACAACAACGGAACCAAGCTCGCGGCTACGCATACGCACCTGCGGGAAAGTCTTCGTAGGGGCGAACCAAGACCAATTCATCGGACCCTCACTCCTGTGGGCCTCATCTCACTGGAGCACATTTGTAGGGACGGATACCTCCTTGCACTAACGCGTACACTAGAACCACCCAAAATATGTTTTTTGACTCTTAGCTCCCGAAATCCCGAGACTCTCCCGGAACCTCCTCGAGACAAACCAAATATGTAGACGCATGTAAAAATTGGCAACAAACTCACTCGCGCACTCAGAATTTCCAAACCTGAACGGGCAAAAACTAACTTTCTAATCAATTGACCAAAACGCCCCCAAGACTTCGGGAACTGAACCAAACACTCAAACAACTTATATTCGACATCCTAAAACTAATGGAAATAAAAAATCTCAAAAGATACAATTACCCCCGAAGATGCATAAAGTCAACCTAACACTTAAAGCATGACATTCAGATAGACTATACAATTTAAAGTATGCAAATAGCTATAACATGGCACCGGTACTCGATACAAGTGCTCCTCACATCACAAATATCGGGACCCCCTTAATTACCCCATTACTCCCCCTTAATTAGACTAATTACACGAACCCTGACACTTTAAAATAAGGTCAAAATCTTAACTTTCTTCAAATGAGAGTTCGACGATCACAATGAAGCCTTGCCCTTCCGAAGAGCCTCTAAATGATCCCAATTTATTCAAATACGATATCTGGGTAAGAATACAAGACTAACGATACCCATATTGCTATACTTTAGATCCGAACCCAAAAAATCACTCAAAATAGGATTCTGAGCCTAAAACGGCAAAACAAGAAATTTAATCCAAGATTAGTTTACCCATCATCTATGGAGACTGTATACCAAAAGTCAACTCAATTCAGTATCAATTCCATGATTAAATCAAGAATCCTTATTTTAGGCTTAGGGTTCATAATCCCCCAATTTTCCCAACCTGAATTCATGATTTCTAGCATGTAATCCTTTAATAATCGAAGATATAATCATAAAATTAGGGTTAAGAATTACACCATGGATGTATCTTGCAAAATCTCCCATTTCCACACAAACCGAGCTCCCAAATGCCAAATACGTGAATGGGAAGTCTAATCATAAACAGGGGATAAATATCCAATTCTGTTACGTGATTCTCGCACCTGCGCTCAATTTCTCGCAAGTGCGACATCGCATGTGCTCCCAAGTTCTCGCAGGTGCGAGAACTCATTAATCTTCCCAGGCAGACCATACCTCATAAGTGCGGCTTTGCCCGTACGACCTTTTCTTCGCAAGTGCAACTCCGCCAATAATATCCTCCCTCTCACCTTTGGCCCACCACACACACGTGCAACCTCGTTGGTGCTATCCCAATTTCACTGGAGACACCAGACACTAGAAACTTCAAACAACTTCTAAATTTTAATCCAACCCTGGACACTCATTCGAGACCTCCCGGATATAAACAAAATATGCATACCACTGCTAAAACATGCTATGAACTCGCTCACGCACTCAGCATTTCCAAAAGAGGTCATTCTGGCCCTATCAACCCCAAAGCCTTAAATCTAGATTCCAACCAAAGGACTAAAATGACCCTAAGTAACTCGAGAACTGAACCAACTACTCAATCAAGTCATAATCGGCATTCCACACCTAATGGAATCAACAAAATTTCCCAAAAGACCCATTTACCCCCGATGTTGACTTGGTCAACCAAACACTTACAAACTTCTAAAAATTTCATTTTCTCACTCAAATCACTTCCCAATGCCTCGGGAATTGCGCCACTCATCCCCAATAATTAAATATACTCTAATTAATCTAGGGGAAGGGTCAATAGAGGTAGTATACTCCTAGTAGCCAAAACAACTTAATGGGTCGTTACATCATCCACCATTTAAACACATGTTCGTCCTCGAATATGAAAGAGAAGAAAAATACCTGAATCGCTGAAAAGTTGGAGATATCTAATATACATATTTGACTTGGTCTCCTAAGTAGCCTCCTCAATAGGACGATGCCTTCACTGAACTTTTACTGAAGTAATATCCTTGGACCTCAACTTCCGAATTCGTATATCCAAAATAGCAACTGGCTCCTCCTCGAAAGTCAAATTCTGATCAAGTAACACTGAATCCCACTGAATCACATGAGAACCATCGAAATGATCCTTCTTGAGCATAGAAATATGAAACATTGGGTGAACACCTGATAAACCTAGAGGCAAAGCCAACTCATAGGCTACCTCACCAATACACAAAGCAATCTCGAATGGACCAAAGATATCTAGGGCTCAACTTGCCCTTCTTCCCACACCTCATCACACCATTCATGGGTGAAAATTTTAACAAAACACGCTCACCCACAATGAACTCTAAGTCACGAACCTTCCTATCCGAACAACACTTCAATCTACTCTGTGTTGTAAGAAGTCTCCCCTGAATCAAATTAACCTTTTCCAAAGAATCACGAAGCAATTCTATACCCCAAGGCATCACCTAGAATGCATCAAACCAATCAAGTGGAGAACGAAACCTCCTACCTTATAATGCCTCAAATTGTGCCATCTTAATGCTCGAATGGTAACTGCTGTTTAAGCAAACTGCGCCAAATGAAAAACTAATCCCAATGACTACCAAAGTTAATCACACAGGCCTGTACATATCCTCAAAGACCTGAATAGTCCACTCGAACTTACCATCAGTCTGAGGGTGAAACGATGTACTAAGCTCCACTTGAGTACCCCACTCCTTCTACATGTATCATAGAAATGCAATGTAAACTAAGGGCCTTGATCCGATATGATAGAAATGGGTACACCATGCAGACGAACCATCTCTCGGATATAGATCCTGGCCAACTTTTTTGAGTTGTAGGTAGTTTGAACTGATATGAAATGAGCTGACTTCGTCAAAAGGTCCACAATGATCCAAATAGCATCAAATTTACCCAAAGTCCGCGGTAACCCTACCAAAAAGTCCATATCAATCCTCTCCTATTTGCACTCAGGTATAGGCATCCTCTGAGTAATTCCACCTGCTTTTGGTACTTATACTTCACATGTTAACAATTTAAAACACATTGCCACAAATAATGTGATATCCCTCTTTATACTACACCATCAATAATGTTTCTTCGAGTCCCAATACTTCTTTGTAGCTCCCGGACAAATAGAATATCTTGAATTGTGAGCCTTTTCTCTGATCAATCTAGTCAAGTCACCCACTTAGGGAACACATACATGACCCTTGATACTTAAAACTCCCTCATCATCAAGAATATCCTCTCTTGCCTTTCCTTTCAACACCTTATCTCGAATTTTGCACAACTTTGCATCATTAAATTGTTAGGCTCTAATCTGCTACAATAAGAAAGATCGTGCCTCCACACAACCCAAAACCATGCTAGGTTCCGAAATATCAAGTCTAACCATGCTATTAGCCAAAGCCTGAACATCCATATATAGCCAAAGGTCACTCCCCAACCTGTAAACATACTAGCCAACCCATACTCACCGCCTTTCGACTTAAGGCCTCCGCCACTACATTGTCCTTGTTCGGATGATAATGAATCGACCTATCATAGTATTTGAGCATCTCTAACCAACTTCGCTACCTCAAATTAAGATCCCTATTATTGAAAATATGCCAAAGATTCTTATGATCAGTAAACACCTCACAATACACACTATAGAGATAATGCCTCCGAATCTTCAATGCAAACACTACCGCCACCAACTCCAAATCATGATGGGGTAGTTCTTCTCGTGAACTTTCAACTGCCTTGAAGCATAAGCTATAACCTGTCCATTCTGCATCAAGACACAACTAAGGCCAATTTGTGAAGAATTACATAATACACAATAAAGCCCTTTCCTTCCACAAGAAAAGTCAGAATAGGAGCTGTAGTCAACAAGGTCTTAAACTTTTGATAGCTCGCTTCACGCTCATCCGACCACTGAAAAGGTACATTCTTCTGAGTCAATGTGGTCAATGGAGACGCAATAGATGAAGACCCCTTTACAAAATATCGATAGTAACTAGCGAGGCCAATGAAACTCCGAATCTCAGTAACTGAAGTAGACCTGACCCAATCACAAACTGCCTCAATCTTCTTAGGATCTACAATATTCCCATCCTTGGTCACCACAAGACTCAAGAATGCCACAGAATCAAGACAAACTCACACTTTGAGAACTTAGCATATAATTTCTCCTCCTTTAGAATTATAAGGATGCTCCTCAAATGCTGCTCGTACTCCACTCTAGTACAAGAGTATATCAAGATATCATCAATGAAAACAATCACGAAGGAGTCCAAGTACGGTCTGAAACACCTTTCATCAAATCCATAAAGGTTGCTAGGGCATTGGTCAGCCCAAAAGACATAAATCGAAACTCATAATGACTATAACGGGTCCTGAAAGATTTCTTAGGGATATCCTCCGCCCTAATATTCAACTGGTAGCTAGATCTCAAGTCAATCTTGGAAAAGACGAAAGCACCCTGAAGCTGATCAAACAAATCATCAGTTGGAGGAATGGGATACTTGTTCTTGGCGGTTACCTTGTTTAATTATCTATAATCAATACACATCTGCATAGTCCCATCTTTCTTCTTCACAAACAATATCGGATCACCCCACGGTGAAACCCTAGGTCCAATAAACCCCTTACTCAACATGTCCTGCAACTGTTCCTTCAACTATGATGGTACCATTCGATATGGCAGAATAACAATAGGCTTGGTGCTCGGCTCTAAGTCAATAGTAAAGCCAATATCACGATCCAGTGGAACACCTGACGTCAAATGTATCAGAAACACTTCGGGAAGCTTCTTCCTTACTGGTACCAACTCAAGGGAAGAGTATCGACACTAATATCCCGAACATAGGCAAAATAATCTAAGCACCCCTTCTTAACCATCCGAAAAGCCTTAAGGAACGATATCACTTTCTTCGGCGCATAACTAGTAGCATCTTTCCATTCCAACCTAGGAATTTTAAGCATAGCTGACGTAACCGTCTATGCGTGACAATATAAGATTGTATGATAAGGAGACAACCAATTCATACCAAGAATAATATCAAAATTTGTCACGGCCCGAACCTAGGCCTGGACGTAACACGACACCCGGTTCCTGACTACATGTGGCCGAGCGAACCAACTAGCTGATTGAATCAACATGTGGTATCATAACATACTGAATGCAGAAAATAAACTAACATATGCTGATATACTCTAAGTCTGAATGATAGATAATCAAAGTGCAGAAACACTAATACAAGTTTGAAGCATAACTGTAGCCAACGTAGCTTAAGTTGAAAAGCCTGCGACTCTGTCTAATTGTTACTCTAGTCTATGAAGCCTCTAATGAAGTACTGAAAACACTGACTGTCTATAAATACTGAAAGACTGTAAAGTAATATAAGGCCCCGAAAGAACTATGGCTCACCAATTAGCTGATACTGGGGATCCTAGCTAGCAGATGCATCGTCCTGTAAACCATTGCGATGCAGGCCCCGAAAAAAAGGAACGTCAGTATATTTGAATTGCATTAGTATATTAAGTAGCTAAAAGAAAGAACTGTAAGTGGGGTGCTCAGGAAACGGGCAGCCCAAATCAATAAACATGTAATAAGTGCTGAAACTGAATTTGTAATTGAAACTGAACATAAGTACTCCTTGCTCTGAATGAGAAACCACCTATTCATCTGAGTAAATAATCTACTACCTCAGGCCCAATTTATATTTTCACAAGCTGCGGCTTCTGGCACAAGTATACGTATACATAACTACAGCCTCGGACCAAAGATGCATAAAACATAAACTACGGCCTCAAGCCCAAATACAAGTGTTCAACATTCAAGAATTTAAAATCAATAACTGAGAATCATACTATAATACATGATGCTGAACTACTGGTCATCACTGAACTGAGACATGTATTTCCGAACTGATTATGGAGGGTAAACATATTGAGTTTTTCATGGCTGAGACTCATGGAATATCAAGGAGCTGAAAGTCATATTGTAATGCATAATACTGAAATACTGAATCATGCTCGACTACATAATACTGGAACACTGAATAAAAATAGACTGAGACATGTATTCATGAACTGATTATGGATTCGTAAGTAGTCTGAGCGTTACTATCCAGAGACATGAAATCATAATAACATGGCTTTGAGAGTCATACTAAAATACTGATATGTGATATTGAACATGAATTCATACTGAGACATGAAAACATACCGAGGTGCTGATATGCAGTACTGACTATTACTATACTAGCTGAGACTTGAATTTATGAACTGATTATGAGAACTAAAACTTTAACTAGTTTATAAACATGCTAAATTTCTAGAATAAGACTCATGGGTATAAAACATGATTCTAATTAGATTACGTTCTGGGTTCATAACGTTCGGAATGAAAGACATGAACAAACTACAAAACTAGGGAATAGAAGTTCCGCAACTATCCAAGAAGACTAAGCTGAACTATATTTCTGAGGCAATTCGTAACTAAGCTGAACTATATTTCTGAGTCAATTCGTAATGTTGTAAATGAAACGTAGCGTAGGGAGAATCATTAACATTCCCAACGTAGAGTGTTAGCCTCACATACCTGTAATCACTTCAATCTAACTAACTAAACTGCTTCTCTGACGAAGAACACCAAATCCCTAGCTTTGAATCACTTTAGAAGGATTTACCGTAGAAATCCTATGTTTTGGTTGAAGGATCATGGTAATAATCATGATTTAATGTTTGAATTACTTCGAAATCATTAGAGCGATCTTACCTTAGCGTGGGAAGATGAGGAGAGGAGGAAAACGGCTGCTTAGGGCTTTAAAACGAAGTTGGAATGCCTGATAAATGAAATTTTGAGTTAGTGTTAAATTTATAACATGGGAATTTTGGACCCCCAGGCCCCAGGCTCGCTGAGCGTGGTCTAAGGCGAGCCCTTTCCTTGCTTTAGGGCGAGCTCAGCGAACCCCCCTGATATTTTGGACTTAAACGATTTTTCTCATTTTTCCCTTTTTTGGACCCCTACCTCGCTGACGTGGCCTAAGGCAAGCCCTTTCCTTTCTTTGGGGCGAGCTCAACGAGCTCCCCTGGCCATTTTACATTTAGTCAAAATGTTACGTTTTTCTGCTCGCCGACAGCGTTCAGTAAAATGGGTATAAATCCTAGCACAGAGCTCTGTTAGGAATCCATAATATACCATTGAAAACATATTTAAAAGGGATACAATGTTCATGTTTTAAGGTTTCTCAAATTCGCAATGGATTTTCACGAAATCGGGCTAGAAGGCGGACCTGCCGTAAAGTCAGCCGTTTCATCGAATCTTAAGCACCTAACTATTCGACTTGATTCCAAAGCAACAATTTCAACCCAAGATAATCCCGAGTACTTCACATGTCTAAAATATCACATGAATACTTATCTAACACATCCACACCTATTCTGAATTTTTGAAGTGTTACATTGACGCATGGCCTGCTGCTCTAAGCGTTTTTGTGACGCTCATAACTTCTTACTCCGATCTCTGCTTTGCCTGATCTTTATATGGAAGGAAAGGTATTTCCACGAACTACAAATTTCATTAAGAAACCTTTTCCAAATTTCCTATTGATCAAAGAGGTTACAGTTGCCCGAAGTAGGCCCCTCGACTACTTTCGCAAAACGTTCAAACCTTCAAATTTTTCGCTAAAACTCTAACGATACGAGCCTAACCTTAGTTCTAAGATACGGGGTGTAACAAAATCTACAATGTCTAGAATCATAAAATCAACCCAAGTGTCCTACCCCATCAAGGTCGCAAACAGGATCGATATATTCGATCCACCACTATAGAATCCCAAACAAGAGTAGAAACACTAACAAGGAAATCAATTGACTCACACATCATATCTAAACCTGAAGAAAAATAAGTAGACACATAGGAATATGTAGAGCCTAGATCAAATAATGTCGTGGCCGATCGACGACAAACTGAGATAATACCTGTAATAACCGCATCTGAAGCCTATGCCTTTGGTCTACCTGGGAATGCATAGTAATGAGAATGGCCACCTGAGAACCTCCACGACCACCACCGCGGCCTGTTTGAGCACCACCTCTACCAGAAGAAGCACCTCTACCACTATGTGCATTTCCTTTAGCCGGCTGTGCCACAACTCTAGATGCTGAACCTTGAGAACCGGAGTGTGGGCCACTTTACTGGTCTGGGGTCATCCCTCATAAAATGACCTAAGTCTCCACACTTATAACACCTACAACGAGTCATAGGCTATTGAGAAGAACCCGAATGACCACCTCGACCTTCTAGTCGGGAATAAGAACCGTGGGAATCTTGTCTAAAACTATGGGCAACAGAGCCTTAAGAACCACCTGTGGGAGTCTGAATCACTGCCTGAACTGTCCTGCTAAAGTGGGGACGGAAAACCCTACCATGATGGCCCCTACCTCCAGATGAAGTGCTACGATAACTTCCATAACTGTGGTCCTTCTTATTGATTTTCCAAACTTTTGACGCTTGATTGACTCAACACTTCTAGCGACATCGACCACTGCTTAAAAGCTACCACCTAAAGCTACCACCTGTGTCACTGAAACTCAAAGAGGATAGGTCAGCCCCCTCACAAACTTCCTAATCCTCTATGTCTCATCGGCCAAAATTGTCAAAGCATGGCGAGACAAGGCGTGGAACCTCATCTCATACTCAGTCATAGTCATCCTCTGCTAATCCAATATGTCAAACTACTCACACCTCTCATCCCTCAAACTACGGAGAGCCTACCTCTCCAAGAACATACGAGAAAACTCAACCAAAGTAAATGGACCCGATCGAGCTGGCCTAGTCTCAACAAAAACACTCCACCACTGCTTGGCAGGGCCAACTATCTACATTGTCACAAATCAACTCCATTGGACTAAAATAATCCCAAATTGTGAAGATGTTCATGGCAACTAACCAAAAACCCATACGCATCATCATCAGGATGCCCATTATACTGTGGTGGCTCCATCTTCTCAAACTTATCCCACCTCTACTGCTCATCAACGGTAATGGTATACTGGCCAACTGGGCGAAGAGCAACACCTGGAACTGGAAAAACCTAAAACTAAGGAGCCACAGCAGTAGCAAGTTGTGCCCCTAGGGTCTTATACCCTGCAACAACCTTGGGATCGAGAGTCTGAGCTCCAACTCTGTCCTGGGAATCCACTAGAGTAGATAGTAGTACGCCAGCCTAGGCCATACCCTCAAAGAAACTCAAGATAAGTACCAGGTGTCCTAAAGAACATGAGTAACAATGAATCCAACTGATGCCTAGGTAGGTCTAACCTCGTCTACCTGAACCGACTCCTTCTATAGAATATTCTCTGGGTCCAGATTCATATCTCTAGCATTGCCCTGAGCAGCAGCTGGTGCTAGGCCTCTGGCTATTGTAGCAATGCAAGCTCTAGATTTACCTCGCCCTCTATCGCGTCCCCTGCAGCTCTCATAAGCAACTGGGGCAGTGGGTATGGGTGCAGGCTCCTGGTCTCCATCTGCGGTTGATGACGCCATCTGTGAGAGAGTGAAAAAAGAAAACTCTTAAAACCCATAAGAAACGAGTGTGCATGATAAGGAATGAAAGATTAGAGTTTTCTAGATGTCCTATTGCCTCTCGAAGATAAGTATGGAGCTCATCGTACCGATCCGCAAGACTTTACTAGACATTATGCTTTTACTTGTGAGACCAGTGAATCTAAAGCTCCAATGCCAATCTGTCACGACCTAATTTTTAAGCCGTGAACGCACTAACTCACCCGAGTTAGTAAGCCACAACTTGATTAAACAAGTATTTATGGAAATAAGTGCGGAAAGAAACCATACAAGTCAATTTTGAGTTTTAAAGCTTTTGTAATCATAAAATACTGAATTAAGTATGATCCTCGCAAGACTAGTGTCATTAGTACAAGAACTTGCTAAACATACTGATACAAGTTTGAAGTACCACTTAATACACTGTCTAAAATGAAAAGACATGAAAATAAAGGTAAGAGAAAATGTGGTGCTATGGATCTGCTTGTAGCTCACCGTGAACTCTCGAGAAGGCCTCCTCAATGGCTGGCGAACTTACGGACTGTGCTCGAACCAGGGACGAAATCTTCACATAAAAAGTTGCAGTAAGAGTAGAGTGAGTACGAGAAACAATATGTACTCAGCATTATAGTCGACCGACCCTATCTTAAAACAAAAAACGAGGGTTGGTCTTTTGAATACTACTTTTACACCTAACTGCGGTTAGTCCACCATAAGAATCATAATAATCATTGTCGTCTCAAAATCATATGTTACAAGCCTAGATTATAGCTTCTAAACCCTTAAATACAGTCCAATAATATGAATCAAGCAGCCATAGAATTCAATATCAACATAACACAACAAATAAACGTAGATATAAGAAAATGATAAGGAAGCCTATGATATGCAATGCAAGGCCTTTCCATCTCCAGTGCACACACGCTCCTTCAATAGGGAGCGCAACCCATGGGGGATTCGAGAGGTCCATACACCACCCAAAACCATTTTCCTTCAGGTTTCTTATCCATATTTTGCTCTCAATCACATAATCTAGCCATTCGTAGGCTCACATTACCTATCACTAGCCAATCAGGCTCATATCAATCACATCACTTGGCCAATCGGCCCATATACTCGGATCAACCGTCCGGAATCATTTCCCTTCGGACCCAACATATGTATCCTCAAGTGTAATATGCATGAGACCATATGTAAGCATAAATATGACATGCACATAACAAGCAATCAATGCCAAGCAATAAAGACTCAATAGTTAGCCTCTTTTCCACTTTTATAGCGAGTATTTCATAGTGATGACATCATTAAGAACATATAAGGCAGGTAGAAGGCATAGAAGAAATAAATAAGGGGTCTCATGCCCACCAGAAATCACACAACAATCTATGCTATCAGCTAGTGCCCAAAGCATGGCATTCAGAGGGACTACATAATTTAAAGTATGCAAATACCCATAATATGGCACCGGTACCCTATATAAGTGCTCATCACATCACAAATATCGGGATCCCCTTAATTACCCCATTACTCTCTCTTAATTACACAAATTAGACCAACCATGACTCTTTAAAACAAGGTCAAGATCTCAACTTGCTTGAAATGAGAGTCTGACGGTCAGAACGAAGTCTTGCCCTTCCATAGAGCCTCTAAATGATCCCAATATATTCAAATACGTTATCTAGGTAAGAATACAAGACTAAAGATACCCATATTGCTATACTTTAGATCCGAATCCAAAAAGTCACCCAAAATAGGATTCTGAGCCTAAAAGGGCAAAACGGGCAATTTCACCCAAAACTAGTTTACCCATTATCTATGGAGACTATATACCAAAAATCAACTCAATTCAACATCAAATCCACGATTAAATCAAGAATCCTTATTTTAGACTTAGGGTTCATAAATCCTAATTTCCCGAATCTAAATTCATGATTTCTAGCATGGAATCCTTTAATAATCGAAGATATAATCGTAAAACGAGGGTTAAGAACTTATCCAATGGATATATCTTAAAAAATCTCCTATTTCCACCCAAACCGAGCTCCCAAATGCCAAATATGTGAATGGGAAATCTAATCACAAAATGGGGATAAATATCCAATTCTGTTTAGTGATTCTCGCACCGGTGCTCAATTCTTCGCAGGTGCGACATTGCACATGCGCACAAGTTCTCACAGGTACAAGAATTCATTAATCTCCCTAGGTCCATAGGTGTGGACCATACCTCACAGCTGCGGCTTCACACCAGCGACCTTTTCTTCGTAGGTGCAACTCGGTCAATAATATTCTCCCTCGCACCTGCGGCCCAACACACGCAGGTGCGAGCCAGTTTCGCTGGTGCAAGACACCAAACACCAAAAACATTAAACAACTTCTAAATTTCACTCCAGAAACCTAAAACTTATTTGAACCTCACGGATACAAACCAAATATGCATCTCAACTATAAAACACATTACGAACTCGCTCGCGCATTCAAAATTTCTAAAAGAGGTCATCTTGACCCCGTTAACCCCAAACACCTTAAAACTAAATTCCAATCAAAAGACTAAAATGCCCCTGAGTCCCTCAGGAACGAAACCAACTACTCAACTAAGTCATAATCGGCATTTTGGAACTACTGGAATTGACAAAATTACCAAAAAGACCCATGCACCCCCGCTGTTGACTTTGGTTAACCAAACACTTACAAACCTCAAAAAATTCTATTTTCTCTCTCAAATCACATCCGAATGCCTCAGCAATCGTGCCACCCATCCTCAAAAGTCAAATATACTCTAACGAAGCTGGGGGAAGGGTAAACAAGGGCAAGATAGTCCAAATAGATAAAACGATCTAACGGGTCATTACATCATCCACCACTTAAACACATACTCATCGTTGAATATGAAAGAGAAGAGAAAGGCCTGAATCACTGAAAAGCTAGGGACCTAATCCACATATCTGATTTTGAAAAAGCAAAAAAGCAATTTTGACTTTAAAAAGTTCAATTACCATATTAAAATAAACTTTAGTTTGTACAACAGGTAGTAGAAAGTTCATTTAATATTTAGAAGTCAAACTGGATGTATATAGATTTTTTCTGATTTGTAGCTATAAAAAAGCATTTTTAAGTATAACAGTGATATATGAAAAAAAAAAAAAAGGAAAAAGAAAAAGAGTTGCGAATTCAATATGAAGGAGAAAAGGAAAGAAGAAGATGAAGTTCTCATTAACTTGGCGCAAAACAACATTTAGTTTGGACCCCTTAACTCCATCTTATATAAATTCCTTAAAGTTGTTCTTGCTTTAGGAGATAAAAAGAGTAAAGTAATTATTTGTTAAAAAATTTCTTTTCTGTTTAACTTAAAATGTTTTAGTTTGGTTCTTCTACATATCTAGAGGCTAAACAAAAAGAACTATTTAAGCTGATGAATGTCCTCTAAGTCAACTCCTGGACATGTTGTTAGTCATTTACATGTTTGCACTATTAACTCCTTCATATTTATGTGAATTAAGTATTTTTGATCTCCTGTCACTGCATCAAAAGATAATTTTAGTGGCAATCTCATGTTTATACTGGTAATTAAAATTAACAGACAATCACTTGAGGACAAATAGACACCACTTCAGAATTACATTTAATATGCACATAGGTCTATTTGTTGGACAACTTTATACCTGCTACCAAACTTAAGTGACTATTTATATTGTTTTCTCTGTCATGTCATGTAGGAGTTATTTAGTGGGATAATAGGCTAAGCATGAGTGATTATTTGATATATAACAAACAAAAGTTATTTCTATAATTTGGATAATTGAATTAACTCATGATCATAAAGTTGCTATCATGCAATGCGAGATTGTTAAGATGCTTCCTTTGTAATGGGCCTTACTGACACGAGAATTAGTCGAGTCAATATTGATGCTTGAAATCGGAGGTTATATAAAAAAAAAAAAAATGAAAAATGTAAAGTTTTCACTAGCAAACCATGTTTACCCTTTTGCCCTATTTCTTAAAATTCAAAAGAAAACCTTATGGGCCCTTCTGTTACAGGTATCATCCAATTTAACCTACACTTACTCTCACCAGATTCACTAGCACATATCAGGTATGGCCCAATAACCATATGATTGAGCTCATGTTTATGGATACC
Source organism: Lycium barbarum (assembly GCF_019175385.1). Lineage (NCBI taxonomy): Eukaryota > Viridiplantae > Streptophyta > Magnoliopsida > Solanales > Solanaceae > Lycium > Lycium barbarum. The sequence continues at coordinate 17,965,202 of NC_083342.1, forward strand.
ATCAAATATGGAACGGTTAAAACATAAATAAAATATTGTAGACAATGTAAAGCCATTGTCTCTAACCCCTAGCAGCCTAGCTTGCTGGAAAAAAACACAACAAAAATTAATGTTGCTTAGATTTTTCAAAAATATAGATTTATGTGTCAAATTTTTTTAAAATAGTACATTTTTGGAAGAATTCAACACGAGTGGGATAACATTTTTGAAAATTCCAAGCCACATAGGTGAAAATACACAGAGAGGTTCCCCTGCATTAAAGTGATCATTGTGTATCTTTTGCCAATCATTTTGGTATATTAGTTTAACTTTAATAAAAAAACTTGTTTCAATTTCTCTAGGATTTCACAAATTTGTTTTGTAATGGACTTATTATATTTTTCTTTAGCTTAAATAAATGAATACTTCATCTTGTCTTCGTGTTTCTTTATTCCCTTTGTTCATCTTGTCTTCGTGTTTCTTTATTCCCTTTCCGAAGCATACATTACGAGGAACGCATTCAAGTAGCAGTGGGTTGCAAAAGAAAAATGAACTTTTCATTAACAAATTGCAATATTTTGTAACAACCCGGTGAGTCGTTTTGAGAACCGATGCTCTATTTTAGGTGTCGCCCATTTCAAAAGCTCCATAATGATTATCTTGACCTGCTTACAAAATTTGAAGTCCAACGGATGTCATTTGGTTCACTTTGGTAGAAAGTTTCATTTTGAAAATTTCGATATTTGATTTTTTGGATTAATTATTTTTTTTTTGGGAAAATGTGTTCTGATTGGCGATCTGAAGATTTCGTTAGATTTGTAATATTACTTATGACCTACAAAATTTGACAGAACTAATTTTAGAGTTCGCTTGGTTGGTTTTTGACAATTAAGTTTGTTTTATTATTTAATATGCTTATTTATGATGAAAAGATGGTTTCAGAGAGAAATAAGTCTCATATTGAAAATTTGTTGTTTCTGTTAGCTTCTTATTGATGTTTAAGGCTTGTGGGGATGCGTCGTACCATTCCAAGATGATCGAATGAGAATCAGAGTAGAAAATCAAAGTTTTGAAATTTTGAAGTTCTAAATTGGAGAAGTTTGACCAAAAGTTGACTTTTGGGTAAACATACCCGTAATCGAATTCCGACAGCTCCATTAGGTCCGTAATGTGATTTATGACTTAGTCAAGTCATTGGTTCGGGCGCCGAGGGGTTAAGGCAGATTTTGGATGTTTGGTTGTTAAATTTTGAGGTTTGAGAAATTCAGAGCGATATTATGAAAAAACGTGCCTTAATGATGTCAGATCAGCATTTGGAGTGAGCGAGCAAGTTTGTAGTGTTGTTTGTACTCAAGTTACATGTTTTTGGTTTGTGTCCGGGAGGTTCCGAATGAGTTTCGACGCGTTAGGAGGAAGTTTGGAGAAATTTCAAAAGTGTTTAAACGTGGTTTTTCTCTTACTTTAGTAGCGAATTTCTCGAAATCCATAAAGAATTTGGAGATGATGTCTTAATGGTAGTTGTAGCCCTTTGAATGTAGTTTCCCGCGGCTCAATCCGTTTGTGATTTCGACACTCGTGCAAGGATTTATGACCATTTTAGCACACACTGTTGTGCTTGTTTTTGGACAGCAGTTGAAATATTTTTGAAAATGACGATTTTGCCCCTATTTCGTCCATGAATTTCTGATTTCCTTTAAATTTCAAAACATCATATCTCTCTCATTTTAAGGCCAAATTGGGTAATTCAAAAGGCTATTTTGGATGAAATCTCGCAAGGATCATGTTGGGCCTGTCAAAGGTGAATTTCATGAATATTTAGCAACTGATTCGAGCCAAAACAGTTGTTCTGTTCTTCACTTTGTTTCGAAATTTAATCAGTTTTTCTCACAAGTTTGTGAGCCTGGATTTGGACGATTTCTGTGTCTATGGATTTGTCTCAAATACTAGGTAAGTCCCTAACCTTTGTTTTTGTATTTCCCCATGAGCCCCGAGGCTTATTTAAGTTCTAGTCTTGATTTTGGTTGGAGAAAATTGGGGTTTGAATCCAAAAGTTGAAAAGTGATTGATCATGGATTTGAGTATCACGATGATGACTTTTTGATTGGATTTTCTACATTTAGACTAACTAAACTATGGGTAAACCAATTTTAAAACAAATTTCCAGCTTTTCCCTTACGGGCTCGGGGTTGCCTTTTTGTCTTCATTTTGGGGTTCTGAATCAAATTATAGCATTATGGGTATCATTGGACTCGTTTAAACTCACATAGTACTATTTTGACTACATTGACCTTATTTTTCAATGAAATTCCAATTTTACGCTTGGGACTCGGATTTGACTAATTTTGGTTTGTTTTGGGGTTCCGAATAGAAGTATAGTATAGGGGTATCGTTAGACTCATTTAAGCTCATAGAATACTATTTTCACTATAAGGAACCTGATTTGCAATGAAATTACTGTATTGTCCTTTGGGTCACGGGATTGGCTTGTTAGGTGACTTTTCGGACCCGAATTATTAAGATAGCAATATGGGTGTCTGATGTCACGACCCAATTAGTCGTAATACCCACACTAATTCACCTAGTGGGGGAACCAATTCCCTTAACCAGTCATCATCTAATCAGTCAATTTTAGCACATTCAAGTATATAATGATAATAAAAATCTCCAAACCTTCTAGTCATGCCATAAATAAATAAAGGTGCGGAAGTCCTAACTATTACAACCCCAAAATTCGAAAGTTGGACTCTAAAACATAATTGTCTAAAGAATGAACAACTGTCTGAAATAAACTTAAATGTCTGAAATGAATAGACATTCAAAATGAGAAAGATCTTGAGGCGCCCTGGCGTGGATGGGAGCTCACCCTCAAATCTATCGGAAACTGGCCTCACGCTAAATATGAGGTCTGGTAGACCTCTCTGGATCATAATTTGCACTCAAAGGAATGCAACAAGGTAGTATCAGTACAAACACTATGTACTGGTAGATATCATAGGCCGACTAAGATTAGTATCATCCATAAAATCACAAAATCAAAAGAATAGACAGATAGGCACCACAACACATAAACATATGAAACTATCAACAAGAATCATCTAACACCGAAATAAGATAAGCCCACACAAACAGTAATCAATACAAGTAACTCAATCCATGTCATTACCAACACAACCATAACTCACGAAATATCTCAAATTTGTCACATATCCGTACACACATGCTAAATGGTATTGTTTGGCCAAATAGCCATGACCCGCAGAGGACCCATGATGTCTATGTACCACTCGCTCTGGAACTAACCTTGGATCACGAGCCCATAACTAGGCCATATCCTCACTCCTGTCAAATGTGCCTTTCCGTATTTATATTGTCTTTCTCATCACAATGTATTTCCGTTCCACAATCAATTAGGAATATGAACAATCAGTGTATCAATATCAAAGAACATAAGTCACCATGCCACAAGTCATATCAAGACTCAATAATTAATTCATCAAAAGCATGAATAAGGGATTACTCCAAGTTAGCAAGAAAAGTATTCATTAAATCCTTCTTTATCATATCATAATCACATAATCAATCAACCAATATCAAATAAAGAAATTTTCAACCATACTTTATGTCTGAAGACCTAATCATGCTTCTCTTATCAATTTCATAACATATATAATCAACTAATCAAAGTCCAACTCAAGTAGACCGTAACCTACCTCAAAGCAGAATTGGGACAATGCAACCACTCTGCAATAGCTTTCCCCTTTCGCAAAGCTTCAGAATGTTCAAAGTCTAGCAATCATAACGCTAAGTGAGCATGTATAATCTACTCAACAAACAACAATTAGGGAAGCGAACCCAACTACTTCTACTCTTTTTCAAATGGGTGAACTATCACTAGATGTGAATTCATACTAATATTAATCCCATTAATCATATTCTAGCCATTCATGGGGGTTTTCACTCAATTCAACCCCTTTCAATCAGTTTTTAGGCCAAAACTTCCTTTTTATTGGAACCCTAAATCTCAATCAACAATTTTCACCATTAATAACCAATTTCTCACCCTAAGAAGTGATAATCTATACTCCTAGATGATTAAACAACAATAAAATCAATAACCCATCAATTATTCAAGGGTTTGCAGTTTCTAGGGTTCTAACCTTTTCTTCCACCATTAAAGGACCCTTAATTCATGTAGGACTTAATAAGATGATGAAATGAACAAAGTAAAGGGTCGAGACTTACCTTTCAAGAGTGTTTTAGCCCTAGCCTTAGAAAATTTTCAAAATAGTTCTTGGAAACTGTTTTGGAGTTACGTGGGGAATGAGTTCGGAATAAAGAATATAAAATGTTAATTTTGCCTCCCGTCGACCGCTGCAGCGGTCAATGTCTCACTGCAGCAGCCTCGCTGTAGCGGAAAACCTCCAGCTATGGTGGATCTCATTTAATCCCCGGCTCCCCGCGGCGGCAAGCCTAGCCCCGCTACGACAGGCCCGCTACAGCGGTCCCACACCCGCTGCAACAATCCATTTTGACTAGTAGCTCGGATTTTTCCACCAGTTTTCACCCAAAAATCCCAACACCAATCCGAGGCCCTACAAACACAAACCAAATATGCACATATACATAAAAACACTTTACGGACTCACTCGCAGTCTCAAAATTCCCAACGGATGTCTAGTTTTCTAAGTCACCCCCCATAACGACCTAGTGGGTCATTACATCTACGAACTCGTATGTTAATGTAGAATTTGTATTTGATAAACTTTGATTGCTTTAAGGCTCTTCAAAAGGAGAAGGCTTAGGTTTGAGTGTTTGTGGCTCCCGCTTGGCTTTGTGCTTGGTTACGATTTAAGTTTAGACTCCGATTGGAGATCATATATCTTTTATAAATATTGAAGGTGTATTGGGCGTGATGGGGGTCCCACCTTAGTAACTGTGATGACCACTTGGCTACCAGTGTAATTGTGTGGGTTGTTGTTATATCTAGTGATGGAGTCGGGGAATACATATTAGGTCCTTCGGGCATGGTTGAGGTGATGAATCCACTGATTTGGTATGTTTGCTATTTATGTCGGCCATGAGAACGATGATTGATATACACTTGCAATTGTTTGTTGTTAATTACTTCATCACTCCATGATTTATACGAATTGTGAAAGAATGATCCATATTAGTGTTTGAGCAGAAGTATTTGAGTTGTCCATGATATACTTATGCTAATTCATCTTCATATGTATGACTTATGAATCCTGATATTGTTGCACACATACATTCATTCAGGCACATATATATTTTGGGATCGGGTTGCTCGCTGCAATAAAAATATTTGGGATCAGGTTGTACACCGCAACATACATATTAGGGATCGGGTTACACGCCGCAATATATATATATATATATATATATATATATATATATATATATATATATATATATATATATATATATATATTGGGATCGGGTTGCACGCCGCAATATGGGATCGGGTTGCACACTGCAACAAAGTATATGGACCTCACGAGTCCCCCATAGGTCATGATTACAAGGCATAGCCCGTGGCATGTGTGTCCCAGGTTTGATATTGGCCAATGCGTTGCATTCACGCATTCATTCATCCATCATTTTCTTATCTTTTATGTGATTTCATGCTATACATGCCTTACATGATATAAAGATGGGATCTTATGGTTTTATTCATTTGAGATCAAAGGAAGATAGAATCTTAATGGCTTTCTTGACTTAAGAATGGAAAGTTTGAACTTTTATGAGCACATAGGATTTAATTAAGGGAAGATTGAATCTTTATCACTATATCGACTCTAAATTGCGAAAAGGTGGAATCATTATGGTTGTTCTTGTCCAAAATAGGATAAAGGTTAGACCTTTACATCTAATTTTATTAACCTTACGTGATATGTGTTACTTGCGTTAGTTGAGTGTCACGACCCAAATCACGAGTCATGAGGGCACCCATACTATCCCCCTGGTGGGCTTACCCTTCCTTTTGGCTAATTATTTAAGAAATATTTATGGAACGAAAAGAGAACATTATACTAAGTCAACAGATATACATATAAGTAGCATAACTATAGAAGTAACATCAACTAGCATCCCAAAACCTGGTCTGGACTCATACAAGAGCACTAGTTCTAGTACAACATCTAATAACTAAATACAAGCCTAAAAATACATAATAAAGTCTGTGTGTGAATCAAAAGGATGGTAGCAATGGAGAGAATCTGGGGTTGCAGATCCGGCAAGTGGCTCACCCTGAAATCTCCGGAAGAAAGGCCTTGGATCACTCTCGAGGTCGCGAACTGCATCCTGGCTCAAACTCTGTACTCAACAAAAAGTGCAACAAGAGTAGTATGAGTACAACACAAGTACTCGTAGGCGTCATAGGCTGATAACGATTAGATAACACATATAAATAGGAAGAAATCAACAAGTAAAGCATATAAGCAATCAAGCACAGTCACGAAACATGTTCAGGTACAAGATCAAACAGAGTTTAAAAAATGCCAAGTAAGAGAGTCCATGAGTAAATGAATGAATGTAAATGTAATGCAATGCCCCCAGGCCACCTCTTCAATCTGTACACACATGCTAAGGGATATGCCTCAAATTCATGACTCATGGGAGACCCACGAAGTCCATGTAATACATCACTTTCTAGCGAAGACCTCGAAAGCGATCAATATACCTCGCTCTCTGGCAAAGACCTCGGAAGCTGTCAATAAACTCACTTTCGGACAAAGACCTCGGAAGCAATCAATCCATTCGCTCTCCGACAAAGACCTCGGAGGCTATCAATCAACTTGCTCTCTGGCAAAGACTTTAGAAGCAATCAATCACTTTTCTTACTATCACATCAGTCATACATTGAAAATGAATGCATGACATGCATGGAATCAAGTGCAACAACAACTCAAATCATAGAGTAAATAAATAGATGTCCCGAATGCTAGTCACAACTCATTTCGATAGTATTATCCTTCCCTTTTCCATGTAATAAGTGATATATATCAAGTGACAGGGATAAATAAATCAACAATCAGAACTTACCAGCAGACACGATGACAAGCCCATATAAGAACATCTATACCAAGCTAGTGGATTTATCATCACAACCATGACTGAAGGACTAACATGTTTTCCCCGTCAATATCTACCATTACAATGATTCTCTAATCGGAGTATAACAAGGGTAAGCCATAACCTACCTCGAAGGACGAGTGGGAGCCACAAACAATAAAGGCAAAGCCTTCACTTTGCGAAGACCCTCTGAACGATCGAATTCTATGGAATAAGTACTCTACGTTAGATTACAAATCTAAGGATACCTATAATGCTATAATTGTAATTTGAACTTCAAAAACAACCTTAAAAAGTGACCTCGGGCCCATAAGAGTAAAACTGGAATGTTAAGGTAGGAACATGCTACCCATGATTTAGATAGTCAAAATCCTAAGTTTGATGATATTCTAAACCCAAATAAGCCTCCAATTCCATTGATTATCAAAATCCCCAATTATGGAAAACCCTTAATTTCATACTAGGATTCTTGGGTTTTAAATAGAAAATTCAAGCTTAGGATTAGTTACCCAAGGATTAAATAGTCAAAAGTCTTGAAGATTACTCAAAACCAAACATGGAAGAGTAGAGAAAACCCAAAATTCCACTTAGGGTCCAAAACCGATAAAACACTCATCCTAAAACATGAATTCTAGCATGGATTCTCTAATTAATAGGAGATATAATCATACAAGGATGATACGAAGCTTACCCAATTTAAGAACCTTGAAACTTCACAAAATTGCCCTTAACCGAGCTCTTTGGGTCTAAATTTGTGAATGAAATGACTAATCACGAATTAGAGAATAAATATCCATTGACAGCGTTTTATGCTTCCGCAAACCATTTCCTCCCGCACCTGCGAAAAAAAGGTCGTAGATGCTCTACACTTAAGGGTAGAAAAGGCGCAGATGCGGCCGACCCCCACCCCATAATTAGCATCGAACTTATCCAAAGTCTTCGGTAGACCTACCACGAAGTCCATATCAATCATCTCCCACTTCCACTTGGGAATAGGCATCCTCTGAGTCATACCACCCGGTCTTAGATGCTCATACTTAATGTTGACACCTAATTTTTGACATCCCGTAATTTATTTTAAGTGCTCGGAGTCCTTGGATAATAAATAAAATCAGCTTCTCACCCTAAAGGGTCTAGGATATTTTTTGTGAAATTATTCGGGGTAATATTTCACCCCTTTAAATTAATAAAGAGATCTCCGGGATATTTTAAATTTTTGTGGAAATTAATTAGGGTTTTTATGACATTCAAGGAATATTTTTATTGAGATTAATCAATGGCAAAAATCATTTTGAATAATTATTTACTTAATTAATTTAATCAAGGAAAATTAGATTAATGAGTAATTTATTATATTTTATTGTCCAAGGAACTTTGAGTAATTAAAAGAATTATCCATTTTACCCCTCAAACCTTGACTCTGTGTGTTTGCATAGTTTTTTAATTGGTAAATTATCTGGTTAATTAATTTGGGACCAGTACCTGCAAAATGATTTTTAATGAGTCATGTTTTAAAATTTATTAAGTCCTAATAGGATAATAATTAGTTTTTTTTTATTTGGGATATTTATCCTCAACCCTCCATACATATATATACACATCATGTATATATACATGGTGCATATACATGGTGCATATACATATGTATACATATACCAGGCCCTTTTTTTAAAAAAATAATAATAAAAGGGACCAGGCCCGGTCCAAAATGGACCAGACTCGGTCCACTATCGATTAAAAGGAGGGGGATAATATACTCCTCCCCCCTCCCCATTTCATTTTAGACCTTAGGGGTCGTTTTGTAAAAGAGAAAAGGGCGAGCCGACTAGGGGTAAAACACTAGCGCCGCCCTACTGCCACTTCAACTACCCCGCCTATTTTTGGGTCATGTCCCATCAGGTAGTGAGTGTATAGCTTGAGGGAGAGGACGAAGCATTAATGGCTTCGTCCTTCTCTCCACAAAGTCCAGCCAAACATCCTCAAAAGGTACAACTCCCCCTTTTTCTTTATATATTCCGTCATTATGTTGGTATTGAAATGATTTGAGCCATTGATTTCATTTTTACCTCAAATCTGGACCATGTGTTGGATTTTTGAGTGAAGACTTGTATAAATCTACAAGTCCCACATCGGTTGTAGGATTTCTGGGATGTATTCTGGGGTTCTATATAAATAGAACCCCATTTGTTCAAAAAGGAAGAGGTTGGAAACCGAGAAAGTCTTGAAAATTACAACTTTTCAAATTTTTAAAGTTCCATTAGTAAAAAAATTTAAGCTTAGCCGAAGTTTTCAGTTTTTTTTAGTTCTAAAGCTTTCTGCATTTTTTTTTTGTTGTGATGTTAGTGGTTGAGTTTGGCATTGGAAGGATAGAAGCCTCCAAGTCCATCCCTTGCCCCGGTTGCACTTGCAAAAGGTAAAAACCTTTTAGTTTATTGCCTTCTATTTGGATTTTTGTCAATATCATGGTTATTTAATGTGATTATGTGTGGTTTAGAATATTGTTTCAAGCTAATATGCTAGTTTGATTTGTTTTTTTCATTTAGATTTCTGTCTATATCTTGTTTGTTTAATGTGATTAAGAGTACTCAGTGGGGTTTAGAATATAGTTGAAGCTGATATGCTTGTTTGATTTGGTATTCCATTTAGATTTTCTGTCTATATCATGCTTGTTTAATTATGATTAAGTGCTTTTATGTGTGGTTTAGAATATAGTTTAAGCTGATATGCTTGTTTGATTTAGATTTCCATTTAGATTTCTGTTTATATCATGTTTGTTTAATATGATTAAGTGCTTTTATGTGTGGTTTAGAATGTAGTTTAGGTTAATATATTTGTCTGATGTGTGTAATAAGTCTTGTGCTTTGAATTAGAGTCAAAGGGGTCTGTTAAGTATCATGATGGTTTTAGTCCTATGTGTTCTATGTAACAGTACTTGGCTTAGGGTTATAGAACCTTTTGAGTGATTTATTTGGATTACATTCTTGGCTGTGTCTATTTGGAAATGTGTTTTGGCTTGAAGGTTAAATCAAAAAGGGGCTAAAGGCCCTCATAAAATGAGGTGTTTTATCTGGTGCTGAGTAACTTATCTGATAGTGTGTTTGTTCTGGAGATTGTCTAAATGTTGGAGATTTGTCAAGAAGGGACCTAGTCTGATCATTGTTTGTTCCACTTAATCATATGCTTGTTTGGAAGTTGAAGGTTTGATATGTATTGGACCTAGTCTGATCATGTTTGTCCTATTTAATAATGTGATTGGTTTAAATATTGAAGGTTTACTATGTGCTTTGTGGGATTCTATTTATTCTACTTAGTGATATGTTTGGCCTTAAGGGTGTTGGTGACTACAGGTGGATTAAGTGCCTTGGTTGGTCTGGAATCTGTTTGCTTCATTTAAGTAATATCTATTTGGTTGAAAACTTGGCATTTTTGGTGTGGGGAGGGGGGGGGGGGGGGTTAAACTTGATCAAAAGTATTCACTTGGTTTGCATTTGTCTGATTGTTTTGCTTAGGGTAAGTATGGGAACTTGCTGAACCTACCTCTGAGTAGAACCTGTGGAATATGTAAGTGCTTATGTTGAGTCTAAAAGGTCTTTAATGTTGCTAAGATGAACTGAGTTTAAAGCAATCTTAAGATGGTCTATGTTTGGTTAAAATGGGCAATCATTTAGTTAAATAGGCTCAAAGAGATAATTGTCATGTTTTGCCTTAACCTAGTAATGAGATGTATCCAATCTGAAAAATGGAATTAAAAGAAAAGGGCTTAAGGATTGGTAGTTTGACACGGAATATGTGTATATGTGTGTCTGTTTTGGTCCATCATGTGTAGAAATCTCCATGAATATGTTGTGTGAATAAAAAACCTTATTTTTTAGGACTGATCACCTAGTTATGCTAACTGTAAAGATAAAGGACAAAAAGGGAAGAGGGATAATAGGAACCTTGACATAAGTTTGCTTATTTTGTCTTTTTGTGGCTTTCATGGAGTAATGATAAGGCTAAGAAAGGGTTGAGCATAAAGTCTCAGAATTTGGCTAAGGCTAGAATAATGGTGATTAAAGATTGTTGCTTTTTCTTTCTGTGTGATTTTATCCTGATGGAAAAGAAAATTTGTGTTTTCTTTTAAAATGCAATGTGGTTAAGAGAAAAGATCCTTTCATGATTATAATTTTTGTTTGAAGTTTCTAGGAACACTAGTTTGTTATTGTTTGCTGCATGTTTATGGTGGGTATGTTCCTAGTGCATCGTGTTTGAACCTGGCAACAAAAGTCTTTAAAGGGTGGGCATAGCTTCATGAGTCAACTATGGAAGTGTGATAGAGCTAGGTTATTTTGAAACCTGCCCATGACCTTTAGTGTTGTCACTGGAAGATTAGGATGGGGGAAAGAGTTTTAGGAGAGGAAAAGGTGAGCCTGGGCATGAACTGGAGGTAGTGGCAAGTAAGGCCCAGGATCCTTTTTTGCTGAAAGGAGACTCAGGAAAAGGAGATGGGGAGGTGATGACCCCACCCTATCCTGTTTTCCTTGCAGGAGCCTGAGACTGTTTCTTTCATCTTTTTGACCTTCTCCTCATGATCTTGGGACACACAAGGGTCTCAAGTAGATTAGAACAACTTAGCTATATCTGTAACGACTCGTTTGGTCATTATAGTCTTTTCAGCATTTTTGCCCTTTCCCGAGCATTGATTAGCTCACTTTTTACACGAGGAGACCGTTGGCACTCTTCCCGAGGTGTCTAGACCGGATTCGGGTAACTTTTATGAAATATAGGCTTAAAGTGAAAAATAGTTGACCCAAAGTTGACTTTTAGGTATACAGACCTTTTTCAGAATTTCGTCGATTTCGAGAGGTCCGGATGGTCGTTTAGAACTTGTGTGTGTATTTGGTTCAGTTCCTAATGCACTCGAATGCATTTTGGGACTTGGGTTGGTAAATTGGAATTAAGGTATTGGGGGTTGACTCAATCAACGAGACATCCGTTGGAAATTCCGAGGCCACGGGCGCGTTCGTAGCATGTTTTTATATGTGTCTATGTGTATGGTATGTGAGCAGATGGCCCCGGGAATTAGTAAGAAATTAAATCAAATTGTGAAACTTGGGTAAGTTTTCTGGTGTCTGGTGCCCGCTTTGCCAGCAGCAGCACCGCGGCAGCGGTACCACTGGAGCGGTAACTCTGCTGCTGGAGCGGTCCAAGCATTTTAGGTTCGACTGCTGAAGCGGTTGAGAGACTGCTGAAGCGGCTCCACTGGGGCAGTCCCAGTGTCGCTAAAGCGGGTAACGGGCAGTTTGTATAATTAATAAAGTGTTAAAAGCCTTTAGACCCTCATTTATTTTCATTTCGAAATTAGAGCTTTTGGGGACTGTTCTTGGAGATATTTTGGGAATACTCTTGGAGGTAAATCTTTCTAATCCCTTTTCTATTTCATTAATCCTAATCATCATAGATTCCCCCTTTCCTTAATAATCCCTTAGTAATGGAAGATGAAAGTGTGTTTGATGAACATTTTCTCTAGGATTATTAATGATGAAATTGATGGGGTTTTATGCTAGTTTTTGATAGATCCAAGCTTGTTAATCATAGATCTTCCATTTCTAGTGTTGAATTTCGGAATCAAAGAGTTAGGGTTTATACCCAAATTGGGGATTTTGCTTCAAATTCGAAATTGGATAAATCTATGAGTTAATTTAGCAATTAGCGGTTGGGTTATGATCACCTAGTGCTTAATTTGATATTTTGCTTTTGAATTTTTCTTTTGCCCTTGTGGGTCCGTTTTCCCAAATTCTAGGGTTAGAATTGACCTAATTTGAATGGTAGCAATATTAGTATCAGTCTTCATGATTTCTAATCTAGATTTTGATAATGCTTAGACTACTTTGGTTCGGAGGTTCATCGGGAAGGCAAGGCAAAGGAGTGAGTTATTGGTGTTGCGGTTTGGCCATCCAGGTAGGTTATGGCTTACCCTTGGTGAGACTTCATATAGCGAAACACACATTAGATTATATTGTCGGAGACAGTATGTGAACCTTCAGGTATGAAGTTGGGTTGGATATTGCCTTAGGTTGGGCCCTGTTGTGTGTTTGGGGCTAGCCAGCCCGTTATGTTATGATTTGATTATTCTATCGTGTTGGCTTGATACCATGAGTTGTTGATAGATATTGGATTCTGTTTTATCATCTTGATTACGATGTTATTGGCGTACCCACTGTTGGTACTTGTGATTCGGTTATATTATTAGCGTACCCACTGTTGGTATTTCTTATTCAGATATTTTGTTGGCGTACCCACTGTTGGTACTTATGATATTGACATGATTATTGATGTTGAATACATGCATTGCACGCACTCTCATTTTCATGATACACTGTTGAGATACTGATGATACTTGATGAAACACTTTGATGAGCTGGGCTCGATTTTACTTGAGTGACGTGAGATGGTCGATATCTGATGTTAGTTTCAGAATCGTTGATTGAGTGAGTGCATGGACTCCGTGGGTCCCCCAGAGTGGTGCCGGTGAGAACCTTCCGTGGGCAAATATTCGGGGTCCCGTCTGTCTATTGGGCAAAGATCCGGGACGGGTGGCACTTAGACTTCGCGAGTCACACTGGGTTGTGCTACCGAAATGTCGATATTTTCGTCCGGAGTACATGTGTGCACAGGATTTGCATGGCATTACATTGCATTCATACATTATTGCATTGCATTATGGCTGGATTTGAGATGTTTTGGTGTTGTACTTGTGATGTTGGATTCAGACTTGGTATATTTATGTCTTAATTATCGTTGGGTTAAGGGTTCGCTTACCGAGGTGGGAGAGGTAAGTGCCCGTATGGCCAAAATGGGTCGTGATAATATCTAAAAAGGGGGGGGGGGGGTGATATACCTAGAGTTAGATGAACTGCTGCCAATGCTTAAAAGGTACAAGTGTTGTATGATTTTCACCATGTATCCTGAAAGTTTTCTTTTTTATCTGAGGAGTTTGCTTGTTTTGAGTTTTATTGTTTAAACCAGTTGTGTGCCAAAAACAAAAATTTGGATTGATAAGTGTATTGTATTGATATGAGTCCACACCATGAGAAACTAAGTGTCAACTGGTTACTGGCCATTTGCTTTTGTTGTTGGCCATGTGACTTTATTCGACCTTTTCTTAGATTGTTTATCCATGACTGGTGTCTGAGACTTTGCCACTTTGGTTTATTGATTGAAACTTGCTCCCTATGTGATGATTGAATCCCTTTGTTTACCAAAACTATGATTATGCCATAAATCTATTTCTTGCTTTCTTTTCCTTTCCTTTTGTTCCTTGAGAAAAGCTTCTGGTTAGTCTAAGTATGTTGAAAGGTCATTTCTAAGATTCAAAACTGTTTTAAGGCTTTTTGACTACCGTATGACTTGCCCATTGGAAATCTCTTTCCCTTAACAAAGGTCTCCAAAGCTCATTCATTTGTTAACAAGTAATCCTGATTAGTTAACATGTCTATTACATGCTTGGGTAATAAAAGAGAGATAAGGTTTAAAAGCTGTCAGTTTTAAATATGTGCTCTAAAGTCCTAAATGTTGTCAAACTTTCTTTCACCTGGAACAAGTAATACTGCCTGAAGTCTTGATTGCCTGTGATGCCTCCCTTAGGCCTTTTTTTTGTGAGAATGCTGTGCTTGTTTTTCTATTAGTTTGGTCATATGTACCCTTGGTGTTAGTTAGGATGGGACTTATGCCATAACTTGAATATGTGAAGAATGTAGACCTATCTGGGACGAGGTTGGGAAGCCAAGGGACCTTGAATAGCATGTATTGATTGAATTTGATCTATGTTATCACTTGAATTGGTTTAACCTGCCCTGTTTTCTCTAGGAAGTGGTTTTGACCTTAGCATAAATGGATAGGTCTGTTTGGTTTGAGCAGGTGCATTTGGCACCCCTTTTATATTAAGTCCTAGGATAGGTACCTTGAAATATACAGCTGATGTGTCGTGAAATTATGGCATATCTAATGCTTTTTAACTCTAAGTTTTACTTGTTTTCGAGCAAGTTTGTTTTAGTTTGATGTGTTTTGTGTGTTGTGCAGGTATTTCGAAAGTAAAATGCTCGGAAAGCGAAAAACGAAAAAAATAAGTGATCTGTTCTGATAAGCATTAAGGACGGACCGTCAACATGCTCGACGGTCTGTCGAGTTGCCTCGTTATTCAAGTTCCTGCAAAGTGACAAAGTCATCAGATCGTCGACTTGCATCGTCGACATGATCGACGGTCCGTCGAAGTGCTTCGACGATGGAATTCCTGCAGAGTGAAAATATGTCATCAGATCGTCGTTACGGTCGTCGAACATGTCGACGACCGTCGAAGTGCAACGACGACCCATCAAATTGCAAGCCGAGCTGGAACAGGGTTGGGATTGATTATTCCGAGTTTAACTTGTATAAATACCTGTTTAGGTTTTAGTTTTCAGACATCTGGAGTTTTAGACTTGTAGTAATTACTTTTAAGTTGTTATTACTTTTGAAGATTTTCCAGACAAATTACGTTCATTACTTTCAAGTTTTATTCATAAGTTTAATACAAAATTCAATTATGCAATCTTCAATTTTCTTGTTGCCATGAGTAGCTAAACACCTTTACTAAGGTTGTGAACCCAAGGATGGGTGTGTTGTGATTGGGGATCATGAATGATATACGCATAATGGATTGTTAGGGTTTATTTGTTCTTCGTTTTCATTATATAGTTAGTGGTTGCAAACATTAGCTAATGCCATAAACTTTAGTTTATTGGGGAAAATAGCTAGGGTTAGGTAAGAACGAATAACAAGAACTCAAGGCTTTAAACCTTGTTTAATAAATTTACTTAGGAATAAGAGGAATTTACTTGGCATAATTAACCGTTCTTCATGCATACTTTCTTATCTTTGGAAAAACCATAGAAAGAAATAATCTTTTCTTATTGGGAAATAGTTCAGATTCACATAGAGGCTAAGTGCATCCATACAAACGATCCATTAGAAGTATATCAAGATCAATACTCCTGATCATACATTTTATCTGACGGGGACATAACCTTGGTTCTTTTTACCCATATAAATCAACTTTAAATTTCTAGTCACTTTAAATTGGTCCACAAACCAAAACAACTATAAAACTCTTTTTCTGGAATACACTAGGACCGCAAGATTAGTATAATCCCTGTTTAGTAAACTTTTCACACCATATTCTCTGTAGGATTCGACCCCAACCTCGTTGGGTTACTATATTTGACATCGTCCGCTTTACGCTATTAAAAGTGTAAATTTAAGCGTATCAACAGCCTTCACGTGATCATCGAGATAGCTTGAAATGAACCAAAGCCAGTTGTCCTAAGAAAGACCTTTTCAAGGGGCTTTAGGGAAAGGAGAAGAGGAAAGTTAGGCCCAGCCTGGTTCACAACAGTCTCCTTCAAATAAGAGGCCCCATGGCACTTTTGTGGTCTGTGGAGGCTGAGGTTCATTGCCAAGAATTCTGGAAAATCACCTAGATTCTGCCCCCCAGGCTTAGTGAGACTCCTATCCCCACTTTAGAGTTGGCATTGACCTAGTAAGCCTGATTTTAGCTTTGGCCCAAATAAATAATAATTGTGCTCATGAGTTCAAAATAAGAAACAACGATGGAAGGTTAGGCAGAGGTGCAAATTTGGCTTGCTCTTTTTCCCTCATGTAGTTTTGCTCACTTGCCCTTGAGAGTACATTAGTTTCCCACCCTCTTTTTCCGGTTATGGCTATGTCCTTGTGTAGTTTTATATGTTCTTCTCATTGGTAAGACGAAAAGATGCTCCAGTTACTTCGTGGTGGTATGTTTGGTACTGATTTGCTTTATCTTCCCAAGTCCTTCCATCTTTCATATCATAGTTGTGTTATCTTTCTCTATGACTATGTTGTTTTGACCTTGTCCCATTTATAAGCTTATAGGCTGCAGTTGTGTCACCTTATGACTATGGGCTTGGTTTTGTATTTCTTTGATTCATTTAGCCAGTTTTAGGGCCTTTCTCATAAGTGTGTGTATGGTCATATTTTGCTACTGCAAGTCCATGAATTTATTTGTTTTGTGGAAGTACATTGTGTGGTGAAATCTGGGCAGCTGTGTAATGGCTTAACCTGAGATCTGCTTCTGATTTTTGTGGCTGAATTGGCATAAGCCAAGGCAATTTGGGGTAAGGTACAATCTTAGCCTTCCCCGGTGACCAGCCATGCCTGGGGTTCGTGAAACCCCTTGGAACTTGTGCAGCATTGGAAATACGGGGGCAACGACTTACCCTTCCTCCTCATTACCAAAGACCAGTCAATAGGCCTGGTGGTATTCACACATAAGCCTTGGCACAACTGCCTAGCATGGCCTGCAGAATCTATTTTAATATACATGTATATGTTTGAGGTAGATGGCTTTTCTTTTTAGTATAATTGTGATAGTTGAGCCTGCCTTGATATACATGTATATGTTTGATGTATATTCCTTTTTTTTTATTTAGTATAATAGTGATAAGTTCAAAAATTATAACTAACTGGTTTCCCTTTTTCTTTCCTCCCTCACCACATGACCACTCGGGTGGAGGCAACCTGCCTATTGGGCCTGAGGCCCAATAAGGAAAATTCTTTCCTCGGAGATATTGAGTCCTCAAAGACGGAGGAATATCTTGGCACGCAAAAGGCCCAATCATGGGTGAAAATGGCGGGCTAGGGGCTTGGTACGCCCCTAGTTTCTATGTATTTGTAAAACTTGTACAAACTCATGTTGTAATGGAATCTTTATTGTGCGAACTAGTAGTCTTAGGACAAGGGTGCTCATGCTGTCTAGAGTGGCCTTTAAGTCCCCAAACCATTTGTTTCAAAAAATTGGATTTAGCGTAACGATTTTTGATAACTAAAAATTGGATTAACTAAACTATTTGAAATGGTTTTAAATCTTTAAAACAAGAGAATGAAAGAGTATTTCAAAAAAGCTTTGAGTGTTGCAAATGTGTTAAATGGACTGTTTTTCTAATAGCCAAAACTAAGTTTTGTTTCCTCAAACTAAAGGATAAAAATAGGCAAGTATTTCTATGACTAACTTGGTATAATTTGGGGCCAAACCCCGCTGATTTTGGGCAAAAAATGACAAGGCCAGAATTGGCCAAAAACAAAAGGATTTTTTCGGGCCAATCCCATTTACAACAAAACAAAAGGGGAGGATTTAAACACCCCTAAAACCCTTTTAACAAATTCATTTAGGCCCAAAATAGGCAGATCTCCTTTCAAAAATCAAATGTTGGCTATAAAAGTCCAAAACACAAAACCAATTTCATAAATTGTTTTAAACAATGCATTTTCCGAAAATAAAATACATTCGTATATATATATGAGTTCTCGAATAAAGTGTTCCAAACGTGTTATACGGATCGAACCAAATAAAGTATGAGTAAAGCATGGATAAAATTGGACATTTCAAAAAATGTAATAAGTTTATATTTTTCAAATAAGATAACAATCTTATACTTATTTTTCCAAATAAAATACATCACTCTTACATTCAAAAAAGGGGAAATTATTTTACCCGGATATCATGAATCCGAGCCTATGTATCTTATATATAAAAGGAACATCTTCAAAATTCCTTTTCAAAATGATATGCAAAATGACAAGATCTTTGCGAGAATAAACACTAAATACACAATCCATGCAAATACTCATACTTTGGAATTCGAAGGTCAACCGTATAGTACGGATCCTTAATACTGGGGTGCCTAACACCTTCCCCAGGGAATCATCAGAACCCTTATCTAGAACTCTGGATTACAAAGGATTTTTCACGGTATTTGAATAAACCCTTCACCCTGGTTTTCCCAATTTCCTAAAAATTAGGTGGCGATTCTTTTTAAAAATAAGTCAGAAAGAGCACCAACGAGTTCGTAGTAGCTTTTATGCCTTAACTCCACGTAAAAAGCGAACCGTTACAGATGGCGACTCTGCTGGGGACTTAAAGGTTCTAACCATAAGGATTCCAAAATAATATGAGTTATATTTGCCTTACCTGTCTATGTGTTTACTTTATCACAATTATTAACTGTCATTGCATGCATATCATAACTCCGCCACTCCTGGCATTTATTTTATACTTTGTTCCAAAGGCGATTTCGCGGAGCACGAGGTCATTCCTTCACTATAAAACCAAAAATTTCTTTTAGAACCGTTATAAGGCGGGGTTGGTATGCGATAGTCTAATAGCCTTAACGATTCAGCCCTAGTTGTCCGCTCGGGTTCTCGGTCTTTCATGAAAAACCACTCTAGTAAAACTAGGATAGAGCTAAGTCAAATCCCTACTGAACTAGAGCATTTATACTTAGACGGGCCTTGGGTATCTCAAACCTACCTAAGGCCCATTAAGAGTGACTACCCTGTGTTCGGACGGTCTATGACCTGAAAAATACCGCATCTCATTTATGTGCTATGTGGAAACATGTTCGTGCCTATGTGACGAACCATTGCTCCTGCGGGGATGGGGGAATATTAATCGTGTTCTATTTTATAGATGTAACGAAGGATCCGTTTTGACATCGTCACTGAGGCTCCAGAGTTGCTGAGGGCCTGGTATGAATGGTTGGGTGATACTCACCAGCGAACGATCAGTTTGACTTTAGGACACTTGCCCTCCATTATGACAATGAAAGGTCGCTCGGAGCTGATAGAGGTATTGACCGGGCATTAGGATGATAAAGAAATGTTGTTCCATTTCGGTGATATTGAAATGACTCCTACCCTAGAAGATATTAGGCATGCCATAGACAACAATGGGACTTGTCTAAAGAGGCGACACAAGCCGGATCACAATCTGTTATTTCTGCATAGGCCCACCGTTAGCCAAATCATAAGGTTTCTTGCTTTGACTGAAGCGCCCTAGGTGCAAAGGCCCGCTGTAGCCTTCAAAAAGCTATACCGAAGATTTGAGATGTGTCACACCCAAATCCTAATAGGGCATGATGGGCACCCGACCCTTACTTAGGGTCGAGCGAACCCACTGGTTCTCGGTATACTCATAATCTCACAGGACTCTTAAGTCATGAAATGAAATGCATAATGGAAGCTTTTCGTAAACATTATTTTCGGCTTTCTCGAATCAAATAAAATTTGTAATCATGTGAATCTGTAAAGTAATGCATAATGATACATTGGCTTAAATAGCCGCTCACAAGACTGGCATACTGTATACATGACTCTGTCTGCAAAGTCTCTAACATAAATCAATATACCGTAATATAGATACTCTGACTCGGCAACACTCCGGAAGAAAATGGAGCTCGCCAATCCAGCTAGAACATCTTCTAGCCATAACTTCTACTCATCTGTATACACCTGCGTGGCATAAAACGCAGCATCCACAAGAAGGGACATCAGTACGAATAATGTACTGAGTATGTAAGGCACGAGTAACAACATAACATAGATATGAAAAGTAACAAGGAATAAGAGAGATAACCTGTACATCTGAATGCCTCGTAGGGCGGATGTCATGCATGCTTAGCCTTTTAAAAAAAAACATTTTTATACATATACATAGTAACATGCCTGGCCATTAAGGTGCGGTGTCATATATAATTTCATGCCCGGCCATCAAGGCTCGGTGTTATCATCATTAGCCTGCGTCCAGGCCTCCCGCGTCCGGGGCAATATCATAACATGCCCACTGCAATGGTGTGCACATCTACGTGCCTACCCGGCCGACTATAGCGCGGCGCGGTGTGAGAAAATACATACATACATATATATATATATATATATATATATATATATATATATATATATATATATATATATATAAAGCATGCATGAGATCCCAATCAAAAGTCACAACTATATCGGAGTGACGTAAGGTCGGTAGCCTCCGATTATATTATGGATCAATCATTGTTGTTTATCCCACCTTGAAGGAACAATTATTATATGGTGAGATTACCAACAATGAAGGAAAATTAAGAAATTGCAAAATTAAGCTCGATCACCTCATAATAACATAAAACTCATGTACATGGAAATCTCTATGAATGAAAATCATCTAATAAAAACCTTGATCTCATATCTTGAGACTTTTAGCCATAAAATCATCGTCATCATAATCATCATAGAAAATATCCTCATCTTTCACATCATCATTATCATCGTAAAAACATGTTCATCGCTGTTATCATAAGAGCTCACATAATCATAAATCTCTGGTTTGGAAAATACGGCATTTTGGGAAAATAGCTATGAATTATTAGGAAAGGAATTATGCCTTGGAGTAGTAAACATTTAACTTTTGAAAACGAGGAAGATATGGAAACCTTTATGAAGCCATAGTATCGGAATCATGCCTTTAGAAGCTCAATAAGATTATAAGGATCCCGAATTTCGTGGACTTCTAGCATTTGCGGAACCAATGATATTATGAGTACGATACAAAGATTTATAATGAAAGGATCATGCCTTTAGAAAGAAGGGGACTAGCCTTAACATACCTGAAGGATAATTTCTCGACTTCCAACTTACTTCTTGTCTTGCAATTCACTGAAGATTATTCGTAGCCTAGTAATCTACATATACAACCATTCATACTATTATTAGAATCATCATCATACGCTCGACTCGAAAGTTTAATTAAAATCCTTTTAGATTCTGTCGAAATTCGGGCAGCATCTCCCATGTTTATATGCCTAGCCCGAAATCATAATATCAGCAACCAATCAACAGCAACAATACCAACATCAGCAATACCAATATACTTCCTAAAACATCCCACACAATGTCTTCTAAATTTCTCGACTAACCAACTTGTGATACGACTATTTGAATACTTTATTTCCGTAAAGAAGCCGAAATTAATACCAACACATCAATAACAACATCCTCAACATCCTACAAGATAAATATATGTATTTTCATCCAAATTTCTCTTCAACCCTCAATCCATAAATCAACAACATCAACACAACACATCATAACCTCTGTAGCAGTTCTGTTTCAGCTTTGTCAGCTCAGTTTGTAACGTCTATAATTCTCTACTCCGATGTCCCATCGACGAGCGGTTTGTTGCATTAGAAACTAGACTCGCCGAACCTCATTTTAGTATTTTGAAACACCTTAAAACTCCTAATATACTAGGAGATATGCCCCTCCAAAGTTGACTAAAAATCTGTCCAACATTTCTCAAATTTTCGTCGAACTTATTTTCTTCAATTTGCTTGACCTCGAAACCTTCCGAAACTCTTCATACATGATATTTATCATTTATAATACATGATAATGGCCATATTATTGTGTTTCAAAATAGTCTTTCCCGATTACGATTTACGAGATCGTAATTCATCCTTTACTTCATTGTTGCATACTTTTCATGGCTTGTACCTTCCAAAACATCATGGGACGTCTCTAACACTCCATTACTACAGTGATGTACATGTCATGCTGATGCTCTGAAGGTACGGGTTGTAACATCCTCCCCTCCTTCAAAATCATTCGTCCTCGAATGTTGAGGTAGAGCTCGCTCTGAGGTAGATGTCAATAAGTGTACCGCACTTTGGGTACAAGATCGGAAATTCCATTCTCTTTTTTACCATCTAAAATCGAAGAAAAGAAAGAAGGGCACCCGTGCTTATCTGTTATTACTTTACTTACTTTCTCGTTTGAAACCGAATTTATCCAAATTACGCAGTCTATTCTTCTTCTTTTGTGGCCAAAATTTATGCCTGTACACAAGGTCATCCCTTTTCTTATTATTTGTCTGTCTACTAACTTTTCATGCTTTATCGCTTTCATTGTCTCTTCAGCCTTCGTTGTGTACATTCTTGTATGCCCTTTCATCCCGTGCTCACCACATAATTTTATCCAATTTTTGATCTCATCTTCTTTTTATTCAGAAATTCTTGTTCTCTTCAATCTCCACGTATCTTTCGTACGTTTCATAGATGTTCTAGGCCTTCGTCTTCTTGTTTACTTATTCTTATTCTTCCTCCCTTAAAGATAACCTCGAGACTGGTCATATTTTAGCATTCTTTGCTTTCTATAATAGTCGAATTAATCTCTGTGGCACATTATCTTTTAACTAGTTTAACACCGAAATGTCTTGCTTAATTTCTCTTTCCTTCAATTGGACTTCTAGCAGTTGGCTAACTAACGATAATTCTTGTACTTATATCAAAAACATCTCAAACCTCTCCTTTAATGATTCATTTCCTTCAATTTACTCTTAAAGTTTCTGATCCTTAGTTCGGCTAATAAATTAGGGGTGAATTCAGAAGTTTGTCGAAAAATACCCAAGATTCTTAGTCATGCAGCGAACTTGGATCTTTTCATTCTTTCTTTTGTCTGTAACCTTCATTTGTTCCTTTTTCCAATAAGAGCCATCATGTTGCTTGTTCCACGAGGTTTCATTGTCACCCGATTGATCTAATCAAATGCAATATCCTTTGATCACTTCCTTTGGGTTTCTTCTTCTACTTTTAACCTTTGCCCGATTATCACTTAATAAGTTCCCATAGCTTGACGCAATTATTTGTTATTTCAATTTACCAATCAAGCGAATCTCTTAACTCCTTAAATTTCCATCTCCTTTAGTTATGCCCTTAAATCCTTTTCCTACGATCTTGTCGTCATCTACTTTCACGACTTCACCTTCCGTTGACTTAGTCCGTCCTGTTTCGCAGTCCTCTATTTCTCTACTAGTGGATGACTTTATTATTTAGCTGCGGCACTTTTCCTTGCTTGCTTCTCTAGTGCCACTTTAGATTGTGCTCTTAGAATTAATCGATTTTTATATACATATCATTCCATCTCCTTTCTAATGCTTTTGTCAAACTCCTTAATTCCCTTCAATGTCATCATGGTTCCACCTACGGTAGCGCCCAGATGGTTTGCAATAGCATATCCTTGTCAATTCTTTATTATTCTCATTAATTACTTTACCTCAGATTACTCATCTAATGCGTCAAAAATACGTAGCCAAGAAATCTATATTCAAATGGGACTCCATTCGACCCATATAACAATCCTCAACACCATTCCTTATACACTTGTATACAATATTTTCTTTTCATCGTTGTTATCCCCTATCACAAGATTATACTTACAACATACTAATCCACTATTCAAAATATTTTCAAATCCTTGTTTGAATCTTCCTCCAATTTCTTCTCCTCTAATCTTAACATCATTACAAAATAACTCATAAGCCGGAGACTAAAATAAAATCTTACTTAATCATAACTTCCTTTCAATATGAGTGTTCTTCCTACTTTAAGTCCTTGGCTCTCCTATACTAGCGACTAATTGAGATTTGATGAGTTTCCATTCTTCTTCAAATATTTATCGTCGTCTCCACACTATTTTACTAGCCATTTTATCAGGACGATTATTTATATGGTCCTGTGACATATACTCTCGCGATTTAATATAAACGGTGACTTATGATTTCATGACGCAGGAGATATTTTCTAGTTTCAGGTACTACTGTTGCCTTGCTATCCATAGGCATACTGTCTTTCTTTCCTTTGACGATCATTGATATTCCCATAAAGATTACTCTTTTAAAACTTTCATCTCTTCCAACGCTACGATTTTTCTTTAGTAATCTCGTCTGTCCTGATACTTATCCTTGATCACTTGTAGGCCTTCTCATTTCCTCTGTTACCTTTTTGGGGTACATCTACTGCATATTTACTTGTAACAAAATATTTCTCTGGTACGAGCGATTTGAATCATAGCCCGGGACACAACGTATTGCATCGACAAAACTTATTTCCTTTGATTTGCTAAACCTTCATTATCTTGTCATGTCTCCTTTCCCCCGTATGTCTCTAATATACTTGCATTTAGTCCATTGCCACTTTTCTTTAGCGCATCCTTGCTTTATTAGTTCATTTCAAATTTCGACTCCTTCAAGCCGGTACATTTCTTTCTTCTGTACTTGGAATTATTCTAATTCGTCTAAGAAGGTTCTCATATACCAGTAACATTCGAGTATTGATCGTTTTGGTAGTCAATTGGCCGAGCCTAGCGATTCTTCAACTCCTCTAGTCCATATAGTGTCGGAGCTACTTTTATCGTATGGTTTGACTTATTTCTCTTTTGCCAATTGAATTCTTGTATCAAGTCGAATGTCCACACATTATGGACACAATTCAAATCACTTCCTTCCTTCATGTCTAATAGTCCCTTAGGTTAATGAATCCATGATGACATTAGAATTCGTTAGGCTCCTTATAGAATGCCCGACTATACCATGCTCCTCCAGCCGTAAAAGGGTGCATTACATTTATTCATATGTGTGTACCATTATTGGTCTTGTCCGGAAAAGAAAAACTGTGCAGGATTCCGCTTTTCTTCCGCGATGCGGAAGGAAAGCGCAATGTCTTGAAGCCTTCTGTGCAGGACTTCGCTTTTCTTCCGCGATGCAGACGAAAAGCGGGAAGTTCTGAGGCCTTCCGCTTTCCTTCCGCGATGCGGACGGAAAGCGCAATACCCTGAGGCTCTCTGCGCAGAACTCTGTTTTTCCTTCCGCAGCAATGTTCTGAGGCTGATTTTGATTGAGGAATTAAGGATCTGATTCTTGGCCTTTCGAGTAACATAAGATCATAACCTCCGAATGAATTATGGAGCTCGTATCGAATTCAAGGGAGTAATCGATGATGATAAACCAAATAATGATTTATGAATCCTTAAAATAACAAGGTTTTACGACTTGAAATATGAAGCATGGGAATAGAGTGGATTTGTTGCGGATCGCTCATGTTTATGTTCTAATTGGGTTCATATCATATCAATAATAGTCAATACTTCCTCTCATATTCTCGCGTTTCATCCTTCTAATGTTCCGCCGATTCTTGTCCTCATCATGAAATTTTTGTAAAATACACTATTTTCTTTCTTCCTTCGTTCATTTCTTATTTCCCTTTACGATAGCATAGCTTGCTCGTAGGTGTGTTTCTTTCTCGTATATTCGTCTTGTTTCCTTTATAATCATATCTCTATCCCAAGTCCACCGTCGTATGCCATCACTGTCTACCCTTGGCCAACCTTATTAATTTATTAGCCTTCCTCTTATAGTCGCCAATCACATAACTTCCTCCCCATATCGATATCTCTTTGTTATCACTCACTAACCAATCTAATCTATAAATCGTAATACTGTATTTGAGTTTCTAATGTCAACTTTCTTTATGTTTCCAATGGGTCCCAATCCTTCGAATTCTCGGATGCAACTCATCCCAGTTTCTTAACTACTAATCATTTTTTCCCTCCAGGATTCCTCTCTTAAGTTAAATTAAGATCATTCTAAAACTTCTCTTTTGAAAGTGTCCCATAATTGTTCCTTCAATAATGACTTACCAAACAGTTGATGGTCACATTTTCCCTTTACTCTTTGTCTATAGACATGCAAACAATTCAATTTGTAAAAATTTCGGCAGAGTTTCCTCTATAATTCTTACTACCTCATTCCTGCACACAGCCTAGAAAACACATTCGATGCCCCCACAGAGCAATCACAAATACCCATAATATCTTGCTCAAGTTCTTACATCAACATCTATCCATATTAGTAAAATAGGAAACATACCTTCCGAATGAACAACTTCAATTCTCAACAATTACCTCGTAGCGGCATAATCAATTGCTTATCCAGGATAAAAACATTTGGGATTCGAATCAGGGACATCATATCCTATGATTTAGCTCTATGGCACGATCTAAGATAAGAAAGAAGGTCAATGGTTCCTAAATGACCTGCAGCCTCTTGTTTATAAGTGTGGCGCGCTTCACACCCATAAACAAGACTCTACTGGACACGACTTTGCAGACAATCCTTAGGACGAACTGCTCTGATACCAACTTGTCACACCCCAATCCTGATAGGGCATGATGGGCACCCGACCCTTACTTAGGGCCGAGCAAACCCGCTGGTTCTCGTTATACTCATAATCTCACAGGACTCTTAAGTCATGAAATGAAATGCATAATGGAAGCTTTTCGTAAACATTATTTTCGTCTTTCTCGAATCAAATAAAATCTGTATTCATGTGAATCTGTAAAGTAATGCATAATGATACATTGGCTTAAATAGCCGCTCACAAGACTGGCATACTGTATACATGACTCTGTCTGCAAAGTCTCTAACATAAATCAATATACCGTAATATAGATACTCTGACTCGACAACACTCCGGAAGAAAATGGAGCTCGCCAATCCAGCTGGAACATCTTCTAGCCATATCTTCTACTCATCTGTATACACCTGCGTGGCATGAAACACAGCGTCCACAAGAAAGGACATCATTACGAATAATGTACTGAGTATGTAAGGCATGAGTAACAACATAACATAGATATGAAAAGTAACAACGAATTAGAGAGATAACATGTACATCTGAATGCCTCGTATGGCGGATGTCATGCATGCTTAGCCTTTTAAAAAAAACATTTTTATACATATACATAGTAACATGCCCGGCCATTAAGGCGCGATGTCATATATAATATCATGCCCGACCATCAAGGCTCGGTGTTATCATCATTAGCCTGCGTCCAGGCCTCCCGCGTCCGGGGCAATATCATAACATGCCCACTGCAGTGGTGTGCACATCTACGTGCCTGCCCGGCCGACTATAGCGTGGCGCGGTGTGAGAAAATACATACATATATATATATATAAAGCATGCATGAGATCCCAATCAAAAGTCACAACTATATCGGAGTGACGTAAGGTCGGTAGCCTCCGATTATATTATGGATCAATCATTGTTGTTCATCCCACCTTGAAGGAACAATTATTATATGGTGAGATTACCAACAATGAAGGAAAATTAAGAAATTGCAAAATTAAGCTCGATCACCTCATAATAACATAAAACTCATGTACATGGAAATCTCTATGAATGAAAATCATCTCATAAAAACCTTGATCTCATATCTTGAGACTTTTAGCCATAAAATCATCGTCATCATAATCATCATAGAAAATATCCTCATCTTTCACATCATCATTATCATCGTAAAAACATGTTCATCGCTGTTATCATAAGAGCTCACAGAATCATAAATCTCTGGTTTGAAAAATACGGCATTTTGGGAAAATAGCTATGAATTATTAGGAAAGGAATTATGCCTTGGAGTAGTAAACATTTAACTTTTGAAAACGAGAAAGATATGGAAACCTTTATGAAGCCATAGTATCGGAATCATGCCTTTAGAAGCTCAATAAGATTATAAGGATCACGAATTTCGTGGACTTCTAGCATTTGCGGAACCAATGATATTATGAGTACGATACAAAGATTTATAATGAAAGGATCATGCCTTTAGAAAGAAGGGGACTAGCCTTAACATACCTGAAGGATAATTTCTCGACTTCCAACTTACTTCTTGTCTTGCAATTCACTGAAGATTATTCGTAGCCTAGTAATCTACATATACAACCATTCATACTATTATTAGAATCATCATCATACGCTCGACTCGAAAGTTTAATTAAAATCCTTTTAGATTCTGTCGAAATTCGGGCAGCATCTTCCATGTTTATATGCCTAGCCCGAAATCATAATATCAACAACCAATCAACAGCAACAATACCAACATCATCAATACCAATATACTTCCTAAAACATCCCACACAATGTCTTCTAAATTTCTCGACTAACCAACTTGTGATACGACTATTTGAATACTTTATTTCCGTAAAGAGGCCGAAATTAATACCAACACATCAATAACAACATCCTCAACATCCTACAAGATAAATATATGTATTTTCATCCAAATTTCTCTTCAACCCTCAATCCATAAATCAACAACATCAACACAACACATCATAACCTCTATTCTTGAAATTATTCCATAATTCATATTGATAGAGAAAGAGATTCAACAATTCATAACTTATTTTTATGAAGGTAGTAAAATCTTCATCATTTTCTTGTCTCCAAGCTAACTCCAACACCAAACGAAATTATAATCGTGTCTACGCGTTACCAGGACCTCGATTGATATTCCGTAGCTTGAATTTTGCTAAAAATTCTCACTTTTGTGTTGTATTTTTGCTCCCCTAAGTTGCTGAATCTTCTGGAAATTTTTGGAAGTTTTTATGACCAAAAAAGAGGGATTTTGACCCTTTTATAAGTGGCAAAGTCGGTACACTGTAGCTACAGTACTGTAACAGTACTGTAGCAGTTCTGTTTCAGCTTTGTCAGCTCAGTTTGTAACGTCTATAATTCTCTACTCCAATATCCCATCGACGAGAGGTTAGTTGCATTAGAAACTAGACTCGCCGAACCTCATTTTAGTATTTTGAAACACCTTAAAACTCCTAATATACTAGGAGATATGCCCCTCCAAAGTTGACTAAAAATTTGTCCAACATTTCTCAAATTTTCGTCGAACTTATTTTCTTCAATTTGCTTGACCTCGAAACCTTCCGAAACTCTTCATACATGATATTTATCATTTATAATACATGATAATGGCCATATTATTGTGTTTCAAAATAGTCTTTCCCGATTACGATTTACGAGATCGTAATTCATCCTTTACTTCATTGTTGCATACTTTCCATGGCTTGTACCTTCCAAAACATCATGGGACGTCTCTGACACTCCATTACTACGGTGATGTATGTGTCATGCTGATGCTCTGAAGGTACGGGGTGTAACAAGATGTCATCGGATACACTCTATATCAAAGAGAATTCAAGAGCCGAGAAGAATGGGAGACCATTATACCTTTAGCCTTAGCCATAGCCTTGTTAGGCACTATGGTTTCTCCACAGGATGGGTTATTGGCCATAGACACCGGGGTGATACACATGGCCCATGCAATCTTTCACGGCATAACCAAGGATCAAGAGATGAGGTATTTTAACCTAGCACCCATCATATTGGCCGACATCTTCCAAGCTCTAGACAAGTGTCGAAATCGTTTCTGATACTTCCAGGGATGCAATATGTTGCTACAATGGTGGATCATCAAACACCTTAACATGACAAAAGAAGTTCAGGGTTGGAGTCGACAGAACCGGGTAGATCCCCTCGTGAATTACTATCCAAATCTCGAGTTTATGTCCAAAAATGCTTGGGTTAAGTTGTTCACTGATTTGACTGAAGATCGAATCCATTAGATGTTCCCTGATTTTATATCCGAGACTGTGGTGGTTTGAGGCAATAATTTCCCATTTGTGCCACTAGCTAGGGTTTGAGGGATCCGTCCTTATTATCCGTCCAGGATTTTGAGACAATTCGATAGGAGGCAAGTGATACCTCAGGTAGAAAACTCTGAGCAGTTCATGATTGAGCACACCGAACACAAAATCAAGCACGCCGGGATAATCCTCAAAGAAAGAATGGCCATGTAAGTGGGGCCCAGATACTCTAGCTCCATATAGGCTCGAAGCTGGGTGTGACCCGGGGTATCGCGCATGGCTACAGGGACACTTGGCTCTCACACCTACACCAGAGCCCTCCCCCCCCCCCAAGAAGCCCAAGAAGAGGAACGTATGAAAGAATGCTTGGAAGGTACAGATGAGCATTTGGCCAGGATCTTGGAAGAAACAGAATCGGTGATTGTCAGAATGGAGTTATATCAGGCACGCCTTCGTATCCAGACCACACTTCGAAGCGTCAAGAAGGCCAGGACGAGCTAAGCGTCGACATCAGCCACCGGAGGACCTCTTTGATTACTGATTTTCTTTTCTTTTTTATAAGCCCCATGTCGGCTTTGTCATCACTTTTGTAATCCCTTTGGGAAAGATAATACTATTATTAATTATGATGACCTTTTTGGGATAATGGTTCACTTTCACAAATGACGCCTACATGTTTCAAACGACTAGGAAAGCCTGGACTCAAGAGGCCTTAGGGACACGAGTAGTATAAATACCATAAAATTACGTGCTTATTTGCTACGTGCTTCGCATGCTTTATATGTATGATCGTATATTAAGCTTGAGTACAATTGATATGATAATCTAAACTACATAATCAAAAGAAAAACCATGAGGCTTAAAACTTACCCAAACTTATCTCCACTAAAGGTTGACTTACGATGACGAACCAAGGAGGGCAGGAAGCGCAGACTCTAGGAGAGACAGCTGAGATGCTACGAGGCAAGATGCTGCATATGGAAAAACACCTCCAAGAAATAGAGAAGAAGATTGAGGAGGTAGATGGATTACTGGGCATGGTTGGGAACCCGCCGGAAGGCATACCCCAAGAACAGTACTATGAAAATGTCCCTGAAGAGGTGAGGGAACTGGTGTTAAACTACATACCGCTAGAGAAAAGGCCTACAACACCTAGAAAAGAAATCCCAGAGGGAACCGACGAGGAACAAAGGGCTGGTTCGGATTCGTAGGTGTTCGCATCAGACCCACCAGAAGGAACGGATCCCCAAGAAAGGGATCCCGAACCTATTGAGGAAGAATAGCTAGAGGAAGAATAAGAGCCGGAAGAAGAAGAAGAAGAAGAAGAAGAAGAAGAAGAAGAAGAAGAGCCAAGAAGAAGAAGAGCCAAAGGAGGAAGAGGAAGAGCCTTAGGACGTTAAAGAAACAGAGCCTGTCGACATAGGGGCTGAAGAAGGAGAGAACCCATTCAAGATGTTCCCCGAATTTCAAGGGAATAACGCGGATGACAAATCTGGTTATTATGCCCCCACTGAGGAGGGAACGGATTTTTATGCACCTTCGCTAATGCTGATGCCTGCTGTCTCTACTATGGCTTCAGAGAACTTTGGAAGGGAAAATCTCCCTACACCGGCTCCGTGGAGCATAGCTTTCAGAGCCTGATCTTTCTAATTTATAGTGGCTCCGTTGCTCGTCACTTGTAAAGAAGTATTCAGGAAGATGATGGCCGCTGGGATGCATTGCACCACTAGGGCTAGATTACTGGTCCCTGACTTGGTATACGCTTACGAAAGATGTCCATTTCACCTCAATGAGGCGGGCCACACCTTGAATGAATGTTTGGCATTAAGAAGAAGGATTGTTAGTTTAATTGACGACAAGATCATCGAGACTTTATGGGGGTCGCATACCTTGCTAGTCCATGACCCCATCACCCTAGAAGAGAGAGTTACCCCCTAAGACCTAAGTGTGGCGGTATGATTTCACAGTTTTCGAGGAGTTGTATGCTCGCCTTTTCTCAATTTTGGCTTTATTGAACAAAATCAGGCCTGTGGAGCCTGTTTACGAGCCCGCACAATTAGGGCCGAACAAAAACAAGTTATGCCTATACCATACTGGAGCGAGGGGGCATGATATTGAAGGATACCATGCCTTCAAACTTGAAATCGAAAATATGATCAAGACCAGGCAGATCTTGGTCCTACTCCCACCATGGTTTTAAGGGAAAGAAAGATCTGATATGAGAAAGCAAGCTCGTAAGGACAGCGGCTTGCTGAAGCTATACTTTTGGGTAGATATTAGGTGTCCTCTCTTTTGCACAACTGTTACCCCCACCCTCATAAAAATGTAAAGGAACCGCACCGACCTGATGTCCCAATAGAAGGATAAGCGAGAAGCCCTAGTCGGGCCTGGTCTGGGATGTCTGTAGCTAGGATTAGCCAAAGGATATTTAGGAAGAAATGTATATCATTCGTTTGTAATCGAACTACATAGGGCCTGATTTCCCACGGCGGGATACATAGGCAGTCTACATAAGGCTCGGTCCTTTCTTGGTTCGAATTATAATTCCCCCGTTTCCGTAATTTATTTTTATGACAAGTCAAAAAGGTTCGCCGTGGTAAGTCAACCGCGAGACCACAAACCAAGATTTACCCGAACATAAATCCCGTGATATCCAAGGCTTTAGAACATCGGACCGAGACTACTCAAGCTTCAATATACGACTTTGTGTGCTACTTGCACTTTAAATACCCCATATGTGATATTTGCCTTTATATTTGGTGTCCATAAACTAACTTTCTTTACCGTTGAGTTATTCTTATCTTATAGAAAGGGGCCAATTAGTGTGACATCGAAAGCTGGCATGCTTCACGAGATTCAAGGCCGCGTTAGCATCCCTCCCCGATAAAGGAAAGGACAAAATAACTGGTACCCCCAAAAAGACAAGAAATGAGCTCGCCCTCCACAATGGAAACACCCAGGACTCGCAAGAAGCAGCATCCTAGGGGGATGTGATTGCAACATTGTTAACTACCATCGCTACTCTCCAGGAAAATCTAGCCAGAAGGGAGGCAGCCGATGCAAAAAAGAATGCCTCGACTAAAGGAAGGAGGCCCCCTCCTCCCTTTCCCTCGCTAAGCTCTCCAGTGCCTAATCACTTTCCCGTCTACCCGCCAGGAACCGTACCCCCTCCGCTAAATGCCACCAATCCAAACCATGTTGGCCACGCTTACTGTACACCACCACTAGTTAAAAATGCTTAAGTCCCAAGGACCACCCACTCAGTTTTCTCGTACCAAGTCCCTCAGCTGGTATTCTTCAATCCAACGAGCCAAACACATGCATCGGCCCTACCTGCTGGACAAACTAGCACTATCCTGTTTAACCATACCACCCACCAGGTATCCTTCTTCACTCCTAATATCCCAAATAAATCCTCCCCAGGACACAAAGAGTTGGATCATTACGAAGAAATGGAAAGGACTTGGAGAGATGAACAAGACAGGCATGAGAAAAAAATGGAGAGGAAGATGGACAAATTGTTGGAAAAGTCCAACGGGTCCGCCAGAAAAGCCACAGGCCTGAGATATGACGACTTGTGCATGCACCTGGATTTGGACCAGCCACAAGGGTTCAAAATCCCAAAATCTGAAATGTTCAACGGGACAGGAAACCACAAGGCACGCATCCGTTCATACTGAGACCAGTTAGTCGGAGTAAAAATGAATGAACCCTTAATCATACGACTATTCAGTCGTAGCCTGACAGGTGAGGCGGTCGAATGGTTCACCACACAAGACATGCGCTAATGGATCTACTGGGAAGACCTGGAAGAATCCTTCATGGAAAGGTTTCGTTTCAATATCGAGATCTTACCAGATCATTACTACCTCGAGAAGGTCAAGAAAAAGTAGACGAAAAACTATAGAGAATTCACCAGCAGATGAAGGGACGAAGCGGCCCGTGTGCAGCCACCAATGTGCGAGGGGGAACTTGTTTTCGTATTCATCGGGTCGCAGGAGCCGGATTTCTACGATAGGATGTTGTCCATGGCCGGGAGGTCGGTCTCCAAGTTGGTGAAAATTAGAGAGGCCATAGAAAATGGCCTCAAATCTGGAAAGATCGTTAGTATCTTCAATAAAGCGTCTGGGCAGGCCGCTGCGGGGATCTTCCGCAAAATGAAAGAGGACGTGGCAAGTATATCCCACATTTCAAACCATAACCCAAAAGAACCACCCCCTTCCCACCAACCTCCACCCCTGCCCCTCCGTAAAGCTCAGCACCCATGTATTACACACAACCAGCCTTCACCATTGCTATGCCAGCGTACACGGCTCCGCCCAACATCCGTGTATCCGCTCCTGCTTATCCACCACCACCACAACAAACGTACCAGCCACCACCCCAGCAAAACTACCGCCCACCACAAAACAACCCTCCACAAGCCTGTCAACCCCAGAATTACCAAAATCAGCCGCCACCCCCAACATATAATGCGCCACGTCCAGCTTTCGAGAAAAGACCCTTAAGGGAATTCACGACGCTCCTCAAACCGAGGGCTCGACTACTGGAGAGGCTACTGACCGCAGGGTTAATTCAGAAAGCCCCGCTAAATCTGGCACAGCTCGGAGCCGGTTCTACATGCCCGATCAGACTTGTGCCTACCATTCAGGAGGGAATGGGCACAACACGGAGGATTGCATAAACCTGAAACACAAAATCCATGATCTGACAGATAAAAGAGGAATCATTTTGAAAACTGGCGCTCCCAATGTGAACACGAACACGTTGCCGATTCATGGAACCAACGAGATCCACATGATTGAAAGAGACGAAGATTAGGAAGCTTGCGGAATATTGTCCCCCAAAATCACCGAGCCTCTTGAACAGACAGTTGTCTCCCTTATACTCCAGGAACGTCCCAAATTCAGGGTCTTGATCCCAGTCCGAGAGTTCCCAAGGCTGTACCATGTTCAGGACCTTGGTCCCAGCACTTGTGATAGCACAGGTAGCACAACAGATTGGGACTAACCCCAAAAAGCCAATCACTGTGCAGACGGCTATGACCCAAAGCATGACTCATTCAGGAAGATGCTATACTCCTGAAGAGTTGGCCTAGAATGCCACAAGGAAGGAAAATACTCAGAAAAAGGTGATAACCGAAGGAGAGATCGAAGATTTCTGGCGGCGCATGCAGCCAAAAGATTATTCCATTGTTGAACATTTAAAAAAGAAGCCGACGCATATCTCGGTGCTATCATTGTTGGCTTGCTCACCGTCGCATAGGCATTGTCACGCCCAAAAACCCACCCTAGACGTGACCGGCATCCGACGCCTTGAACAACATCGGAAGAACCTTATAAATCAATAACGTCAAGCCCTTTTTTGATAATCGTTCTTTTTTTTAATTAAACAAATGATAAATAACTAAATAAAATTTAAGATAAGTGGAAGTCTAATATAAATGAATACTCATGAATGTGGCAAACGCCTCAAAAATTCATAGGAGACTTCAACATCTACCCACAGTCTGACACTTGTCTATGGAGCATCTAAGATAATAAAGAGTGTCTAAAAACATCGGGACGCAGCCCGGAACTAAAATACGAAAAGTAAAGATAGAATGGTGCCCCACGAACAATCATGTTGGCTCACCGAATAGTGTCAAAAGAAGTAAGTTCTCTTAAGTCGTAGGCGTATCACGAACCTACACCTCAATGATACCTAACATACCATCAAAAAATCACAATAGTATGCCTGAGTACTGGGTACTCAGTGAGTCTCTAAGGGGCATTAGTTAACAAAACAAGATATGATCAATAAAATCAATAAACTGATATCAATGAAAATAACAGTTCAAACCCAGGAATAAAGTGAGTCGGCAACATAAAAGAGTCATCAGAGAATCCAACAACGAAGAAAACATTAACTTAACTCCTTACCATTTACCATGCCAAGTATTTCACTTACGAATTGAATATCACCATAAGCCACTCACAGGCAACAAAATATCAATCACTCAATACTCCAGCTAAGAAGACATGGAGGCTAATCATCCACTGGACTAGCATAACAACAGATGCATCGGGCGACATGCCTCGGAGGTCAATCGTCCTCTGGACTGGCATAGCAATAGATACTCCGGGCTAGGAAGCAATGGAGGTCAATCATCCTCTGGACTGACACAGCAATACTCACATCAGTACGTTAAGATCCATAACGGCTAATCATCTTCTGGACTAGCACAGCTTGCCCATACAGGCCCAAACTCAAACAAAATACAGATCATAGCATATTAACTGAATCAGCAATCATGGCTTAGAGCCGAATTTCACTTCTTAAGTCATAATCTCAAGATAGAGGCATTTCAGGTCATAACCGATTTACAAATCTTATTCAAATCTCTTATTCAATTTCAAGTTCAAGAAACCCATTCAACAACAAAACAAGTTTATGGTCCAACCTTTAGAAAAATGAGTTCAATCATCCAATGATGGGAAAAAATGAGATTCACAGAGTAGTATAATTCGTATAAGATTCGATGCGGGCTTGACCCTACACACGCATGACCTTGTCTAAAAGAAATCATCTTTAATACCAAAAGAACTTCCACCAAACAAGAGTTATAATTATGTTCATATTCTAGAGAAAACTTTCAAGTCACAAACAATCATCCACACGTTTCAAACAAGATAACATACTTCAAAAAGAAGGGTTTTGAAAAGTAGACACACTTCAAGAAAACTTTTTTTTTTTTGGAAATCTAGACATACTTGAAAAGACGATTTTTGAAATGTAGGCATACCTCAAATCCCGCTCAAACGT
Source organism: Lycium barbarum (assembly GCF_019175385.1). Classification (NCBI taxonomy): domain Eukaryota; kingdom Viridiplantae; phylum Streptophyta; class Magnoliopsida; order Solanales; family Solanaceae; genus Lycium; species Lycium barbarum. The sequence continues at coordinate 18,002,226 of NC_083342.1, forward strand.
ACTTCCCAAGATTCAACGATCAATCTACAATGGATTTAGATGAGAAAGGTTAAAGCTTTGTTCGTTTCTACGAACTCTCTTTATGTTTCGAAAAACTAGGACTTTTCTAAGCCTATAAACGTGTTCTTGAACACTTCATCAATCAATCGTGGGTTCTAATCCCATAGGATAACCTACACTAGTCTAAACCCTTCAATAACATCAGAAAATTCAAGGGTCATACCTTATTGAAGGAATCTCAACGTCTCCAAACATCCCTTTCTTCTTCTCTTTCTTGGGTTTCAAGAATCTAGGATTTTTGGAAGATGAACTAGTGTTAATTTGATGTTAGATTGATGAAGCAATGATGGGAATTGATCAAGAACTTACCTTATAAGCTTTGGGGAAAACCCAGGGTTGTTTTCTCTCAAAAAGTCAGCCAAAATGAAGTGGGAATGAATATAACGAAGTTTGGCTTTTATAAAATTCGAAAAAAATCGCTTCAGGCATAAAATGGCCTGGTGCGTCGCCTGGGGCGTCACCCGGGGCGGTGCGCACAGTGTATTTATTTCGACGGCATCAAAATTTTCAGTTTCCCGAAAATTTGCCCTGGGACGCCACGCACTCCTAATTTTACACTACACTAATGATGTTCAGTAAAATGGGCATAACTCCTAGCACATAGCTCTGTTGGAGCTGGGCGACCTACCGTTGGAATGGTATTTCAAAGACCTACAATTTTTATGGTAGAAAGTTTTCCCAAATTCCCAATGTATTTTCACAAAACTGGCTTAGAAGTAAGACTTACTGAAATTTAGACGAGTTTGAGAACTCTTACGAACTTCACCATTTGGTTTGACTTCAAAACGACTGCTTATCACCCAAATTCATCCCGAATGGAATCATATAGCTAAAATATCATCTTAATACTAGTTTTACACATTCACACCTAACTCAGATTTATAGAGTGTTACATTATCCCCTCCCCCCCCCCCCCCCCCCCTTAGGATCATTCGTCCTCGAATGAAAGTCAAGGCCTAAGATTTATTTATTTTTTTGTTCACTAAACCTCAAGTCTTTAAAATTCTCGCTAGTGTTCCTTTGTATTGCAAGCTATCTCAAACAAAACTCATATAATACTCTAAAAATAACCATATAGTCCTCACTGAGACTCCCACAACTATACCAGACAAGCCTGAGCATGGAATAAGGGATTTACACTTGTAGTCTACCTCGAGATTTAATGATATTACTCTTCCAATCATAACGGGTTCATCTAGAAATAGAAGTCTATTTATGATTGACAACTACAGTTTCATAACCCTTGGAAAGTCAGTCTATTCCCATAATCTCATCAAGGTTCACTATTTCTAATTCAAACACATCAAAAGTAGTCTTACGACCCTTAACTACAACAACGTAGTCTCTATATATTTTAGAAGAGACAACAAGGGCACTAGCAGGGGCATTCATAGAAAAAGGGTTCCAACAATTGTTCGGGCTCCCTACCAAAATCAAGGGTAAAGTATGAAGTCACATAAGAAAGATTTCAAACCTGGATTGATCAACAAATATGTATCAAGAGAACAAATAGAGAGAGTACCTGTGACCACAACATCTAAGGCTTCAGCCACCTCCCTACGAGCCAATTCATGATGTCGAGTTTTCTTTGTATATATGACCCCAGAAAGATAAAATACATTTACACCCAAATAAGAACAACATAGTCCTTACAGGGATTCTAACGACTAGAACACTCAAGTCTCAACACGAAGTACGGGGGGTTTCTACCTTCATCTCACTTTCCCCAGAGTTAGATACTCGAAAGGTTCAACACGTATATTCTTTGACTAGGAAGCGCACAATATATCAATCTAGAAAATATACCCCGACAAGGAAGCTAATTCAACAACACATGATTCAAGCCTAACTTACCTTATGCCAAAATCGAGAATAACAAATTAAAACCTAAATCAACTCCATCATCTTCCTAAATCATTATTCGACAAACGGTTGTTTTCGAGTTTCAAGACTAAAATATAATTCTTCCACTAAACATCAAAATAGCACAGATCTTTTAACCCAATAAGAAAATAACCTCAATGTACAATAATTCTTAATTCACTACAAGAGACCCTCAATTGTTCACTTCATCCTAACCTCCATTACTTGAAACATATCACATCTTAATTATTCCTTTCTGCCTAACAAGATTTCGGCAGAGTTTTCCCTGTAACAAGGAGTACTTTTGTTTCTATACCCGTCTCAATTTATCAACAACCAAACACTACAACGACCATATATACATAACACCTATAATACAATCTCAGCAACTACCATCCACCAAATTACACATCACAACAATATGCACTCCGTAACACAATTATTCACTTGGTTAGCATCTGCGACACGAGTTAAAGCCATCTCCATAAAGCACGAGTAACGAACACATCAGAATGATCCTAAAGGAAGTTCAAGCTCAGTAGCACAATCTAGAATCAAGAAGAATGAGAAACACCTAGAATGTCTTGGTAGTCATTCATCCATACAGGTGGCCAATCCGCATGAAGAAGACTCCACTTGACACAGCTCCACAGACATAGACACTTCCTAGGACATATCTAAACCTAGGCTCTGATACCAAGCTTGTCCCCAAAACCCACCCTAGACGTGACCGGCATCCGACGTCATGAACAACATCGAAAGAACCTTATAAATCAATAACGTCAAGCCTTTTTTCGATAATCTTCCTATTTTTTAATTAAACAAGTGATAAATAACTAAATAAAATTTAAGATAACAATTATGAAACAAAATTAGTGGAAGTATAATATAAATGAATACTCATGAATGTGGCAAACGCCTCAAAAAGTGATAGGAGACTTCAACATCTACCCACAATCTGACACTTGTCTATGGAGCATCTAAGATAATAAAGAGTGTCTAAAAACATCGAGATGCAGCCCGGAGCTAAAATACGAAAAGTAAAGATAGAATGGTTCCCTACGAACAATCATGTCGGCTCACCAGATAGTCTCGAAAGCAGCAAGTTCTCTTAAGTCATAAGCTTATCACGAACCTACTCCTCAATGATACCTAACATACCATCAAAAAACAACAATGGTATGCCTGAATACTGGGTACTCAGTGAGTGTCTAAGGCGAAATAGTTGACAAAACAAGATATAATGAATAAAATCAATAAGCTGATATCAAAGAAAATAATAGTTCAAACCCTGGAATAAAGTAAGTCAGCAACATTAAAGAGTCATCAGAGAATCCAATAACAAAGAACACATTAAATTAACTCCTTACCATTTACTATGCCAAGTATTTCACTTACGAATTCAATATCACCACAAGCCACTCACGGGCAACAAAATATCAATCACTCAATACTCCGGCTAAGAAGAGAAGGAGGCTAATCGTCTTCTGGACAAGCACAACAACAGATGCACCGGGCGACATGCCTCGGAGGTCAATCGTCCTCTAGACTGACACAACAATAGATACTCCGGCTAGGAAGCAACGGAGGTCAATCATCCTTTGGACTGACACAGCAATACTCGTATCGGTACGTTAGGATCCATAACGGTTAATCGTCCTCTGGACTAGCAAAGCTTGCCCATACTGGCCCAAACACAAAAAAAATACAGATCATGGCATATTAAATGAATCACCAATCATGGCTTAGAGCCGAATTCACTTCTTAAGTCATCATTTCAAGATAGAGGCATTTCAAGTCATAACCAATTTAGAAATCTTGTTCAAATCTCTTATTCAATTTCAAGTTCAAGAAACCCATTCAACAACAAAATAAGTTTAAGGTCTAAGCTTTGGAAAAATGAGTTCAATCATCCAATGATGGGAAAAATGAGTTTCACAAAGTAGTATAGTTCGTATCCTACACACGCATAACCTTGTCTAAAAGAAATCATCTTTAATTCCGAAAGAACTTCCACCAAACAAGAGTTATAATCATATTCATATTCCAGAGGAGGATTTTAAGTCACAAACAATCATCCACACATTTCAAACAAGATAACATACTTCAAAAAGAAGGGTTTTGAAAAGTAGACATACTTTAAGAAAGATTTTTTTTTTTTTTTTTTGGGGAATCTAGACATACTTGAAAAGATGATTTTTGAAATATAGGCATACCTTAAATCCCGCTCAAACATACTTCTCAAGATTCAACGATCAACTTACAATGGATTTAGATGAGAAAGGTTAAAGCTTTGTTCGTTTCTACGAACTCTCTTTATGTTTCGAAAAACTAGGACTTTTCTAAGCCTATAAACGTGTTCTTGAACACTTTATGAATCAATCGTGGGTTCTAATCCCATAGGATAACCTACACTAGTATAAACCCTTTCAATAACATCAAAAAATTCAAAGATCATACCTTATGGAAGGAATCTCAACGTCTCCAAACATCCCTTTCTTCTTCTCTTTCTTGGGTTTCAAGAATCTAGGGTTTTTGGAAGATGAATTAGTGTTAATTTGATGTTAGATTGATGAAGTAATGATAAGAATTGATCAAGAACTTACCTTATATGTTTTGGGGAAACCCTAGGGTTGTTTCCTTCCAAAAAGTCAGCCAAAACGAACTGCGAATTAATATAACAAAGTTAGGCTTTTATAAAATTCTGGAAAAATCGCTTCAGGCATAAAATGGCCTGGTATGTCGCCCAGGCCGGTGCGCATAGTGTATTTATTTTGACGACGTTCAAATTTTGAGTTTCCTGAAAATTTGTCCTGGGGAGTCCTCATTTCTCAAACTTTCATATAGTGGAATATGTTGGGGCCACACATACGGACGAAGCGGTCGATAAACTTATGCCGGCAGTCTACTGAATGATTGCCTCTACCATACTGAGGAATGGTTTTGAAACAGGAAAAGGTCTAGGAAGGGACCTCGAAGGGATAACAGAGTCTGTGCCAATCCCGAAAGAAAACTACCCTTTCGGTCTAGGGTATACCCCTAATAAAGACGAGCTCATAAAGGCAATCAAGAGATAGCCCAGAACAGGGAATCTACCTCATCCAATTCCACGTCTGTAACAGTCATTCCCCAAAAAGATGCCGATACTGAATGAACTGATAGGAGTCTCGAGTCGCTGTTCCAAGAAGAGGGATGCTATGCGGTCACTGAAGAGATTCAGGAGACACCTTACATATGCAGTCTGAGGCCGGAAGAACACTCGAACAATTGGACGAACAATTGGACATCCACCCCCCTCTTGGCTCCTCGGTAAAGAGATGGATTTTCATTAAAAACCTCTTACTAAAAGCGGCGACATCGGCTGAGGCCCGAATGATCGCCTTTTCTAAAGTACTTCGTGGTGTTTAAAAAATGGAAATGGTCTGATGTTGTTCCGAACCAGGACCACCGTCGTAATCAATTACTTTTGAATTAATGAAAAGCCTCGATCTACATAAAACTGCTACCTTTACCGGATAGTAATAACGAAAATTTTCTAACTAACTACATGTAACAAACAATAATAAGCCTAACTTTACTTTGCCTCGCTTTTTCAGTAATAATCATAATAAAAAAACCAAAAATGTAATGACGTGTCATGAAACGAATGACGATAAAAACCAACAGGAATACGAGGAGTGCGATGAATCGACAATGATGCTAGAAGGGCTGGTAGAGGATTTAGAAGAATTAGAAGAAAAGAAGAAGCTGAATATGGAAGAAACTGAGGTCATCAACCTCGGTGACGAAGAGGATGTCAAGGAGACACGAATCAGTGCCCACTTGGGGGCCGCACAGAAAGAAGAGCTCAAAGTTCTGTTAAAGGAATATGTGGATGTCTTCGCTTGTTCATACGCAGATATGCCAGATTGAGTACTGAAATAGTGGCCCACATATTACCCATCAAGGAGGGTTTTGTCCCGATCAAACAAAAGACACGAACATTCAAGCCAGACATGAGTATCAGGATAAAGAACGAAGTAGAGAAACAAATCGAGTCAGGAATAGTGGAAGTAACATCTTACCCCACTTGGGTAGCCAACATAGTACCAGTACCCAAGAAGGACGGAAAGATTTGAATCTGCGTAGACTACCGAGATCTCAACCGGGCCAGTCCGAAGGATAACTTCTCTCTCCTAAACATCCACATCCTGATAGATAACTGCGCCAAACATGAGTCGTAGTCATTCATGGACTGTTTCGCTGGGTACCACCAAATACTCATGAGCGCAGAAGACGCTGAGAACACAGCCTTTATCACCCCTTGGGGGGTCCGCCATTACAGGGCAATGTCGTTCGGCCTCAACAATACCGACGCCATATACAAAAGAGCCATGACTACACTGTTCCATGATATGATGCATCGAGAGGTCAAAGTCTATGTCAATGATGTCATCATAAAATCAAAAGAAAGCTCGGAACACACCATGCACTTATGCAAGTTCTTTGACAAGCTTCGCAAATTCAATCTGAGGCTGAACCCTACTAAGTGCGCATTCGGAGTGCTCGCCGGAAAGTTTGTTAGGATTCATAGTCAACCGCAAGGGCATTGAACTGGATCCTACCAAGATCAAAGCGATTCAAGAGTTGCCACCGCCCAAGACCAAGAAGGAAGTCATGAGTTTCTTAGGAAGGTTGAATTACACGGGCGATTCATAGCCCAGTCAACTGTGATCATGGAGCCAATCCTTAAACTGCTCAAGAAAGATGCTCCCACAAATTGGACAGAGGAGTGCCAAGCGGCATTCGACAAAATCAAAAGATATCTCTCCAATCCTCCCGTTCTGGTGACGTCCAGGAAAGGGAGTCCTCTCTTACTATACCTGTCAGTATCAGAGAATTCTTTCGGTTGTATATTAACCCAGCATGAAGAAGAAAGCAAAAAGGAACATGTCATTTACTATTTGAGCAATAAGTTTACATCCTACGAGGCGCGGTACACGCTCGCAGAGAAGACCTGTTGCGCTCTGACTTGGATCGCTCAAAAGCTAAGGCACTACCTATCAGTGTTCACCACCCACCTCATATCCCAAATGGATCCGTTGAGGTATATTTTCAGGCAACCAATGCCCGTGGGAAAATAGGCTAAATGGCAGATGCTACTAAGTGAATTCGATATTATATACGTAGCGCAAAAGGCGATCAAAGGACAAGTCCTGGCCGACTTGCTGGCAGAAAACCCCGTCGATAACGAGCTTGAGCCTTTACGGACTTATTTCCTAACTGAGGAGGTACTGGCTAAGGAAGAAGAGTCGACGAAACCATACTCAGGTTGGAGACTATTCTTTGATGGGGCAGTAAATTACAAAGGGCCAGGCATCGGGGCGGTGTTGATATCAGAGACAAGACAACATTTCCCGATGGCCGCAAATCTCAACTTACGGTGTACCAATAACATGGCGGAATACGAGGCAAGTGTCCTCAGCCTCAGGATGGCATTGGACATGAACGTACCAGAGTTATTGGTAATCAGGGACTCCGATTTACTCATAAATCAAGTAAAAGAAAGTTGGGCAACCAAAAATGACAAGATACTCCTGTATGTAAATCTAGTGCAAAGACTGTGTGGGGGATTCAAGAATATCGATTTCAGGCATACCCCGAGAGCCCAGAATGAGTTCGCAGATGCATTGGCTATGATAGCCTCCATGATCCAGCACCCCGAGAGTGCTCACATTAACCCTCTGAAGATCACATTAAGAGAAGAACAGGCTCACTGCGCCCACATCGAGGCCAAGCCAGACGGCCAACCATGGTACGCCAACATCAAGACATACTTAGAGAAGGGAGAATACCCCCCAGAGAGTTTAGCAAAACAGAAAAAGACTATCAGGAGGCTAGGTAATAGTTTCTTCCTGAACAAAGAAGTATTGTAAAAAAAGACACCTGACCTTGGGTTACTCAGGTGCGTTAATGCCGAAGACGCTACAAAATTGCTGAAAGAGGTGCGCGCAGGGGCATGCGATCCCCACATGAATGGATTTTTCCTCGCAAAGAAAATCCTAAGAACCGGATATTACTGGATGACCATGGAACATGATTCGTGCAAATTCATACAGAAATGCTATCAGTGCTAGATACACGGGGATTTAATCAAGGTTTCTCCCATCGAGTTACATGCAATGAGCTCGCCATGGCCCTTCGTGGCAAGAGGGATGGATGTCATAGGAGCCATAGATCCCCCAACCTCCAATGGACATCGTTTTATCTTGGTCGCCATCGACTACTTTACTAAATGGGTAGAAGCCACTTCGCACAAGTCAGTGACCAAGAAGGTCGTGGCCGACTTCGTAAAAAATAATCTGATATGTCGCTTCGGTGTACCGAAATCCATCATCACAGACAATGGTGCCAATTTGAACAGTCATTTGATAAATGACATTTGCGAACAATTCAAGATAACCCACAGGAACTCTACCGCCTACATACCGGCCATAGATGAATGGAGCCGTAGAGGCTGCCAACAAAAACATCAAGAGAATCCTGAGGAAAATGATCGACAACTACAAGAATTGGCATGAACAGCTGCCTTATGCCTTGTTGGGGTACCGGATAACGACCCGCACTTCCACCGGGGCAACTCCATATCTCCTTATCTATGGTACAGAAGTGGTCATATCCGCAGAAGTGGAAATCCCCTCACTCAGGATCATCTAAGAGGCAGACCTAAAGGACGCAGAATGGGTCAAAACCCGCTACGAAGAACTGGCTATGACAGATGAGAAGAGAATGGTGGTCGTATGCCATGGACAGCTGTACAGACAAAGAATGTCTTGATCCTTCAACAAACGGGTCAAGGCTCGACTTTTCCAAATTGGACAACTCGTGCTCAAGCGGATCTTTCCCCACCAAGAAGAATATAAAGGAAAATTCGCACCAAATTAGCAAGGGTCGAACATGGTCAGGAAAGAACTCTCGGGAGGAGTCGTAGTCCTAGCCAAGATGGATGGACAAGAGTGGCCTAAAGCCATCAATGCAGACGGGCTCAAGAGATACTACATTTAGGATTCCATTTGCTTGTAATTGCCTTATCATTTCCTTGTAATCGTACTTCCATAACAAAATAAGAAATGTGTATCCTTCTATTGTAAATGAACTACGCAATACGTAGGCAGTTTATATCAGACCCGATCACATTATTAGTAAAACCAAAAATCTGTTACTTTATCCCAAACTACGTTCGACCTGAATTCCTGCTGCGACAGGATACGTAGGCGCTTTTGAGCTCGATCGTCATAGAAAAACCCAGAAGCCATTAGGAAAACCTCAGAGACAATAAAGCAGGATGGAATCGATGACATCAAACTAAAAGGACCAATACATGAATCGGCCAGCGCCAACCCTGCACTGGGGCAGAATTTTTGAGAGGGTCTCAAAAATTCCTATCGAGAACAATCAATATAAGATAGCAAAGCAAAGCCCTACACTGGGGCAGACCCAAAACTAAGATGGAATTTCTTGAGAAAAATATTAAAATTCTTCCATCAGTTCGGAAATCAGCAATCATACCTCCCGAAAGATTCGGATGACCTCGCTAAAAGTCACATGTCATGACAAAAGATTTAAAAAAAAAAAAATATATATATATATATATATAGAACGATACGCTTTACAAAGTTTTACTTTAAATTTCAAAATGCACCCATTAGCATATGTATGCTCTAAAACCATCTCTCAAAATACCGAGCCAAGAGGGTTAGCAAGAGCATCAAAAGGAGCCGCCGGACGGAAGGAGAACGACACTAATTGGTCCTTTAGGAAACTCACAATTTTTCTATGGATGCAGGATTATAACAGGACAGCAAGCGCTTCACTAACCGGGCTGCCCACGGCTCGGCCCAGCAAGGAAAGACCAAAAGGGTCAACCAAAATGAATGGCCAAAGCATGTCCGACCATAAAGGTCATGAAAATAATGAACGGGAAAAGACATATCCGACCACGAGGGCCCTATAACAAACAAGCACAAAGACATATCAGGACAAAAGGGTCACGATGAATGAGCACAAAGACATATCCGGCCGAAAGGGTCATGACAAAGACAAAGGGGCATATTCAACCATGAGGGTCATGAACTATACTACGAATGAAAGAAAAATCATTCAGCCACAAGTTCCATATCTTTCATCTTTAATTCCTTTCGATTCCTCCATTCTTTAAATTCCTTTCAATTCGTTCATACATACTGCTGAGAGAGCCATTGCACGTTTACTTTCCTACTACCGAGAGATCCATTGCACGTTTAATTTCCTACTGCCGAGAGGGCCATTCATACATACTGTCAAGAGGGCCATTCATTCATTTATACTTCTGAGAGGGACCTTCATTTATACAAACTGCCAAGAGGGCTATTGCATGTTTACTTTCCTGCTGCCGAGAAGGATATTGCACTTTTACTTCCCTGCTACCGAGAGGGCCATTCATACATACTGTCGAGAGAGCCATTCATTCATACATACTGCCGAGAGGGCCATTGCACATTTACTTTCCTCTTGCCGAGAGGGCCATTGCACGTTTACTTTCCCGCTGCCAGGAGGTCCATTGCACATTTACTTTCTTGATGCCGAGAGGGACATTCATATATACTGACGAGAGGGACATTCATTCATATATACTGCCAAGAGGGCCATTCATTCATACAAACTGCCAAGAGGGCCATTGCACGTTTACTTTCCTGCTGCCGAGAGGGCCATTGCATGTTTACTTCCCTATTATCGAGAGGGACATTCATACATACTTATGAGAGGTCCATTCATTCATACAAACTACTAAGAGGGTCATTTCACGTTTACTTTTCTGCTGCCGATAGGGCCATTGAACATTTACTTTCCTGCTGCCCAGAGGGCCAGTCATACATACTACCGAGAGGGTCATTCATTCATACATACTGCTGAGAGGGACATTCATTCACACATACTGCCGAGAGGGCCCAAGAGGGTCATTCATTCATACATACTGCCGAGAGGGCCATTGCACGTTTACTTTCCTGCTGTCGAGAGGGTCATTCATCCATGCTGCCGAGAGGGCCATTTATTCATACATACTGCCGAGAGGGCCATTCATTCATACATACGGCCAAGAGGGCCATTCATACGAACTGCCAAGAGAGCCATTACACGTTTACTTTCCTGCTGCTAAGAGGGTCATTGTGCGTTTACTTTTCTGCTGCCAAGAGGGTCATTCATAAAAATATCACAGAGATATCTGCAATATTGTCAAATTTCTAAAGCAGGTGCAAAGCCTCTACGAAAGAGCCAACCTGCTGAACCAGATCCAAACGAATTGCGGAGCAAACGTGAAAGTTTTTCTTACGCAACTGGTCAAGCTAGGTTGCCCATGAGAGTCAAGTTCTTCGGCTAGGACTTGGAAGCTGTCCAATCTCAGACTCAGCCACAATCCGTCTATTTTACTAAAAAAATCATGACCGGTCGAATACACATCGGTAAAATTCGAAGGAATTCTCGTAAAAAGGGGGATGCTCTTCTCCATCAAGTTGAACTACATATGGCCTGATTCCCAGAGATCGGGGATATATAGGTAGACTCAAAACCCAAGAGTCGGCCGTACTCTAACCACCGTCCAGGGAAACTCCGGTCACAACGTTGGGAGTCTCAGAACTCTCCTGCTAAATCACATAAAGTCTTTACTTGAGTCCAACTACAAGTAGCCTGAATTCTCGTACATCTCAAGATATATAGGAAACCCGAAAGCCAGGGTCCGACCACACATGTGTGAATTTCTTAAAATTGAAGGTCAAGATGAGTCAGGTCCATCAAAAAAAAGGGTTAGTCAAATTTCGTTGCTCAGGGATGGTCCCGCAAACCCCGAACACCAAAGGGGTAGTTGTTGACACCTAATTTTTGACCTCCCATAATTTATTTTAAGTGCTTGGAGTCCTTCGACAATAAATAAAATCAGTCGCACCCTAAATGGTTTAGGTAATTTTTCATGAAATTATTCGGGGTAATATTTCACCCCTTTAAATTAATAAAGAGATCTCCAGGATATTTTAATTTTTTGTGGAAACTAATTAGGGTTTTTATGACATTAACGAAATGTTCTATTGAGATTAATCAAAGGCAAAAACCATTTTGAATAATTATTTAAATAATTAATTAATCAAGGAAAATTAAATTAATGAGTAATTTATTCTATTTTATTGTCAAAGGCACTTTGAGTAATTAAAAGAATTGACCATTTTACCCCTCAAACCTTGACTCTGTGTGTTTGTGTAGTTTTTTAATTGGTAAATTATCTGGTTAATTAATTTGGGACCAGTATCGGCAAAATTATTTTTAATGAGTCATGTTTTAAAATATATAAAGTCCTAATAGGATAATAATTGGTTTTTTTATTTGGGATATTTATCCTCGACCCTCCATACATATATATATACACCATGTATATACCAATATACATGGTGCATATACATATGTATACATATACCAGGCCCGTTTTTTTTTTTTCAAAAAAAAAACAAACAAAGAGGACCAGGCCCAGTCCAAAATGGACTAGATCCGGTCCACTATCGATTAAAAGAAGGGGGATAATATACTCCTTCCACCCCACCACCCCAATTTTATTTCAGAACCTAGGGGTCATTTTGAAAAAGAGAAAAGGGGGAGGCGGCTAGGGTTTTTCGCCCCACTGCCACTTCAACCACCCTGCCTGTTTTTGGGTCATGTCCCATCGCGTAGTGAGTATGTAGCGTAAGGGACAGAACGAAGAATTAATGGCTTCGTCCTTCTCTCCACAAAGCCCGGCCAAACAGCCCCTAAAGGTACAACTCCCCCTTTTTCTTTATATTTTCCGTCATTATGTTGGTATTGAAATGATTTGAGCCATTGATTTCATTTTTATCTAAAATCTGGACCGTGTGCTGGAATTTTTGAGTGAAGACCTGTATAAATCTACAACTCCCACATCGGTTGTAGGAGTTCTAGGATGTATTCTGGGGTTCTATAAATAGAACCCCATTTGTTCAAAAAAGAAGAGGTTGGAAACCGAGAAAGGCTTGAAAATTACAACTTTTCAAAGTTTTAAAGTTCCATTAGTAAAAAAATTTAAGCTTAGCCCAAAGGTTTCAATTTTTTTAGTTATAAAGTTTTCTGCATTTTTTTTTTTAGCTGTGGTGTTGGTGGCTGAGTTTGGCATTGGAAGGATAGAACCCTCCAAGTCCATCGCTTGCCCCGGTTGCACTCGCAAAAGGTAAAAACATTTTAGTTTATTGCCTTCTATTTAGATTTCTATCAATATCATGGTTATTTAATGTGATTATGTGTGGTTTAGAATATTGTTTCAAGCTACTATGCTAGTTTGATTTGGTTTTTTCATTTAGAGTTCTGTCTATATCATGTTTGTTTAATGTGATTAAGAGTACTAAGTGGGGTTTAGAATATAGTTGAAGCTGATATGCTTGTTTGATTTGGTATTTCCATTTAGATTTTCTGTCTATATCATGCTTGTTTAATTGTGATTAAGTGCTTTTATGTGCGGTTTAGAATATAGTTTAAGCATATATGCTTGTTTGATTTAGATTTCTGTTTATATCATGTTTGTTTAATATGATTAAGTGCTTTTATGTGTGGTTTAGAATGTAGTTTTGGTTAATATATTTGTCTGATGTGTGTAATGAGTCTTTTGCTTTGAATTAGAATCAAAGGGGTCTGTTAAGTATCATGATGGGTTTAGGCCTATGAGTTCCATGTAACAGTACTTGGCTTAGGGTCATAGAACCTTTTGAGTGATTTATTTGGATTACATTCTTGGCTGTGTCTATTTGGAAATGTGTTTTGGCTTGAAGGTTAACTCAAAAAAGGGGCTAAAGACCCTCTTAGAATGAGGTGTTTGATCTGGTGCTGAGTAACTTATCTGATAGTGTGTTTGTTCTGGAGATTGTCTAAAGGTTGGAGATTTTTGATGAAGGGACCTAGTCTGATCATTGTTTGTTCCACTTAATCATGTGTTGTTTGGAAGCTGAAGGTTTGATATGTATTGGACCTAGTTTGATCATGTTTGTCCTATTTAATAGTGTGCTTGGTTTAAAGATTCAAGGTTTACTGTGTGTTTTGTGGGATTCTATTTATTCTACTTGGTGATATGTTTGGCCTTAAGGGTGTTGGTTACTACAGGTGGATTAACTGCGTTGGTTGGTCTGCTTTCTGTTTGCTTCATTTAAGTAATATCTATTTGGTTGAAAACTTGGCATTTTGGGTCACATTGGCATATGTTGAGGTAGTGGTCTTAAATAATGATTCGGGGGGGGGGGGGGGGAGTGTTAAGCTTGATCAAAAGTATTCACATGGCTTGCATTTGTCTTAAGATGGTCTATGTATGGTTAAAATAGGCAATCATTTAGTTAAATAGGCTTGTCAAGGAGATAATTGTCATGTTTTTCCTTAACCTAGTAATGAGATGTATCCACTCTGAAAAATGGCATTAAAAGAAAGAGGCTTAAGGATTGGTAGTTTAACAAGGAATATGTGTATATGTGTAACTCTGTTTTGGTCCATCATGTGTAGAAATGTCCATGAATATGTTGTGTGAAGAAAAAACCTTATTTTTGAGGACTGATCACCTAGTTATGCTAACTGTAAAGATAAAGGACAAAAAGGGAAGAGGGGTAATGGGAACCTTGACATAAGTTTGCTTATTTTGTCTTTGTGGGGCTTTCATGGATGCTTTTGTATTTCCTTTTTGATGTTGTGACTGGGTTCTTTTAAAGGAGTAATGATAAGGCTAAGAAAGAGTTGAGCATAATGTCTCAGAATTTGGCTAAGTCTAGAATAATGGTGATTTAAGTCTGTTGTTATTTCTTTTTGTGTGATTTGATCCTAATGGAAAAGGAAATGTGTGTTTTTTTTAAATGCAATGTGGTTAAGAGCAAAGATCCTTTCATGATTATAATTTTGGTTTGAAGTTGCTAGGAACACTAGTTTGTTATTGTTTACTACATGTTTTTGGTGGGTCTTTTCCTAGTGCATCATGTTTGAACATGGCAACAAAAGTCTTTAAAGGGTGGGCATAGCTTCATGAGTCAACTGTGGAAGTATGATAGAGCTAGGTTATTTTGAACCTGCCCATGACCTTTAGTGTTGTCACTAGAAGATTAGGATGAGGCCATAGGATGGGGGAAAGAGTTTTAGGAGACAAAAAGGTGAGCATGGGCATGAACTGGAGGTAGTGACTTGTAGGGTCCAGGATCCTTTTTCCTGAAAGGAGACTCAGGAAAAGGAGATGGGGAGGTGATGACCCTGATGTGCCGTGAAATTATTGCACATTCGATGTTTTTGGCTATAAGTTTTACTTGTTTTTTAGCAAGTCTTGGTCAATTTGATGTGTTTTTGTTGTGTTAAAGGTAATTGGCATTGTAGGAGTCCAAAGATGGGAACTCACAAAAACTGATGAAAATTCAAAGGACGGAACGTACATAAAAGTACGCCCCGTACCTGTGTCCCCTTGTTCCAGTGGAAAGTGACTGAAGGTTTTGTTAAAATCTCGCAAAGTAAGGGTAGGAATATACGGGGCATACATCAAAGTACGACCCGTACTTTTGTCCCGTGCTTTAGTGAAGAATGGCAAAGAGTATTAAGCTCGCAGAGAAAGGACGAGATGAAAGTACGTCCCGTACTTTAAAGAACAGGCTGCAATTTCAAGTCGTACCTTTTCCGAGAACTGAAGAAGAACATAACACGTACATTGCAAGGACGGGCCGTACTTCAATGTACGGCCCATACCCTTTCCGAGCGGGTGACGAATTGGAATCCCTAAAGATCACCGATTTGGGCCCTATAAATAGCCAATAGGGTTTTAAATTTTAGAATCACTTTTCATAACTTTGAAATCTGGAGTTCTGAGACTTTTGTTGATACAATATTGTTCTTAGTACTTTTCAAGGATTTCGAGACAATTACAATCGTTTAATTTCTGATTTTATTCGTAAGTTTCAATACAAATTCAAATATGCAATCTCCAATCTTCTATTGTTTTCTTGTTGCCATGAGTAGCTAATCACCTTTACTGAGGTTGTGAACCCAAGTATGGGTGTTTTGTGATTGGAATTGTGATTGATATACGCATAATGGATTGTTAGGGTTTATTTGTTCTTCGTTTTCATCATATAGTTAGTGGTTGCAAACATTAGCTAACGCCATAAACTATAGTTTATTTGGGAAAATAAATAGGGTTTGGTAAGAACAAATAGCGAGAACTCAAGGCTTTAAACCTTGTTTAATAAATTCACTTACGAATAAGAAGAATTTACTTGGCATAATTAACCGTTCTTCATGCATACTTTCTTATATTTGGAAAAAGCATAGAAACAAATAATCTTTTCTTATTGGGAAATAGCCTAGATTCACATAGAGGTTAAGTGCATCCATACAAACGATCCATTAGAAGTATATCAAAATCGATACCCATGATCATACACTTTATCCAACGGGGACACAACCTTGATTCTTTTTAACCATATATTTATAATTCTAAATTTCTCGTCACTTTAAATTAGTCCACAAACCAAAACTCTTATAAAAGCCTTTTTATGGAATACACCAGGACCGCAAGATTAGTATAATACTTGTTTAGTAAAATTTTCACACCATATTCTCTGTGGGATTCGACCCCAACCTTGTTGTGTTACTATATTTGACATCCTCCGTTTTACGCTATTAAAAGGTGTAATTTGAGCGTATCAATTTTTGGTGCCATTGCCGGGGAATACGGTTTTGAAATTACTAAAAAGTGTTTACTCTTCTTAAAGTCTTTGTCCAATTCCAACACACCTTGTTTGCTACCTTGTAAACCAGATGATCATGGACAACAACAAACTTCCAATCAACAACGTTTTTGCTGATGGATCAGATGTGGAGGAAGATTTTGCATCTGCAATAATCCATCCGAGAGTGACTGCTGCTACTATTAAGTTTGACCAATCCCTCTATCATATGCTCGAACAAGAGGGATACTTTTGGAATACAGTCGATGATGACCCTCACCTACATATAGAAAACATTCTGGAGGTCTACTCTCATCATATGCAAAGGGGCGTGACTCAAGAAGCTATCCGGCTAAACTCTTCAAATATTCATTAGCCGGAGAGGCAAGAAAATATTTCACAAAGCTGTCCCGAAACTCTATTGCTACATGGGAAGAGATGGTCAAAGTGTTTCTTAGGAAGTGGTATCCCCCAAGTAAAAGAGCTGAGATACGTGATCAAATTTACGAGTTCAAACAACGTAATGAGGAGCAACTTTTTGAAGCTTGGGAGAGGTACAAAGAATATTTGGACAGAAATACCAAACCATGGTTTCCCATATCATATTCTGAAGGAGAAGTTCTACAGAGGTTTGGATCATATGACTCAAGCAATTGCCAATAATGCTACTAGTGGGTGTTTCATGAATAAGTCCTATGCTGCTATTACTATTATACTTAATTGATTGACTACACACAGTCAAGCATGGAACTCGAGTAGTTTGGATGGTTTATCACTTGGGACACCATCAATCCAAAATATTGTGAAGGATAATCAGGTGACGCAGCAAGCATTGGCACAACTAGCCACGAATATCTCTTTACCGACGAAGAGAATTGATGAGAGGGAGCCGAAGAAGGTAAACGTTTGTGAAGATATCTCAGGCATGCTGCCTGGAATGTACCAAGTCCAAGAGGGTCCATATCAAGAGGTTCCCCCTCCGCCAGTTGCGAATGTTCAATATGCAGACTACATCGCGAAAGGGGAAATTCCTGGGCCAGTTCAAAGATACTGGAGACCTTAACAAGGGCAGGGTCCACACAACAACCAAGGGAACTACAACAACAACCAAGGGGACTATAACAACAACTATGGTGGAGCGAAACAACAATAATGGAAACTTCGAAAACAGAAGTTTCAACCCTTACATTCCACCAAAAGGGCAGTCTAATGATCAAGGTAGTTCGAGGTTGGAGTCAATACTTTAAAAAGTGTTGGCAAGTCAGACGAATACTGAAAAGATATTATCTGGGCTATCAGAGGCAGTGGTTTCCCACTCAGCGGCTATACAAAACCTTGAACAGCAAATACGTGACCTTTCCAGGGAGCAGCATCCTGCTAGAAAGGGAGGACTTCCTAGTGATACTATTCCAAACTCGAAAAATGGTGGCAGTGTGAAGCGTACTTTTGCTGTTAGCACGAGAAGAGGTAAAATATTTCAAAGCGCTGACAAGAAGGAGGTTGATCTAGATCCAGTTATTGAGCAGAAAGAGGTGCTTCTAATATGCCTATAGTAATGATGAGGTCCATATTAAAGAGAAAGCTGCTGATATTCCAGATGTTGTTGTTGATACTAGGAAACAGATGATAAAAGGGGTTTTTCGCCCTTTGACACAGATGTACAAAGTAAAACCTCCCTTTCCTCAGAGGTTGGCAAAGAATAATGATGATGCTAAGTGTCAAAAGTTCTATGATCAGTTCAAGCAATTAACGCTGAATTATTATTGTTTTAGATGTTGTGAAAGAGATGCCCGGATTTGCTAAATTTGTGAATGACCTGCTTACGAAGAAGAGGTCTGTTCAACATGAGACTGTGAATTTAACCCATCGCGTAAGTTTAATTATTGCTTCCACCACAGTTCAGAACAAGGGAGATCCAGGGGCATTTACCATTCTGTGTAATATTGGGCTTCATGCATTCGCTCGTGCTCTGTGTGATAATGGGTCGAGTATCAATCTAATGCCCCTTGCTATTTTCAAGCAATCCGTTTTGGGAATGCCTAGACCGACTTCTATGCGATTACAAATGGCGGACAAATCCATCAAGAAGCCAGTTGGGGTTATAGATGATGTGTTGGTACAAGTGGGAAAGTTCATGTTGCCTGTTGATTTCGTTATCCTGTATTGTGCAGTTGATAAAGATATTCCCATCATCTTAGGAAGACCCTTCCTTGCTACGGGTAGAGCGCTTATGGACTCTGAAAAGAATAAAATCAAGTTCTAAGTAAATGATAAAGAGGTGACTTTCCAAGCAAGTAAGGGGATGAAACTGCCGAGTGCTTATGAGAATATCTCAGTTATTGATTTGTTTGATGGGATTGATGATGTTGTCGAACATAAAATGGAAGAAGAAAGTTTAGGAGAAGCTCTTGCTGCTATTCTGGTAAACTTTGATGCTGATGATATGGAGGGCTATGTAAAAACTGTGAATGCGCTTGAGGGTCTGGGTTATTACACTTACCACCACAGAAAGCTTGATCTTTACCTTGCAAATAGAACTACTCCACCAGATAAACCTTCTATTGTTGAGCCACCAAAGCTGGAACCTAAGCAGCTCCCATCACACTTGAGATATAAGTTCCTTGGTCCGAACAAGACATTACCAGTGATCATTTCAGCATTACTGACTGAGGAACAGATTGAGCGATTAGTGGAGATTCTTCGCGAGTATAGATGTGCTATTGGTTGGACCATAGCAGACATTCGGGGTAGTCCTTCTGGTATTTATGAGCATAAAATTCAACTAGAGGAGGACAGGAAATCGAGTGTTGAACATCATCGGAGATTGAACCAAAACATGTAAGAGGTCGTGAAAAAGGAGATCATAAAGTTGTTAGATGCTGGGGCAGTGTATCCGATTGCAGACAGCAAGTGGGTGAGTCCTGTTCAATATGTTCCAAAGAAAGGAGGTATCACTGTGGTGCCTAATGTAAATAATAAGCAGATTCCCACTCGTACAGTTATTGGATGGCGTGTTTTCATGGACTATAGGAAGCTGAATTCAGCCACTTGTAAAGACCACTTTCCTATGCCGTTCATTGATCAAATGCTTGATAGGCTGGCTGGGAGGTCTTACTATTGCTTCTTAGATGGGTACTCTGGCTACAATTAGATCAACATTGCCTTAGACTATCAAGAGAAGACAACTTTTACGTGTCCTTATGAGACGTTTGTGTTCAGCCGAATGCCCTTTGGGTTGTGTAATGCACCAGCAACTTTTCAGAGGTGCATGATGTCGATCTTTTCTGATATGTTAGAAGACTTCTTGGAATTGTTTATGGATGATTTTTCTGTTGTGGGAAATTCGTTTGATGATTGTCTTGACCATCGGGGTCAAGTGCTGAAAAGAGCTTGTAGGGTATCAGACCCCACCCAATCATGTTTCCCTTTTAGGAGCATGAGACGGTTTCTTTCATCTTTTTGACCTTCTCCTTATGATCTTGGGACACACAAAGGTCTTAGGTAGATTAGAACAACTTAGCTATATCTAAAAAGGTGGGTAATGCACCTAGAGTTAGATGAACTGCTGCCAATGCTTAAAAGTTACAAGTGTTGTATAATTTTCACCATGTCTCCTGAAGGTTCTCTTTTTTATCTGAGTAGCTTGCTTGTTTTGAGTTTTATTGTTTAAACTAGTTGTATGCAAGAAAAATGGGACTGATAAGTGTATTGTATTGATATGAGTCCACACCATGAGAAACTAAGTGTCAACTGGTTACTGGCCATTTGCTTTTATTATTGGCCGTGTGCCTTTTATCCACCTTTTCTTAGCTTATTTATCCATGACTGGTGTCTGAGACGTTGCGACTTTGGTTTATTGATTGAAACTTGCTCCCTATGTGATGATTGAATCCCTTTGTTTACCAAAACTATGATCATGCCATAAATCTATTTCTTGCTTTCTTTTCCTTTCCTTTTGTTTCTTTAGAAAAGCTTCTGGTTAGTCTAAGTATGTTGAAAAGTCATTTCTAAGAGTCAAAACTGTTTTAAGGCTTTTTGACTAAGTGCCCATATGACTTGCCCATTGGAAATCTCTTTTCCTTAACAAAGGTCTCCAAAGCTCATTCATTTGTTAACAAGTAATCCTGATTAGTTAACATGTTTATTACATGCTTGGGTAATAAAAGAGAGGTAAGGTTTAATAGCTGCCAGTTTTAAATATGCGCTCTAAAGTCCTAAATGTTGTCAAACTTTCTTTTACCTGGAACAAGTAACACTGCCTGAAGTCTTGATTGCCTGTGAGGCCTCCCCTCGTCCCTTTTTTGTTAGAATGTTGTGCTTGTTTTGCTATTAGTTCGGTCATGTGTACCCTTGGTGTTAGTTGGGATAGGACTTATGCCATAACTTGAATCTATGAAGAATGTAGACCTATCTGGGATGAGGTTGGGAAGCCAAGGGACCTTGAATGAGGAAGGTGTTAGGCACTCCAGTATTAAGGATCCGTATTATACAGTTGACCTTCGAATTCCAAAGTATGAGTATTTGCCTAAATTGTCTATTTTGTGTTTATTCGCGCAAAGAAACTGTCATTTTTTGTAATTTGCATATCATTTTTTTGGAAAGAGATTTGAATATATCCCCTTTATATACAGGGTATTGTAGTCTTGAATTTATAATATCCGAATATAAATAATCTTCCATTATATAAGGAATATATATTTTGGGGATTTTTTATAAATGAAAAGGAAGAAGTGATTCATGCTTATACTCATAAGCCGTCTCGGGTCAATCCGACTTAATATGTCCAGCCTTTATCCAGAACTCTTTATATTACAATGGTTTCATATTTAAAGTCATTTTTATTTAAGAGGGACGGGATATCCAGGCTGAATATATTCCTTTTTGGCCATTTCAGGCCCAAAATTTTATTTAAGGGGAGGGGCGTTTATCAAATGAAACTGATGAGCCTTTTGTTGAAAATAAACCTTCATGGTTTTCAGAAGTTCATATAAAAAACTGATTGTATTGAAACTGTTTTTACCCGATAGAATTCTTTTCTGGATTTCTTCATATACAAAATGTAATGTAAGTTGGTTATTTTAACAAACTCATGGGCGATGGACCCATTTTTTATACTTTGGAAAAAGATGGTGATCAATACTTTTTATTTCTACTCTGAAAGTGGTGAAAGGTTTCTCGTAAAACTTTATTTTTTCACAACCATTTAGAAGCCTTTTGACTTAAGCACCGGTGGCGTATTTTTTGCCTATAATGCCAAGTTTTGATGTAAACTCATTTTTTGTAAAGGGGATGGTTTGCATTGCCAGTTTTAGCATGAAGAAAATCATTAACAGTTGCCAAGGTTTTTGAAAATCGTTATCCTAGGACGTCTAAGCCAACAGATCAACTATAATATGAGTTGCATGCACTTTACAAACACATACAAATACAATACACACATATATGAAAATATATTTAAACTAGGGGCGTACCAAGCCCCTAGAGGCCATTTTCAGCCATGGCTGAGCCTTCTGCGCGCCTCGCTATCATTGTTTCTCCATAAACTCAATCTTAATGTGAATGAGAAATCCTATTGGGCCTTTAGCCCAACAGGGGGTGGTTTGGACCCAAGCGGTCATGCAAGTAGAGGAGGAAAACAAAAAAGGGTAGTTTATATTTAACAGCCCTTATCACTAAAGTAACCAAACACACAAGCATATATAAATAAACAGACCCTATATATAAGAAAGAAATCATATACTTGCCCCTACGTATCAAAACTACATGTAGGGATTTATTTCAAGACTTAATATTGGCATGGGGACTGGATTCTAGCCCCGTATTCCCGATGTCGCACAAGTTCCAAGGGGTTTCTAAGAACCCCAGGCATGACTAACACTGCAGAGACTAGAACTACCCCGAACTACCAAATCAGGTCTTAATATACATCACAATAGCACAGTATTCATAGAGAGTATACGAGTTACAATACATACATATATGTGTATACTAGGCAGTGACCAGGGAAAAAAAGAAAGGAAAAAAAATACTTCAAATTATTTACAACTATATAAAAGGAAAGGAATTACATAAATCAAAAGGGGGGGACAGCCCCTTCCAAATATACAACTACTTTTACACTTGGGCCAAGTAAAAAAAATGCAAATGCTAGGCCCATGTAGATGAGCCCAAACTGAGCAATCTGTCTATCCCAGTATCAAAAGAACATCCAGATATGGTATTTCATAATAAGGAAGCCAACTATAGACGGGTTCACAAGAATTTAAAAAAGAGGAAACTGGAAATTCACTAACAGGTGCAATCACTTCTCATTTATGGTAACAGAGATGTCATTTTGCCTTTGGAGAATACACATCATACCCAGCATCCCAAAAACATACCATAGGTCTACCCAGTTTTCAAACAAAGAGATACACAACCTTTTGTAAAAAAGCAACAAACTGAGGGAAGACAACTGAATCAACTAGCTTAAAATGGTAAAGGACAAGAGAACAAGGTAATTCAGCCAAGCTAGCAACATTGAACAGAATGCAAAGACTGGTACTCAAAGAGCAACATCACACTTAGATGTAACTTAAATTAGACCATATTCTAGCTTTAAAAAAAAGGTTCAATTAATCTAGGTGAGGGTCTCTAATGCATCACACAGATAAGATGCAGACTAGCCATAATGAGTAAAAGAAATAGCATCTAACTCAATAGTATCTTTTAAATGAGGAGGTCAAGTTCATAAAAAGTAAAAGGTGAGTTATGCCTATATAGTTTGGTCTGGTCATGACCTAGAGTAAGGAAAATAGTATACTAGTTCAATACATAATGGGAAAGCAACATTACTCACACTCCTGGAGACTACATAATCAAAAATAGGAAGCCACGTATAAATTTTTTACCAAGTTCTGCAGATTTTGTGAAAGACAGGCATGGTCTCTTTTATTGAGAGGAAAACTCTTGATGGTTTCAATTTTGAAAGCAGTTGATGGACACGAAGGCACAATCAAATGCAGACACATATAAACAAACCAGGGATATCATAGTTAGTCACTTGTAAGTTCAGTTAAAGAGAAAAGAGAAGGAGGAAGAGGCAAACACCCACAGGAGGTTTGAAAAGAAAACACAACTTTCACATATAAGCTTGAAAAGGAGTATACACCTATCAGACTAGGTTCTAGAAGGAATAAACAAGCACACACTGGTTTTTTTGGAAAAAAAAATAGAATAGTCATTGACGAATTCAGTTTTGGAAGGGCCAAACAATTCTGCACACTTAATCTTTGGAAAAGATCAAACAATCCACACAGATGATTTTTAAAGGAAAGTAAACACTTCACAACTTAGCTTTGAAAAAGATCAATCAGTCCTACTTTTAGTTTTAGAATGAAGCAAACACTCACACATGTTTAGGCTAAACACACATCACTGTTAGTAAATCACACTACCATTTTAGGAGAGATCTCTCAATATAATCCTAAAACTTTAACAAAAGTAAGTGCAGGCAAGTGCTACAATCACCATATAGAGACAAGAAACTGGATTTGTACTCTTATAAGGAGAAGCAAAGCACAAAAACACCACAGTAACCAGCCATACAGAATAGTTACAGAGAAGAGGGGTCCAGCATCTAATGAAATACTTTTAGAAGATCTTTTGCTTCTTATTTCATTTTACCAATAAGGGAAAAAATAAGAAATAACTTGACATTAGTAGACTTAAGACAAAATGAGTTTGAAATGGCAAGTCTCTTTTAAAAGAAACAATCAATGCAACTTGCTAGCAGAGTTATCAAGTTTTGTTTCAAAGAAAGTGTAAGGGTGTGCTAGATCTAACAGTATCCTATGTTTGACAAAAAAAAAAAAGGGGGTCTTGAAGTCCAATTCAAGAGATACCAGCTACATGCTAGTACGCCCATAGCCTTAAGTTTAAAACTAATGTCCAAACAAGTTCTTTTTCCAGACTGGATGTGCCCATCATAAAAACATTGGTTTTCCCAAAAATAGTCATAGATTTTATCAAAGACAATTTCAACAAGACTCATCACACACAGAAAAGAGAAGTTTTTACATAGACATATTAAGTACATAAAACACAGCAAGGAGAAATCACACTAATCTATGAACTAAACCTCTATTTTGAATCAATCCATAAAGACTAAATAGGCACAGATGAGAAATATTACTGTTTTGTTTTTTGTGAAAAGTGTTGACCATTTCATGCCAAATTACTTTGATCCAAATGAAAATTGAACAATCAGCAAATCACAGAACCATTCAACTTGACCTTTTTAAATAAGATAACAGACAATTAATCAAGCACAGTCATCCAGACAATCAACTAAGTCAACTAAAAGCACTTACATCAAAGGAAATCCAAATTCTAATCTTACTTCTCATAAACCTTCAGACTAAACTTAATCTCTTATTACGTCATTATTTCACCTTATTTAAGCTTAGTGGGACATGATGATATAAACGGAATTGATCCTTCTTCTTTTCAGACTAAGATGACTTCACAAAAAAAAAACTCTTGTCAATCAATGATACTACATTACCAACATCAGACTTGCCCAGATAAGACCTTCATCTAAAATAATAAGAAACAGAAGTTGCGGATGAGTTTTATGACAAAACTACCGTACTTAAAGGCAACCAGACTTTCAAAGGATAATAAAAAGGGACAATGAGACTAAACAGATCAAATTAGAACAATGAAGGCCAAATAACAAGACCCTTTGAACTTAAACCCCAACCATCCCCCCCCCCTTTTCCCCCCACACACACAATCTTATTCTTTAGCTTTTAAAACTTATTTTCTTTCAAGAACAATCATGTGTAAGGTAGACAAGTCAAGTTGAGATAATTCAATCCAAAGAAAGGTTTCCAAAATTTGTAGGAAAACAACTATATTGACCCCCTTTTTTAAACAAAATTCAATCTCCAGTTATCCCTTAAATCATTTTCACTCACTAGATCATCACAAACAAGCCAAAAGCTAGACTTACATTGTCCGAGGTTACACAGTCAAGTAACAAACATCCTAGACACAACAAATGCATCCCAAGGCCAAGTATCAATCCATATAATCACTTTTTGTTATTAATCAAGCCCAGATAACTAATATTAACATTTTTTTAGCAAGTAAGTCTATCAAACAGGTTACAAAACAACTGATTCCCACAATAGACTCCTAATGGAAAAATAATCACATAGTTTAACCAACAGTTTACAAGTAAAGTACTTTTACTTCAAACCAACTCATTTTAAGTAGTTAAGTCCATAAATCAGATGGCTAAGCCCTATTTTATTCCAAAACAAGCAAGTTGAAATGCACAATTGACTCAGACTTGAACTATTAATACCCAAGTAACAACAACTAAAAGAGCATAAATTATTTAAAAACAGTCAACCACAAGGAGCACTTATATCCACAACAAAACTCACAAAAAACAGCAAAATTACTCAAAATAATAAGAACAGATATTTAAATGACTAAATCTAAAATAAATAAAAAAAAATAACAAGAAAGAGATTTACCTTTTGTTGACACAGCCTAGACCAAAATCGAACTTGGAAGTTACCCCCTCCAAACTCGAGCCAGAAATGCCAAAAATAACAAAAAGAACACAAATTTTAGAAACTAGGTTTTCGAGTAAAAATCGAAGAACCTTAAAACTTTTGGGAAAATCTAAAATTTATGGACTAATATTTCAAATCACTAATCTTTCTCCATATTTTCCAACCTTTTCTATTCGTGAATGGGGGTTTCTATTTATAGAAACCCCAGAATGCTCTTGAAACTACAACCAACGATGTGGGACTTGCAAGTTTTATGCAAGTCTCACTCACAAACTCAAATATACGGCTCATATCAGAAGTAAAAATGAAATCAAGGGTCCAAAATACTTTCAATCCTAGCAATACATATAACATGGGGGGTGTACCTTTAAGGGTCTGTTTGGCCCTTTTTTTGGTGAGAGAAAGACGAAGCTTTTAATGCTTCCTCCTCTCCTCCACATTACATGCTTCCGACCGATGGCACATGACCGAGAAAGGGGCGAGTAGGTGGGAGAACAGGAGGCGGTGCTAGGGTTTTACCCCTAGCCGCCTCCTTCTTCTCTTCTTTGCATAACATGTCCCTAAGCAAAACGAAAATGACAGGGAGGAGTATAAGACTCCCCCCTCTTTTTTAGCTACTTTAATGGACCGGGTCTTGTCCTTTGTTGTACTAGGCCTAGTCCTTTATCCATTTTCTTTTAAAGGCTGGCCCGGGTTGATATATACACATATATGTATATGCACTATGTATATTGATATATGCATGGTGTATATACATATATATGTATATAGGGTCGGGGAAAAATATACTAATACATAAATAAATAATGAAAAACTAATTATTAGTCCATTAAGACTTAAATAATTTAAGAATACGACTCATAAATAAAAGTAAAAATCATTTTGCAGATACCGATTTTCAGTTAATTAACCATATAAAATAAAATTAATCGACTACGCAAACGCACACAGAATAAGGATATGAAGGGTAAAATTGTCATTTATTTTAATTACTCAAAGTGTCTTGGACAATAAAACTGGAATAAAACTACTCATTAATCTAATTTTCCTTGATTTAATTAACTAAACAAATAATTATCCAAAAAGGGTTTTCTTGCCCCTTTAATTAATTACAATAAAAACTATTCTTTAAAATATCAATTTCCACAAAAATTTAAAATACCCTAGAGGTTTCTTCATCAACCTAAAAGGGTGAAATATTATCCCAAATAACTTCATAAAAATTACCTAGACCCCTTTAGGATGCACGACTGATTTTATTTATTGTCCAAGGACTTCGAGCACTTAAAATAGATTTCGGGAGGTCAAAAATTAGGTGTCAACACAATATATTGAATGTAAGCTGAGGAGTCAAGGATAATCTAGAACTGTACTTACCTTTCTCATACTCCTATCAATTGAGTAACACTGAACTAACTATACAACCTCTTATAAGGCTCTGTGTGTATATGATTAGCCTCGAAGGCAAGTGAATGTATAGCCCCAAAGGAAAGCGTATGTATAGCCCCGAAGGCAACTGTATGTATACCCCAAGGTAATTGTATAGTTGTATAGCCCCGAAGGAACTGTATGAAAAGCCCCGAAGGCAACTGTATGAAAAGCCCCGAAGGCAGCAATATAGCCCCAAGGCAACAATCATATAAGGCATGAAGGCAAGCACGTGTTATATAGCCCCGAAGGCAAATGTATGATTGAATAGCCCCGAAGGCAAGTGTATGAATACATATACCCTTAGGCAAGTGCATAACTCTATATACTCTATAATCATGATTTCTATCTCTTAACTAGATAAGAAACAACGCTAGACTGAAAGAAAAGTCCAAACAAGGGAAACTACTACAAAGCTATCATGAAACAATATAGATGTGAGATCTTTAAGATTGGCACTTCTTTGTGCGATTAGTCGGGATTCGCTCGATAGGGATTCATTCCAAAACAAGGAGAAAGGATAGCCTTTACATATCTTTAATTTCAAATTCCTACTTCTTGTTGTGACCAATCTCCTTTACGCCTCAATTTACAAGGAATATCACGATACTAGCGTTAACTATAATGACACAAGAATCATATATCGAGCGGCCCACATTTTATAATGAATCGGACAGCATCTCCCCTATTCCTTTAACATCCTTAAAGTTCAAAATAACAAGAACAACAGCAACCACATCAAATCTAACTTAAGTTCAGTGTATTGTTTATTTCATTTTAGTTCAGTTTCAGTTATTCCTAATCATAGTCGTCTCTTCTTTAAGTGTTAAGTCATTTCGGGACTTCATCCTTTCATACATTGAGCTCTTGGTTTTGCATACTTGAATATGACCAAAATTCCACGGGCCTCTAGTCTACTTACATATGTTGAGGGATTAAAAACAGCCTGAAAATATGGGGTGTTATAGTTTCTTGACCTTATGCTGACGTAACTTATGATGCCACTCAATGTACCAAAACGCGGGATGTAACACCTTCCCCCCCCCCCCCCCCCTCGAACATTTGCCCTCGAATGTAGAGGTGCATAGGGGGAGAAACTAATTTATTGAGGACTTTATAAAATTGACAGAGTCTTGCCTATAATCGGTCACTATCTTGGACCTGCAAGCAGCTAAACACAACCTATACGTCTCACAGGACCATAAGGTACAATATATCACCATACTAGACCTCATACGGCTATTATAAGTCATTACTAATCACATAAGCAAGCAATGCTACCTCTGTCATTGCTACAACACCTCATTTTGGGTCTCAACTAACCCTTGGTAGGGACGTCAACCTATTGTCTTATTTATGGATTTTCCACCCAATTTATGAATAACCTATGGTTCCACAAATGTTCTAATCCCATCCGAAACAGTATCCTTGAATCGGCCATTACAACTATGTTAACTCTACTATCATATGTGGTATTTTATATTGTCCCAATCAATACCCTATAAGATCTGGTAGACTTTTGGGTCTTTGTTTTCCTTTATGTGGACATGCTACTTACGGTCACAATTCCTTCTTTTGCGAAAGAGGTAGGTACGAATTAAAGGAGTTCAAATTTTCTTGAGGGTACACGGGAGATTCATATGGTTGTGCGGAGGTTTGACACGTTGCAGACCATCTCTGTAGAACCCAATAGTTGCAAGTTATCACGGTAATCATACTCTAGAACTTATACAGGGGTCAATCACAGGATTTCATTCTTTGAGTGATTTAAGACAGTTTCATCGGCCCAATCCATCTAGAAAAGTATTGTCAGTAGATTTTGTTTCTCCTAGAACTAGCAATACCACTTACCTTATGGATTTGTAATTTCGCAAAAATCACCTAAAACTATCGGTATACTCTTCTTATCTCTTCTCCCTAACCTACACCGCGTCCCTCACATGTTAGTAGCGTGATTAACCTTATATAAATCTATCCCCTTTTGGATCTCGGCATGTCCCTAAACTCAATAGTTAATTGGAACTTAATGCTTATACCATTATTCAACTTATCGATGCACGTTGTAAGTAAATCCTCAATAATGGTTATCCCGAATTATCCTAAGGAGGGACTCTGATGTATCTTTAATGACTCTATCTGGTATTACTTTTGTTTGAAGCACCTCACGAGAGTTATGATTGTATACCTGCGAAACTGAAATTTCATGCATCTGTTTTCACTATGTCATTCTGTATAATCTAGTGACTCACTTGTGACTTCATATCTAGCCATAACTAGGCCCTTTATAAGTCGATCCCCAATTATTCTCATCGATTTCTGATTATCAAATGCCGGTAGCTTCCACCATCAATTGGAACCTCTAACCAAGAAGTCGCTACGGTCTCTTCTCTACCATCGTACTTATGTATTATTCTAGATTCATTACTCATCTGTGGAGTTTGAGTAAATACAATCTTATTTTCTTCTAACCTTTGTCGTAACCCCCCTTACCGCTTTATAACTAATCAAAAAGCATAATTTTGCCTTGATACTTTACCATATGATCTCAAACCTCCCCCCCCCCCCCCCCCACCACCACCACATTAGGAGAATCAATAACACTCTATGCTTTAGGATTCTACTCCTATGGAGGTAAACTTGTTGCCTCTTCCCCTTTTGCAATTCTTTGCACTTTCGGTGGATTATAACTCACCTTAGGGTAATCTTCTCCAGTACTAGGGGCAGGGGAAACTGAATCTCTTACATTCATGGAGTGGTATACATTCATAACTGGCATGTTCGAACTTGATGAGCTTAATTTGCTCCAGTCGTTTGTCTCAGGGAAACGTCTTTCTTAATGACCCTTAGAGGTTATTCTTCTGTTGTCATTCTCTTATTGCCTAATCGCTTACTTTGTAAGTATCCTAATGTAAACTATTACATAAGACCTTCGAGTCTCTAATTCATGTTCGATTTATCTTATTCACTAGCTGATACTGGTATCTGCTAATCCGGGAAACTAGATCAGTCTCCTGGTAATCTTATTGGAGTCCCCAATTCACTCCTTGCAACAAGGGCATAACATTATGGCTTATCCTTCTTTATAATCTCAAAATTCACTTTCTCTTGTCTCCTCTTTTACTTGACTATGAATTTCGTCATCCTATCATATTCTAACTTATCATTGTCATAACTCTTAACTTATTATTCAACCATTCTCTTGCTAATGTTTCCATCTTTTATCTTATTTTGGAAAACTTGAACAAGGCATTCTTTCGCTTTTAGCTTCCCTTGCTTCATCCCGATTTATTCTTTGGGTCACCTAATATTCTTTCTATACTCGGACGAGAACCATACTAAGCTAAATACTTATCCCTTCCAGAATTTAAATACCTAGATTTTGAATTTTTAAACACTCCAGTAGTCATATCTGGCTGTACTATTCTAGAGTACACCACCCAGGCGTCTCATAGAGGGAACTATTATCACGTTCACAATACCGTTCAGAAATGTGATAGTGCTAACAAGTTGTCCATAGCCTTGGGTTACTTTAATCCCAGCTAGATCTTGAAATCCCATTCTTCTCTTAAGTTATATTTGTTAGTACTCATAAGGCGTAACTGAGATTGGTCTACTAACTGTACGTACCTCTATCACTGTTGAAAGTGGACTCATAACGCTTATGTTTCTCTACCTGAATTGTAACTACTTACAATCTTCACTAACTAGGTAAACTCATATTGTCTTCACCTTACCTCTTTTACCTTCTAAAACTCGTACTTTTACCTTCTGATGCCCTTGTATTTTACCTGCATGAGTGTATTAGATATTCGAGCCTTAGGATTCTCATCATAAAATTTGTGCATCTAGTGCACACATAAACCTAATAGGGCCTCAGACTGGGCCTCATTAGGTGTGGTATAAGGCAGAATCTGTTTTTTATATTGGAGGTAAAAGGTTGTATGACGTTCTTCCGGTCTGGAATGCTCTCTACTAGTGCCCTTACCTGCTGCTATATTAGCTCTCGGGCTAGCCATAGTCTTTCTGATCACAGGAACCTCTGTATACAATTGTCAGATGTAATTTTTAACTCAAATTCTTATGACTCAGCTCTACAACACGATTTGAATCTAAAAGAAGGGTAACTGAATCCTAAAGGCCATGTAGCTTCCTATTAATATAATGTGGTGCACAACACACTTATAAACAAGACCTTACTAGACACGGCTTGTAGACTCCCTAGGACAAACTTGCTCTGATACTAAGTTTATCACGCCCTAAACCTGGGGAGGTGTGACCCGCACCCAGTGCCTTACTTGATCCGAAGCGTACCAACCTATAACTCGCATAATCTGAACTCAACCAAGTAAACTAAGCCGACAAGGCCAATATGAATAATCTCTAGGCGATAGCGAGCTCAGCTGACATAGGATCGTCCAGAAAGATATATGTATATATACGGGCTGACAAGGCCGCCATGAATATCTGCAAACAGCAAAACCCAATGAAGTATATATACATGGGCCGAAAAGGCCACTGTGCTGACATGCTAAACATATAGGACGTGTCTACAAGCCTCTAAGAAGACTAAACTGTTCCATGGTCGGGACAGGGTCCCGGACTACCCATCATGTCTGTATATACTATATAACTTATAGACTCCAGACGTGGTAACTCAGGGTGCAATGGATTTTACCAAAAAGCTGGAACTCGGCATCATCTGCTGAGAAGGCCTGTCTACCTGTCTGTCAGGACCTGCAGGCATGAAATGCAGCGTCCTCGGTAAAAGGGGCGACAGTAAGAAATAATGTACCGAGTATGTAAGGCAACTGAATAACTGAAACTAAACTGAAATGAAATAAACAATACACTTAACTTAAGCTGAGGAGTCAAGGATAATCTGGAAGTATACTTACCTTTCTCATACTCCTATCAACTGAGTAACACCGAACTAACTATACAACCTCTTATAAGGCTCGGTGTCTATGTGATTAGCCCTGAAGGCAAGTTTATGTATAGCCCCGAAGGCAAGCATATCTATAGCCCGAAGGCAAGCAAATCTATAGCCCGAAGGCAACTATATGTATAGCCGAAGGCAGCTGTATAGCCCCCGAAGGAAACTGTATGTATAGCCCCGAAGGAAACAACTATATACGCCATGAAGGCAAGCGCGCGTTTATATAGCCCCGAAGGCAAATGTACGATCGAATGGCCCCGAGGGAAAGTTATACTCTATAATCATGCTTTCTATCTCTTGACTAGATAAGCAACAACATTAGACTGAAAGCAAACTCCGGCAAGGGAACTACTACAAATCTTATCATGAAACAATATAGATATGAGATCTTTATGATTGGCACTTCTTTGTGCGCTTAATCGGAATTTGTTCGATAGGGATTCATGCTAAAACAAGGAGAAAGGATAGCCTTTACATACCTTTAACGTCAACTTCCTACTTCTTGTTGTGACCAATCTCCTCTACGCCTCAATCTACAAGGAATGTCACGATACTAGCGTTAACTACAATGACACAAGAATCATAATCGAGCGGCACACTCGTTTTATAATGAATCGGATAGCATCTCCCCAATTCCTTTAACATCCTTCAAGTTCAAAATAACAAGAACAACAACAACCACATCAAATCCAGCCACACAACAGCCTAGAACAATCACCAAATAGCCCACACTACAATAACACAGCTTATATGATTTTCTGCTATTAATTCTGTATTTCTCATCTCACAATTTAGCTATGGCCTGGACGAACTTGATTATATTTAGGAGAGGAGAATTCTTACCTCATATGTCAAGAACTACTCTTCTTCTACCTTCCCTTCGAAAAAAGCCCGGATTCAACATGCAACGAAACGGAACAATGAGATTGAAGCAGTGCGCAAAACCCGTATGTTGTTCTGAGAAGAATTACACTTTGCTTTCTCGAAATTGCAAGTGATGTTGCTGCTGATAAAACTTCACGTTGCTGCTCGTATTTTCTTCCTCAAAAATAACTTGTCCCCAAATTTCAGTTGCTAGAACGTTGGTGTTCAAGATAAATTCTCCAAAATGAAGTAGGATTTCTCCAAAATGAAGGGGGTGGCGCAAATAATTCTTGCTGGATTCATTGCCACCAGTTAATTCATATGAGATATCAAAGTGAACTCTCTTAAATGAAAGTGAGGCCCACACTAATTATTAGATTCTATGATGTCATTTAATCATTAAAGATACCACCTTTTTCATTCATGTGTATATTACCATTATATAATCAGTGTTTTAAGAGGCGGGACGTTTTACATATGCCTCGACGAGGCGTAAGCCCCGAGGCATGGGGCGTAAGCCCCATGAGTATTTAATTTTTAGTATTTCATAAAATAATATAATTACAATAAATATTTTTAAATAGGTAAAATTACATAAAAAAATAAAAGAAAATTTTAAATAAATGAAAAAATAATATATATTATATATATAGATGTGTTTGATCCTGATCACAAAATACTAATTAAAGCAATCGATTATACACCACTTACAATTTGTATTTATATATAACATAATTTTACAAGTATAAACAATACAATGAAATAAAAGCTATTATGAAATGCAAATTAACTCTGACTTCTTAACTTTCAAACAATGAAAAATCACAATTTCTTGAAACAATATTACTATCAAACTATCTGTTTTATCTCCCTATAAGCAAACAATCAATAAAGCTTTATCAGTATTATAATTAAAATGTAACTCCTTCATGAATAAAATAAAATTACTTTCAAATGGAGAAATAATAAAATATGACAATTTTGATACATAGGACAAAAGACCAAAGATAAGCGAAAATGTACAATTCGGCTATGTATTTTTAAAAGAAATATTAAGTGATATTCACCCTCACGATATTCTCAAATAGTAAATATGCAATATTACGACTTGTTATTTGAGTTACACCTAATCTTCTTATTTCTATAGATGAAAAACTATTAAGTATCATTCATTTGTTAAAGAATTATGAGGGCCAACGATTATAATTAAACAATTTAACATATAATTTGTGTAAGAACTGTTAGGCGAGCCCCGAGCGTTGGGCGCTAGGAGTGTTTAGGGCGTACAGTCGGGCGCTTAGGGCGTAAGTCTCACAGGAACTAAGCCCCACACGTGAGCCCCACACGTTTTGCCAGTGCCCCGCCCCGGGGCGAGTCCTGAAATTGTCTTTTAAAACACTGTTATATATAAGGGACGACAAAATGATTTTTGTAGCCGTCACAAAAATTTAAAAAAAAAATTCAAATTTTTCAATTAATTACTTCTAGGTCCTGATTTTATTTTTTAAAGTCAAATTTATTTTTTGTTCTTATGATTTACTTTTCAAAAACTATCGAATATTCTGCCTTATTTACGTATTTTCTATCCGGTATCCCGTACCCGCATTGGAGCTCGCCTAATCCAGATTCGCGTCACATAGGGCCTAATCGGGGGAACCGCACCCTACCAAGGATTTTTTCATACTCGGGCTCAAACCAGAGACCCCTGATTAAGGGAGGAACAGTCTCATCCGATGCACTTTATTTTTCCCGTTGCTTTCTTCTATTGATATTAATATTAACCTAAACAATAGTCATTTCTTCGCTAGATATTCTTGCTTCTTGTTGCTATTTGTTTTCTTTTTTTTCATTTGTTGGTTATTATAGATTTTTACATGTAAGCATTTCTTTTACTTTATATTTGTATTATGAAATTTGAGAAATTCTGAAAATTCCTTTACTCATATGTAGGCATTTCTTTTACTTTATATTTATACTTTAATGAGCTCATATGTGTTTACCAAGATTAGTACAAAAATAATTTTCAGATAGTTTTAAAAATTATTAAATGATGTCATATAATGTTGAAAATGAAGACAATTTTATCAGTCAAGATCGGATTATCTTTAAAATCTCTTGTTTGGTTTACTAAAATTAATCTTTTAAACACAAAATGAGTTTGAAGTAGGGCAAAATTAGAGTGCCAGCTGCCGATTTGATCGGATTCGGTAGCACTTTGGTTCAAATTCTGTATTTGTCTTAAAAGTTCATTTTATATAAACTATTAATTTAGAACTAAACTTAAAAAATTAGGATTTCAGACTCACATATTTCAAATTATGGCTCCGCATTTAATTTGAAGTAAATAATTTCATCAAAATGAAAGTTAAGATATTAAAGGAGTGAAATGAAAATTTTGCTTTTATTTATTGAAAATATACTTATTTGAAATTTAATTATTACTAACATAAATTATATTTCTTCAATTAAAATATTACTTTTTATATCTGAATATGCCCGGACCTCGTGACACTAGTATATACATATTAGTCACTTGCCTTGGTTCTTGAAATGAGCACTATTTCTTTAGTACTTATCCACTTTAATCTTGACTTAATTCCCTAAATTTTTAACTACACTTCAATATATAACTAATCACACTCAATTAACTCTAATTAACTCCTTGATCTCAATTTACTTACATAAATTAAGCTAATTTGAACACCCTTCATATACTCATAATCACATATGATATAGCACTAGTCCATAGCCTCTTTTGGCACACACAAAATATTATCCTAATCATCATCATCTCACCTTTAAATGTTCAAGTCATTTCGGAACTTCATCCTTTCGTACATTGAGCTCTTGATTTTGTATACTTAAATATGATCAAAATTCCCCGAGACTCGGATCTACTTACATACATTAAGCGGCTTAAGACATAGCTTGAAAAACGGCGTGTTATAGTTCCTTGATCTTATGTTGACCCACTCAACGCACCAGAACGTGGGATGTAACATTTGTTCTCTTTAACTCATTTTGGGTTCTTTTTTTTCAAATCTCTGTTGAGTAATACATTCAGTAATCGTAAAATGTTAAACAAAATAATCGAATTGCAAATTCAGTTTTTGTTTCTTTTTAGGCTTTCATGCATACCATCAAGCATATTAAAGTGGATATACCTCATGAATCAGTGGATATACTTCATGAATCAGATTCTATGATTCTAACTCAATAATTTTTATCTAAAATTTGCCAAGTTTTCGCTTATATAATTATGTTTCCAATTTCTGTAATGATGGAAGAATTCTTTTCAACATTGAAATCGATAAAATGTTACTTGATATTAACAATTGAAAAAACAAAATTATTCAAAGAAATCAATTACAAAAAATTATCAAGTAATAATTTTACATCTAAAAAAATTTAGAAAAATAGATTTCAAATAACAATAGTATGAGCCCGTTTGGATTGGCTTATAAGTTGCCTATAAGCTATTTTCAGCTTTTTTGAGTGTTTGGCTGGCCAGCTTAAAGCCATTTTGTGCTTAAAATAAGCCCAAAAAAATTAATTGGATTTGTTTGGCTTAACTTATGTAAAGCAGCTTATAAGTTGGACTACACCAACTTATTCTTTTTTAGCTTATAAGTTGTTTGCAGCTTATAAGCTGCTTTTTTTAAGTCCATCCAAACATGCTAATAAAGTTTGTTTTGTTTTAGGCCTCTAATTAAAATTTTGTTTTAGGCCTCCAATTCTGTCGAGCCCTACAACCTAAACTAAGAATGTAAAAGCACACAAGAAATATATCCACTACGGGGGGAATGGACAACTATACTGCTCTACATCGATGTACACCAACATGCTTTCGAGAACAATAATTCTCAGTATCTTTCTTTCTTTCTTTCTTTTTTTTTTTTTTTTTTTTTTTTTTTTGGTAAAGAACAATAATTCTCAGTATCTTAATTACATGCTGGGAGTAAAACCTTTGATACATCGGGAACCGAACCTCTCGATTAAAACACATACAACATTACTCCACACAAGCTAAATGTAGAACCATTGGTGCAGACATCATTGCTCCTTTGTTCTACTCCTCACTTTATCCCAACTAGAAAACATTAACCTCAAAAGAGAATAGAATATGGCCAGAATGCACGACTTTATAAAGTTCCAAAATGAAGAAGGCCAGTACCAAGGATACAGCAAGCGGAAAAAGAGACTTATAATATGCCGAGGGTATCGCCCGACCTGAAGCAAGACATTAATATCACGTTACAGGATAAACTGGAACTCTGGGATGAACGGGAAAAGGATAAAACAACTTTCCCGAGCTTGTAATATTCTCTAACCGTTGTCACATGCTTCCATATTCAAAAAGGAAATATAGAAGCTAACAAACTTCAACATTTATCACGGAACTGGCAAAGCAGTTGAAACTGCTTTTCTAAGAAGTCATCTTTTTATGCCATCCACTTATAAAATATCGTCAGTGCCAACTACAGATTTAAGTTTTTCTACTCCTAATCCGGATGTTTCTTCTCTTTTTTCCCCCACGGATAAATAATCTGACTTTTGTTTCTTTCTCAACAGCTATGCACAAGATGTTGCGAGTTCAAAGATAAACACAGCTTAAGGTTCAAGAGCATTTTTGGCTCTCAAGAAAAAACTGGGGAAGACCTGAATGTATATCTGCACTATTGTGCTGTCGTTCTTTATCTCTTGCTAGGTGCATTGTGCATAGGCTGCTTTGCTACACTATTAAGCATCTCATGAGCTAGCAAGTAAATACTACATTAATCCATACATCAACAACAACATCATACCCAGTGTATTACCACGTGTGGGTTCTGGGTAGGGTATGCAGACCATACCCTACCTCGTGGAGATGGAGAGGCTGTTTGCGGAAAACCCTCGGCTCAAGTCACGCATAATAAATGCAATTCGAGAAAGAAAATACGGAAGTAAATAAGGCACAGCAAATAATAGGGAAAGCACAACATAGCATTTAGAGCAAAAGGTCCGAAATACGACTACGTAATGCTATCAAATCACAATTTTTATTCAGATAATGGGGAGATTACTCACAGGATATAGCAAATCTAAGGCATTCCATGCTGCATGCCGAACAGCTCTTGTTGGGTACATGGGAGCACCGGGTGACGTGAAGCTATACAAGCAAGTTTTCAATCTTGTACTAGTGGCCATTCTCAACTCTAATCCTGCAGAGAGGTCAATGTAATAAATGTAACTCCAGACATTCTTTACAAACCCACATTTATTGTAGACCACTTACAAATTAACGCTACAAAGCTTGCTTTACCTTGAAGGACTTTCAATTGGGAGAGGTAATGCAACAAGACTGGCTCCACTTTTAGTTTTTGAAGCTGATATCATAAGTGTAAATGAGAACAAGTACAGGAAACATAAGGAGACGGCTTGGGATGTTGAAAATCCTGCTCTTACCTGATCAGATAGTTCAGTGACAAATATATCTGCTGGACCACCAATCAGGAAAGCATTTGGAAAGTCAGGGAATTGACTTAAAAAGCTTCCTAGCCTGTCAGCTGCAAAAAGCTTAAACATAAGCGTGCAATCTAAACCTTCTATGTGAGGTTACTGCTAAGATCAACTCACCTAGGTTATAGAAAAATATGAACCTGGAAAGGAACAGAAATAGATCTCTTTGGGCCTGTCAAGATGAAGATCGCAAGTGATGTTAGGAAATGCCCACTAAAATTAGACTTGCTTTGGCACACAGGACAAGCAGAGGGGAGAAACCTTATACCTGCAAAGGGATCTTCTTTAATCGCTCAGGAACAAGGGCAACATCTTCAAGCAGATACTGTTACATACAGCCATATAACCCATTGTCACCATTTACTCCAATCGATCAAAAAGCAACAAAAGAAAGCACCAGTACTAGCCTTTACTCCAAATACTTCAACAATAGAGATCAAGTCAGTGGTATTTGACCTGAAAGAGACTCTGGAAACGCCTTGTATTTGTTTGGATGTCAATCCTGCAAAAAAGGATATTTCAGCCAATCACTTAACACATTTTACTATAACCCCCATATCCCATCCCCGAGCTTTTCTTCTTCAATTGTGACACTGAAAGAAATACAAGAAAAAACAGTAATTACATATTTTGAGAAGTTATTTCGAAGCACCCAAAAAAAAAAAAGCAGAAAACAAATATTGGAAATGCAGAAGAGCAGGAATATAAAAAGGCATAGCATCTGTGCCAGACATTCAATACAGTTGGACAGAAATATTAAGCAATCTATTCTATGAGCAATTGAGCATCAACAGAGTAAATCTCTGAGTAGCGTATATCTTAACGTAGCTATGGGAATGCAAGGAGGTGACAAGATTTGATGATAGTGATTTAAAGGCTAAAAAGTTGATCCAACAAGATGATCCATATCATTCATGCAAGAGAAAATGTATGCAAAGCAATCTACGTCCTAGTATCACCAACAAACTTAGGCAGGTTTGTAAAAGGGGAAGTATCACCACAAAAACTTAGGCAGGTTGCTAAAAGGGAAAGCACATGCTAAGGAGTGTATAAAGTAACACGCCGTCCAGATTGGTGCATAACGGAAAGACCCTATAACTGTTAACTTAATCACATTTGAACCTCGATATATCTAAGATATGAAGGAGTTGTGCCCTTGAAATAGTAGCTAGCTCAGCACTAGAATAGAAAGCTCACATACAAGTAGCTTTACAGAATTCTGATTTCATAGAAGCTGCAAATGAAAAGTGACATTGGCAATCAATTAAATTTTAAAATAAAAGCGAAACTCATACCAGAATACATTTGTAGCTCCTTGAACCAGAGCTGATGAGTAGCGGAGGAGGACTTCAGAATTTTCGAGTTGAACCTCGAACAACTGCAAAGTAGAAGAGGAGAAGAATATGTAAAGAGTAGGTTCATTACAGTTGCATGAACAAAAAACACTCCTCTCCTACAACTTGCATATTTAAGAGATTCTAGGGGCACACAAATATACCCCTGTCAGTCTTTAAAGGAAAATGAGTGAAATTACTTCATTTGGGAGAGTAAAACCTCTCTAGGGTTTCAAGCACAACCCAAAATATTGGGAGAAACATGCGCTGCTTACGAAGGTCAAGAAAGACAAATAAAAAGGCTCCCCATAAGTTATGAAAAGAAAATAGAAGAAAAAAGAGAACGATGAAATGGATTGAAAAAAACTGACGCTATAATCATAATATCATCTTTAACTTGTCACTCTGGAAGCCATCTTCCACTCTTTGAATGGGAATTCGCATTCTGCCACTACTCTTCTTTCTTTCTTTCTTTCCTTTTTTTTTTTTTTTTTTTTTTTTTTTTGGCTAAGGTACATAACATAAAAGGGAAAATTAAGATCATCGAAGGACATAAAAAATCTACTAACCCACTTGTGGAAAAGGACTGAAAATATATTTGAAGCGAAAGATTGGCTCCACAGTTGGACTATCAGATCAAGGATTGGCTTTCCGTTCTGAGGTACATGGACAAAATGATCAGCAAGCACATAGTAGTAGCATATCGGTCCTTCAGACTGTTCCTCTGCAACAGTAATAGCATCCTCGCTGCTGAGTATTATCTCTGTATAAATGTTAAACCATAAAATAAGTTCTCTCCCCTGATTGATAACCAAAAAATGCTTCACACCAAAATCCTGAATTTCCTCTAGCAGATGATATCTCATACTTCTGGACACTTTCAAACAAAAGATTTAGATTTTTTTTCCCCGAGGGGGGATTACTCTCCCACAAAATAGTAATTTCAGTCAGAAGTAACAACATGATCTTTCTTCGAATTTTTCTTTCCTCTTCTTTTCTTTCTTAAAAATGAACGAAACACGGGGCGAGAAAACTGTGACTCTTCCGTCCCTTTCACTTCCCTTTCCTAGGTTTCAAACAAAGGGTAGTGGAAAAAGGCTGAGGAAAAAAATGTGAATCATAGATAATTTGTAAACCTATTAACCTAGTTAATTAACGTTTCAGAACATTCAGTTTTAGGAGCAGCAGTTAGGGTGTCAACACGTGAGAGTCTGTTATAAGAAGTCTTCTAATCAAGATGCGAAAGAATCTAGAAAACAAGCTCCCAGACGTTGACAGTCTAATGCGGGACTACGATTCAATTTTATGAGAAAGAATAGTCCTGATTTAATCTTACTGCCATAGCAAAGAGCTCTTCTAACGAGTAAGGTGTATTTCACCAAAGATATACAGCGAAGAAAGTACTTAGTACAAAGTTGACAAAATAAATATCTTAGAATCAATAAAACCCACGAAAGTCTGCTTTTATATTTCTCCCAATGCTGCAATTTTTAATTGGATTAAGTAAAAAGTTCGGATATGAGAAGTAAGCAGTCATATGACTATCCTTTTGTTTGACCATATCAGATCATGAATGCAATCCTCTGCTTACTTTAGCAAACTACTTGAGTGATGCCAAAAAGTCCTTACAACCTATTTCACCACTTCTCCACTAGGTCGGTTACATTGTCAAGGAATTGAAATGAGCCGTCCTCTCCAATAGAACAATCCCAAAGCAGCTTCAATTTTCTGGGTTCTATGGAGTCTCCAAGTTGGGAATCTCTCACATAAATCCAGTTGTACTTTATTAGCTCAGGTGATATTACATGGTTGCTACCGTACTCTATTAGCTCAGGTGATATTACATGGTTGCTACTGTTCTAGCAACTTCAAGGACATTACACTACATTCAGTCTATTTTTATTTGTAAAATTATCTATCATAATTTATTAGGCAGCTTCACATGTCACAACCCTGTGGCTGGCATACTATAAATAATTTTCCAACAGACGATTCTTCAATTCCAATGAGAAGGCCAGGCTACAATTTTTGTTCTAGATTTTCTTCATTCACCCAGTAGATGTATACATGATTGAACCGGAATGTGCTAATCAGATGTTACATCTGTACTTAAATATAGGATATACAAACTTTACCACAACATTGCATTTTGGTTTGTCACCCTATTAGCTTTTTTACAGCATTACCTAATATTAGTTATCGCATCACTATGCCAGGAACATTTTTATCATTTGAAAACCTCATACAGAAAAATACCAGTCCCAATAATACCATCTCTGCAATAACATTAGAAAAATGGAGCATGTTGTATTCTAATATACACATTGAACATACAGAGCACAACATTCGCTACCAAAAGGGCTATAGTCTAGAATTGCTTCCAATCAGAGCACCAAATTCTCTCCATGAATGAAATATTTGCATATTTCTCAATTACAGATACCTTACAAACGCAACTATCACACATCAAACACGTATAGTATAAGTATGTAATATAGTATAGCATCCCTGTGACCAATATGATACATTAAATGACTCTCAAGATAGCATTAAGATCAGATAATATTTTATCATACGTGCTTGCAATGTGCTTTCAGTAATCAACTTCATAAGTGCTTAAGTAGCTCTTTTTCAAGACTTCCCTGAAAAAATCCAATTCACTAACTCAACTCAGCAATGAGGTGCAGATGTAAGCTCCTCATATCAATCATTCAGTTTACAAGACAAGCAAAGAGGTGAATAAAAGACCATACATTTACACGAATCTATATAATGGACAGGAAATCGTGACAATCTTATATTCCAAACGTCCAATGAGAAGATGAAGGTGCTACAGATAAAGTTAGTAACGTTAACCTCTACAAAGGGCAACTTCACACACACCAAACAAAATGGAAAGTCACTATGAAGTTAATGTTAAAACACACGGAGTATTTATAACCAAATTTTGCCCAACTTTACCGATTAAACATCCCAGATGACCCCTCTCCTCCTCTCCAAAAGCGCCACCTTGGCTTAGTCATTTAGCTTCGGTAGGAAATACTCCCTCCGGTCACCCGCAAGGGTGGCTCAGTTGGGTGAGCATGGGGCTTTCATAATGGAGGTCTCAGGTTCGAAACCCCCTGCCTAAAACAGTAGGGGATTTGTCTTCTGGGTCGAGCTCGTCGCACGGGGCTTGCCTAGTGCAGGTTATCTCTCCTGTGCGGTTTGCGAGCTATTATACAGGAGCTGGGTTTACCCTGTGCGCACCCGAAGGGTAGCGGCTGCGGGTTCCCATGTTATCAAAAAAAAAAAAAAACTCCCTTCCGGTCCATTTTACTTGTCATGTTTTCTTTTTGCACGCACCTTAACAAATATTAACTAAAAGAGTAACTTAACTAAATTATCCTTATTTATTCTTTGATCTCAATTGATACTACTCA
Source organism: Lycium barbarum (assembly GCF_019175385.1). Taxonomy (NCBI): domain Eukaryota; kingdom Viridiplantae; phylum Streptophyta; class Magnoliopsida; order Solanales; family Solanaceae; genus Lycium; species Lycium barbarum. The sequence goes on from NC_083342.1 coordinate 18,045,954, forward strand.
CTTTTTCACGGCATTAATCTCTCTCCACATTTATTGAGTAAGGGTAAAGGTGAAAATTAATTAGTTAATTATATCTACAACTATTTTGGACTATCTATTTTTAGTAAGGACGACAAGTAAAGTAGACCGGAGGAAGTACATATTAATCAACTAATTTCAACAGATCTCCTTTTGATCAACCAGGCAACTTTCTAACTTTATTTTGTTCATCGTGGCTCACTTAACAGAGCATAATTCTTTTGCTACCCCTCAATAGTGTTTAAGAGCATAAAAGTTAGCACAAAATTCGATTGGAAAACTTACTAAATTTACCATGCCTTTTTCACATTTACAATCAATAAGTTGACTTATTGTACTCCCCTCCGTCCATTTTTACTTGTCCATATACTAAAAATAGATGTCCACTTTTACTTTATCCAGTTTTCTAAACCAAAAGATAATTTACCATTTCATACCTATTTACCCTTATTATTTTATTGAGTTAGAAAAATTAGAAAACTTCCAGAAATTGTAAGTGGCTGCAAAACTTTAAAGTATTGTTTGATTGATTTCAATCATGACTTAGTAATAATTAGGGGTGATATAGTAAAGGCATAATACATAAACAGGTCCTCAAACTTGGCCTCAGCTGGCAAGTATGCCGTCCGTGGGTGTGCACAAGTAGCACCTCAAGTTGTTTCCACACTCCAACTTACAAAATGATATCTAGATCACCTCCAAAATCTATATGTCACGTCAGTGCCACATCAGCATTTGTGTTTATGTGTTCAACTTTATACAAGTTGAGGTGCCTTTCGGAGGGCATACTTGCCTAGTTTGAGGATCTTTTTATGTATTATGCCTATAATAAAACCGTCATTGCATTTATGGCTCCTTATGCCAAGTCAATACAGGGCAAGTAAAAATGGACAGGAGTTAGTGAGATCATCCATCTTTGTTTTCCACATCACGTGGATAATATCCATAATGTGCTTAACATAACTACAATACCTAAGCAAGCAAAAAAAAAAAAAAAGGAGTAATTAAAAGTTACCTTTTGCTCTATCATCTACTTCCAAAGCTATATCAGCGAATAACTCTTGCAATAAGTTACGCCTCAGCGATGGCGAAGTCAATGCCTATAAAAAAAAAAAAAAAAAAAAAAAACTCAATTAGTCAATAAAAAAACGAAAAATCAAAATTCAAAAGAACGAAACGAAGCATATATACGTACACGTTGAAGCTTTTTTTCAATCTCTTGTGTAAGAGCTGTAAGGTAAGCAGTGCTTCGAGCTGTTGAAATTGTAGCCATTGTTGATATCTCGTTTGATTTCTTCTTTAAAATAAACGTAACATTGAAGGAATTAAAGGAATTTCCCTAAATGTAATTGTGGATTATGGATCCAATGGAGGATTTTCAAATAAAGTTTGCGGTGAGACAAGACTTTTTTACATTTACAGTGATTTTATTACTATTTGACATTTGAAGGTACGATTGTTTGTTTTAAAGTGGCGTTGAAGGGAAGGAATCGGAGAAGAAATTTTTTTTAAAAAAACAAAAATAATAATAATAATTGGAATATTTGAGCAAATGTGTATGTGGCGGGGGAAGGAAAAGTAGTGGCTTTAATGGGAAGGAAATGGGGCAGATGCCTGTGGCATATTTATACACGTGGGCTGTGAATTACTTTGGATAATGCAATTAACCGAGAAGATCCACAGATCTCGCTTATCATGTGCCGACATATAGAAGAAATTGCACGTCTTGTCCTTTTTTTTTTTTTTTTTGTCTGATCCGTATTCGCATTAGAGTCTGAATATATTTGGATTCGCGCCGTGTAGAGCTTATTTTTGGAAGAAACGCTTACTATCAAATATTTTTTTCATATACAGAGCTTGAACCCGAGACCTCTGATTAAGGAAGGAGGCACGACTTGCCCTTCAATTGAGCTAGTCTTTAATTTTTATTTTTTTAGCAATTGAATTTATACTTAACGGATTAAGAGTGCGGACATAAATTATTAAATATTATGATGCAAAAATATAAATATATATTGCAGAAAAAATTACTCTTTGTGTCCTAATTTATGTGACACACCCTCCTTTTTAGTTTATTCCAAAAATAATATCACCTTCTATATTTAGAAATAATTTAATTTTATGAGATAATTTACCTTCATACAGATATTTAAGTCTTATTTTAAATCACAAATTTAAAAATATTCATTTCTTGCTTAATTTCCGTGCCCAATCAGATGGAATTGAGACGGAAGGAGTATTTATTATGAAAGGACAAATATTAAAAACCAGCACAAAATAAGGACATAAGTGACAATGACCCTCGCACATACTCTACTTTTGGTGCTCAAGGTTAATGATTGATAAGGTAAAACGTTTTCAAATTTTGCCGTTGTCAGAAGTTCACATCATCCACCTAATTTAACGGGTTTTTACTTTCTAATTAACTAATGTCCGGCGATCAAAATCATATTTGGAACATGCTTTTTTAGATCATCACATTAGCAATCAAATCATATTTGGAACAGGCTTTTTTAGATCATCACGTTAGCAATCAAAGTCATATTTGGAACATGCTTTTTAGATCATCACATTAAACTTGCTATTGAGATTATCTGTTACTGTAATCAATTTAACTTGATGAAACAAAACTTATATCAATAATACACGAAACTTGAACTTTATATAATGGATCGATTTGGACTATGTGGTCCTTAGGCGACTCCAAAAGCGAAATCTAAGTTCCGAAAATTTGTCAAAAATATTTTAGCGTATTGAAAATGATTTAAATTTGTCGTTATTTTATCTATTGGACGTTAATTATCTTCACGTTAATTTGGGTCGTTTATACCTTTGCCCCTATTTTGTGCCTGGTTTTAATTTGTTCTCCTTTAAAATCAAACTTATGCCTAGAGAGACATAAGTTACACATCATAATATTTACAAGTTATGTCAGCGCCCTTAAAGAACTCGATTTTGAAGGACAAAATTAAAGACCAACCCATTTGGAGGGCAAAAATTAAAGACAAGTCCATTTGAAGGAAAAACTGTGCGATTATTTCTTAATTTTTGCGTTAAATGTCTCTCCTTGTAAGTTCAACCTATTGAACTGTAACCGTCTTTAATGTTAATTTTTGGGTTAAAATTCTCCTTTTTTAAAAAGAATTGTCAAATGGTACATGTGCGCTTTAATTAAACAGGTGATATTGATTTATTAATCCACGTGATTCCAACTATAAATAATTCGGTCTTTCCTGATTAACCCAAAATAACTAAAACTTGTTTATTCATACTCAACATATTTTGCGATTGAACGTATTTACAAGACAATGCAATAATGTCTTTTTCCATTTGAAGATGTGATGTTTGGTTCAAAATCCAAACAAGCTCAATCTATTATTAGGTCTGGGTTCTACTCTGCTTCTTCATCCTTTAACATTGATGGATTCTTAGAAATTCATCCCCAAATAACTCCGAACAAATAGGTCGAGTTACTTATGAGTTGAATCAGTGGTGTGTGAATTACAAGTAGGGGTTCAATGAAACCCTAACTTTCAATTCGAAGTATAAATTTATGTGTAAAAAATTATTAAAATGGTAATAAACAGTAAATAACGATAGGGGTCCACTAAGTAAACAAAAGAAAGAGAAATTTTTAACTTGAAAAATAATATTAAGAATAATTGAGATCCACTACGAAGAAAAAAGACAAATTTAAACTATTTTCAATACGTTACCGGAGCATTTTTTTTTTAAATATTTTTGGCTCAAAGTTTACCTTTAAAAAGATTAGGCAATTCGCATGAATGTCCTTATTTTGGGCTGGTATTTAATTTTTACCCCTCAAATTTGAAATCTTTAACTTTTGTCTTTCGCTAAAAATCTCTTGATTTCGGGTTTGAACCCTAGCTCAGCTTAAAAAAAAAAAATCGCAAGGTAGAGTTTGGATTCTGCAGGCAAAATTTTGCCTTCAAAACTCTGTCTTACATGGGGGTGGGCATAAACACCGAAAACCGAAAAACCGGACCGAACCGAATGGATTCGATTTTTCGGTTTTCGGTGTTTCGGTTCGGTTCCGGTTTTTTTAAATAAAAAATTCGGTGTTCGGTTTCGGATCACCGATTTTTCGGTTAAACCGAAATTTTACAACATGATTTTTACAACTAAAATTATTTTCATGTTTTGCTGCTGCTGCTACTGCTTGTTTATGGCAGCAGCCATACGCTACTGATTTTGTAAAGTTTAAGGCTGCTGCTACTGCTATTGTTACTGCTTGTTTAAGTTTGGCTTTAAAATTTTCATCCAACATGCCACCAAAATTACCGAGGCATTAGATTGAGTCATCTTAATTTAAATTCACTTGCTTTGTGATGCCTTGCTTAAGGCTAATCTAATCCTAAAAGAAGCACATTATTTGGTGGTATATCTCCTCCTCTACAAGGGTATTGAAGGTGATTAGCATCAAACTTGAATATACCTGCTTAATATGGTCTAATCTTGGCTTAAATAATTAAAGAAAAGATACAATGTGTTTTAAATTGGAAGTAAGAAGTAATTACTTCAAACTGTTTTTATCTTGGACTTCTAACTATTTTTACAAGCAGAAATCGAATTAGAAAAATCGAAATTGAACCGAACTGAACTAATTCGGTGCGATGTTTGGTGTCCACTTTCAAAAAATCGAAACCGAAAAATCTAACCGAAGTTTGAAAAAATCGAATCGAAGAACCGAACGCCCACCCCGCCCTTACATGCAAAACTCTACCTGCAAATAGAGTTTTGCATGCAAACATCTGCCTTGCGAATCCAAACCTCCGTCTTGCAAAATTCTTTTTTTTTTTTTTTACGGAATTCGAACCAGAACCTTGGGGTATAAGCGAAGGGTGAAAATTAAAGACCACCAATTTGAAAGACAAAAATTAAAGACAAGTGCTTTTGAAGGGCAATCCGAGTGTAAAAAAAAAAAAAAAAAACATTTGTAACACATGAGTTGTCCAATGATCCATCACGAACTAGGCGAATCTCAATGGGCAATTTGCAGGATTACTATTCAGTGGGGTGGTCATTAATTTTTGCCTCTCAAATTGATGGTTTTAACTTTTGCCCTTCACTTTGAGATTAGTACCCACTTATATACACGTTTTAAATGGGTGAACTAAACAGTAAACTCATATCAAAAAGTGACTAAACAGTAAGCTCCTGTGGGAAGTTCGGCTTTTGTACACCACAAGTCGAAGGTGTGGTAATTGATTTGACTCGCAAGCTTTTCCATTAAGTTAATGATGATTCGTCCTTTTTAGTTATTTCCCCCCACTTTTTTAACTCAAAAAAAAAAAATTGAAACCAAACTAACCCATTAAAAAAAAAAATCAAAGTAGGCTTCATGCATAGAATCTGTGCGTGAAAGAGGTATTTTTTTTTTAAGCTATCAAAAATCACGTTTTTTTCATACTTTGCGCAAATATTAGTTATGTTTCAAAACCCCGAAATATCAATATTTTATATAGAACTTAATATATTTTTTTGTGTACAATAACGTCGGCTCATTACATCAAGTATACTCAAACGTCTGGATCGTAGTTTTAGGGGTTGTAGAGTGCCCCGAAGTAAGTTTTGTTTGCTTGAGAACTTGTCATCTTTAGATCTAAGTGTCATATTTTATAGGATTTTGATTTAAGTGTTTTGAAATAAAAATATTATATTAAAAAATAATTCATCCAATACGAGAGGTTCAACCAAGGTATAATATATCTCATTCAATGCTCCCACCAAGGTTTGATCCCATGTTGTTAGCATAAAAAGAAGTGAGTGAAAAAAGAGAGGCTAAACCATCAAGCCAAATTGTTGAATGTTACAAAGTAGACACTTTTTATTTTTTATATTGTTCACTAATGCTATCTAACTCGTTTTCATAAATTGAATTTCGAACCTCGAAATTGACATTCAAGAAATCATTATCACGGGATTAGCATCTCGAAATAGATTTTTTATCATTAGATTTTTACTAGAGAAGAATGAAAATTTTGCACAAATTTGGGGGAAAATACAAATTGAATGGGATAACGGGCGTTTTTTGAAAAATCAGCTGGTCAAACCGCCTTGCGGCAGTTTTTCCGCGTAGATCTCGAAAAAATACCCTGAATAAAAAAAAATCGCGTAAATCGGACATCCGAGCGCAAAGTTATGACCATTTAAAGTTTCAACAATTTACATCTAATTTTCCACCTATGCTCCGGTCCTTATTTTTTATTTACGTGAGTGAAGATGTCACGACCCAACCCCGTAAGCCGTGACTAGTGCCCGAGCTGGACACTCGTATACACTTGTTAACTACTATCATCTACAGCCAGCATAACAAGGATTTATATATATAAAGGCGAGACGTTGCCTTAACACTGTCGCATATATGCATATCATGGCCACCTGTCTCCTGAGGAGTTACAACTTTCACATCAAATATATATATATATGTCTACGCAAGACGACAAGGTTGTCACTACGCACAACATCCCAAAACATATGTATATATACGCAAGCCGACAAGGCTGCCACTACGAATGGGTACGCCCCAAAAACATAAGTCATGTCTACATAGCAAAACAACAACTATATACAGACCCACACAGATGTCCACAGACCTCTAAGAGTAACGACAGTATCATATGACGGGACAGGGCCCCGCCGTACCCTGAACAACCACATACATACATAACAAAAGGGATCTATACCACAAGCTAGGCTCCGGAACAAAGGAGCACTTCAAAGTAGCTGAATAGATGTCCTAGGCTGGCGGATCTCCGAAACGAGCGTCTGTACCTGCGGGCATGAAACGCAGCCCCCCGAAGAAAGGGGGGGTCAGTACGGAGTATGTACTGAGCATGTAAAGCATGAAATATAGTAAGTAGGATTATACTGAGACAAAGAGTGTAGGACCCAGTGTAACAACCAGAAAACCATAGGACTTACCTTTGAACATAAATCATAAGTGTCAACATCATATCCATGTCATTATAGAGTTTAATAGTCATAGTTAAATAATCATTCTGTATATAACATGTATAACGTGTCCCGGCCCTCTAGCGAGGGACTCGGTGAATAATGATCATATGTCATCCTGGCCACCATCCCCATATCATCATGTCATCATATCATATATATATATATATATATATATAACGTGTCCCGGCCCTCTAGTGAGGGACTCGGTGAGTAATGCAGTGAATATGCGCACGAAAACATGTCCTGGCCCGGGACTCAGTGAAAGGTGTAACGGTAAGCACGAGCAGAGTAATAAGCAACCACATACATACAAATCATCTTTTGAGACTCAATAGATAAGTAAACTAATCAGCTCTCAAGCGTCAGGATGATAATCATGTTAAGTTCTTCCTAAATGTCATTACAAACTATATCAAGGAACGTTTCAGGATTCATATACATGTATCAATTTAGCATGATATAGCTTATGAAAGTCAAGTATACTTCTAATTATGCAATTCTTTAAGAGTAGGAATTTTTATACATCATTTATTAGTCGATCATATAATAGATTCGAAACAATAGCTCGACTATCCTAAAGGTTCGATCATCAAGAACAAATAAAAATCATGAGTCATGCTTGGAATTAGAGAGTAGAATTTCCCCGAGGCTCATATCATGTCTTACTTACATCTAGGACATGCCAAAAGAAAGAAGGGATAGGCTTTACATACCTTTAGCGTTTAGTCATATTATAACTCGTACACGCTGCCCAATAGTACCTTATCCTATATTAATATATCAAGAGCTACGATTAGGCTACAAGGGAATTCAATACGTATTTTAACGTTAATAATCCCTTTTTAAACAATTTGACGGCGTTTCGTTCGTATTCAAACCAACTACTACCATTAAGCCAATATTCTAGTCATGCATTCAAGTGTCAACCCAAGACTATTTAAACATGACGCAAGAGAACTTCGGACAACCCGTACATTATTCAAAACAACCCACTCCATACCAAACAACCCACAATCTTCACACTTGACAAGAACAACAACATATACTTTCTTCCAATTCACAAATCCTATCAACAATCACACGTTAACAACGTCACTTACACTAAGGAGCTATATTATCGTTTTATTAGTTTATAGAACAGCCCGCAACAACCACAATTTGCAATTTTCCAATTTCAACCGCAACGACAACAACACGTTTAGCAACATTGTTTATATAACCGCAAGAAACTATATTAACAACATACTAACCCCTACAACAGCCCGTAACGACTTCAACTCCAATTTTTAACCATCAATGTCTTCATTCTTATTTTAGAACCCATGACAACAACAATCAACATTCAAAATAAATTAGCCCATCCTTTTAAATAAAACAGTCCACGGTTGGACTGTTTTTCCTACTTCCACATATATCATTTCTTTTACATCTTAACTCACATATTTACAATGCCAACAATACACCACAACGTCCATAACAATCAACAACTAAAGCATCACACAAAACAGTCCATTAACTTCCTAAATCAGCTCCTACCCGGCTTCAACACAACCACATACAAAATTCCATAATTTTCATTCCTTTCATACACACTACCATATTCAAACCATTCTTAATACATGTACAAGAAATTTAAACATTGTTTCACATAAGCCTATCATACACGACCCACTTTAAATTTCAACAACAACAATCCAATACCAACATGCAAAATTATATACATTCAATTCATCATTTATACATGTTCATAATGCCTCCAAACTCATTCTAAAACGTAAAAGTAGTGACCAATTCTTACCTTAACAAGTTGGTTTCTTAACCTTGCTAATCACTTGAATATCCACAACACTTTGAGACACTAATTACACCTGGAACTTCAACACAATTTGCTCCACTGTTCAGCCAAGCAATCTGGCCGTGACCCTCTCCTTGCAACTCCTTTCTTTTGGTTTGTTTAGTCCTTGCTTCTCCACCAACTACTACACATTATTGTTTAGCTTCACTTTAGAACTTTTTATTAAGCATAAAATCAGTTTTTCTCCTTCAAGAACCAAGCTGGCCGAACAGCCATAGATGTTTTCTTTTCTTGTTCTTGAAAGCTGATTTTCAACAAATGGAATTGGAAAGTGTCATTTGGACTATGCCTTATTTTATATATGGTTTCCCATCATGTTACACGTACTCCCCCACTTATTGATTCAACATTGCACTTGTTTTGATAATTTTTCAGATTTTGATTCTTTCATTAATATTTTTTTTTATATTCGGGTGGGGCCCACACGGCCCCTTAAGCTTAATTAATTAATGAAGTGATTAAATTTAATCTCACTTAATAATCTAATCATAGTTAATTTACCCCTAACCTCCAACAATATTTCTATACCAATAAAATTTATGGGCAACTTGTGCATTGAAACCAAATCGGGAGTTAAAAGTCTCTACCTCGCGCCTTAAAATAGTCTTATCTTAACTTGTCGCGTTTAGCTTAAAATATCCCAATGTATAAAAATACGGGATATAACAGAAGAGGCATATGTATACTTGATGTAATGAACCGTTATTATTGTACGCTAAAAAAAATATGAAGTTCTATATAAAATATTTATATTCCAACATTTTAAAACGTGACTAATCTTCGGTCAACGTATGAAAAAAAACTTAAAGATAACAAGTTTCCAAACTTACTTCGAGGCACTTTATAGCCCCTAAAACGACAATCCAAACATATATGTATACTTGATGTAATGAGTCGACATTATTTTACGCTAAAAAAAATATGAAGTTCTATATAAAATATTTATATTCCGGTGTTTTGAAACGTGACTAATTTTCGGTCAATGTACTGAAAAAAGCTTAATTTTGAGTTTGATTTCCAAAGATGACAAGTTTCCAAGCAAACAAAACTTACTTCAGGGCACTCTACAACCCCTAAAACGACGATCCAAACGTTTAGGTATACTTGATGTAATGAGCCGACGTTATTGTACGCAAAAAAAAAATATTAAGTTCTATTTAAAATATTAATATTTCGGGGTTTTAAAACATAACTAATCTTTGCCCAAAGTATGAAAAAAAATGTGATTTTTGATAGCTTAAAAAAAATACCTCTGTGCATGAAGCCTACTTTGGTTTTTTTTTTTTTAATGAGTTAGTTTGATTCCAAAGTTTTTTTTTTTTTTTGAGTTAGAAAAGTGCGGGGCTCCAAGTCGAAGGTGTAGTAATTGATTTGACTCGCAAGCTTTTCCATTAAGTTAATGATGGTTCTGTTATGAAATATGGAATGAATGTCCACTACACAAATATAATGCCTCTTCCATTATCTTCCACCATATTAATGGTTCTTCCATTATCTTTCACCATATTAATGGTTCTTCCATTATCTCATATATTGAATGCATATGTAGCACTATAAATAGAGGCATAAGTTTTCACATGTAATGTACTTGAAACACATTTTGGAAGAATAATAAAATCTCTCCTCTTTGTCACTCTATGTTTATAGTTTTCATCCTTTAATATTATTACTCTTTTAGCTTCATTTTATAACACGTTATCAGCACGAGACTCTTCCGTTCCGAGCAAATACTTTAAAAGCCTCGAAGGTATTGACTTTCTATTTCCCATTACTAATGGCAAATCTTACTAAACGTGAATTTGTAGCCTTAGATATATCTGGCAATAGCTATATGTCTTGGATTCTTGATGCCGAAATTCACCTTAATGCGATGGGTCTGGCAGACACCATCAAAGATAAAAATGAGGCATCAAACCAAGACCGTGCCAAGGCAATGATATTCCTTCGCCATCACCTTGATGAGGACTTGAAAATGGAATATCTCACTGTTAAAGATCCTCTTACTCTGTGGAATAATTTAAAAGATAGATATGACTACCTGAAGATGGTCATACTTCCACAAACACGTTTTGATTGGCTCCATTTAAGGCTACAAGATTTTAAATCTATTAAAGCATATAATTCTGCCATGTTTAAAATTATTTCTCAGTTGAAATTATGTGGTGAAAATATCACTGATCATGATATGCTGGAGAAAACATTCTCCACTTTTCCTGCCTCGAGTATGCTCCTGCAGCAGCAATACCGAGAAATGAAGTTCAAGAAATATTCTAATCTAATCGCACATCTTCTAGTGGCTGAACAACATAATGAATTATTAATGAAAAATCATGAAAGCCGACCCACTGGTACTGCCCCATTCCCTGAAGTGAATGAGGCAAATTTTCGCCATTCTAGGCGTGGAAGAGGTCGTGGCCCCAGTCGTGGTCATGGCCGTGGTCAAGGAAGAAATTTTAATCATGATTCTCGTCTTGCACCAAATAATACCCTTCACCACCAGCAGTGTAAAAGGAAGGATGAAAAGTATGAAACTGGGCAAAAGAAAAATTCAGAAAATAAATGCTTCCGATGTGGAGGAAAGGGGCACTGGTCACGTACCTGTCGTACACCAAAGCACCTAATTATGTTGTATCAAGCCTCTCTCAAAAGGGCAGAAAAGGATGCCGAAGCAAATTTTATTTCTGAAGATAATGTTGAGCCCATGCATCTAGATATGGCAGATTTCTTTGAACTCCCTGAAGGAAAAATAGATCATTTAATCGGAGATGGATTTGTAAAAACTTAGATATTTCATACGTGTCGTTTGTATGTGGTTATGTTTCCATGTTTATGTAAATGAAATGTGTGTAATGCTTTGCCTAATCATAATATCTACTTCGATATTCACTTTATCTATTATTTCATTTTGAAGAATCTATGGAAATTCCTCAAATTTTATTTGGATCAATGACCAATCATGAAGATATTTGTGTGATTGATAGTGGAACAACACATGACATATTCAAAGATGAGAAATACTTTTCTCACTTGCATAGAAAAAGGGGAAATATTAATACAATTTCTGGCAATTCGAAATTGATTGAAGGCTCCGGAAGAGCTACTATATTTCTGACTAAGGGGACGAAACTTGTTATAGAAGACGCATTATTCTCATCTAAATCCCCAAGAAACTTGTTAAGTTTCAAAGATATCCGCCATAATGGATATCACGCTGAGACATTAAACGAAATAAATGATGAATATCTTACCATTACAAAGAATGTCTCCGGCCAGAAATATGTTTTGGAGAAATTTCCAACTTTGTCTTCTGGTCTGTATTATGCAAAAATTAGTACAATTGAAGCACACTCAATCGTAAACCATAAGTTTAATGATTCAAGTACTTTTGTGCTTTGGCATGACCGAATAGGTCACCCTGGATCAATAATGATGAGACGAATTATTGAAAATTCAAATGGGCATCCACTTAAGAACTTGAAGATTCTTGAAAGTGGTGAATTTTCATGTGCTGCTTGTTATCAGGGTAAGTTGATAGCTAAGCCATCACCAATGAAAGTTGACATTGAATCCCCTGCTTTTCTAGAACGTATACATGGGGATATATGTGGACCTATTCATCCACCTTGTGGGTCATTCAGATATTTTATGGTCCTAATAGACGCATCTTCAAGATGGTCTCATGTGTGCCTCCTATCGTCTCGAAACCTGGCATTTGCGAAATTATTGACACAAATAATACGCTTAAAGGCACAGTGTCCGGATTATCCCATTAAGGCTATACGCCTCGATAATGCCGGAGAATTTACGTCTCAATCGTTTGATGATTATTGTTTATCAGTTGGGATAAAAGTTAAACATCCTGTAGCACATGTTCATACCCAAAATGGCCTTGCTGAGTCATTTATTAAACGACTACAATTGATAGCAAGACCACTACTTATGAAAACACGGTTGCCCACTACCGTCTGGGGACATGCTATCTTACATGCAGCATCTCTTATTCGTCTCAGACCGACTTATTATAATAAATACTCCCCGTCACAATTAGTATTTGGTCATGAACCAAATATTGCTCATCTCCGAATCTTTGGTTGTGCTATATATGTGCCTGTAGCACCACCACAGTGTACTAAGATGGGCCCCCAAAGAAGGTTAGGTATATATGTTGGGTTTGAATCACCCTCTATTATTTGCTATCTTGAGCCATTGACGGGAGATTTATTCACTGCCCGATTTGCAGATTGTCGATTTGATGAAACAAATTTTCCACAATTAGGGGGAGAGAGAAAAGAAATCAAAAGATAAATTGTGTGAAAAGTTCCATCACTATCTCATTTTGATCCACGTGCCCCCATATGTGAACAGGAGATCCAGAAGATCATTCACTTGCAAAAAATAGCAAATCAAATGCCAGACGCCTTTACTGATTTGAAAAGGATAACTAAGTCACATATCCCTGCAGAGAATGTGCCTATCCGAATTGATGTCCCAAAGGGAAAATCTACTAGTGTCATAGCCTCTGAATCTCATGCACGCCTGAAGCGTGGTAGGCCATTGGGTTCTAAAGATAAAAATCCTAGAAAAAGAAACACGAAAAATGATCAAAATGACACTATGAAAGAATATCATGAAGATATTCAAGATCTGACTAATCCTGATACTCCTGAAGATATTAGGGAACCCGAGACTCAAGTAAATAAAGAACTATCATTAAGTTCTTTTGGTGATGGGATAAATTTGAATCGATCGAAGATTATGGTGGATAATGTTTTTGCATATAATGTTGCACTAAATATTATGAAAGACATTGACGATCAGGAACCCCAATCTGTCGAAGAATGTCGACGAAGATATGATTGGCCAAAATGGCAAGAGGCAGTTCAATCAGAATTGAATTCACTTGCCAAACGTGAGGTTTTTGGACCTGTAGTCCAAACGCCTAATGGTGTAAAACCAATTGGCCATAAATGGGTTTTTGTGCGAAAAAGGAATGAGAGAAATGAAATTGTGAGATACAAGGCACGCCTTGTTGCACAAGGATTCTCTCAACGACCCGGTATCGACTATGAAGAAACATATTCACCCGTTATGGATGGCATAACATTTCGATATCTCATCAGTTTAGCTGTACATAAAAACCTTGAAATACATCTGATGGATGTGGTTACAGCTTACCTTTATGGCTCACTTGATAATGAAGTCTATATGAAAATTCCTGAAGGATTTAAAATGCCTGAAGCAATTAACTCAAAGTATCGGGAGATGTATTCAATCAGATTACGAAGATCGTTGTATGGTCTAAAACAATCAGGGCGCATGTGGTACAATCGCCTCAGTGAATACTTGGTAAAAGAAGGTTATATAAATGATGCCATTTGTCCATGTGTTTTTATTAAGAAAACAAAATCAGAGCTCGTTATAATCGCTGTTTATGTTGATGACATAAACCTAATTGGAACTCCAGAAGAGCTCCAAAAGGCGATTGAATAATTAAAGAAAGAATTTGAGATGAAAGATCTGGGAAAAGCAAAACTTTGTCTTGGTTTGCAGATTGAACATTTGACAGATGGGATCTTTATCCATCAATCTGCTTATACCGAAAAGGTTTTAAAACGATTTTACATGGACAATGCGCATCCTTTAAGTACTCCAATGATTGTTCGCTCACTTGAAGTGAGTAAAGATCCGTTCCGACCTCAAGAAGAAAATGAAGAGCTTCTTGGTCCTGAAGTACCATATCTTAGTGCAATTGGTGCACTTATGTATCTTGCTAACGCTACAAGACCTGACATAACGTTCTTTGTTAATTTGCTAGCAAGATATAGCTCTTCTCCTACACGAAGACATTGGAACGGAGTTAAGCATATATTGCGATATCTGAAGGGAACTAGCGATATGGGTCTGTTTTATACTAACAAAGGTAGTATAGATCGTGTTGGTTATGCAGATGCAGGTTATTTATCTGATCCACATAAAGCTCGATCTCAAACAGGCTATCTGTTTACATGCGGAGGTACTGCTATATCATGGCGATCCACAAAGCAGTCCATTGTTGCTACTTCTTCGAATCATGCTGAGATAATAGCTATTCATGAAGCAAGTAGAGAATGTGTGTGGTTGAGATCAGTGATACATTTCATCAGAGAAAGATGTGGCTTGAAGTGTGAT
Source organism: Lycium barbarum (assembly GCF_019175385.1). Classification (NCBI taxonomy): domain Eukaryota; kingdom Viridiplantae; phylum Streptophyta; class Magnoliopsida; order Solanales; family Solanaceae; genus Lycium; species Lycium barbarum. The sequence goes on from NC_083342.1 coordinate 18,060,973, forward strand.
ACAAAATTACCCACAGTATTATATGAAGATAATGTTGTATGCATAGCTCAATTAAAAGGAGATAGAACGAAGCACATTTCACCAAAGTTATTTTCACACATGATCCCCAGAAGAAAGGTGATATTGATGTGCAACAAATTCGTTCAAGTGACAATCCTGCAGATTTGTTCACTAAATCTTTGCCAACTTCAACTCTTGAGAAGATGATATTCAAGATTGGAATGCGAAGACTCCGACATCTGAATATTGGTCTTCGTCAGGGGGAGTGAAATACGCGTTGTACTCTTTTTTCCTTAACTAAGTTTTGTCCCATTGGGTTTTCTTGGTAAGGTTTTTAATGAGGCAGCTCTCAAAGCGTATTACTAGATATGTGTACTCTTTTTCCTTCATTGAGGCTTTTTCCCACAGGGTTTTTCCTAATAAGGTTTTTAACGATACACATCATCTATGGACATCCAAGGGGGAGTGTTATGAAATATGGAATGGATGTCCACTACACAAATATAATGCCTCTTCCATTATCTTCCACCATATTAATGGTTCTTCCATTGTCTTCCGCCATATTAATGGTTCTTCCATTATCTCATATATTGAATGCATATGTAGCACTATAAATAGAGGCATAAGTTTTCACATGTAATGTACTTGAAACACATTTTGGAAGAATAATAAAATCTCTCATCTTTGTCACTCTATGTTTATAGTTTTCATCCTTTAATATTATTACTCTTTTAGCTTCATTTTATAATAGGTTCGTCCTTTTTAGTTATTTTTGCTTTTCGTTGTATATGGTAAGAGTAGTCGTGTGCGCCTAAAAGATCTCAAGTTTAACTCCTAATTATTGCCTTTTATTTTTTCGTACCGGTGTCATTTGATTCAGGCTTATTAAGAATAAAATTAAATTTGTAATTACTTTTTTTTCGCTCTTTGTGATATTAAGTTATTGAAAAATTAGTTCGACATTTCTGCAAATTCCTTAAAACTAAAGGCTCTCCAAAAACTTATTAAATTGCACAAAAATATTTAAAAATTGAACAAAGACTTTTTTTGTCCTTATTTTAGACTTTTTTTTTTTTTACCATTACTTATTTATTGAATTTTATTTAGATTTAGACTGTGGAAATTTCTTGAGATTCAACTTAGCTGTAACATATGTGTGATTAAAAACATCTGTTATGAACTATAACATTTTTTTTTCAAAAAGAAGAAAAATAATTTGGTTCAAGAGACATCAATTATATATGTTACATTTATTCTTTTGCTGAGATGGTATTTTCATTTAAAATATACAAAATACAAAATCTGAAGAGAATTAATTAGTTTTGTTAATATAATAAACCCTTTTGCTTTCAAAAAAGTTATGTGATGAGGAAATGACATTTCTTCCTTTTGTTAGTTTATAAGTGGAACATTATTTTATAAAATGTAAATTCTAATATTTTTACACCAAAATTAAAGCTTCAACTTTTCATGATTTAATCATGTTTCCCTATGCTAAACAGATCACTACCTAATCCTTTTAAGCCCCTCCCCGTCCACACACAAAAAAAAAAAAAAAAAAAAAAAAAAAAGGAACAATACTCAAAAAAACATAGAAAATGTTTGCTCTCTTTTGTTACAATTGTTTGATAGTATTACTATTGCTTGGAAAACTAAAAAATATGGAATATTTGGGTACACATGCATAAAATATTTCATTTTCTTTAATTATACACATCAATTATAGTTGGAACAATTATGAGGTTTTACAGGTTATTGAGGCTAATGTGCATAATTAAAGGAGGATAACATATTTTAAGTCGTTAACTTATCTATGTAATAGGCACTTGAGAATACATGCAAAAGTATTTTTAAAATTTAAACAGAAAATGTCTAATAGAAACACCTTCATGGGTTCAGGTGCTTAATTGAAACAAGTCGTAATTTATGAGTCCAAATAAAATTTACTGGCAAATTTTAAAAATATATAAAGCCAATAAAGCAATATATAGTAGGTGAAAAATGAGACATATAAAAGAAGTTATAGCGCATTCACATCACCCTCTCCAGTAGATAAGCAATAAAAAACAACCATAAGATTTAATTTGGAAGAGAAGCCTTTTGGTTAGTAATCATTAGTTGGAATCTAACTGAGGGACGATAAAATTTTTCGATTCTCCCTTATCATAAGTAGTAATATATTGCACCGGAAAGAAGTCCTCCCTCTCTCTATTTTACTCATAGACATAACTAGAGGCAGAGCTAGGAGTTTTGAGTCTCCTTCAATTGAAAATTTATACGGTATATTCAAGGTTAAAAATTAATTTTACATATATTATACAATAATATTGAATTATCGTAACTTCTTTGTGTGTTTATTTTTTTATATTTTAAATTCTCTTAATGAAAATCACGGTTCTTCCCGCACCACTGAACATAAACATAACAAATTGGGCATTATAATGTACTTAATTAGGATTATATCAATTAAATATGCAGTTTTTGTTGATAATACGATATGTAATAACGGACCACTCTATTCCTCACAAGGCACTTGTCCTTATCCTTCGGGTACCTTATTATCGATATTAATATATTAAGGGCAGAGGTGTAAATATACCTTCAACTTTGCGATTTAGAGTAGATATATTCCTCTTTATAAAAGAGGTGTATATATACCCCTGCCGTTACAAAATGGTGCAAATATACCCTTTTTGCTGATGGGGTTTTTAAAAAAAAATCATTTAGGTTATTTTTTAATTAAAAAAAGGTCACATGACTTTAAAAAAAAAGTCTACTCATTTTTTTTTTAGTAGACATACTCCACATAGTAATTTTTTTTCATGATGGTTCGGGTCTTGTTCGTTTAAAAAACTGGATAGACTTATTTTTTTAAAGTCACCGAGATGTTTTTTTAAACAAACCATACCCGACACACCTGGAAAAAAAAAATACCATGACTTTAGAAAAATATGTCTACTAAAAAAAAATAGGTAGACATTTTTTAAAGTCACGTGCCGATTTTTTTAATTAAAAAATAACCTAAATAATTTTAAAAAAAACCTCTCGTCAACGAAAAAGGGTATATTTGCACCATTTTGTAACGGCAGAGGTATATTTGCACCATTTTGTAACGATAGGGGTATATATACACCACTTTTGTAACGAGGGATATATCTGCTCTAAATCGCAAAGTTGAGGGGTATATTCGCACCTTTGCCCATATATTAAAGGCAAGCGTCACTGCATAACATCTTGCGGTATGCTAACGAATTTCCTAGCCATGTTTTGTGGAGTAGCAGATGAAATTTGAGAACCATCTCACTACTGAACTAAATTGACAACAAAAAAGAAATCAATTTTTTCAGAAGAGTAAGTGTAGAAAAAAAAAGTGAGATTTTACTGACCCTAAGGAAAGAACTTCCTGGAATTATCTAATAACAAGATTACCTCTGCCTTCCTGAGTTTTGATGACTGCTTTGGCATTCATAGCAAGGTGGAATACCTTGAATGCATTAATCACAGGCCATCATGTCAAATTCTAAAGAAGATTTTACTAATTTATAAAAGACAGAAAATCAGAAATTAACTTGAGAATATCAAAACCAAGGGACCAAATTCGAGTTTTGGGTTAAAATTCTCCCTTATCTATGGGAGTTGGTTCATTTTGGTCCCTCAAATATTACCCTGAGCATATTTGATTCCTTATCTGTGGGAGTAGATTCATTTTGATCCCTCAAGTATAACGCTAAGCATATTTAATCCCTTAACTATGCTAAAGTGGGGCACTTTTGGTTTCCCTAATAGAACCCGTTTAAAAAGTAACGGTGCTAAACCCATGTGACACTCACGTGACTTGTAAGAGGCTAAACCCATTGGACAAAACTACTGAACTCATTCGCCTTTCTCTTCAACTTCATATGAAGAAACACTTTACCGGAAAAAGCCCTAGCCTCTCTGTAGAATGCGTCAACTGGCTGGAAGAAGAAGAAGAAGTTGATTCTTTAAAACAGGCAGAAACTTTATCTAATATATTGAAATTTGCATGCACATGCTTCTAAAAAAAATTGGAGCGGTTCCACCAATTAAGATAATTTATAACAGTTGTTAAAAAGAATTTTGATTTTTTTAATATTTAACAAAAAAAACCTTTATATTCACATGCTTCCAAAATAAGTGGAACGATTCCATGCGTGCTGCCAGATTACCGTTTAAGAGTTGGTTACCAACCATATGATCCAAATATTATGAGTTGCTTTGCTAATATCTTATATGAGTTGCATTTTTTAGAGAAATGTCATTACTCTGCTTTGCATTTTGTCTGATGGGTTTAGCCTTTTATGAGTCACGTGAATGTCACGTGAGTTTAGTACCGTTACTTTTTAAACGGGTTATATTAGGGGAACCAAAAGTGCCCCACTTTAGCATAATTAAGGGATTAAATATGCTTAGTGTTATATTTGAGGGACTAAAATGAACCTACTCTCATAGATAAGGGACAATTTTAACCCAAAACTCGACCAAATTCATTTGGAGGCTCATTTCACTGTGTTTAATTAGAAGTAGCTGCTACCTGCAAGTAGCAGAAGCTCCTCTAAAGGAGCTCAACAAACCACTAGATAGATCAATTTTGAAGAGAATTTTCAAAAATATTTTAACTGTGTCTTAATCTCCATTATTATATACAAAAGGAAATATAAGAATTGATTTCTGGCGAAATAATTTTTACAATACCAAGCTTAAGAGCCTACTTTTCACTCCATTACAAGAGTAAACTATGCTATTCTATCAGGTAAGTCGATGTTGCTGAGGTTAACAAGTTAATATCATGTTTTACACCAAAAGACCACACTCGAATGGCGAAGACACCCACCAAAAGAAGAGAGGGGAAAGAAGAAGTGAAAGGTGAGTCTACGATCGCAGATAGAGAGACAAAAACCATGATAGATGCACCAACACTTCACAGGTCCAAGGTAGAAATGAGGTACCTGTGAGGCTACTAGGAAGGAAGGTCATGGGCACATAAACAAGGTGCAAACATGACTAATGTATGATTCGGGCTTAAGCAAAACAAGAATAGTGAAATGTGGACCGACGAGATAAGCATAATGACCTTGGTAGCAACTCATAATGTAGTACATGAGGTCTACTTAGCATTTCGAAGATATTCGTCAGCCCAGAATTCCTTTCAGAGATGTAACTGAACTTCCAAGATACAAGCCACAAGTATATTTCACAAATATAGACACAAAATGAGGTGGATGAAAGAAATGGAAGAGAGTGATTTTCTTTAAGGAGATTCAGTAACTATCACTATACATACAAGCCAACTGAATGCGGCAACAATTAACGACGGAACTGTACAAAGAGATCATCAATATTTGACACATAATTATAGATACAACATACATAAAAAGGTAAGTGATGCCAACAAGATGACGAATAAGCTCACCTCTCCTATAAACTTCTTTCAGAGGGAGACCAGAAGAGAATCAATGATTGAGCTCACCAACCCATTAATGTTCTTCTGACTCTGTCTACTATCTGATTTCTACCAGCCATACAAGACAAGTCAAATCTACAATTTTCGTCTAAAAGGAATCTGTAAAACTCCCACTCACGATCACTTGTACAATGCCTTCCGATTTCCGCCTGCAAGAAGATATTAAAGGTCATCCACCACGAGAAGAGGAATTAAGTGATATAGTGAACCATCTGGAGCTATAAAATTAAAAACATGGGCAAGCACACCGGGTCTATATGGGAGGTTAGTTTCTTAAAGAGATAATGTCTCCATTCAATTTTCTTTAGAACTTTGTCCTTTAAGTAAAGATGAAATACGAAAGCAATTCGTCACTTGAAATGTTCCTTCACCACTAGATACTTACCGAGAAGATGCAGATCCCAAGGGTCTTCAATGCCAGTGTAACGTCATAGAAAACACGTGGTCTACCCTTTCCAGATAGCTCCACAGGATTAGCAACCAAAAGTTCAGTATCTGGCCCACGATTTGTGATAATTACACGTAGAGGATGAAGCATTTCCACCTTTAAGCGGGAACAAAGAGCATCTCGTTTATCTGGATCCACAATTTTTTTCCCATCCTTCTGCCGAATAAAAAGGTCTAATTCCCTCTGACCCTTATTAACCGGTGAAAATCGACCATAAGAGATCTAAACACAAGAGGAAAGATCAACTATCAGATTAACCAGCATGCTTTTCTAATTCATTATCCCGGACATAACTCAAAGACAGGTAGATATATAAACCGGGATGAGAGCAATGGATTTGGAGGGGAAAAAGTCATCTATGAATAACCAACTTTTTAGATCTTTGGCAAGTTGTTATAGAACAAAGTTTAGCTTTAGATATCATTAAAACAGTAACGGGAAGAATCATCTTCTTCCTTCTTTTGGTAGGTAAACAAGCATCACGTTTTCATTACAGAAGACATAAACTTACAATAATAATTACCTACCAAGAGTACATTATTTCTTCTATCACGTTTTTCCTTTCTACCTTTAGTTGACATATTTACTTTTCATGAAAAACATGTGAGGCCATCTCTGTGTTGTAGAAGAATAGAAGAAAGGATAAAGTTGTACTGAGAAAGTATAAGTACGACCATTAAACTTCGGGATTTGAAATATATCAGAACTTTCAATTAAAGGAATGCGGACAACAATTAGAACACACCATAAAGGAAAGTAGGGCATTCTAGAGAGGTAGTGCCATTTTATGTGAGAGGTTAAAGACTATAAAATGAAGATATTTGGCGGAAAAAGATCAGCACCTACCACTGCGTAAGGAGACAAAATAAGACTACCGAAGGATGCTTCTGCATAGGTACAATGTTTTACCATTTCATCAAAGTGGAGAGGAGACCGAAGACAAAATTGACAATATCATTGAACTTGCATCCCTAGATTTCTATATAGCAATTCTAGTGCTTAAGATCGAATGTTTGCTAGGATACTTTTAGTTTTGTTAAAGATCTAGATGCAAGTAGAAAATGTAGAGAATTTCTAGCGCTAGAGAAACTATTCTTTTAAATATTATACTGATATGGGTTCAAATGGAGCAACATTGACAATGAGTATTCATATAATTGACTCAAACTTGCTTAGGATCAAGGCATAGTTATCTTTCTTTTTCTGGAAAGGGGGTTGAGGCACAGTTATCGTTATTGTTGTAGTAGAAAATAATGCAATTATTGACTTTAAATTCATTGAGGTTGGGAAGAAATAAATTCAAGTCAACACAGCCACTAATAGTATACTCTCGCAACTACAAACAACAAAAATGATAGGGGAAAGATAATAAGAAGTAAATAATTGTTAAATGTAAAAGTCAGTACCTGAATATTGCAGTCTTTCAATGTGCGCATAATGTCATAAAGAAAACCCTTGTGATCAACACAACCGATCTGAAGCAATGTATGCCCTGGGCTCAGGGAATTATCTATTGTCACACTAGCCTTCCTCAACTGCGTCATATCTAGGCTAAGAGCTTGTGTGCGAAATTCATTATCTGATAGTTCACACCTAAATAATTCCTCAGAAACAGATGGAGAAAGAGAAGAGATACTATGAAGGTGATCATACTGCGGGCCTGCTAACTGAAGCTCACAACTACATGATTGGCCCAGAACATCATACAACTGCTTGTATGTTTCATTTTGCCTCTCTTTTGTGTGTAAGAGCTCCCTGAACATGAAATAAGATAGAAAGCTTTAAAATGAAGAGACCTCACTGTCCGTAGCTATTAGATCTTTAACTCATACAGTACAAAAGCATAAATTTTGTGCTGAAGGATCTAAACTTACAAAAACCAGAACTATATTACAGACTTTGACTGCTCAATATCTTAAGAATATTTCATTTCATATCCCATCATCTGGTAATAGACATAGGAGGAACGCTAAGGATTAAAGTGGGAAAAGATAAAAGAAAACACCATCTGCGGATTCTATTTTTGTTAGTCCAATATAAATATGGACGAAAAAAGTCCTTGTGTATCAGAAATGGATGTTATCTGTCTTCTGAACAAAGGATACACTGATCATGTTTGTTAACAATCTTGAAAATTTGATACAAATAAAGCAACTTCATTGAGTAAATACACGAATAACTAGTTCATATTTAATCCATTAAGATTATAAAATTTAGTGAGAGTCTAAAAAGAAGAATCACGTAAAGCCCCAATATATTGAAGCAGAAAGACACAAGTTAATAAAACAGTATAGTTGCTCTTTAGCCTGTTCAAGATATCACAACAAGAACAACTAGATACAACTCTAGAACTCAGCATTCACTGACCAAAGTGCAGAACAGAAATCCTTACAAGTTGTCTGTTATAAAGAAAATGTCCAGGACACGATCATCTGGAGTTGTTGTCACCTTTACCCTTTGGATGGTAAGCTCAAGCTCGCAGAGAACTTGGGTAACATCTAGCAAAATCATGCACAATAACATCAGAAGAGATCAAACACAAGTCAATAAGCAGCATCATTGCAAGGAATTTGTTCTTACCATGCAATAATCCTCTTCGGTCGCGGCTACAAAACGTCAACAGGTATACAGGAGAAGATGCGGCACGTGGGGATGGTTCGTTCAAATAGAATGAAACAGAACATGAAGGGCATACTGCCATAAGGCGCTCCTTCAAATTCACCCACCTTACAATAGATGAACTAGAGTGAGGAACCACCCATAATAACACATAGCACCATATCCCATCTGTTGAAACATCTGATTCATAGAAAACCTTGAGCATTTAGTTAAAGTTGACGAGAAAATGAATAACGGAAGGAACCTAAACTGCAAACCGTTATTAAATCACAATAGCTTTAACAAAGAACAGAAAAGGTTGACAACTGAAAGCACACAATTTAATACTTATTGACAGTAACGGAAAGACACAAGGGAATACCCTAGCTTAGTTTCACATCACATCACATACATACGTGCATATCCATACACAATGCATAATCAATCGATCTATCAACTATGTCTAAATCACAAACTGGTTCAGTATGTGAATAATACTCGCTCCGTCTCAATTTAAGTGTCTTTGTCCCAAAAAGAGTGTCTCTTTTTATATTTAATAAGTTAGACAATTCAAACACCATAAATGCCAAGCTTCAAATCACAAAATTCAAAAGACATTTTAGTACATTACACACATCTTTAATTGAGAACCACAAGATTGAAGTCTCCCTATTTTTCTTAAACTCCGTGTTCAGTCAAGCTAAGACACTTACATTGGGACGGAGAGCCTAACAAGTTCAGAAAAATATTACTTTTAAGCTAATACATTTATAATTTCTGTTCATTAAAATATTGCATTCAAATCACACATAGGAAAGAAAAAGCTTCCCATAAACATGAAAACCGAAACAGATTGTTAGGGCCATTAGAAAATGGAAACTCTAAATAATCAGGCAAGAAGCAATACATATCCAACATTCAAAACCCTAATCAGACGAAAAGACTAAACAAACAAATAAAAACTAAGGAAAAAAAAAAGGTATAAGACCGAAGCTAGAATCGTATGCAGAAAACATTAGGTGATGTTTTTGCATTTGCGCTAGCCTTGGTGGATAGAGTCAGCTAATACCTGTTATTGCAGTCAAAGGCAAATTTAAGATTTCTAGAACACGTCTGTACCACTAAAACCTAGTCCTCTGGGTAAAGCCTTCTTGTAGCATGGGTATCATACCAATTTTAAAAAACATATACATAAAATATCTAGCTTTATGAGAGATCATACGTTCATGTGTCCCAAATTTACTACGTAACTTCGCCCCTGGCTAGTGGGAGGTGACAGGTTATTTGAGGGGCGTGCAAGCTAAGCCCGGACACCCGGGTTTATCAAAAAAAAAAAAAAACGAATCATATGCAGAAAACGTGAAGCTGAATATAGCAGAATATGAGATAACAAGAATAATACCTCCTTTGGTAATGTAAAGTCCAAAATCAAGAATTGTATGGCAAATATCACAACCGAGCCCTGTTTTGTCAGGACAATTAACGGTAATAACATAAGGTTCACCAGGCCTTTTCCCATTTTGAATAACTACGGCGTCATCCATCGGCAATCCCATGACGGAATTCTAAAAAAACAAATTAAAACATATGGTGATTGCCTATTCGGGAGAAGTAGGTATTCTGGTTGGTTTAGCAGGTGTATTTTGTTGTTTCGACATAAAAAGGAGAGTAGGATATACTGTAAGATAGCGGTGAGCCACATTAATTGTTATTGTGAGATTATATTTTATAATGTCTTATCCTAAAAGTTGAGTAGTTGATTTGCTAATAAAGTAAGTAGTTAATTAACTTCCAATTTGATGAAAAGTAGGAAATACTAATACAACTTACTGCTCTTTTTTGTGAGATAAAAGAAATGGACTCAGATCTTACACTTATGGGTCCACAAATTTTAAGTTCATCTTTTTGTATCACAAAATGGAGCATCACATAACTAATGTCAATTGTGTGAGACACATATTAAAAAATTTCCGGAATAGCTGGTCTCTCTCTACTACTATCTCCTTCCATTCACTTTTACTTTTCCTCACGCCCCTTAGAAATAATAAATGAAGTGTATATTTACACGATCTCCATATATTGATGCATAATTTTAATGAACTTGAAAAATGATTTAAAATGAATAATTAATGCTATGAGTAAAACAGGAAAAAAATTATTTTTCTCTTGATATGCTAAAATGAACAAGTAAAAGTGAAAATTTATTTTTAATATAAAGGACAAATAAAATTGAACGGGGAATAATATACTACTAAAAGTTAATTCACATTCATTTTTTTTTTTTAAAAAAGTGGGAAATAAAAGAATTTTCAGAATAACTAGTCCTCCCTTTATCCTTAAAAAGAATAAAGAACTTTTCCATCAACGTAATTCTAAACGTAAAAAGAAAAAGGGGAAAAATAATTTTAGAAAGATTCGAAGTAGAGAATAATTTCATTTGGTCAAGATTAAAAAAAAATCACAAATTCGTTACATTTTCTTGAATAAACCGTCTTTTATTCGCATTCCGTATAAATTATCTAGTTTAATGATTCTGACATCATGTTGAGATTGCGTTGAATTGTTCGTAATTCAAAATGTAGAATATATATGATGCTGTGAGAGTTTTATGTTATGATAAAGTAGCATGTATTTCTTCATTTTAATTAGAGATTTCGAATTACAACTCTCAAAGAAGATGCCACTTTTGATAAAAAAATATTTTACCTTTTAAAGTGAAATTTTTCGATATAAATTTAAATTAGTGGAACATAAAAATGAATATATAATAATATGAAAACAACTTCCAAAAAAAGAGGCGAGGAGGGGTCGTTGGACTTGCGGGAAAATACAACATATTAGGAAAGAGCCAAAGAGGGTTGTTGAATGTTGACTATGGTCGTTATTATGTGTGGCAATTTTTTTTTATAGATATGGTCCAGCTACGTCGTTATGCTAATAATCATTTGCCACATATCATTTTATCTTACGCTGTTAGATAAGTGTAGAACATATAATCATCGTGATAGGTGGGTTGTACCTGTACTAAAAGGCTAAGGCGGTAATCTCTTGGAATAAGTAGGTGACAGGACCCCAAAGTCTTTTTTACGTGGCAGGGCCTCATTTTATTTTTGGTCTAGAAATCACTAATCACCTGATTAGCAAACACATGGGAGCTTTTGTGTATTTTTAAAAATTTGGGGGTCTTTTTTTTTTCTTTCCCTCTTTCTTCCCTTACTTCTTCGTTCTTTTTCCCTCCAACTCTACCGATGATCTTAAGCTTCATCTCCATCTCCAAAAGATTTTGAATGTAGCTTTGGGATCAAAAAAAACTATTTGAAGAGCCAATATTTCATTATTTCAGCTGAAGAACAGTTGCAGGTTCCAGAAGCCCTAATTTTTTTCCTATTCTGATTTCTTTCGAGTTCAAAATGGTATTTTTAATGTGATGTTCTGAGTTTACAGTCATGGCGAAGCCCTTATTTGTTGATTCTGATAGGCTATTGATTCCTATTTTACAGTCATTGCAAAGCCCTAATTTCTTTTTAATCTGATTTTTTTTTTGTTGAGTTTCATTGTGTTTTGCATGTCTTATTTGTTGCTTCTTTTGAGTTTATAGTCATGGTGACAACTAGAGGGCGTTCCGAATAACTTTGGAGAGTTGACTACAGGCCTTGTTCATCTAGAAAAAGGTTAAGAACAGATGTCACTGACCTGGATTCCGACGTAGGTCAAGAAGAAACAAGCAAAGAAGTTAAATAATAGAGGAAAGAAATAACTAAAGAAGTGAAATAACTAAAGAAACAAGAAGAGTTAAATAATAGACGAAATGAAGAACCAAATGAGTTCATCAATAAACGAAATGAAGAAACATATGAGGTGATTAATAGACGAAATGAAGAACCAGATGAGGCGATTAATAGACGAAATGAAGAAGAGTCAGAAGAGACGTCTCTTGATAAGATTCTCAAAGGGATCGATGAATTTGAATTTGAAGAAGAAGAAGAAGAAGTAGCCAATTGTGGTGCTGGAGAAGAGGAATTTAGCGAATTCAAGGTTTCGGAAGATGAGAAGGACAATAGTGATTATTAGACTAAATGAAGAACCAGATGAGGCAATTAATAGACGAAATGAAAAAGAGTCAGAAGAGACGTCTCTTAATAAGATTCTCAAAGGGATCGATGAATTTGAATTTGACGAAGAAGAAGAAGAAGAAGAAGAAGCCAATTGTGGTGCTGGAGAAAAGGAATTTGGCGAATACGAGGTTCCTGAAGATGAGGAGGAAAATAGTGATCGCATATCCGTTCATGAAAATGTCAAGTCCATCGCCGTAAAAAAGCTGGAAAGGCTCGGATTGACCTTATGGATTTTGGAAGGAGTTGATTTCCCAGCCGGTGTCATGGTACGGTCTTCTATGAAGTCGTGGTTCGACTTTAAAGTTCAATTATGAAAGCATAAACTTGTAAGTATGTTTCGTAAAACTTGTTTCGGCCACTTCTTGGACCTGCCCTTACATTGGGATAAATTTAGTGGAAAGCTTGTTCTTTCGCTTCTTCTACGGCAAATTATTAACCGAAAGAAAAAGCATGAGATGTGCTTTTGATTGAGGATATGCCTTGTTGTTTGGGCCAAGGGAGTTTTCATTGGTCATTGGGTTGAATTGTGGTGCCATCCCTAGTGGAAAGGAGTTGTGTTTCAAGGTAGGAGACAAGTTCATTAAAACACTTAAAAAAAGTTCGTTCAAGTATTACCGAGGATTTGCTAATGAAAAGCTTGGAAAACAAATCATTGACCAAATTGGACAAGGTGTCATTGATGTGGTTTGTTCACAACATTTTATTGGCACATGCCAAGTATAAAACAGTTGAGAAGAAATGGATAAACTTGGTTGATCGTTGCCACGCTTTAACAAATATCCTTGAGGAAAGATATGCTTTAAACTGACACTGGATTACTTGACGAACAACGTGGACATGTTGAAATTGTTTAAACAATTAAAAAATGACCCCACTTCAAGGCCAAGAATATATCTTTATAGGTTCTCCTGGGCACTGATGGTAAGTTATCCATACCAATATCATTTTATTATAGACCATTAGTATTCAATTAACCTATTATGTGTTGAATTCCATTACAAGGATGGGCATATGAAGCAATCCCCTTTGTTGGACGTAATTGTGCCAAATCAGAGGTTGTTCCGCTTCTAACTCCAAGGATGTTGATACGGTGCACTTCACCCTAAAAATAACCTAATCCATTCAAAAATAAAACACTTGCTGAAGAGGTAACATTTTGAACTTAAGTCTATTAGAATGTCAATATTGGTACATTATAAACTACTTGATACATTTAGAAAGAAAATACCAGCTGAAGATGTAACAATTTGAACTAAAGTCTATTAGAATGTCAATATTGGTACATTATAAACTACTGGATGCATTCAAAAAGAAAATATATGTTGAAGAAGTAACAATTTGAACTTAAGTCTATTAGAATGTCAATATTGGTACATTATAAACTACTTGATGCATTCAAAAAGAAAATACCTGCTGAAGAGGTAATAATTTGAACTTAAGTCTATTAGAATGTCAATATTGGTACATTATAAACTACTGGATGCATTCAAAAAGAAAATATATGTTGAAGAGGTAACAATTTGAACTTAAGTCTATTAGAATGTCAATATTGGTACATTATAAACTAATTATTTTATGAATTGATTTTGTTGATTTCTTGAAATTAAGAGGGTGAGTCCTTTTCTTTACCCAACTGTTGGTGAGATGGAAAAGGACTACATAAGAAATCTTGTGCCTTATGACGATGAGGAGGTGGATGAGAAAATAGATGCATTGAGGGAGGAGATTGCGGATGCAACATGGATCAATAGGCCAAGAGAGCCCCGCCAACAACGTGTAGTGGATGAGGAAATAGATGCATATGCATTGAGGGAGGAAATTGCGGATACGACATTGATCAATAGGCCAGGAGAGCCCCGCCAACAACGCGCAATGAATGAGGAAATAGATGCATTGATTTCTAATAGTGTGGTCGAGGGACGAATACCATTTTAGATAGACTTGCAGCAATTGAGAAATCAATTGTTGAGTTTAAAAAATGCCTCAGGCAATTGATTTAGTTCTGGACAACTTTTACTACTAGGACAATTTGTATTACTATCTTTGTTTGTGGGAAGATTTAATGGATGACTTTAATAGATTAGGTTAATTTAAAGGTGGTTGTTGCGTTACTTTCAATTAACTTTTAGGATCAGTTCTACATGTTCAAATTAATCAGTTGCGCCAATATAAATTGATTTGTACTATTAGGAAAATTTATAAAACAAAAACAACAACATGCTTACCCAATGTAAACATAATCCCACAAATGGATATAGATTAAGTGTAGACGTGATAAATTACATACTTTGAAATTGCATCGACAATCGCGCACAAGTGGTCTATGGATTAATTCTTGTACACGCATATAGTGGTAAAATCTAATTTTGCCTATATATTTTCTGCCAAAAATATAATGATTACACCTATATGATCCCTTCCCAATGTGTCTTTTAAATCACTAAACAAGGGAAGAGGGTTTTACAATTAATGCTTTGATGAGAAGTGTGAAAGACACTCGTTTTTAATCCCTATAAATAAACCCCTCCATCTTCAGTGTTCGATCATAAAAATTCAGATTTCAAAAACTCTTCATAAACCTCCTATAGACTTAAAAATGGCAAACTTCAACAACAACCCAGACCTTCCCAATGGCCTTCCAAATGGCCATCATGACCCCAACCCCCCCCCCCCCCCCCCCCACACACGAAGACCCTCGGGTCAGTAGAATATTGTGGGAAGTTTCCATTGCCAACGGGAGCATCACCACGCTATTTAGGCTTGTGCATCGGCTTCAAAATGACATGTGGTTTGTCTGTCACCTTTCTTTCACCACGAAACAAGAGATGGAGTGGCATCACAGGAGAACAAATAGGATTCTCACTGAACTCCTCGCTAATCGGGGAGAGGTGCTAGAAGACTACAACACCCCGTCCCCTCCTTCTCCTCCACATTCCCCTGAAGCTTCACCCCCATATTCACCTCAAGCTTCCCCTCCCCACCCCCCCCCACCCCCCCACCCCCCACAACCCCCAATAGTTGTACTTTATGTTTTTGTGTTTAGGGTGTTGTTTTTGTGTTTAGGGTGATGTTTTCGTTGTTTTACTTGACATACCATGTAAATCACCCTATCTTAATATTAAGGTTTCCTCTTGGATTTATCGGTATTCACTTGTTTCCATTTTATTTCATGCTCTGATAACTTAATAGTTCCATCATAGACACTAGACGTAATTAAGTCTTCTAGTAGACGTTGTTGAAAATGGGGAAAATAAGAAATAACTGCTAACTGTTAAAACATAGACACTAGACCCAATTTTATCTTCTACTAACTGTTGTCTCCAAATGTTAAAAACAAGAAATAACTAATAACACCAATATTAATGGGAAAATGGGAAAAATTGCACCGCTATCTGCCACACATAGACACTAGACCTAATTGTCTATTCTACTAGACGTTGTTGAACAATGGGAAAATATGCACTGATAACTTAAGAGTTCTACACATAGACACTAGACCTAATTGTGTCTTCTACTAGACGTTATTGAAAATAGGAAAAATAAGAAATAACACCAATAATAATGGGAAAATTATGCACGTTAAAATTGATGAATTAATTCTTGAAGTTTATATTTGTGGGCACATAAATGGGCTATTAAAAAAATATATAATGTCATGAATCAAGTTTAAAATAATAGATTAAATTGTATCTTCTACTAGATGTTATTGAAAATGGGGAAAATGAGAAATAACACATATATTAATGGGAAAATTAGGCACGTTAAAATTGATGAATTAATTCTTGACGTTTATATTTGAGGGCACTTAAAGGGGCTCTTAAAAAATATATAACGTCATGAATCAAGTTTAAAATAGTAGACCGAATTGTATCTTCTACTAGATGTTATTGAAAATGGGAAAAATAAGAAATAACACAAATATTAATGGAAAAAGCATGCACATTAAAATTGATGAATTAATTCTTGAAGTTTATATTTGTGGGCACTTAAATGGCTCTTAACAAATATATAACGGCATATTTATTAATATAAACACCAATATCAATGAAAATAAGTATGATGTTCACATATAGTTATGTCAACAATTTCAAGTTGTTACATATGATCATCACAACCAAAGACTTTCACAAGCATATTATTGTCATTAATCAATTAGTGTCATTGTTTGGATCATTATAATGTTGTTTCACTAATTCCATGATGACAATATATTTTTTAGTCAAAAATATAAGTTTTAAATTCAAAAATTAGTGCAATTCTTATTTAATAAACTTGAAAAAACATGTATTACGTTGGATATTCTACTACTATATTATAGGTGAATTATAAACTAAAGGTTCAGAACTCTCATATAACTCCAAACGGTAACTTTTTTCAAACCCAACGTTCAATAACGGTAACTTTTCCATTATAATATCCTCACCCCCAGGCTTTCTACGGAAGAGTGAAAAAAATGACATTTTATTATAACCTAAGGGAAGATTATTAGAAGCGTCAATTCATTAATTACTAAAATGTCACAGAAGTCATCGTCTAATTGGTATGGCACACAAAAGGAAATATGCAGATGTGATGATTTAGCACCCATTAAGACTTCAAAGACACCACAAAATCCTGGAAGGGAGTTTTATTGATGTGCCAAGGGAAAAGTTAGTATTTAATATGCTTACGTTTGTTTTAACTTGATACACTGGTAAAAAAAAAAATATTTGTGCAGAAAGAAGATGATGGTTGTGGTTATTTTAAATGGGTCGACGATGATACCCCATTAATCATTGGGGAGGAGAAATTTAATTTAATGTTCAGGCTCCACAAAGTTGAAGAGTCATTAGGAGAAGTCAAAAGCCTCTTCAAGGAAGCGGAAGCATCGATTGACTGGTTTAAAGATCAAATGAAGGAAGCTTAGACTAAGAGGAATCAAGCAAAAAAAGAACTGAAGGCAGCTGAAGTTGGGAAAGAAAGGATGAAAAGGATGTTGTTGTGTTTAATGTTATTTTTAATTACCAAATGGGTCATTTGTGGTTCATTTTGGTTGTGTTTCCTTTTATAATCAATTGTCAGCTTGTTTTATGTCTTGACCGAATGCATTCGTTCAAAGTGAAGACAAAGTGACAACGTTTAACAGAGACCAACAACAGTTATAAATAGACCAAAAGGAAACATAAATACATTCCCTGCGTCCACAGAAGACAAAAGGGTAATAGACCAATAGACCAATAACAAAAATACATTTTACTGCAGCCATAGCAAACAAAAGAGCGATAGACCAATAGACCAGCAACAAAAATACATTTTACTGCAGTCATAGCAAACAAAAGGGCAATAGACCAACGACAAATTCACTGCTCAACTTGTGACGAGTTCTGCTCAACTTGTGATGAATTCTTCTCAACTTGTGACAAATTCATATAACAAGTGGTTCTCTTGTGTCCAGGTTGTTTGCATAGGGATCATTTATTTCTTCTCTTGGTTGTTTTCTTGGTATAACTACGTTCTTCCTCCAAGATGAAAGTACAAGAGGCGGGTGAATTGTAAGCCTATTAAAAATCTAGTCAACTACTGTTTGGTTCCCGTCGACTAATAGTGAGACAGCCTGCACAAAATTATTAGTCCTTCGATTTGCACAAGTATAAACCACAACAAATAATAAGGGTGCAGAATATAATATAAGAGCAATAAAATAAATGACACCAGGAATTTTTATACTGGTTCGGAACCAATGTGGTATCCTAATCCAGTCCCCTTGGGTTGCAAGAAGGTTATCTCTTTAAGTTCTTTGTAGTTTGAGTTGAGTACAGCCTTTGTGGTTTTCCTCATTCACCACCAATGTTCACAAGGTTTTTTTTCACTCGCTCACGAACAATGAACAAGGGTTGGTTTTGACACGCTCACCAACAACGCACAAAGTTGGTTTTTCGCTCGCTCACCAACAACGACTCTTTGATTTTCACTCACTCACCAAAGAAACGAACAATGACACAACCTCTCAATACAAAAGCCTCACCAACTATACTATATCCCTCCTCTCTTTTTTGTTTACACAGTAAGTCACTACAATGCTTATAAAAAGTAAAGCAAAGAACTTGAGAAGGTTGAGACGAAAGTATAAGTGGCTGCGTACTTTTAAGAGCTCGTATTTATAGCCTTTAAACTTATATTCGGACTGATTTCATTTGATTTCATGTTTGATACAATTTTTCCTTTTTCAAACCTGGTGCTCGATCCTTCTTTGATTGTCGCGGGATTCACTTCAACGTTAGTCTTCTCGCCTCGTTCAGAATTTGGAATCTTTTGTGACTTGAACTTTTGATCTCATTCCTTGTATAGCCTTGTACCAACATTAATTTCTTGCCTTATGTAACCTTGTACCACCTGCTATATTAACTTAGCATCAAATAACATTCTTATTTTTTGTCACGTGTTTCCCTATAAATTTCATCATCCTTCACCTTGGAATTTTTGAACCATTTGCCAATCAAATTGAATTTTCAATCAAATCTTGAGTAAATATTGTTTTTCCATCCAATGAACTATATGGTTAGCCAAAGAGTGAGATTTTTTTTATTGCAGAGATACTTGGCATCTTGAAACAAACTTTGGACTTCTTCTAGCAACCCACTACAGATTCACGTACTAGATTTAAATTCATTTACGGTCTCCTTGTCTTGTGGACTTTCCTTTGCATAAGGAATTTTATTTCCTTCGAATCATTGATTATAATATAGTATGTCCATAAGAGTATTACTCTTCCAAATTTACCCCATAAATAATGCTCCTTCTGAAATAAGTATCAAATTGATCTTGATCTTTTCCTTTTGTAGAATATTTCCCTTCCATAAGATCGTAGTAAATATTCTTCCCATAATTCTTGCACTTTGATTTGAGTAAGTCTTTTCTTCCACACCTTCTTCAATAATTCCATCTCAGTATATCTTCTTTTCCATATTTGATTAGATCTTCACCAAATCCTTCTTAATCAAATAAACCTGTACCAAAAATAAATTTAACACAAGTAAATGTTCTTTTATTAATAATTATGTTGGTTTGTTATTATCAAAATTAATAGGTGAAACCTTGGACCTAACACAAGACACTCTTTTTACGCTTATTACTCTTTCAACCCAGTTTAGGAAGGTATTTTGGTGGGGAAACTTGTGCGCCTTACATATATGACAGAATGATCCACTTACTTTCATGAGGAATTTGGACAATATTACCTTCATATGCTTTGTAGTATGCATCTACGGAGTAATATGCAGAAGATTGGTTGTAAACGGAGTCTCCAAATGTATCTGGATACCTCTTACTCAGAGTTGTTATGTCATGTGGGCACGGGAGCATTTCCACGTCGAAAACTCTACAAGAACATGACATAGTCGACAGGTTAACAGTTGCATGGTCGCGTGTCCGCGTGGTGTACTTATTTTCGTTTACCCCAATGACAACTACCTTTTTACTCGCTTCCATTCTCTTCCTTATCCTTGTTTTAGCACGAGGCATGACACGGTTGTTTAATACTAGGAGATTCTTTGCTAAGGTACGCCTTTCATTGAATTTAGTACCAAACCTCGTATTAATGGCATTGAAAAGGGTAGTTATATGGAACTCTCTCTCTACTAGAAACATTGAGTTGAATGATTCGGTGATGTTTGACATCAACACTTCAAATCTGTTCCCCGGGAAAAATGCCTTGCTCCATTTATCGAACCCCCCTAAGGCAATCAGCTACATCCGGTGCAACGTGCTGAATTTCACTAAAGTGATCATTGAACACCTCCGAGGTATATGTTTTTGATTCTTTGTAAAAGAATTTCTCAAACGATCTATTATGGAACCTCCCACGCATTCTCTCACAAAGATGCCTTGTGCAAACACTGTCGTAAGCATTGGTGTAAATATCTCGTATTGCCTTTTTAATACTGTGGTGCCTATCAGATATTATGCCCAAATCTAAACTGTTAGGCATAATGTCAAGCAATTGTTGGAAAAAGTAATTCTAAGAAGCATCACACTCCAAGCCAACCATATGGCAGGCCACTGGGAAAACATGGTTCTCCACATCTTGTGCCACAGCAGTCAATAAAACACCTGCATGCTTTCCTTTTAAGTGTGTGCCATCAACTGCTATGACCTTTCTCACGTGCTTAAATCCCCTTATCCACACTTCAAAAGCCAAGAAGTAATATAATAATCTCCCCTCCTTATCAAGCTTTAAGTCTGTCTTGCTTCCGAGATTTGTACTATGTACGATCCAACTATAAGGACTTAATTTCGAATACCCATCAGCTACTGACCCCCTTATGAATTCCTTAGAAAATATGCCTGCCTGATAGGCCTTCCAATAGCTAATTTCACAGTCAAATCTTTCAGAAACTTCCTTCTGTATTTGTTTGGGAGTGATCCATGTGCCTTCTTCAAATTTATCCACAATGTGCCTCGCTATAACCACACATGATGCCTTTGAATGTTAGTAGAAACGTGTTGTATGTCGCATGTGTGCACATTACAGTACACGATTATAATAAGCCTAGAACTTGTTACGTATTTATTGGCTCGCAGTCTCCATTTGCAAAAATCATCAATACCTCTAGCAACATATTTGTCTGATTTGTTCTCCCAAACATAGAAATTGAAGCATGCCTTCAAAGCAGCTGTCCCAAGTGCTTCAACTACCGTACGCTTGTACTTGAAAGTGTCGCCACTCTTAAAACGTGTTCTATCAACATAGCTATGGTTGTTGGAATCAGGATTCTCCAAATCATCTCCGTCAATATTATCAGGACAGTCATTGTCCATTGGAGGGTTCTAAGGATCTTCATCGATGTCATTGTCAATTGGAGGTTCGCAAGGATCTTCATCGATGATTGGTGAGGCTGCCCCTGATGAATTCGCTGCAGCTGATGAATTTGGACTTTCAACAATGCTCTCCTTCAAACTTACATATAACCTATGTCTGGAACCATCCTTATCAACATGCATAAGGAATAGACGAACTTGATGGTCATTTGTGATGTAGTTAAAAGGCAGTCTCTTTTTAGGAGCATCAATTATGTAGCTAATGGACACTTCTGTCAACACGGGGTCTATTACCAGACAGAATCATGCTCCTCAACAAATCATCGTAGGTGTGATAATTATCCAATTCAACAGGTTGGATGTTTTGTGGAGAATTTCATTTCCAGGCGATTTTAATACAAACCCAGTTACCATCGAAATCATTAGTTGCTATATTTTACCCTCTATAATAAACTTAAATTGGTCTATACTACACGCAAATTACTAGAAATTATAAATTTTGAAGAACACGAATTAAAGCTTACCAGATCACGAACTAAATCTTACCAAACCAAACTATAACCAAAAGAGTAATTCCCAAGCTGTAAAATCCAGAAATAACCACCCAAATCGGAATTTGTTTTCAAAAGCTTCAATGGGTTTAACAATGGCAGCTGAGAAAGAAGGAACCAGAGGAGAAAAGGAGAAGGAAAGCTCTACTAGACTAGGGTTAAGATCGAAAGAGAGGAGAAGAGCTAATTTGGAAGATTCATTTGAAGAAAAAAGCGGGAATATGGAAGAGACAAATGGGGGTAAAATTATTTATAATATTTTTTATTTTATTATTTTTATTTTTTAAATCCTTGGACGAAAATATATTTCTTTTAAACTTGGGGGCTTATTTTGACGCCCCAATAACTTATCTCCACTTAATTAGCCTTATACTAAATGCGGTCCTAATACCTAATAATTAAAATTTGGGATCCAGCTTCCTAAAAAAAAACTACCTTTGCGCCCTGCAACCAAACTTCCCCTAGTCTCTTCTGTCATTCTGCTGAGACAAGGAAAACATTGAATCTAATATTGGAATTTTAATGGGGCAGAATTGCCCTTCTTTTGGGGTGGTCTTTAACTTTTGCCTCTCATATTTGAAATCTTTAAAATTTTCCCTTCGGCTAAAACCCATAGGTTCCAGGTTTGAACCCCCACTTAGTCAAAAATTTAAAAAAAATTCGCAAGGCAGAGTTTAAATTTCACTATGCCCCCACCGGCATACACTTGTTAAGGAATTACCAAAGTTATGCCGGACCCGGCATACTTATGCCTTATGGGCAGACTTGGCATAAGTATGCTGGATCCGGCATAACTTTGGTAATTCCTTCACAAGTTTATGCCGGATCTGGCATACTTATGGGCAAACTTTTAATTAAGTCTTAACTAAAAGTCTTTTCCTAGTTTTGCCTTATGGGGCAGACTTTTAGTTAAGGCATAACTAAAAGTATGCCTCATAAGGCATAACTTTTCCTTAGGACGTAGATTTTGTTCAATTATTCAAATTTCTTTCACTTATATGGTGCCTTGGCAAAGAATTTGGCACTTTGCTTTGTTACAGAATCTTTTGTGTGTGTAAATCTCCCTCCCTTAAAATATCTTACCAACCATAATTCTTGAATGAGAAGTAAGTACGGAGATAAACCTAATGCGAATATATCGTCGTCAAATAAGAAGACAATATAACATAATGATCCATGCGAAATATTTCTTTTTCAAAAGTTACTTTAAATACACATTGAACTTCAAGTATACTGTGTTAGCTCGGTGCTGGAGTTTTCAATACTTATTGTGCTGTTTGAAAACATTGCCAAAGTTATGCCGGACCCGGCATAAATTTGTTAAGGAATTACCAAAGTTATGCCGGACCCGGCATACTTATGCCAAGTCTGCCCATAAGGCAGAGTATGCCGGGTCCGGCATAACTTTGGTAACTCCTTAAAAAATGTATGTTGGGTCCGGCATACATGCGACCCAAATCTTGGCTTGCAATTTTTTTTTTTAATTTATGCTTGAGCGGGGGTTCGAACCCAGAACCTCATGATTTTTGCATGAACGCTCAGGGTTGCAAAGCAAAGGGCAAAAATTAAAGACCAACAATATGAGGGGCATAATTTAAAGACCACAAATATGAGGGGCAAAATTGAAAGACCACTCCAAACGAAGGGCAATCCGCGTAAAAAAATGATTTAATGTTGACATATTTAATTTAACTTCTTAATAAGAGTGAGTGCCCTGGTACGACGAAGGGTAATCATGTAATATCGTCCCTTTTCGTGGCATTTTTGATATTATGCTTTGAACCCCTTTTATTCCCTCTCTTGATGCCACATTTCGTACCACCTTTTTTCTGGTATACACGTGTTATATCGCTTCTATTTTCTTTGATAATAATCTATACATTATTAAAAAGATGATAGCTTTAGGACAACAATTAGTAAATTAGTTAAGAATTAGTTATTGTTTTGAATTTGAATTTAAAAAAATTGAATTGAGAAGTTACCAGTTTAATTCAAAATAGAATTTAAAAAACAAAAACTGTCCCATCAAGGAAGTTCTAAAAATTTGTAATTCATTTTATTGTAATTCTACTTATGAAAGGAAAGATTGGGGGGGGGGGGGGGGGGGGGGTCGTGGAATAGAAGGTGGTTCACTAATGAAATACTCCAAGAAAGAAAGACGTGGAATGTGGATAAGGATATTTTATCATTGTATTTATTTATATTTTTTGTAAAAAAAAAAGACAAATATAAAATACAAAATAGAGGGAAAAATGAAAAAAGTGAAAAAATCCCTAATATGCTCACTAACTCCCCACGTCCCAAACCCCACAATCCCTAATATCCACATTAACTACCCTATTTTTCTGCACACACTAACACTAACACACAAAAATGCTTAAATTCTTCCTAATAAACTACTTCTGTTTATTGAAATTTTTTGAGAAGAAAGAAACACACACGCAAAAAATAATGCCATGGCCACAAAAGTTGCCAATGAACAAATGAAATTCTGCGGCAATTGCAGGTAACGTTCAGTTGTCCACGGACAAAACGCAAAGATAGCATCATTGTTAAGTGCAACATCATTTTGTCCAATACACAAGAATTAAAATGAAACAAAGATCACAATAACAATATATGGTTTTATTATTCTGTTTGGCCAGGAATGACCATTGTTGTTGTCCGATCCTTGGCTTGGCTTGGCGTTTTCTATTTACGAATGAAGGAGCTTTCTTGCTTACGAAGGTCAAATCTCTCTTGGCTTCTTAGTTAATTTTCACTTGAATAAATGACAAAGCAAAAGTTCATTTGTGCAGCAATGTTTACATATTTTAATACACTGACCATAAGATCCCATAGGAAACAACTTGCTCGATGGACTTCTCCAGGAGTCTCAAATCACTTCTAAAGTTCTAATGGCAGCCAAAATGAAGAATTTATCTGCAGGATTATAGAAATTTCGAACTCAAGCAGGTAATATTATTTTGTGTAATACCTTAATCTTTTTTTATTCTTATTTTATTTTTTTGTAAACTTAATTGATTCTACAATGTAGATTAGAGAAAACACTCTTTTATGTTATTATGAGTATAGAATTTCGTTTTGACATGACAAATACTTGATTTATTAGTTAGAATATGAATTAAAAGATAGAGTATTATAACTTTAATAGTTGTGGTGGATTGGCTTGGAGTTATAGAAGTTGTAGCGCTGGAATTTAGGCTCTCTCATAAAAATAATAACAAAAACAATATATTTGAATTTTCTGAAACACATTAGTTGAAATAAAATATCTGAACTTTAATTTGAATTTAAATTGAAAGAAAAAGATATAGTCTTAATTAATTTTTTGGAGTTTCATTACTACTTCAACGACTTAGTTTGCCAACACAACGACATGGTTATCTTAAGAGGAATAATTGGATTTCATAATTACCAAATAAAGAATAAATTTATTCATAATGCAATTCACCCACTTTAATTCAAATTGGATTTGATTTAAAAGGTTAAAACTGATTGAATTTTGATTTGAATTTAAATTGAAAGATAGAGTAGTTAAATTAAATAACTCATATAATTGAACATTAATATAATAAAAGTATAAAAAAAAAAAGTCAAGAGTAAGCAAATTATATACCTATGTTATATTGAAATAAGAGTAGTAGATAAGGATATTAAGCCAACTGACAAGCTAATAAAAGTCATATTTAGTAATGTAATTACAAAATACATCGATAATGTAATAAAGAAAAACAAGAAAAAAGTTATCCTGACGATTATATGATTTGTTTTCTTTGATTTAATAAAGATTTTTGCTATTGAGTATATGACATTGAAAAATAAGATGATTGTTCAAATTTTATTTAAAATAATATGATCTAATATGCTCAAAGTCAGACTAATAATTTAATATGACTATTTACTACACTTTCCATGCATCGCGCGGGATATTATATTAGTAATAATAATAATACAAGTGGATTTCAACACGGACCCTTCTATTATCAATTGAAAAGGAATTGTTAGAACAAATCGATTATAAAACAGTAATTAATGACTTCACATCTAAAAAACTTGAAAAGTAAACATTAAATAAAAATATATATGACGATCTTTACTTTAAAAAAAATTAGGGTCTCTGTTTGAAGTTTGGCGTTAGGCCCCCAATGTTGTTGAGACGGTCCTGATTATCTTAATCTCTTGAGTGATTAATCAATGTATTGAATGGTAAGTATGATTAGCAGGCCCATTAGCTGAAGAATATAAGTGAGACTAAAAGCTCAAGTTAACCAGAAAAATTTCAATGACTATAAAAGCCAAGATAGAACATTTAAAGAAAGCTCCAAGAAAGCGATTAGATGAGGATTCATTGAAATTTGAATAACGATCCGATGTACGAAGTAGAAAAAGCTGGACAATGTTCTGGAGTTAGAGTGGATTGTGTGGTATTCTTGTGCCCTTATTTGCCCATGTAATGCAGAAGAATTTGAATCCTTGATACAAATTCTTTTGCCATGATTTTCCGTTTCAACTGGGAGGGGTATCTTCAATGTGCTTCCATTATGTCCTCACAAATTGATATTTGTCGGCATAATCTACATATTGGTGTATTTGTGCCTTCAATAAATCCTCCAATCAACCTTAACATTGATAGAAAAAAGCCTGATAAAGCTGCTTTGTGACGGACAAACGGAAAGTTTCTCAACAACTTTCTTTCTAGGGTAAATACATTATTAGGGAAAACTGTTTAACTGCTGTAGCATATTGACAATTAAGTTACATAGCAGGGACAAATCCAACTTCTTGTTTGTTCTATTTCCAGTTTTCTCGTCTGCGACATTTTGAAATTCATGCAAAGAATTTTTCATTATCAGGATGGAGATTTGGACAAGATGAAGTTGAGATCAGATTTAGTCCCACAATTATGTTACAATTTCTATCCATTAATTTATTGAGGGTAGGTATTTACGTCAATAGCTTTTGTTAGTTGTCCATACAAGTAGGAATGATAATTTGGTATTTGGTAACTACAATATCAGTAGTACATATCTCAATAAGTGCTTTGACAAAAGGAGAATCTCAGAAAAGAGACGTAGCTTAACATAAAATAAGTTAGAGAAACTAAGATTGTAGAGTGTTGTTTTAGACTCGGTTTTTTATTTAGTCTTGTTATCCTGATTGTATTCAAACTATAGAGATTATTCAAATTATTAGCTGAAGACATTCATTTCTTAAGCATAAGTCAATTCTAGCTAAAAGTGCAAGCACATTGAATTTCACAGGACAAATATCATGCTCTCCAATGAACATTCTGTTTTGTTCTTTTAATTGTGTACACTTGTATCATGAATTGTTGTTTGTCTGTTTTTTAGAGACATTGCCTGAGCACTTGGAGCTTGGAGGTTTGTTTCGAAGAGTGTATTCTCCTTTCACCAAATTATATTTTAACTGGTTGGAACTTTCACATTTTTGGAGCCAAAATATGAGATATTAATTGGTGTTGATAACTAGGTAACTAATGCAACAAAACTTTACTTCAGATTTTTGTGCTTTTTTGTCTGTTCTTTCAAAGGCAGATATAGTAAAGCACTAATCTTTCCTCATATAACACTACTCTCTTGTATAGTTACTGGGCATTGGGCAATTCTTCAATTCGTAGCTGTGGACAGAGAAAATTAGTGACACAGTGATTTTTGTGGATTGTATGATGCACTGACATCTTCTTGGCTGTTATTTCTGTCTCATGAATGTATGGAAATAATCTTTGGTGTTGAACCTTTTTGGTAATCTTGTGTGCTTTGTGGAATTTGAAGGGAGAATAAGAAGGGTGAATTAGCGCATGTCTCATTGTATCGGATGATTTTATGTGTTGGTGTGAGCCAAGATGATTTTGTGTGATCGCGTTTGTTGGTGTGATCCAATAAAGAGGATCCAGACATGTTTTGTTATTTGCGATTTTCTTATTTTCACATATCTCATCTATTCAAGAAAGAGTTTAAAAATTACCTTGCGCCTATATAAGAATCATGTAGTCTTTGTCTTCTCTGAGTTAATTTTTTTTGACTCATCATTCGCAGCTTTTTAAAGAGTCTCATTTACAATTTTGAGTAACCTTCCAAAGGTATGTGATATGCAATAAATACAAACGTTGTGGGCCAAGACCCGTGCAGAGCACGGGCATCCCCTATCTAGTAATATTCATATGAATATGTTTAACGATTGATGAGTAATATTTTAGATAGCTACAAACCAAAAATCATGTAATGAAAAATTGTCTCACAAAACCTATCGTTTCCCGTCATCAGTGTGAAAGCAGTAACAACATAAGGAACACTGGATTTGAAATTTATTTTTATTGTTACATACTCCCACTGTCTCAAAAAGATTGTTCTCTTTTGACTTGGCACAAAGTTTAAAAAATAAAGGAAGACTTTTGAAATGTGTGGTCCAAAACAAGCCTTAGATATTTGTGTGACTGTAAATAATCTCATAAAATTAAATTATTTCTAAATATGAAAAGAGGATAATCTTTTTGGGATAGAGGGAGTTTTAGATTCAGCAAATATTAAAAGTCTTTCAGCCTCATTCTGGACTTGTATGTCTGTACACAAATAAGTATGGGATATAACCATTTTTCAACTCATGTAATAAAAAATGACAGTCCTTGTATGTGATAAAATACCAACTTGTATGTCTGTATACAAATAAGTATGGGATATAACCATTTTTCAACTCATGTAATAAAAAATGACAGTCCTTGTATGTGATAAAATACCAACAATCGACTGTTAACCGATTGGTCGTAGTCTCTAGGTTCAAATCCTAGTGGGGAGATTTTTTTATTCTGAATTCTTTAATTCAGAATAAAGGGGCTCGTTTTGCTTGTTAAGATTTAAGAGTAGATAACTCGTTCCCTGTCTTCGTTTCTATTGCATTCTATCTCATCGTATCGCATTCTGTTGCGGGATTAGAAAATTACCACCAATGCCTTGGTTTAGGTCCGAGATAATCATCTATTCCATAGCCCTAGGGCTGGGGCTATTTACAACTAGCCAATTAACAAGTACTAGCACTGCATCTTTGATGCAGTCATCCATTTTCCCGAGAGGACACAATTGTCACGAGCAAAGACATTAATGACGGGGAAGGCTTTTTTGTTATGCTACTAATACTTGCTTTGCTATTATGTCCAAGTCGGGCTGAGGAAGAGTTAAAAAACTCATGATGTCTTAAAACGACAAAATTAGTTAGTAGTGAAATGAATTGCACCAAAATAAAGTTGAATGAATACTAAGAACTCATTGTCCTGACTAGTTTAGACTTATGGTTAATCGATTGATTCTTCTGCCATTTATTGTAGGACGTTTCTGCAAATCTTGTTAGCTACTTTTTCATGAACTACATGGAATTTATTCTTTTCGAGAGAAATATATTCCAAGAAAAAAAAATAGCACTATTCAACTTCCCAAAAGTAGAAAAAACTGAGTTGTGCATATCTTCTGATAACATGTTCTAAACGAAACTGGCATGCGTTCCCATTAAGAACCTGAGGGTAAATAAAACGGTAAAAGTTTATCCATACCGGGTGTTTATACCAAATCAATGAATGCACGCCATATGTATGAATATTTAATATCACTTAACCATGGTTAGTAAATGTATATATTTACTGCATTATGTTATTTAACTACAGTAAATTACATCAGCTTGATGTAAACACCCAGTATGGGTAAGTATTTATCAAATAATAGTAGTTCTGAATCAAAGTTTCTGAATCAACTCTAATTTAAAGGAGCCAACAGCAAGTAAGAGTGTTCACCTAAAATCATAGCTGCACGAAAATAACAAAGATGACTGAGTTTGATGAACAATAACATCCGTTGTAGTCTAGTTGGTTAGGATACTCGGCTCTCACCCGAGAGACCCGGGTTCAAGTCCCGGCAACGGAATATCATTTTTTCTTTCTTTTCTTTTTTCCTCACTGGATCGGTGAAAAATAAGGAGGTCTGTATTGATAGTCCTTTTGCTATTAGAGATGGTTTATAATTTGCGTAAAAGCAAGCAGCTCTCAATGAAGTATGCACTTTCCGATTTATGAACTAAGATTAAACGAAAAACTTCACAAATAAAAAGGCTAATGTAATAACCCTCTCATAAAAGGGGTCATTTGCATGATTGTCCTTGTTCGGGGGTGGTCTTTAACTTTTCAGCCCTCAAATTGCTAATCTTTAATTTTTGCCTTTCGCATAAAATTCCTGGGTTCCAAGTTCGTAACACCCGCTCAGTCAAAAAAAAAAATTGCAAGGCAGCATTTGACTAATAACTCTTCCTTATTAGGCAGAGTTTCAAACTTTACCTTAAGGCAGAGTTTAACTGTAAACTCTACCTCATCAGGCAGAGTTTGACTGCAACTCTACTTAAGGTAGAGTTTTGCCTTCAGACATAAGGCAGAGTTTTGGCTTCAGGCATAAGGCAAAACTCTACCTTAAGGTAGAAATTTGCATTAAGGCAAAAAAATAATGAGCTAGAATTTTGCATAACTGCCTTAAGGCCTAACTTTTATCCAAATAGGCCTAATTTTGCTACAAAACTCTGCCTTGCTATTTTTTTATTTTTTTTTACTGAGCCGGGATTCGAACCCCAAACTTCGAGGTATTAGGCGAAGGACAAAAATTAAAGACCAGTGCCTTCGAAGGGTTATCTGCGCAAAAAAAAAATGCATAAAAGCTAGACTAAACAATAGTACTCTCGTATTTTTTTTCTTTGACATCAATGTCACACCCCAATCTTGGGGGTGTGGCCGGCACTCGGCACTCGAAGGGCCGAGCGAACCAACTGTGATATCTAAACGTGAATCATAGGCTGACGAGGCCGCTGAATAACAATAATAAGATGTATATCATAACAACCTGCAAGCAGAAAAGGCCCAACAACACATATATGTACTACAAGGGCCAACAAGGCCATAACAAAGAAAGACAACCAGTCAGAAGGCCGGCAAGGCCAAACACAATACCTGTACACTGACTGATAGTCTGTAAGCCTCGAAGAGCACTAATATGCATCAACTGGTCGGGACAGTGGCCCCGACGTACCCATAGCCATACTCTGTATATATATATATATGCATGCATCCTATTTAATGACTCTGACCAACAACTCCGGAGAATGGAGTGCGAACATCCCTGCTGAACTTTGGTATCCTACTAAGAAAGGTACAACAATCCGTCTACCGTACCTGTGGGCATGATCACAACGCAAAAAATGTGTCAGTACGAAATATGTACCGAGTATGTAAGGCAGTAAACATAAACGTAACATAAGCATAAGAGATACAGATAACTTGGGAAAAGATGTAGAGACAACCTGAAACTCTGAACGAGGCCACTGAGGGCGACCATAATCATGATATAGATGTAAATGCATACCCGTAAAATCATTCCTCACTGTGGAGGCATATATCATATCATATAACAATAATAAATCCCTCTGTGGGGTGAGCTCATCATCATAACATCATATCTGCCCAACTGATCAATGGCAATGCACAGCTACGTGCCTACCCGGCCGCCTACAACACGGCTCGATAAAGAAAGAAACATGTCTAGGTGCACATATAAGTGCCTACCCGGCCGACTATAGCGCGGCTCGGTAATGAAAATAAATACATATATATAAGTGCAATGAAAGACTGACTTCAGAAGAAATATCATGAAAAGAGTCGGAGTGACCTATCGTCGTTATCCTCCGACCATCATTATTGTCGCTATGTTTATCATTATTTGATCATTAAGCCAAAGAAGTAAAAGTACAAGGAAACATCTTGTTATGAATTATTCACGAAGCCAAAGTTAGCAAACTCTTATGAAATATAATCGACACAACTTTTATCGGAAAGAGTGTGCCAACGAGAGGTTCGTCACCTTGGAGCAATAGACAAGAAGATAAGGATTAACTCAATTAAAAGAAGTACAATCAACTCAACTTTGATGTGAAGAGTACCATAACTAATATCATTCTTCGTTCGATAAACAAGAGGGATACGAAATGTGAAAGGTACTTCAATACAAGCTATTCATGAGAAAAGGGTAAGCTTAACCATTTTGGGACATAATCGACACAAGTTGAACGGAAAGTCTTTTAATCGATAGCCAAAAGGAGATGTGGACCATAATTTTGTACAAGTCATAGATGAAGTATGTGTCAGCTCAATTATCATGGAACGCAACGGAACAAATTTTTCAATGAAATGTCATTTGAAATCTAGTCATGCCACAAAGAGAATAGAAAGCCCTACATACCTCGTCGATTGGAGTTATACACATTTCCATAAGATTTGAACACTTTATAACTGACTTCCTACAAGATACGAACAATTCGAGAGCAACTTTGAGCATATAGCCAATAAAAATCTTCATTTAGGCATTTTATCGAGCAATTCGTAGGCACGAGTTTGTAAGCTCTTTTGTAGTGTAGCTTCTTGTAAAACACTACCAAAAACCTACTTTTATACTCCTCCTTACTACCATGATTCAATCCATACCATCATAACTCCAAACAATACAACAAACCCAACACAAATAGCTCAACAATTTAGCCATGTCCATGGAAGCTTCAAGTTTTAACCATAACTTATTCATATGAGATTTTCCCTCCATTTTCTTAGGTTTAAACACTTATAAAGCTTAAGAAGAGGAGAAAGGGATCAAAACATACCTCGAATTATGCAAATCACTCCAAACTATAAATTGCTTCTTGATGAAGTTTCCTTCCAAAGATTGAATTAGCGAGAATTTACCGATTCCAAGATCACTACCTTGTTCCTTGTGTTAGACTTGTATAATTTTCCCTTTGATTATCTTGTGTTTGATGGGGAAGTATTTAAGGATGAATTCTAGGGTTTGGAGGTCTTAGGAAGAGGAAAATAAGAGACAAGTCGTGGAAGGGGTGAATATATATACAAAGACAACTTTGACCATCGACTATGTCCACTGTTCCAGTGGCAGTTTACGTCCGTGGACAAAAATGCAAATTTCTTTCTACTCCGATGTCATATCGATGAACGGTAAAATCCGCTGGAAACTAGACTCATAGACCTTCGATTTGATAGGTGGATCACCCCGTAACTCCAAGTATATTGAGAGAAAAGCTCCGAGACATCTGACCCAAATTTCAGTGAAATTTACAAACTTAACTTGCGACACCCTTTGTCGACTTTCGTATTACAACTCGTTTGACTTCCAAACTTAACAAACGACCATTATACGGTTAAAAACTTCACATTATTATTTTCTTAGCATGTGAGGAACTCCTAATCTCACCCAAAAGTACAAGTTATCATATTCCCAACTTGCCGACTTTTGACGAAACTCATGCTTCTTTGATTCATTCACCCTCCAAATCTTCCGCCACTTACTAATATTATTTATAGACTCTTGTAACCATTTATATTAATAAGCTCAATCCTTTTTAACTTCAAGATAATTTCTTTTTGAATTTGCGTCGACTAACTCATGATGCGACTTTAATATGCGAAAATTTGAGGTGTAACAATCAAGACGTCTCATGATACATTATACAGCTTGACCTTCTACATGTTAATACCTACAATGGTAAGATTTATAGCAAGAAAAAATCTGACTACAAAAATCATGAAGGTTCGAGTTCAAGTCCCTCACGATATCCTTTAGAACTTGACTCTCTCGTGTTGATACCGATAACAATAAAATTTATAGTAATGTTTGTATTATAGACCATCCAACTCAGGTTCTTCTCTATTTCTTTTAATCAATATTTCCCCCCTAAGATTCTCTTGGGATAAAAATACTAATTCCTCCAAAACTGAGAGCATTTCTTTTTTATTCATGATAA
Source organism: Lycium barbarum (assembly GCF_019175385.1). NCBI lineage: Eukaryota > Viridiplantae > Streptophyta > Magnoliopsida > Solanales > Solanaceae > Lycium > Lycium barbarum. The sequence goes on from NC_083342.1 coordinate 18,094,816, forward strand.
CCAAGAAATTCCCCAAGCGCACCGTTTGAAACTTGGTAAATAATGGCCGTCCCTTTACTTTCTACACTGACATAGTTTTTGTTCACAGTAGGGTTCGAACTTAGTGCTCAACCCTCAGTTATCAGATCTTGAATTCGTACCGTTACTTGTAAGAACACCCAATCAATCCATGTAAGTGAAGGATCACAGTTTTTATGGTCAACTGAGTAGGACATTGAACTCTTTTGGCATGATAACATAACAACACTAAGATGTTAGATATACTCCTGAGTATTACTATTTACTTGTATTCTTTTCATGCTCACTGATGAATGATATCACCATGAACACAACAATCAACCAAAAATTCAAGAGAAAGTATCGTAAGCCTACGTGATCAATATACCTTTGATGTCAAGTACACAGCAGAATGTTTTGGATAAACTTTTATCGCTCACCTCTGTCTCAGCATAATCGTCCCCTGAAGCAAAAAGTATACGTTCAATTTTCAGACTGAATAAAAAAAAAAAAGGAATTTTAACTGTTACTTTGAGCAAAGACAACATAACTTGAAAGCACAAGGAAACAAAGATACAACACTGAATGTAATTTAATACCATTATTATTTCATTTTAAGAGACTGGTTGTAGTAGCAATATTTCTTCTTTTTTTAAAAAAAGCTCAATTCCATTATATACCAGCAGGGGAAACCTCACTTTTATTTCTTGTGTTACTCTTTCAGTAGTTGCTTGCACATTTTGAGTATTGCATTCAAAGATAAGATAAAGTAGATGTGTCAGTTTTGAAGGGTTCGCCAGCCACTGAAAGCATGTAGTTAGCTTTTCAAACTATACTAATATAATGGAGGAATTCTTTGTTATTTTTCTTTTTAGCTTCTTTATTTATTTGTAATACATTGTTACTATGATTCTTATTTTTGGGGTTTGTCAGAAATTATAAGGGACTCATGAATACTTAAAGTGGTGGTCAGCCATGATGACTCGTACCTTAGATTGACGAGACGGTGAGCATAGCGACATCTCATATGTGGTTGTGAGCACTAATAGCCAGCTGCAGAAAAGCGATCGATTTTTTGCAAATGCTTACATCAAAAGAAATGACAAACTAAGGAACTCAATACATTACTACGTTCAAAGTGCAAGAAAGCTTGATGAAGCTGGAGTTACTTCTCAAAAATTGGAGATATTTATACAAATTTGGAGAAAGCAAACTATTGGCATCATACAAGTTTAATCAATATCAAGTTCGAAAATGAGTTGATGGAAATCACTTGTTTTGCAGTCGTCGATGCAACGGAAACCGTCTTGAGAAACTGTATAGCTTATGAGCAACAATACATCTAAAATGTTTAACAGACTTAAGCGTGTCTAATGCATCAACTTATCAACTAAGACAAAGATGTGAATTTAATGATGATTCAGTTTAGGCGAAGCAAATCACACATTTGTCTGAGTTGATAAGTTGATCCAGAAAACATTTGGGACATCAATTGGATGAGTGCTGCTCATAAGTTGTGAAATATTTCAAGACAGTTATGCTGCATTGCCTACAAAACAAGGATTTACATTAAAACTATTCTCGAAACTTAATATCGAATAAGCTTGTGTGATTCCGACAATTGCTTTTTCCATATTTGTATAGATGTCTCTTGACTTTTGCAAAGTTAACTCAGCTCCATCAATCTCTCTTACAATTAACGTCTGGTTGGGCATCATGTTGAGGCCCTTTTTATTGTATCAGCACTCCTGCAACGACAACAAGGACTCTCCTAATGGCATCTGCATTAAACTTCAGAGTCAGATCACTCTCATTGAAGTTCTCCAAATTAAATGAACCTTCTGCTGCCTCTGCAATAACACATTGAAGATATCCGATATTATCCCAAGATGATTGTGCTGGGGCGAAAGGTTAAAAATAAGACAAGATGGTTGATGTCCGCATCTCCAAAAATTAAATATCTGCATTTGCATGAAGAGGAGTTGCAACAGTAAGTGCTAATTCTGTATTGTTTCCATCACAAATGATACATTTGGAGTTGAAAATTCGGCTGAACCAGGAGTCAATTTGGAAATCTACTGATGCATTTGCGAAGTAAAACATGTAGATTTACATTTTGCTGACCCCTCCTAGATAAGATAAATAGACTTGCAAATAGAATATCGTGAAATTCCGTTGAAATACACTACCGCACATCTTCAAGATTTTCCAAAGGACCAATCTGATTATCTTCCAGATTGCAGAAAAAGTTATCCGAAATAAAAATACACATACCGTTTCCCCTGCCCCCCAAGGTAGGGTTAAGGTCTGTGTACCCTCCCCAGACCCCAGTTTGTGGGATTTCACTGGGTATGTTGTTGTTGTTGCAGAAAAAGTTATCCGAAATAAAAACACACACAGTTTCCTCGTGTTCTTCCTCAGCAGCTAATGGATTTCCAGTGAGGAACACTTTACCAGTGACGATTATAACTTTGGGAAGAAAATTCTGTAGTCAACAGGAGACTGAAGACTCCAGATGCTGGACTATGGAGCCGAAAAACTGAAGCAATTTTGACTCTCCCATTATAATTTTTTATGGCAAATGCAATACCGACCTGACCCACCAATGACTTGTTTCGTCAGTGGCATACTGGCATTCAGAAATAATTGTTGAGGCACATGCATCATGACTAGGTATTAAGAAAAGAATCAGTGGCAGGAAGAGGAATTACTCATCCAAACTCAAAATAGAAAAATGCCTTAATGTATCATTCTTGGCTTCTCCTCAAACACCTCTTTTTAAGATTGTAGCTTGTAAATCATGTATCAATGAACAACTTTTAATCATTATTTCAGTTTCTTGGTCACATAACAGGATAATTTAATAGACATATAACAAAGCAAGCTTGGCAGGATGATAAGAAAATACCAAAGGGGCGGAAGTTACTCGATGTCCTATACATAAACATGATATAAATTGGCTATGATCATGAATTGCAACAGCCATTTTAGCAGTTTAAAACTTTGTAAACATATATTTCTACACAGTAATAGAACATGAAACTCCAATTAGCTAGCGTGAAATCTTACAGATATCTATGTTCATTTCATCAAATTGTCTATCATGACACAAAAGAGCAAACCTTTGAGAATCTAAATCAACCTGTGATTACAAAATTCAAAAATCTACAAGCTCAACTATCCAAGTAGAAACAAAGTGGTTTTGAAGCTACTCATATACAATTGCATATTGTGATCGCAAAGTTTAAAAAGCACCAAGATAGAGCAACTAAAACCTTTAGTTCCTATATTCCATGTCACGGGTTGAGTTTGTATCTTACAAACCAGGAAACGCCTACTGTCTAGGTCAAGCTGCAGGATTAGAGCAACCATAAATAGCCAAACCCCAGCAAGTGTACCTATTAGACCAGTTGCACCAGAAATCTTTAGGAGAACCAGCAAGATAACTCAAGTCTAAAATCCCCAAAAGAGCACCCTAACATGAAGGCTATTCACAAGGAAACTTGGGGTCAATTTCAAAAACAACAAATCCAAGTAAAAGTCTAGGGCTATATAATTTCCAAATTAAAGCTCGAGTCAAATATAGCTACAACTGTAGACAGAAGAACTTTGTAGCCTAATATGTCAATATGAAAGGAAAAGATGTTTTGAACAACCATTGCAGAAGTTCAGCTGAAGTTGTACAGAAGTAAAATGAATTCAAACATGATCAAATTGAACTTTAACCGACAAAACATTTGAATACGATCTCCAACTCAACTACATCAATTTGCATTAAGGGTAACAAATATAAATTCCTTGAACACATATCAAAGCAGAGCAGCAAGTAACTGAACAATAAAGACAGTGTGAATATCCCAAGCTGCAAGACTAGTGGTAGTTTAAACAATTAGTTGAACTGCAATATATAATTATACATAATCATATCTTAAGTTCATTAAGCCCAGCAACTTAACCATATTTCCTATCAAAACTCAGACTGCAGCAGAACTGTAATAACAGAAAGGAGATTTCCATAGAAACTGACGCTGTAAAGACGCCCACTGGCTCAAACAAAATCAAAGAGAACAAGCAAAACTTCCCAGCCATAAGGAGCTGGTTCTGTTATTAACTGAATTTTAGATGCTTTCAAGAACAACACATACTAACTGAATAGTAATTAATAGACAATAGTTTAGACAATCATCAACGGAACTCATAAGCTTTGAAGAGCAAACCATACTTTACCAGATGAGGCACCCAGCAATTTTGATAAACAAATAAGAACTGTAGCATATCAAGAAGAGAACAATTGCAATTTCTAGGAAGTGATCTCTTTCCATTGATTGTGTAACAAGGACGCCATTATAACATCCAGAGCTTGACAGCAGAAACTAAAATAACTAACTTAAAACATAACCCTAATACAACACAAACTAAAACACGAAATCTACAATAACTAACCGCAACCCACCATACACCCTAACCTCCAAATCCATACAGAGTCCTTCCTTGCCTCTTAAGCGCATACACAACATCCATAGCAGTGAAGCAAGTTATAATCAAGCGAACATGTGGCAAACCACAGAAAGTAGGGAATGCCCCATTAAGGCTATTGTATGTATTCAAGAACTGCTATCCGAAAGTATAAAATCCAAGCATAAGGCCTAATTGGCTAGACTCTATTGGTTATCGCCTTGTTTTGACACTCGCTTAGCATTTACTGAGCAAAAACAAGTGAGTTCTAAGAAAGACATTTAGGTATAATTTGCAGCCAAGGATATGCGAACCACCACACTGCCATGACATAAGATATCAATTGACAGTATAATGAAATGGACATCTACCAATAAAATTGTGCTAAAGCAGCATCGCCAGATCCTAGGAAGACATAAATGAACTTTACAAAGTCAGTCTCAACCTTGACTTGCTTACACCCTGACCCTATTAAATGGGGTTTTGCCTTTTCCTTGTTGCAGAAAGAACAAGACTGGATCTTCTGATATTAACTGTGACAGCAATTCTGTGAAAGAAATTTTGCTAAGAATCCAGATCATAGAGAAGAAACAGGTAATGTACAAACAGTGAATAGAGAAAAAAGCATAAATACATAGAAATTAAGTCTGCCACAGGAAAAGTCAAACCTCAAGTAACGTTACTCAACAATTTGATGAAGTACTTCCGAAATAGGCGTTCATCTAAATAGTACAAATCTTGCCTACAATTTTATGAAGTACTTCCGGAATAGGCTTTCATCTATATAGTACAAATTTTGCCTACTATCATATCCCCGGAGATTTAGAGGGAATATAAACACTTCCACTTCAAAATGTAGCTTTCATATTTTTTTTCAGAAGATTCAGTTTCAGATAAACTACTGTTTAAATCCAGATCCTAGCCCAAGTAGACAACGAAATAATCTACTTTTCTGAACCAACAACATACGGACTCCTTCCATTTAGCCTTGCAATGCATATGTGACTAGATCATAGAAAAGAAACAGATAATGTACAAACAGTAAATAGAGGATAAGGCATAAATACATAGAGATGTAGTTCCAGCACGCCAAGGTTCATTCATTAAGTCTGACCCCAGGAAAAGTCAAACTGTAGTGTATAATTTTGTAACACTACTCAACAAGTTTATGAAACACTTCCGAAATAGGCTTTCATCTATATTAAAATGTTGCCTACTATCCTATCCCCCAAGATTTCGAACAAATACAAACACTTCGGCTTCAAGATGTATAGCTTAAGACAGTCAGTCTGAAGACAGTCAGTCAGATCAAACACATGTTAGTAACACTGAAGACAGTCAGTCTGAACATGAAACACTAAAAGATTTTATCAACAGGAAGAAACAAAAGGATCAAGATATTGAAGAAGGAGAAATTTTATCTCCAATTGATGAAAACTCTACATCAAGCCTCCCATTAGTTGATCCTAATTATGAACTTGAGATGAAAGATGTGGTTGAAGGCAAAAGCGATAACAACAACAGTATCAGTAGTCAACAAAGTACTCCGGGAAGTTTTAAAGGAAGCAAGAAAAACAATGGAAAAGGAAATCACAACAAGCATAGTATTGACAACAATGTTCCCAACCAGTCCACAATGAAAAGAAGTCACTCCAGATCAGGTAGACTTCAAACTGTCTCAGAGGAATCAAGAACTACTACCAAGGACATAAATGATACAAATCAGAGTCAAGGAAAGTTTCTTTCCACTGATTCTAGGGGAAGAAGTAGAAACAGAAGTAAGACAAATAGAAAGAAGTCCAAAACTGGAAATAAGAAAAAAAATAGAGAGTCCCACAGACAAAGTGCTCCCCCCCCTAAAATTATTCATGATTAGTACAATATTTTGGAATATTAGGGGAGTAAGGAGTAGAAAGGCAATTCATAGATTGAAACTGCATATTAGAATCAACAAAGCTACTTTTGTGGCAATTTCCGAACCTTTTTCTCACAAAAGCAAAATTGAGGGGTACAAAAGATTTTTGGGCTTCCATCACTGTGTTACTAACACCAATGGCCAAATTTGGTGTTTTTGGAAACATTGTGACAATTTTCAGGTTGTGGAGAATAATGACCAGCAAATTACCATCAACTTTAAAGAGAATCCAGGTGACACTGGAACATACATTACTTCTGTTTATGCTAAGTGCACTGCTTTGGAAAGGATTGGTCTTTGGGAGAGCATCACTAACATGACTAACAATATAAATGGTCCATGGTGTATGGGAGGTGACTTCAATGTTATCATGGATCAAGATGAGAAGTTGGGAGGAAATCCACACAGAACTTACAAGAGTATTGAGTTCATAAACTGCATGGAATCTTGTGGTCTAAGTGATGTGGGATTTGCAGGTCCAAGGTATACCTGGTGCAATAATTGGAGGCCAAGCAAACGAGTGTGGAAAAGGTTGGATAGATTTCTAATCAATGATGAATGGGCTATCAAGTTCCAAAACAATATGGTGGAACATCTTCCCAGGACAGGTTCTGATCACAGACCTTTGGTTTTTAAATGCAACAGTGACCAACACAACAATATCAAGTACTTTAAGTTCCTGAACTGTTGGGCCGGTCAAGATGATTTCATGGAAGTTGTCAAGGAGTCCTGGAATATTATAGTTAGGGGCAATGCTATGTGGAGACTACAGTGTAAACTCAAGATTCTGAGCAGACAACTCAGCTGCTGGTCAAGAAATAGTATCGGGGACATTCATGAAAATGTTAGCACTTGGGAGGCTAAAATGGAACTTCTGGAAAACTGTGACATCTTGCAAAATACTGATCATAGTAGGGAGAAGCTAAATAAAGGATATGCTGAGTACATAAGGTGGTTGAACCTGCAGGATAATCTCTTAAAACAGAAAACTCGGCTCACATGGTTCAAAGATGGTGATAAAAACACCAAGTACTTCCACAGTGTGCTAAGGAACAAAACAAGAAGGCTTCAGATTCAGAGGATCAAAAATCACAAGGGCAGATGGATACAAGGGGAAGAAAAGATTGCTAAAGCTGCTATCAGACATTTTAAGAAACAATTCAACCTTAATCATCAACAGAGAACCAATAGTGTGCTGGATTGTATCCCTCACATCATCACTGAGGAACACAATGCTAGACTAACTAGGATACCTTGCAAAGAGGAAATTAAAAATGCGGTTTTTGGCATGAGCAGTGAGAGTTCAGCAGGTCCTGATGGTTTCAATGGCAAGTTCTTTCAGGTATGTTGGGACATTATAGAGGATGATATTTATGCTTTTGTCAATGAATTTTTCTTGGGAAAGAACCTCACCAAATTTTATACTCATACTTGTTTGGCTCTGATCCCTAAGATAGACTCGCCAAATAGCTTTTCTGATCTCAGGCCTATAAGTTTGAGCAACTTCTCCAACAAAATCATTTCCAAAATTTTAGCCAATAGATTAAATCCCTTACTTCCTGCTCTTATTTCTGAGAATCAAAGTGGTTTCATTTCTGGTAGACTTATCACAGATAATGTGATGTTGACACAAGAAATTGTCCACAATATTTCAAAGAATAACAAAGGGGGAATGTTGTTATTAAGCTTGATATGGCTAAAGCCTATGATAGGCTGTCTTGGACTTTTTTGAAGGATGTTTTAAAAAAATTTGGCTTCAATAATATATGGATTGATCTTATCTGGAGGAGTATTTCTAATGTGTGGTATTCCATTATAGTAAATGGTTCTAGACATGGTTTCTTTACTTCTTCTCATGGATTAAAACAGGGAGACCCTATTTCCCCTTCACTGTTTGTGCTAGCTGCTGAAGTTTTGTCAAGATCACTCAATAATCTACTTTTGAATCCTAATTTCATCCCCTTCACCATGAACATAAATGGACCCCAAATTACTCACCTTGCTTATGTTGATGACATTGTCATATTCAGTAGTGGGAACAGCAAATCTGTCAAACTGGTCATGAAGCAAATTGTTAAGTATGAGAGGGTCTCTGGACAATTGGTTAATCCTAATAAAAGTTGTTTTCTAACTTGTCCAAAAACTTGTGCTTATAGAATCAACAGATTAAGAAAGTGTACTGGTTTCATGGACAAAGAATTCCCTTTTACTTACCTTGGGTGCCCCATATACATTGGAAAAAAGAAAATTAGTTACTTTGATAGTATGGTGACTAAAGTTTTTAAAAGGCTACAAGGTTGGCAAGGAAACATGCTATCTTATGGGGGTAGACAGATTCTAATCAAAAGTGTGATCCAAGCCCTTCCTACATATATTCTCAGTGCCATTAATCCTCCAAAAAGAACTTTGGAACTTATTGAAAAACATATGTGTAACTTTTTTTGGGGGACTGATAATGGTAAAAACAAGTACCACTGGTGTGATTGGGATAAGCTTTGTTTCCCCAAAGATGAATCTGGTATTGGCATCAGGAATATGATGGATATCTCAAATACTCTTGTTGTTAAGAGATGGTGGAGATTTCGATCAATGAATTCACTGTGGGCTGATTTTTTAAAGGCAAAATATTGCATCAGAAAACATCATGTTGCTAAGAAATGGGTTCCTGGTGACTCTCAAGCATGGAAACATTTGCTATGGGCAAGAGACAAAAGTGAAAAGTGCATTAACTGGAAAATCAACTCTGGAGATTGTAATTTTTGGTGGGATGACTGGACAGGAATGGGCCCTTTAGCTCAAATATGTCCTGACTTCATGGTTGGTAATGGATAAAGGATCAAGGTGAGAGATTTTATGAACAATAATAGGTGGAATATCCAAAAGCTCTACAACACCATGCCAGGTCACATTGCTCTTTTCATTAGTTCTGTTGGTATTGGGGATGTGAATGACATGGATTATGCAGTGTGGAAGGCTACTGATAATGGTCGATATTCAAATAAATCTGCTTGGACCATTATTAGAAGTCTTAGACAAAAAGCACCTTTGATTAATAAAATCTGGCACAATGCAGTTCCCTTCAAGATCTCTTTCCTTAGTTGGAGATTGTTACACAACAAATTACCTTTCAAAGATGTTGTGGCTAAATTCGGTAAACAAGGCTTCAAAGACTGTATATGTTGCATCTCACCACAAGATGAAACACCTCAGCATGCTTTTATTGAAGGAAAGGTTGCTCATCATCTGTGGAACAAAATTGGTGCCCCTTTGGGCTTTAAACATCACAATATTCCTTTAAGAGGTTTACTTGAAGAATGGTGGTATAGAAAAGTCAAAAACAAGGTCCACAAATTTACTATGCAGATTGCTCCAATGATGATATTGTGGGAGATATGGAAAGCTTGGAGTTCTTGCAGATTTGGGGAACAAAAGAAGTTTGATTTATACAAGATGGAAATGCAAATCACCTGGAACATGAAAGCTGCAATAATGGTTGCATATCCCAACATCAATGTAGAAGGCAACTGGTGTAACTGTTGTGACATGATTGAAAAACTTAGCCCTGTGGTAAAATGCATCCCTGTATGTTGGAGAAAACCAGAGATGGGATGGTTTAAACTTAACACTGATGGTAGTTTTGTGGATATTCCTAACCGTGCCGGTATAGGTGGCATTCTAAGAAATGAGGAAGGGGATCTAATAATGGCTTTTTCTATCTCTGTGGATTGTGAGAGTCACAATATTGCAGAAGCATTGGCTGCTGAGCATGGCATTAGATGGTGCATGAATCATGGCTTTGATAATGTGCAAATTGAGCTAGACTCCCAACTCATAGTCAAGAAGTTGCTCAACAAAGATACAGACAACTTGAAGCTCAAGCAGATCATCAACACCACAAATGGCTTTCTTAAAGATGCAACTGTGCAAATTTCTCACTGTTACAGAGAGGCTAACATGGCGGCTGATTTCCTTGCTAAAATGGCTTCAACAAGTAGAAGGAGGACCTTATATCTTTCTCAAAGGGATTTACCAAGAGAAGTCAAGGGGCTAATTCAACTTGATAAGCAACAACCTCCTACTTTTAGAAGAAGATTTGAAAAATGTAACTTCTTTGTAAGCTAGAATATCTTGATAGCTACGGAGGATTCTGTTCATTTGGCTATCTCCTCCCTTTTAGATTGTTTTTACAATCTCTTTTGTAGACTAGAGGCAAGGTTCCATGTCCCCCTCTAGTCATTGTAAATTACCTTTACTTATATAATACATGGTAGGGGTCAAGCCAAACCCCCCACACTATAGGTTCACAACCTAATGGTGATGGCTTAATATAAAAAAAAAAAAAAAAAAAAAAAAAAAAGAACACAAGCAAAAGAAAAAAAAATATTATCAATTCTAAGATAGAGCATGATAAACCAATGTGTATATATCATTGATAACATAGTAGCAATTACAAACCAATAGCAAATGATGCAAACCACATTTTAATTTTAAAGTCAGTAATTAGCAACCAAAAAAAAAAACAAATGGTATAAATACCCAATCCTACATTTGTCAATGAAGGACACAATAACAAACAATGTACCAAAAGAAGATTTTGTTCATTTGACTTGGCAACGACAGCTTAGTTACAATATAGAAAAACAGAAATATCGTCAATTCTAAACATTGGATAATACCTAGCCCTAGTTTCCCAAATTTCCAAACATTACCCTAAAAAATTCAAGAACTAGTAAACTTAGTTACTGTCTTAGTCCCTTCAGATACAGCATGCTTAGCTAATTCTGGAGGCTGCAGATCCTCTTGACCAGGTATATTGTCCTCCGGACAGGGTGGTTCTACTAATTCGATTTCTTCAACAAAGTCCGAAAAATCCTTCATGGCTTCAGAGTATCTGATATTGTTCTTCCCCTTTGCACCGGAAATCTAGTTACGTTAAAGTCGACACAAATCACCCAAGACTCGATCGTTAAACAATTCACTGCGGACAACTCTAACCATACAGTGACTCTATCCACTCTGTTGGTAGGAGCATATACCCCAGAAAGTACCCATTCAAAGTTTGTCAAGATATATTCTTGAACTGAACTGAAATGGAATATTAAGAATTTCGGTACCCTTCCAGACTTCCTTATCCCAAATGCTACAATTCTTCCCTTAGTTGCTTCTGCATCAAGTGCCTAAAATCTGCCATTCAACTGGATCCTAAATGTCTTGAAACTGAAGTGGAAAATGCTGCAATTTGGTCTCTTGAAGACAACGAAAATCAACTTTCCATTCTTTAAGCAGTGTGTTCAGTAAGTTTCGTTTTCTGGAGTCTTAGTTTTATCTATACATCAAATAAGGAACTTCCTGCCTTTGCCCTTACTGGTGCCTGCCTCATAATTGATGCCGAATTGGAAAAGATTTTCAAGCTCCGAATTTTCCTTGCCCTTTGTCGCAAGTTTGGTGTCACTGGCTTTTTTGAGATTGTCTGTAACCTACAATTTTGAGCAATAACTCAATAATCATTTCCTCTAATCCTTCCATTTTGACTCCAAAAAGGTAGAATTGCCAGTCAAGGAAACTTCAACCACCACATTTCCGTGACATAAAGATATCAATTAACAGAACAATAATCAAATAGACATGTACAAATAAAAAGGTGCTAAAGATACAGATGAACTTTCAAAAGCCAGTCTGAGACTTGACTTATCCTGCCATATCATAAAAGTGACTTCAGAGTATCAAGGGCTTAACCTGACTACTCAATTGTGCTTTTGCCTATTCCTTGGGGCTTGGATGGAAAGAACAAGGCTGAAGCTGCTAAAAACAACTGTGACAACTATTCATTGAAAACAAAACTTTTATACGAATCAAGAGCTAAAGTATTGCTTTCACCTTGTAATGCAATGTAGCAATTAATGGAGACTAACGCATAATGGCATTTTTTTTATCAAGTAACTTACTAACGCATAATTACATAGAGAGCACTTCCAGCATAATTCATTTAAGTATGCCTCAGGATAGGTCAAACGCACAATACATAACACCCCTTAATTAACAAGTTTATGAAATAGTTCTGGAATAGAGTTGGAGCTTTCACTCCCCTGTTAATAGCATTGACAATTACCTGGGCTTTGTTAGCTCCATGGTTCTTGCATAGTCTAACTTAGTTTCCTCGCCAAAAGCTTACTAGATTTTGTTTTTGCTCCAAAAGCTCCCAAGCTTTTGCTTTTGTAAATGGCACCTTCCAGTTGCCTTTCTTAATGGAAACTTCTTACTTCATCAAAAAAAAAAAATGGAATAGATTTTCCATCTATATATCAATTTCGTCTACTATCATATGCCCAAGATTTAGAGGAAATAACAATCACTTCCAATTCAAAATGTATAGCTTCCATACTTTCTCGAAAGCATTTCAATTTCAAAATCAACAAGAAACGAAAATCACCATCAACCTTAATAAATAATAATTGTGTTACCATCTAGAAAGATTGCTGCATACTATAATCAAAAATTGCAAATGTTTCACCTTCTACCCGCCTCAAAGTGGTATAGGGCAACAAAATGAAAAAATTACTCCTTATTGACATGACTCAAATCCAAGCAGATTGACAGAGTTATAGAAAATTCATTTGTCATCACATATGTGATGTAAGTGCAACAAAGTAACACGGCGCGGATGCATCTACAAAATACAAATTAAAATATCAAATTCATTAATTTCTGCCCATTTGGAGGACCAATTTGCACTCCCTTTCATAATCTTCTCACAAGCCTAAGGTTCTAAAAAAAATTAATGAAGGCAGCCTAAGGTTCTAATCATGCAGGCAGGAGACGTTAAGGCCTGCTAATACTAAAGGCATAAGAGGATCTAGTTGAGACATCTTTACCACATAAACCATCAAGCAAGTTCACCCTCCTCAGACGTCTACTGGGAACCGTTGTTTCTCAGAGCCTCAGACTCGTTTATGGGTCGTATTCAGCACAATTGCACAGAAATACCTGACATGGGTATGTCAACTTTTTGACAAATTATCAATGTACTTTAAGGAATCTATATGAAGTACCTTCACCCTTTTCCTTGTGTAGAAAGAACAAGGCTGAATCTGCTCAAATTAAATGTGACAACTATTCTTCGATAGAAATTTTGGTACGAATCCAGATCGTATCCCAAGTACAAAAAAGAATAAACTACTTTTGAATCAACAACAAAATGAGTCAGTAGCCTTGCAATGCATATATGACTAGATAATAGAGAAGAAACAGGTAATGTACAAATAGAGAATAAAGCATAAATACATAGAGATTAAGTCTGTCACAGGAAAAGTCAAACCCCAATGCATAATTTTGTAAAGTTACTCAACAATTTTAAAAAGTACTTCCAAAATAAGCTTTCACCTATATACAAATTTTGCCTACTGCCATATCCCCCAAGATTTAGAGGAAATACAAACACTTCCACTTCAAAATGTATAGCTTTCATATTTTTATCAGAAACCAGAAACGAAAATCAGCATCAACCTTAGAAATCAAGTTACCATCTAGGAAGATCACTGCCTTATAATCCAAAATTAAGGAGCTTCAAACCAACATTTATTGATATAGGTTAACCACAATACTTCGGCACCAACTTCATACTTAATACAATGTAGACCAACAAAACTGTGTGTGGTAGAAAACCGATTCCAGAGATCTTAAGCATATTAAACCAACATTATATTTATATAATAAAAGAGAACACATAGCAATTACACACTAATGGCAAATGATGTAAAACCGATTTCAATTCACAACCAGTAATTAGTAAATATCTAATCACTTCTAAACAAACAAGCATGAAGAAACCAAAAGTAGATTTGTTCATTCACTTAGCAACAACAGCTTAGTTACAATATAGAAAAACAGAAATATCGTCAATTCTAGACATTGGATAATACCTAGCCCTAGTTTCCCAAATTTCCAAAAGTAACCCTAAAAAGATTCAAGAACTAGTAAACTTAGTTACTGCCTTAGTCCCTTCAGATACAGCATGTTTGGCCAATTCACCAGGAAGCACTAATCTAACCGCAGTCTGAATTTCCCTGGATGTTATCGTAGGCTTCTTATTAATCCTAGCCAATCTTGAAGATTCCTGAGCCAATTTCTCAAAAATATCGTTAATGAAACTGTTCATAATCCCCATAGCCTTACTAGATACCCCAATATCTGGATGAACTTGCTTGAGCACCTTGAATATGTAAATCTTGTAGGTTTCAACACTCTTTTTGGCCTTCTTTTTCTTCTTATCTACCCCATCCTTTGCCGGAAGCTTCTTTCCAGCCTTTGGTTTCTTCTCCTCAGTTGGTTTCTTTTCGGCGGGTTTCTTCTCTGCCTTGGGAGCCATTGAATAGTTTGGAGGTTGTTTGAGTATAGAAGTAAAGGATTGCAATGTTGAAGATGTAAATGGACGTTTTGGCATTTATAGGTTGTTGATGTTTGTTTTTATTGGATAATTAAAGATGGCACAGATTAATGAGCTGGAAAAGTTAGAAGCGTTGATTGGGGAAGCATTTAAAAGGGGATCAACGGCTGACAGAAGCTATGGGCTGCTTGTTTTAAGATAGTGTCATGGATCGATGACCTAGAGCTCGAAATCGGGAATGTGATGCTGATTTTTGAACGGTGGAGATCAGGATGAAATTATTTGGATTCTAAATTCACTCTATTTCTTATTAGGCAAAAAAACACAAAAAGGCACAACACGTGTACAAGTCTGCTCTCAAATAACCCGTACTTCCTTCGGATAAAAAAAAAAGTATCCATTTAACTTCTTTTTTGGGTCAAAAAAAATATTCACTTATTAAATCAAAAAATAAATTAATCTTATTTTTCCAAATTTACACCTATTAAGTGTTATGTGATCAAATTCCAATGACTATTTAATTAGAGGTAGTTTAGTCAATTTACATATTTTTTTTCTTGAAGTGAGTAGTTTCTTAAAAGGTGTGCAAATTGCTAAGTGGACTCTTTTTTTATCCGGAGGGAGTATTTCTTTTCAAGACAAAGCAAGTGTTATATTTAAGCATACTTAAAGTTTTTCATTCTTCCAACACTTAAAACCCATAAATTAATCTTGTGTAAAAATTCGCTTCTATTTTTCCCTCTAAATTTTTTTTATACATACACCTACTTTAGCTATACGATCAACCTATTTATACAATCTACCAATATAAACTATTGTTAATGTACCCTATAAATATCTTATAAACAATAGAAGAAGAAAAAAAAAAGCTAAATTACGTACAAAGGCTCCCCTTCACCAAGTTCAAAAATGAATCGATGGAAATCACTTGTTTCGTAGTCATCGATGCAGCAGAGACTGTCTTTTGAAATGTTATACTCTTTCTGTTTCAATTTATGTGATATAATTTGATCGGACACGAAATTTTAAAAAATAAAGAAAAAGGTTTGAATATTTAATTTAAAACAAATCAAAATATTTGTGTGGTTAGGAAAAGTGTACAAGTTAGTGCCATGGATCGATGACCTGGCGCTTCAAAATCGGGCAGGTGATGCTGACTTTTGAACGGTGGATATCTGGATGAAATTATTTTGGATTCTAAACTCACTCTATTTGTTATTAGGAAACATGCATAAAAAGGAAAAACCAAGGAACCATCAATTTAGAAGTATTTGCTCCAATTCAAGCCCCCGTTTGGCTATAAGAATTATTCAGAAATTTTTTTCACTTTTTTCCGAAATCAGGATTTGGCCATGGGAATTCCGAATACAACTTGAAGTTGTATTCCGGAATCTCAAAAAACTTGTTTTTCAAAAAAATTTCACTTTTTCACTTTTTTACAACTACATTTCACCAAAAACTACAATTTCAAAAATTATGGTCAAACACAACTCCAACTCCAACTCTAACTCCAAAATTTCAAAAAAAAATGATTTTTTTTTTATATCTATGGACAAACAAGGCCCAAGATTTCAAGCCTTGTACTCGAGTTCATGTAATTCGTACGAGTGCCCCTATCTTGGGGTGGTATTTAATTTTTGTCTCTCAAATCGTTGGTCTTTAAATTTTATCATTCGACACTTTAAGTAATAAAAAAATGATCGAAAATATTCCTGACATTGAAAAAAAATAAAAAAAAAATCGGCCTACCCTTATCTATGACTTAATTTCGCAAAGAATAACTTTTGCCTTGTCTCTCATAAGTTCCGTAGGAATTAAATTATCCGGCATAAGTTGTGTAGTGCCTAATTCGGTGGACATAAGCTTATATTTTTGCATCATAATATAACACAAGATATGCCTTACGAGGCATAACTTTATGCCAACAGAAAAGTTCTCTAAACTTATGTCGAGCGAATTAGTTACTACAGAACTTATGCTGTAATTTAATTCCTACAGAATTTTTGCCGGACAAGACAAAGGTTCTCTAAATTTATGTCTTGCGAATTTTTTTCTTCTTGATAAGACAACAGCAAATTCATCGACTCTGCTAGGGATCGAACCCAAAATCTCTGATTTCATAGTTGCCCCACAATTTTTCATTGAATGAGAAGTACGGCCACAAAATAAAAACCAGCAATTTAAGGGCCAAAAATTAAGACCAGTCCATTTGAAAGGCAACCCGCGAAGAAAAGAATTTAATGACTATGAGTCATTTCAAGGCTCGAGGCTCTGGAACACGGGTTGGATGCCTTTTTTTTTTTTTTTTTGTAACCGTCAAATTGTATTACCAGAGTTTCACTATACAAGCTCAAGTCAGAATCATATAGTTTGGACAAATTTGCTCCAAACTTGCAGACCAATTAATAGAATTTGATCACTAAGTATTGAGTAATTGAAATCTCTTGTTCACTTACGATTTGAATAAAAGAAAATGGTATTTTCAAATTTTTTGTATTTTATTTTCAGAATTTATAACCATTGGACTATTTTAAAATTTCAAAACTTACCCCAAATTTTTGTACTCCACCTATTTCAATTTATGTAAATACAAAGAACTCAATGTCCTGACCCTAAATCAATTAGTTTAGACTTATGGTTAATTGATTGATTCTTCTGCCATTTATTGTAGAACGTTTCTGAAAATCTTTTAGCTCCTTTTTCATGAACTACATGAATTTATTCTTTTTGAGAGAAATATACTCCCAAAAAAAATAGCACTATTCAATTTCCCAAAAGTTGTTAAAACAGAGTTGTGCATATCTTCTGAAAATAATTGTGGAGTAGGCAAGAAGTTTCAACGAAATTATCTTTAGGATAGTAATTTCCCCACACAGTGGAAATGATTAAAAGTAAATCTACTCCCAAGATACAATACGTACGGTAGAAATCAAAGTTGCACTCTTTGATTTTTTTTCTTTTCCTATCACAAGAACTCAACCCAATAGGAAGCGGAAGAAGACAAAAAGGAAAAATAACAAAATGTGCTTAAGTTGGAAGACGGCAGAACTTCTATAAACAGGAGAATTTTCATAATCTTTTAAGACTTATGTGATGCCTTTTATATACAAACTTTAGTCACCACCCAATGGGTGCTTTAGAGTCAAGTTAAATTATAAAGCAACGTTTGAACTTGAAATGAAGCAACACTGTAACAATCTGTTAGGTGATTTTAACTATTTCACCCCGTTGATTCTTTCCCTAGCTTCACTAGAGCATATTTGACTTGTGAGGATGAGTGGCGTGATTCACAAGGCATTCGAATGTGATTTGAGTGAGAAAATGGAAATTTTGGGAATTCATAAGTGGATGGTTAACCAAAGTCAACATGAGGGGTAAATGGGTCTCTTTGGAGATTTCGTCAATTCCATTAGGCCCGGAATGTCGATTATGACTTTGTAGAGTAGTTGGTTCGGTTCTTGAGGGACTCGAGGGTATTTCGGTCATTTGGTTGGAAATCTAGTTTTAAGGCGTTTGGTGTTGATCAAGTCAAGATGGTCTCTTTTGGAAATTTCGAGCAAACTGTTAAACCTCAAAAAATTTCATGTAGTTATGTGATGAATAGGCCAACGTAAGTTAAGATGTAGATGATGTTCCTACCAGTAAGAAGGGATACTTAATAATTCTAATTAAGATTCCAAAGACATTTGAGACAAAAAAAAGAAAGCTCGTGGGAGATAGTTAAGGTAGAGAATATCTTACCCCGAATACAAACGTACCGACAGGTACTCCTGGTGATTTACGGGGTTAGAAGTTGAACGGATCGAATCGGCGAAATCTGAACTGAATTAGGGAAATTCTGCAAACATCAATCACCGCCGACGGGCCGTCGACATGTCGACGGACCGTCACTGTGCACCGTCAACATGTTTCTGCAGACTAAGATCTGCAGGCGCAATTCGACAGGTCAAGTCGATGGATCGTCGACACGTCGACCGACCGTCAACATGCTTCTGCAATCAGAGATTCTCAGGTGTGCATCGATGAAGCAAGTCGACGGACCGTCGACGGGTCGTCGAACCGCTTCTCTGGAACTTTCCATTTTCAGCTATAAATAAATGAGTTGAGCTCCAAATTTTCAGATTTCAATCTCTCTCTAAGTCTTAAAGGTTCTAGAAAAATTCTCTCATCATATTACCATATATCCAAGGGAAATCAAGGAGTAAACATCAAAAATTAGTAGAATCAAGTGCAAGGATACCCTCTAGGGTTGTGGAAACCAAGAATCTCTTTGGTGTTGAAGTGGGGGTTTTCTCCAAGTGAAGTAATTCCATTCAAAATCCATTCTTACATCATCAAAGGTGAGTATTGTGTTCAATTCATGATATTAAGAATATTGAGAGGTTAAAAGACTTAGATTATGGAAGAGAGGAGGATATGGAGTTCAAATATGGGAATAATGGTATTCTTGAGTAGTAACTTGACTTGAATCATAGTTCTTGACATGTTATGAGTATAATCTTGTTATAAATGATATTAAAGAAGTATTGCATGAGGATGAATATGGTGTTATATTATAGCTATGGTTATGGATGACTTTGAAATAGAATTGTGAGGATTGAATGATGTGTAGCTCGGTGAAAATCATTGATTACGATATTGTAGTGTTGTTATTAGTGTTTGGAAGTTATAGAAACGAAGGAAATGCTGCCCAATTTTCGTTAGCCCTTAGTCGCCTTAGTTTAGCTTCAAGTATGTTTCCGGTTATCTAATCTTAGTGCAAATTCGCTTGAATGTAGAATTGTGAGTATTGGAGGGAAGCAATTAGTCGATAAAGCTAGAGCGACGTAAAGGTATGTAAGGCTAGTCCCTTCTTTTTCTAAGGCATGATCCTTATAATATGACTTCCTATATCTTTCCATAACTCCTTTATATTCCGTAAACTATAAGTCTATGATTATCAAGAGCTTCTCATGAGATGAAGATAAGAGATGTGTTATGAATATGGCAATGATGATGGTAAACCTAAGTCTAGAGACTCCAAAGTTTATGATATGATAGTCTTATGAAGCTAATGATCGTTATATGATTCCTTGATGTTATTTATTGTTGTTAAACTCACCTTATAATGCTAGTCCCTTTAAGGTGAGACATGATGATCATGACTACTCCATAATGGAATCGGGGGTTCTCGACCTTACGTCACCCCAATAGAGTTGTAGTTTTTAATTGAGTTCTAATGTATGCTTATGATAACACCATGCCTATTTGGCCGGACATGACACCGCTAAGGCGGGCGGCTTATGATAACACCGCGCCTATTTGGTCGGACATGACACCGCTAAGGCGGGCGGCTTATGATAACACCGCGCCTATTTGGCCGGACATGACACCACTAGTGGGCGGCGTGACATAATTACCTCGGACGCTGGAGGCCCGAAGACGGGGTAATGATGTTATTGATTCAGACAGCTTATGTATGTATGTGTGATATGTTATAAAGGTAAAAAGTAAGCTTGCATGATTCCGCCTCAAGAGGCAAGTAGTTACGGTTACCTCTTCTTCTTATGCTTTCTATATTCCTTTATTATGTTACCATGTATGTCTTACATACTCAGTACGTTGTTCGTACTGACGTCATTTTCTTTTTGGACGCTGCGTTCATGCCCACAGGTAGACAGGGGGACGGTCCAGATCCTTAGGAGCCAAATCAGCTTGCACAGGAGCACTTCCCTACTCCGGAGGTGCAGTTTTTGATATATTCTTTTGTGTGCATATTCGGGCACGACAGGGCCCTGTCCCGTCCTTATGTTCCATACTCCAGCTAGAGGCTCGTAGATACATATGTGGGGGTAGTGGATGTCTTATGATCACCCCAGTGTATATTGTTATATATATATATATATATATCATTTTACAGCCGTGAGGGCTTATGTATACATATATGTATTATTTTGGTGATTACGCGTGTACAGGTTGGATATGATGGTTAGCATGATGAGTGGTGCTCGATAGTCAGCTCCGGGACCCGTCATGGCCCACTGGTTGGGTCGTGACACGAACGGTTAGTTTGTAGCGTGTTTTATAGCTAAGATGCATATTTAGTTTGTATCTGAAAGGTTCCAGATGAATCTCGGGTTTTCGGGGTGAAAGGGTGAAAAAACAAAATTTCTGGTTTTCAGTGATTCTGGTTTCCTTCTTCGCTTTCGCGAGAGTTAGGGGCCCGACGAGTCGCGTTCACGTTCACGTTCGCCTAAGGGAAAACGGGTCTGGGCCCGATCGACTGACCCATCGCGAATGGTCGCGTTTGCGTAGGCCTGGGTCGGGTCGAAGGTCGCATTTACGAGGTTGTCTCACGTGTTCGCGAAGAAAAAATGACACCTGGGCAGATTTTAAAACTCCCATGTCGTGATTTGACCTCTCATTCACATATTTGGCATTTAGGAGCTCGATTTGAGGGGATTTTGCAAGGTTTTGCAAGATACATTGATTGGGTAAGTTCTTAATTTTCATATTTCGATTATATCATGAATTATTAAAGGCTTTCAGGCTAGAAATCATGATTTGGATTGGGGAAATTGAAGGTTTATGATACCTAGGGTTGAACTAAGATTCTCTTCAATTGAGTATGAAATTGATGTTGGATTTGATTGATTTTTCAGATATAGATGCGTAAACTATTTATGGAACGAATTTTCGATTTTGCCCCTTGTGGCTCGGAATCCTATTTTAGGTAACTTTTTGGGTTTGGATTTAAAGTATGCTATTATGGGTATCATTAGATTTGTATGACTTCCTAAAACAATAATTTGACCTTATTGAACTCGATTTTTCTACGAAATTACAGTTTTAACCTTCGGGGTAGAGAACGGGGTTTTAGGATTGATTTTCTAAACCCGAATCTTTTATAAGGTAATATGGGTATCGTTTGACTCGTATTCTTACGTATAATCTATGTTTGAATAGATTGAGATCGTTCGGAGGCTCTACGAAAGGGCAAGACATCATTGTGATTTCAGACTCTTATTCCAGGCATGTTGAAACTATGGACCTTAACTTAAGCGTTTTGGTTGGTTAAAATTGGACTAATACGAGGGGACAATGGGGTAACGTAAGAGGGTACCGATACTTGTGAGGTGACGAGCACTGGTATCGGATACAATACAATGATAAGGGTATTTGTGTAATTTTAATTGTATTGTCTGGTCTGACTATCATGCTCTGGTCATTAGCTGATAGCATAGATTGATTTGTGTTTGTGATTGGGATATGAGGTCACTTATTTATTGTTTCTATGCTTCTTACCTTTCGTATTTGTGATTGTATGTTCTCATCACTCCTAAATACTCGTTTAGAAGATTGAGTCTTTATTACTTAGCTTGACGGCTTATTATGTTGCATGTCATTTTTATGTGTGTGTCACGATTTATAGAATTTGAATGTGTGTCTACTGGGAGATGAAAAAAGCCTTGCATCTGCATATCTTCACATCTTATTGATTTTCATGTGTGTGTCTTATTTGGCTTGTTGTTTGATTTGCCTTAAATGCCCTTTGATGTTTGACGGACTTGAGGATTAGAAGCTTCACATAGGCTTATAACCCGCGATAATTATAGTTTATTGTGATTACTATTACTGTGGACTAATAACAGTTAAGTGTAAAGGCAATAATCGTAGGCCAACCCTCATCTTCGTTTTCATTAGGTCGGTTGACGATGTGGCTGAATACCCGTTGTTTTTGTACTCACGCTACACTTGCTGCACTCTTTTTGGTGTGCAGATTATTTGCCTAGTACCAAGTGGTTCACGTGACTACTCGGCTGCTCCTTGAGGAGGTTGTTCCGAAGAGTTCAGGGTGAGCTACATGCCGATCCGTAGCACCGAATCCTCTCTATCTATCTTTATTTTATGCCTTTTCACTTCAGACAACATTGGCGTAACAGTTCAGACTTGTATTAGTACTTTAGCAGTTCTTGTACTAGGACACCAGATTTTGGGGATTGTATTACTTATTCCGTATTTCTATGCTATTAATGATATTTTAAGACTATAAATTGACTTGTATGATTTTCCGCATGATTAATCATCTTTTCATAAATTTTGGGTTGTGGATGACTTACTAACTTGGGGAAGTTAGTGCCTTCACGGCTTATTAAAATGGGTCGTGACAAACACAATGGTTGGCTTACCAACATTAGAAAATGGTACTCTTAATTTCAAATTAGTATTCCTTCTATTTTTATTTATTTAAATATTATTATTAAATGATACTTATATATTATTAAATATATAATAACATGTTCTAATAGAAACTGGCATGCGTTCGCATTAAGAACACGAGGGTAAAATAAAAGTAGCTCTCAATCAAAGTTTCTGAAATTAAGAGCCTGTTTGGATGGGCTTATGCCTATAAGCTGTTTGCAGCTTATAAGCTAAAAAAATAAGTTGGGGTAGTCTAACTTATTTTTTTTTTGTCTTATAAGCTGAAATCAGCTTATAAGCTGCTTTAGATAAGCTAAGTCAAATGAGCCCAATTATTTTTTTGAGCTTATTTTAAGCACAAAATGACTTTAAGCTGGCCAGCCAAACACTCAAAAAAGCTGAAAACAGCTTATAAGTAACTTATAAGCAACTTATAAGCCAATCCAAACGGGCTTTAACTCCAATTTAAAGGAGCAAACAGGAAGGGAGAGTGTTTACCTAAAATCAGAGCGACACATAAAATAACAAGTAGGACTTAGTTTGATGAACATCAAGATCCGTTGTACACTAGTTAGTTAGGATACTCGGGCAACATAATTTCATTTTTCAGTTATGTTTCTTTCTTTTCTTTTCTTTTTTTCCTTACTGGATCGGTAAAAATAAGGAAGTATGTATTGATAGTCCTTTTTCTATTAAAGATGGTTTATAATTTGTGTAAAATCAAGCAGCTCTCAATGAAATATGCACTTATTTTTCTGAGCACTTAATGGAAGTGTAAATCTGAATGGTTTAGACCTTAGGTGCATATATCTACATTAAGTTTTAAACACTTATTTGGTCTGAATAGGTATTAGTCATTAAGATCTCGAACAAAATCTTAATATCATTAAGAGGTTTTTTGTATGAATAATTTTTATTGCCCCTCTATCTAAAACCACCAGCTCCACCCCCATCCCACCCCTCCAACCCCACTCCACCACCAACCCTACCACCCCTACCCCACCCTCTCTCCACCCCTCACCCCACCTCCACTAACTATTTTTGCCATCATAACCACCACCAGCACTGTCAACCACTACCCCACTATCCATTACCGCTAACCACCTCTGCCATTAAAATGACCACCACCACCCACTTACCTCTACCCGCTGCCCCATCCTCCCTCACTAACCACCTCTGACTTCACAACCGCAATCACCACCGTTTACGACCACTACCAACCACCAATGACAATCACCACTACTGACAGCCATTACTGTCGGTTGCTACCACACCTATCAACTTCACCATTATACATATATCAGCAACTACCACCGTTGGCCGCTGTCACCATTGTCGTCACTATAACACCAATCACTTCCACCATTACGACTATCACTAATGCCACCCCTAACATCTCCACCATCACTAGCGAACACAAATGTTTATTTTTATGAAAAAATAATTTTATTTTATTATATTTAAATTTATTTTCTAATATTTAGTTACTTTTTTAGTTAAATTGTATTTTTATGTTTAAATAAATACCTTAAGCATCTGAAACAACCTTAATAATTCAGTGTTCAAATCAAGAAACAACATCTTAATTATTGAGATGTGCATTGAGATTCAGACGTCTTAATATTGATGAAAACAAATGATGCCTAAATTATTAAGATTATACACAACCGAAGTTTTTTTCTAGTAGACGTTTGGCCATAGAAACCAAAAAAAAAAAAGTCACTTTATTTGGAATTTTTGAAGTTAGAGTTGGAGTTGTGCTTGGTCATAATTTTTACAAATAATATTTGATTATTTGAATGTACTTTTTATAAAAAAAAAATACGAAATATGATTTATACCCTCAATTTCTAAAAACTAGCAAAATCACCCAAAACAATTCATAAACATAACCAGTTGGCTGAATGAGAACAAGCGATTACACAATTACATCAAAACAACTAATACATTAGTGAAAACAACTTTCAGCAGAATGAAACTTCAAGTTCGCATACCACAATCCCTCTCGTGACCCATCAATCCCTCACCCCTAAAAATAAAATAAAAAATAAAGGAACCAAAGCCCCTTTGAGGAAGAGTGACATTGTTATGCGGATTATCATCACCTTGCACTTGTACCCCATACAAAACCCAACAAGAACTAAAATAAATAGCTGCAAACACTACTAATACTAGAAATTATGGGTTAAATTTATAAAAGTAAAAAATTTAGGGTAAAATTTGAAAAAAGAAAATAAAAGCAAGGGTCAAAATCAGAAAGTGAAAATAGTGAAAATAAGGTTTTAATTATTTTCCAAAATTTTCATGACCAAGTATTAATTTTCAGAAAAAGTGAAAATAGTGAAAATAAGGTTTTTGTTATAAAACTATATAATTGGAAATAAACAAGAGAAGCAAACTAATAACTTTGTAGAAAAAAAGGAGAGATTATATTTCACTTCTTGTTGATATCTCAAATTGAGAACTTAACCATCTATTTATAGAGATGGTAAATCTCTTGATGAAGTCATCAATGACAATACCAAGAATTAAAATCAAACTTGTGTTGCTTCATTTTCTTCATTTCATACATGCCACCAAATGTACATGTACCTTGCCACCAAATGTACATGTACCTATTCTTATTTAGGACATGTGAAAAACCTAGGCTATATGGACATTCATATATATTTTACAACACTCCCCCTTGGATGTCCATTGATAGATAATATGCCTCGTTAAAACCTTACTAGAAAAAACCCAGTGGGAAAAATTCTAGTGAAGGAAAAAGAGTACATATTTCTAATAATATACATTTTGGTTGCCTCATTAAAAACCTTACAAGAAAAACCCAGTGGGACAAAACCTTGTATGGAAAAAAGAGTACAACATGTATTAACTCCCCCTGATGAGAACTTCAGTCCAAATATTTGAATCTTCGCATTCCAATCTTGTGCACCATCTTCTCGAAAGTTGCGGTTGGTAGAGACTTGGTGAACAAATCAGCCATATTATCACTTGAACGAATCTGTTGCACGTTGATATCACCATTCTTTTGGAGCTCGTGTGTGAAGAACAACTTTGGTGAAATGTGCTTTGTCCTATCTCCTTTTATGAATCCTCCTTTCAATTGGGCAATGCATGCTGCATTATCTTCATATAAGATTGTGGGTATTTTATCACATTTCAAACCACACTTTTCTCGAATGAGATGTATCATTGACCTCAGCCACACAATTTCACGGCTCGCTTCATGAATAGCTATTATCTCAGCATGATTTGATGAGGTAGCCACAATAGACTGCTTTGTAGATCGCCAAGATATGGCAGCGCCCCCACAAATAAATACATAGCCTGTTTGAGATCTAGCTTTGTGTGGGTCAGATAAATATCCTGCATCGGCATAACCAACAAGATCGGGACTGCAATTGCTAGAATAAAATAAGCCCAAATCGATAGTCCCCTTTAGATACCTCAATATGTGTTTAATTCCGTTCCAGTGTCTCCTTGTAGGAGCACAACTATGTCTCGCTAACACATTAACTGAAAATGTTATGTCAGGCCTTGTGGTATTGGCAAGATACATTAGTGCACCAATTGCACTAAGATATGGTACTTCTGGACCAAGAATTTCCTCATTCTTTTCTTGAGGTCGGAATGGATCTTTATTCGCATCAAGTGATCGAACAACCATCGGAGTACTTAATGGATGTGCTTCATCCATATAAAATCGTTTCAACACTTTCTCTGTATAGGCAGATTGATGGACAAAAATGCCATTTGTCAAATGTTCAATTTGCAAACCAAGGCATAAATTTGTCTTTCCAAGATCTTTCATCTCAAATTCCTTCTTTAAATAATCAATTGCCTTTTTGAGCTCTGCAGGAGTTCCAATAAGGTTTATGTCGTCAACATATACAGCAAGTACAACAAACTCCGATATTACTTTCTTTATAAAAACACATGGGCAAATTGCATCATTTGTATAGCCTTCCTTTAACAAATATTCACTAAGGCGGTTATACCACATGCGCCCGGATTGCTTCAAACCATACAATGATCTTTGTAATCTGATTGAATACATTTCCCGAGACTTTGAACTACATGCTTCAGGCATCTTAAATCCTTCAGGGATTTTCATGTATATTTCATTTTCAAGTGATCCATATAGATAGGTTGTAACCACATCCATCAAATGCATCTCAAGTCTCTCATGGACAACGAAACTAATGAGATAACGTAATGTTATTGCATCCATAACTGGGGAGTATGTCTCTTCATAATCAACACCAGGCCTTTGTGAAAATCCTTGTGCAACAAGGCGTGCCTTATATCTTTGTATCTCATTTTTCTCATTTCTTTTTCGCACAAAAACCCATTTATAGCCAACGGGTTTAATGCCATTAGGTGTTTGGACTATAGGTCCAAAAACTTCCCGTTTGGTAAGTGAGTTTAACTCTGATTGAATTGCCTCTTGCCACTTTGGCCAATCACGTCTTTCTTGGCATTCTTTAACAGATTGGGGTTCAAGATCCTCACTATCTTGCATAATTCTTGTTGCAACATTATAGGCAAAGACATAATCCACATTTATTTCCAATCTATTCAAATTAGTCCCAACATTAATTGGATTAATTGATATTTCCTCATTTTCTTGAGTCTCAGGCTCATTGATTTCTTCAAGAATATCACTATTGCTCAAATCTCGAATTTCTTTGTGAGGTTCTTTCGTAGTGTCATCTTGACCATTTGTTTTTCTTTTTCTAGGATTTCGATCCTTAGAACCCAATGGTCTACCACGCTTCTGGCGTGCTTTGGACTCATTTGCTATGACACTAGTAGATGGTCCTACAGGGACATCAATCCGAATCGGGACATTCTCTGCAGGGATATGTGATTTGGTAATCCTTTTCAAATCTGTAAATGCGTCTGGCATTTGATTTGTTATTTTCTGCAAGTGAATAATCTTTTGAACCTCTTGCTCACAAATAGAAGTACGTGGATCAAGATGAGACAATGATGAATTATTCCACAAAATTTTCCTTTTTATTTCATTATTCTCTCCCCCTAATTTTGGGAAAATTGTCTCATGAAATTGACAATCTGCAAATCGAGCAGTGAACAAATCTCCGGTTAATGGTTCAAGGTAGCGAATAATGGAGGGCGATTGAAACCCAACATATATTCCTAATCTTCTTTGGGGACCCATCTTGGTGCGATGTGGTGGTGCTACGGGCAAATATACGGCACATCCAAAAATTCTTAGATGGGATATATTAGGTTCTTGACCCAAAACCAATTGCAACGGAGAAAATTTATGATAGTTTGTCGGTCTGAGACGAACAAGTGTTGCTGCATGCAAAATAGCGTGACCCCAAACAGCCGTGGGCAACCTCGTTTTCATGAGTAATGGTCTTGCAATCAACTGCAGACGTTTAATTAATGACTCTGCAAGGCCATTTTGAGTGTGAACATGAGCTACAGGATGTTCAACTCTTATCCCAATTGATAAAAAATAATCATTAAATGCTTGGGATGAAAACTCTGCAGCATTATCAAGGTGAATAGACTTTATCGGATTATCAGGAAATTGTGCCCGTATTCGAATTATTTGTGCCAATAATTTCGCAAACGCCAGGTTGCGAGATGACAGTAGGCACACATGAGACCATCTAGAAGAAGCATCTATTAGGACCATAAAATATCTAAATGACCCACTAGGGGGGTGAATTGGTCCACAAATATCCCCATGTATACGTTCCAAAAATTCAGGGGATTCAAACTCAACCTTTGTAGGTGATGGCCTAATAATTAACTTGCCTTGATAACAAGAAGGGCAAGAAAATTCATTGTTTAAAAGAATCTTCAGGTTCTTTAATGGGTGCCCATTTGAATTTTCTATAATTCGTCTCATCATTATAGATCCAGGGTGTCCCAATCGATCATGTCAAAGTACAAACGTATTGGAGTCAGTAAACTTCTGGTTTACGACAGAGTGTGCCTCAATTACACCAATTTTTGTCCAATATAAGCCAGAAGACAAAGCAGGAAACTTTTCTATAACAACTTTCTGGCCAGAGACATCCTTGGTGATACCAATATATTCAAGATTCATCTCATCCATTGTTTTAATATGGTATCAATTTTGACGGATATCTTTAAAACTTAATAAGTTCCTTCTGGACTTAGGAGAGAACATGGCATTGCTTATAATGAGTTTTGTTCCCTTAGGCAAAATTATGGCGGCTCTTCCGGAGCCTTCAATCAAACTAGTACTACCAGATATGGTATTAATATTTGCCTTACCCATAAGTAAATGAGTAAAATATTTCTTGTCTTTGAATATAGTGTGTGTAGTAGCAGAATCAATCAAACAAATGTCTTCATAATTGGATTTTAATCCAAACTTGCTTTGACAATAATCCATATCTTCAAGTGAAATTACACAAAATTAAATGAATACCCATTAAATATTAACACTTATACACATATAAAGTCAAGGAGGTTAGATAATGCTAAATAGTTTCACGTATTTTATCCGGTAAAATGAAGTATACCAAGAGACATGAATTAAATATGTAACTGTAAAAATGAAATAGCATAACACTGCAATTTTTACCACTAGATTTGATAAACCAATTTCCATCTTTCCAGTTCACTCTTTAGTAGTATATTAATTCTATTATACTTCAAGTATAAAGTGTAGTGATTAAAAGAATGTAAAGTGTATATAAAATGAAAAATCTTGTCGGCCAGAGGAATAGAAGAAGTAACAAGATATAGATAATTCAAACTCCATTGAATTGGTGTCATAAGTTTATAAATCTCCCAAAATACTCACTGAGCCTTTATAATTAGTAAGCAGAGAATACTAATATCAATATTAAAATATTATTTAATCAAGACAAATCAGTTTTTTTTTTAATATTAATAACTAACTATAACAAACTGACTAAATCTAGACTAATTAAAAATAGTACTCATGTAAACAACTACTGTTACATGGTCTTTTATTCATCAACTATTACGACTAGTAAAAATTAAAATAAACAACTTAATCATCTCTAACCACAGAAGCATCACCAATCAAGTGATCTATCTTTCGTTCAGGGTGCTCAAAGAAATCTGCTACATCCAAGTGTGTGATGTCAATTTGATTTTCAGAGATAAAATTAGCTTCGAGATTTTTCTCTTTTCTTTTAATTGATGCTTGATAAAGCTCAACCAAGTGCTTTGCCGTACGACAGGTACGTGCCCAGTGTCCAATTCCACCACATCGATAGCATTTATTTTCTGAGCCACGTGCTTCTGGCACTTCATGCCTATCATCCTTCTTTTTCCCCTTTTGGTGGTGATTTTTCTTTGAAGAGTGATTAACACCAGGAAAATAATTTCTTCTTTGACCATTATCACGACCACGACCACGACCACGACTATTATCACGACCACGACTATTGTCATGACCACGACCGGGGCCACGACCTTTTCCACGCCTGGAGTAGTGGGCATACACCTCATTCACTTCCGGGAGTGGTGCAGCGCCAGTAGGTCGATTCTCGTGATTTTTCATCAGCAAATCATTATTTTGTTCAGCCACAAGAAGATGGGCAATCAAATCACAATACTTTGTGAAACCTTTCTCTCGATATTGCTGCTGCAGGAGCACATTCGAGGCATGAAAAGTGGAGAACGTCTTTTCCAGTTTATCAGAATCACTAATCTTTTCTCCACATAGTGTCAATATAGAAGTAATTCTGAACATCTCAGAGTTATACTTCATAACTGATTTGAAATATTGTAGCCTTAAATTGATCCATTCGTATCGTGCTTGTGGGAGGAAGACCATCTTCAGGTGGTCATACCTTTCTTTCAATTTTTTCCATAAAACGAGTGGATCCTTAATAGTAAGATATTCAATTTTCAGGTCCTCATCAAGATGATGACGCAAGAATATCATAGCCTTGGCATTTTCTTGGTTGGATGCTTTATTATTTTCTTTAATGGTGTCTCTAAGACCCATAGCATCAAGATGGATTTCAGCATCTAGCACCCATGATAGGTAGTTCTTGCCTGAAATATCAAGGGCAACGAACTCGAGTTTTGTAAGGTTAGCCATAAAATAGAGAGAATAAAAATAGTACCTTAACCTTCAAAAATTCCTTGAGACGGTAGAGTCTCGTGCTGATAACGTGTTATAAAACTATATAATTGGAAATAAACAAGAAAAGCAAACTAATAACTTTGTAGAAAAAAGGGAGAGATTATATTTCACTTCTTGTTGATATCTCAAATTGAGAACTTAACCATCTATTTATAGAGATGGTAAATCTCTTGATGAAGTCATCAATGACAATACCAAGAATTAAAATCAAACTTGTGTTGCTTCATTTTCTTCATTTCATACATGCCACCAAATGTACATGTACCTTGCCACCAAATGTACATGTACCTATTCTTATTTAGGACATGTGAAAAACCTAGGCTATATGGACATTCATATATATTTTACAACAGTTTTAATTATTTTCCAAAATTTTCATGACCAAGTATTAATTTTCAGAAAAAGTGAAAAAAATTTCTAAAAAAAGTGAGAAATTCTCATGATCAAACGGGTCCTTACTATCAAAAGTCAACATACCATTTTCGTGCTGCTAAAATATCAACGCAATCTTCAGTGGTGCTATGCCTTTCTAGTGTTAAAATGGCGAATAATCACGTTTATGGAGTACCAATAACTAAACGTGTCAACTGGTTCCGTGTAACCGGTTTTAACCGGTAACCGGACCGGTTAAACCGGAACCGGTATAACCGGTTAACCGGATATTAGTTAACCGGTCCGGTTCCAAATTTTTTTTAACCGAAACCGGTTAAACCGGAACCGGACCGGTTAAACCGGTTAAAATTAAAAAAAAATAGTAAAGAGCCGTTGGGCCTCGCGGACCGTTGGCAACGGTCCATTTGCAAAAATGGCCGTTGCCAAACGGTCATTTTCTTAATTTTTGGCCCCCAAATTTTTTTTTTTAACACTTTAACCCCTCTTCCACCCCTATATAAACCCTTCTTCATTTTCATTTCAATTCACTCTTCTTCATCTTTCTCTCAAATCTCAATCTCTCAATTATAGTTACTTTGCAATAATTAGCCACAAAGTCTTATTATAGTTTCAACTTTCAATTATTAATTTTGCAATTATAATATTGTTGGTGGAGTTGGTGATTTTGCAACAATCCGAAGTAGCTTTGGTGGATTTGCAATTCTAGCCGTCTTCGCTTTGTTGGAAATTAATCCGGCAATTTGGTACCTTCGTTCCAACTCTGTCTTTAATTTTTGTAATTTAATTCTAGCAATTTATTTTTTGAAATTTAATTTACACAATTTAATTCTAGCAATTTATTTTTTGAAATTTAATTTACGCAATTTAATTTGTTGTAATTTATTTTCTTGTGATTTATTTGATTGTGATTTAAATTATTTCTATTTAATAATGTCAAAGAGATTAAGACGTGGTGCCGGCAGTAGTAGTCGTACTGTTAGGGGTGCGCTTAATGAGGAAACATTTGTGGAAGAAACACCTAATTTAGGTATTGATGTTGGTGGAAATAATCCACTTTTAGGTCATGAGGCAATGCAACAACATTTTACCGACACTTTTAATGAAGACTTAGATGATGATGATGATGATGATGATGAAACACAACCCCCCGAAAATCACATAGGAGATACAGGTCCTGCACAATCACATACACAAGACAAACCGCCTAGAACTCGTAGGCCAACAGCTAAAGTTTGGAAATTTATGACTAAGGATAGGGAAAATCAATCAATTACATGTACCCTATGTGGACAAGTATTTAGTTTTAAGCAAGGAACTGGTAAGGATGGTGGAACGGGTACACTAAATGCTCATATGAGAACCAAACATATGGATGTTTGGGGAGAGCAAACGGGTTCAAATGTGCGGGGGATTCAAATGACGATAGACCCACGAACCGGTAAAAATTTTAAGTATGACAAGAAAAAAGAACGCGTAGAAATAGCTAAAATGGTAGCTTATGATTGTTTACCATTTTCCTTTCCCTCGGGTTTAGGGTTTGTTACTTACATTCAACGTTGTTATAACCCGTTATTTGAGGGTATTCCTAGAAGTACTTGTAGAGCCGATGTTATAGATTTGTTTAAAAAATATAGATTTTATTTGCGTCATGTATTTAATTCTTTAAATTGTAATGTTTGTCTTACCGCTGATTTGGGTCTTAGTATTAACCATTTAGATTTCTTTGCTATTACATGTCATTGGGTTGATGACAACTGGGTTATGCAAAAAAGAATTATAGCTTTTTTATACGACGAAGGAAAAAGTCGTCACGATGGAAAATTTTTAGCCGATTCAATGTCTACTATAATGAGATTTTTTAACATTTATAGAAAAACACTTTGTATTGCTTTAGATAATGCTTCTAATAATACAAAGGCAATTGGTCTTTTAAAAAGAGAAATAAACCCTCCTCTAAGAAATATTTTTCATGTAAGATGTAGTTGTCACATTTTAAATTTAATTGTTAAAGATGGTCTTATGCATTTTGATGATTCTGTTCAAAAAGTTAGAAATGCTGTTGCGTTTCTTTTTTGTAATGCTAATAGGGGAAGAATTAGAGATTTTAAGAATGCTTGTGTGGAAAATAACCTTAGACCTAGGAAAATTCAAGTAGAAATTGAGACTAGGTGGAACTACACTTACATTATGCTACAACAAGCATATGAGTATAGGATTCCCATACAACAAGTTCACAACAAATATAATATTGATAGTGAGGATTGGTTAACTTATAGGCATTGGGAAGATGTTAAAGAATGTATTGAACTCTTAGAAATTTTTTATAATGCAACTCTTGCTTTTTCTAGACAATTCTATCCCACGGTAACCGGAATTTTAGCCTACTTAGCGGAAATAGCTAGAGTTTTACAAGAGTATAAATATAAACCCGATTATCAAGTGGCTATTTTTGAAATGATAATCAAATTTAAGAAGTATTTTTTTCCCATCCCAACTTTATTTATATTGGGTTCCCTTTTAAATCCTTGTTTAAAAGTGTCTTATACTAAAAATTTGGTTAGTCAAATTTATACATTTTTAGAAATTGAAGAGGGAGTTCAACCATCTTTAGCTGAAGCCGATCTCGCTATTGATGATGAGTTTAGAAGAGTTTTTACTCATTATTCTAGTTTGGAAGAACGTGCTACACCAGTTGCTCCACGCCCTACTACTTCTCATAGTAGCAAAAAGGGCTTGTCGGATTTAAAAGTTTTACATTCACAACCTACATCTTCTTCTACTGCAAACTTTGATGAATTTAACTTTTATTTGATGCAGCCAAATGTGGATATCAGCCAACTGGATGAGGTGGACGTCTTAGCATGGTGGAAGAAGTACAAGGCAAGTTATCCGATACTTTCAAGAATGGCTCGAGATATCCTTACGGTTCAAGTATCAACCGTGGCTTCGGAGAGCGCATTTAGCCAAGGAAGACAGCAAATTGGAGACCATAGACATTCATTATCCGGCTTTAGCTTGCAAGTACTAGTGTGCATTCGAGATTGGATTAGATCGGAGCGACGCAACCAAAACTCAGAAGCGGAGCAAGGCGAAGAGGAAGAAATTGAAGATTTGATAGCTAGTGGAACGGACCAAATGGAAGACTTTGAAGATATTTGCATGACCGAATATGATGTGGGGGAAATTAACGAAATGGTTCAAAATTGGTGATTTTATTATTCTACTATTTTTGTATAACTCATGTATTATTTGCAAGTTAAAAAAAAAATACAACTTGCAAATAAATGTTATCCAAGAATGAATAAAATATATGGCTCATTGAGCTTTCTTCTATTTACTTGTGTTTATATTTTTACTTTTATTAAGTTAGGAATATACCTAAAATATACTAAGAATATACTTAAGTTATATAGTATACTTAAACATATATAAGTATATATAGTATATATAGAAAAAATAGTATATATAGTATATAAGTATATATAGTATATATAGAAAAAATAGAATATATACTATATATATTAAGTTATACACATATATAAGTAAGTAAGTATACTATAGTATATAAGTAAGTATAGTATATATAGTATATAAGTAAGTATATATAGTATATATACTATATATATTAAGTTATACACATATATAAGTATATATAGTATATAAGTATATATATTATATAAATATATATAGTATATATATTAAGTTATACCTATATATATATTAAGCTATCCTATATATAGTATATAGTACATATATACATATATATAAGTATATATAGTATAAGTATATGTAAGTTATACATATATATGTGTACGAAAAGCACTATTCTGTATTGCTGACTTGCTGTTAGTCAGTAAATATTTAAACTTTAATTATAAAATTGTATAACATATGTAAATATACCTACAATATACAAATAAATACTATAATATATATATATATATAATACAAAAAACAAAAAAAAAAAATATTTTAACGAATCCAAACCGGACCGGTTCCGGTTTGGACCTTAAAACCGGTTAACCGGAACCGGCCGGTTTCCTAACCGGTTCCCGGTCCGGTTCCGGTTGGAACCGGTTGACAGGGTTACCAATAACTACAACAACAACAACAACAACCCAGTGAAATCCCACAACGTGGGGTCTGGGGAGGGTAGAGTGTACGCAGACCTTACTCCTACCAAGGTAGGATGGCTGTTTCCGAGAGACCCTCGACTCAATAAAAACATAACAAGAGGTCAGATACGGCTAAGAGATTCAAAGCGATATGGAAATGAAGTAACGCAAGCGACACAGATAACATAGAATAATCAAAGCACAGGAAATAACAGATAATAGCATAATAGCATAAATTAGAGCACAAGAAATTATACTACGATAATGCGACTATTAATAAGGCAGGGTAATGAGACTATCTACTAGCCTTCTACCCTAATATGGGTCCTCCAAACCCTCCTATCTAAGGTCATGTCCTCGGTAAGCTGTAACTGCGCCATGTCGAGGGTTACCAATAACTAATTAACTTAAAAAATTCATAATATTTCTGGCTGTATAAAATAATCCATAATTATTATGCTTTTAGGGTCATTTGGTTTGAAGGCAAGTTATGCTGGGAATAATTATGCGGGGATTATTTTTTATTGATTGTTTGATTTGTTGGTACTGAAAAGGGTGAAAAATGCCCTTAAACTATGCGAAATAAACAAAAATGCGCTCCGTTCATAGTTTGGTCCAAGAATGTCCTTAAACTATACGAAATTGAACAAAAGTGTTCCTATTGTTACTTAATTGGGTAAAAAATGACCTTTTCCTAATAAACATATTGTTTCTTTTCTTTTTTAACACATTATTTTTATAAAAATATTATATTTAAAGAAACTGTTTCTTGTTTCTTTTCTTTTAAAATCTCTAAATTTAAATATTATTTGTTTATAAAAATAGCTTCCACCTTAGTTAGTAGAAAAATGATTTAAGGGACATCTGAGCTATTTTAGTCATTTTCATTTTTTTATCCTTATCCCGATACTATTTTTAATCTTGAGATAAGTTATTCAATGATTAATAACCAAGCAAGGAATAAAACGATACTAAATTCTCATCTCAGAATTAGAGCCTGTTTGGATGAGCTTATTTTAAGCAGCTTATAAACTGCAAATAACTTATAAGCTAAAAAAAATATAAGTTGGGGTATCCCAATTTATTTTTTTGGGCTTATAAGCTGCTTTAGATAAGTTAAGTCAAACGAGCCCAATTATTTTTTTGAGCTTATTTTAAGTACAAAATGGCTTTAAGCTGGTCAACCAAACACTCAAAAAAGCTGAAAACAACTTATAAGCAACTTATAAACCAATCCAAACGTGCTCTTATTTTTTCTTATCCATCGTATCAAAACACGCTTTAAAATTTTGAAACTTTCGACTTTCAAATAACATTTCATTTTCGCACCCCACAATAAAATTTTCCGTGACCCCGCCAAAAGTACAGCTTTTTCCTCAGCCAAAAAGCACAATCCGCGTCAACACACAAAAGATACACCCATCACCGTCGATCTCTTTCCAATCAACGATCCACATACAACTTCATCCACCACACGGATCAACACAATATCCGTCTGATTCCCAATTCAAAATCCTCAACTTAACCAACGGTCACGATTTAACCCTCGCTACGCTGATCCACAAAACCAGCATCTATAAATACCAAAGCAAAACTAATCCTTTCTCATCAAATTTAAAACCCTGTAATTTCTCTTTTTATTTTCTCAAGTTTTTGAAAAGATGTCTGGTCGTGGTAAGGGAGGCAAAGGCTTAGGCAAAGGAGGAGCAAAGAGGCACAGGAAAGTACTGAGGGATAACATCCAGGGGATTACTAAGCCAGCTATCCGTAGACTTGCACGTAGAGGTGGCGTGAAACGTATTTCTGGATTGATTTACGAGGAGACACGTGGAGTTCTTAAGATCTTTCTAGAAAATGTGATACGTGATGCGGTTACGTACACTGAACATGCTAGGAGAAAAACTGTTACTGCTATGGATGTTGTTTATGCACTTAAGAGACAAGGAAGGACTCTTTATGGATTTGGAGGTTAAAATTGGAATTTTGTAATTGTGGATTTCGTGTTTTAGTTTGTGCTGGATTAGGTAGGTTTGCTTTAGTCTTAGTTGTTAAGGTCTGGATATTGTAATTCCTTGTTACCCAATCAATGGAAAGAGATCATTTCCTATAAATTGCAATTGTTTAATTATTAATATATTGCAGTTCTTATTTTGTTTATTGAACTTTTTAAGGTTTGCAAATTTGTACTCTGATTGCAGCGGTGCAAATTTGTACTCTGATTTAACCAATTCTCTATCGCTGACTAATAGGCAAGTATATGTTGATACCATAATATCTTAATTAAGTAGATATTTGCATCAATTTTGTCAATGACATTTCGGTAAGTATGTATCTGAATTCAATTAATAATAGAACCCCTCTTTATAGCTGAGAAGTTAATACTTGTGCACCTGTCTTGTTTCAGCCCTTTTAGTTCTTAGCATTATGTATAATATATATATATATATATATATATATATATATATATATATATATATATATATATAGTTTGGTTCAACTAATTATTTGTTTGATTTTCGATCTCACCCCAAATTTCCTTGTGAAAACACCAATTTGTTACTACTTGGATAGTTGAGCTTGTTGTTTTACTCTCTGGCTCGGGTTGATTTAGCGTCTCAAAGGTTTACACTTCTTTGTCTCATGAAAGACAATTTAATGAAGTGAGCACTGAGCATACACAAGATTTCGCGTCAGCAAATTTGAGTTTCTAGTTCTATTCCTATGTAGAAATATATGCTCACGTTATCATAGAAATGCTAAAATGTCTTTTGCAATTCATGATTTAGCCTATTTATATCATGTTGATTTATAGGACATTGGTTACTTCTGTCCCTTTGGTATTTACTTATTTCCTGCCAGGCTTGCTTTGTTATAGGTCTATTAAACTATCCTGTTATGTGACTAAGCAACTTAAATGAGGATGAGTACTTATCCAATGGTACATGATTAACAACCATCTTAGAAAGACATGTACTTGAGGAGCGAAGAATAAATTATTCTTTAATTAAAATGATTATTTTTCTATTTTGAGTTCGGGTAGGCAGGGCTTCCTGCGACTGAAACATGAAAGATTCTTTTCCTAACGAGTGACCTAGTCATGGTACATCTGCCTCAATCACACATTGCCGGTTCCTCAGTGGAGATCGATTAGCTGCTGAGGTAGAATGAGAGGAAAACTGTAAGTGTTCTATTTGGGACGACTTATACTGCAATCTGAAGATAAGCAGATTGATCCTTTGAAAAATCTTTAACATTTGTGGTAGTGTATATCAACGGAAATTTCATGATATTCTATTTGCAAGACTGTTTTCGCCATCTAGGAAGTCAGCAAAATGTAGATCCACATACTTTTTGGCTAGTGCATCAGTAAATTTCCAAAACTCCTGGTTCAGCCGAATTTTCAACTCAAGATCCTTCATTTGTGAAGGAATACTGACTTAGCACCTATTATTGCAGTTCCTCATCATGGATTCCAATGAGAATATTGAATTTTTGGAGATGCGAATATCGACCATCTCGTCTTATACTTCAACCTCTTGACCATTCACCCCCGCACAACCCCCTTCAGATAATATTGAATAACTTCAATGTGTTTACTGCAGAGGCAGCAGAAGGTTCTTTTAATTTGGAGGAACTTCGACTCGAGTGATTCGACTTCGAAATTTGATGCATATGTTAGAGTGAGGTTGGCTCAACTTGAACAATAGACAGGATGCCTTGTTGTGGTTGCAGAAGTGCGGATAGGTCTAAGAATGACCTCCACCAAACCAGCGAGCTGGGCTGGAAATGCTAAAACCTTAGGGCCTCAAACATGATCCCCAACCATGCGTGATTTGCTGTAGAGATTGATGGAGCTGAGTTAACTTTTCAAAAGCTAGATATTTATACCATTATGTACAATGTCAATATTAAGTTCGAGAATAGTTTGATGGAAATCCTTGTTATGTTATCAATACACAACATAAACTGTCTTGAGAAATTTCACAACTTATGAGCAACACTCATCCAATTTTTGTCTCAAGTGTTCTTTTGATCAGTTAATCAACTCAGACAAATGTGTGATTTGCTTTGCTTGAACTGACATTAAATTCACATCTTTGTCTGAGTTGATAAGTTGTCTTTTGTGCATAATAACATCAACCTCTTCAGAACAATTGCAATTGTCAATTTACCGTTTTTATAACCAACTAGTTTAAAGCTGCGATGAACTACCTGAAAATTTGCAAAAAATTGTTTTCCTCTTGAAAAAAAACTGTACAACTGTCAAAGATTATGGTGGGGCAATAAGTACTTCTCTATCCTTAATTAGATTTCTCATGTTCGAGCCCTGCCCCTGAGAGTGGAGTCTTCTTTGGTAATGAATATTTTACCTTCAAAGTGGAACCTTCCAATGCTAATCTCTTTTAATCGGCAGGTGGGAACCAAAAAAATAAAAATAAAAATGTACCACAAATAGCAACAACAAAGGCAAAAGAAGTATGAATGGAGTTTCTTAATAAATCACACAAAACTAATGGCAAAAGAAGACCATATGATTGTGAAAACAGTAACTGAACTGAAGCACATCAAAATCTTCCGCCAACAACACAATGCTGAGAGAAAATAAGGAAAACTGTCAACAAAAAACAGTTGGAAATAGAAGGAAATATCACATATTTTGGTTCAATAACATATAGTATGCCAAAATCTATCATGTTTATATGGAGTATTATATCTTCTTGGAGACCCCAAGCCTTAGTCTGAAATCTTCTTCCATTAGTGGAAGGCCATCACGCAACTTGACTTTTGGTTCCCATCCTAACAATTCTTTGGCTTTTGTGATATCTGGTTTCCTTTGTCTTGGATCATCGGGTGTATTCTCCACCATTTTTATCTCCACTTTGGGACTGATAAGCTGCAAATCAAAAAAATATAAACTTTCATGTGGTAACTCCTAAGATTAAAAGAGCGACTTTCCAGCAGCGGAAAGAGAAGTCATGCAGAATTTTGACATTTAGCATATTGTAGAGACTCAAAACAAGGCATACTTTTAAATTTGAATTACACGGATTTCCTAACTGGCTCGAAAAGCAGAACCTTGAGGGACTTAGTTATACCGAGACCAGTGTCTTAGAACCCCAAATTTTAGTCCAGCTAAACAAGAATTTATGAACTCACACACATAATTCTCTTGCCATTATAGTCCAGATGATTATGGATTTCTACTCGTTTTCTGCTCATATATCACACTGTGAGAGTACCAACTAGAAATGTTATATTATAGAAGGCTTTTGTTTGTTAAAGTAAAACCACAAATAAAACCACAAATATTAGAAACGGCACTTGCACAAAATAGTGCAGAAAAAGAAATGAAAAGACAAATGAAGTATAAGAAACAAAGAACTGCTTCACGAGAATATGTAATTACCTCCTTCACTAGTTCCGCAAGCTCAATCATGGTAAATTCACCTGTACAGCAATATTATAAAGAAGTTAAGCCAACATAATATATCAAAACTGTAATTTAGCTAGAGCATGATATCGGGATTTTATTCAACGAGTGCAGTATGCACACGTGCCAATTGATCTGGACTTTTGATTTGCGAGATATTACTAGATTATCATACTCTTGCATCCCATTAGGAATTGCTATGCGTGTGCTGCACTCATCAAAGAAGAATATGATAATATCACATTTAGATGACAATCAGTCAATCACCTGGGTTTCCAATGTTGATTGGCCCTGTGTTCTCTCCTTCCATTAGCCGGATAAGTCCATTAACCTTCAAAGTATTGCGGACAAGGGATAAGTTAACATTAGGAGCAAACATAAAAGCAAGAATGACTCTGATAGTTGTTCATTGCCATACCATATCAGAGACATAACAGAAACTGCGAGTCTGTGTCCCAGGAGCTTGAACTGTTAATGGTTCATCCCTTTAAAATGGAGCAAATCACGAATATTTGTATTAGCCATAAAATGCTTGGTGTATTTAGGTGGGATATTAATCAACACAAACAGGTAGATAGCTACATCTGCATATTTTTAGCAGAGTGATGGCACTTGGGAAAGAACTTACCGAAGTGCTTGAGCTATAAAGTTGCTGACAACACGTCCATCATCGATATTCATACGAGGCCCATAAGTATTGAATATCCTAGCAATGCGAATTTCTGTTCCAATACATAGATACAGATGCATCAGAAACATAGAAGCTTTGAAGAACCTGAATAGTATCAAAGAA
Source organism: Lycium barbarum (assembly GCF_019175385.1). Lineage (NCBI taxonomy): Eukaryota > Viridiplantae > Streptophyta > Magnoliopsida > Solanales > Solanaceae > Lycium > Lycium barbarum. Next base: position 18,136,619 of record NC_083342.1, read on the forward strand.
ACAACTAATTACCAATCCCATGCTGTCGGTGGTAGTCAAACATCAATGTCTCTGCCACACGCTTCCCTTCATCATAACAGCTCCGAACTCCTAAACGCAACAAAAGTGACATTGTTAGACACATATGCTTCACGAGATGCTCAAATGTTAACTCGTTAGACCAAAATTGTTGTTTGCTAATCGCTTAAATTCTTTTGTAAAGGAATCTTTTCCTGATCAATGTGATTGAGTGGCCAAAAGAGAACTGATAGTGCAACTTGAATCCTAAACGTTACCAAAACACAATTTTGTATTTTCCTCCAAGTAGGAACAGAAGTAAAAAATGGTGAACAGACATATGAAACAACATGTAATATGCTGCAAATTGCATTATTTTAGCAGACATACAAAACAACATATGATGCAACTTTTCTCGAGTCCCATACATGTATATAATTTACTTAAGCTGGGAAGGACATACCAATTGGGTTGACATTACCCCAATAGCTCTCAGGTTGGGGATGCACAAGAGGGTCACCGTAAACCTCTGAGGTTGACGTGAGCAGAATCCTACATAAAATAACAGAAAATGAGTTAAAGTGAAAGCCAAAAATATGAGATCAAAGAAGCATTTTCAATCTTCTAACCTTGCTCCGGTACGCTTTGCTAAGCCCAACATATTTAGCGTGCCAATGACATTAGTCTTTATGGTCTGTCAAAAGAAAAAAGAAATTAAGAAAAACGCATCATAAACAATTTTTCGTACTTCACCATATCTTTCTCCTTGCATGAAAGTAAAAAGTTTGTTTCTTTGAAATACTAGAGATAACACACTCCATCAGATTTTTATACTACCCAAAGCCGAAAGGCTTATCAAGAGAGGTTAAAAGAGAAAAGAAAAAGATGCAGTGTTGGCAAGATAATATTCCCTTTTCTTCTTCTTTTTTTTTTTCTTTGGCGACAAGACAACACAAATCTTGTATATCAGAGAGCTTTATGCAAATGAGTTATGAATAGAAATCATGATTTACTGCTAGTTAAGATGAGTTGAAAGGAAAAAGAAGAGCATAAAAATTAAAGTTCATTCTGCTCATGAAATCTGTTAGTACGAGCAAGAAGAGAGTAACACAATAGAACATGTTAAGTGAAGTTGACATGCTAGTTTACAAGATCAGACATACCTTAACGGGATTGTACTTGTAGAAAATTGGAGAGGCAGGACATGCAAGATGATAAATCTTATCAACTTCAACCAACAAGGGCTCGGTCACATCTACAAATGACAAAAGAATAACAAAAACAGATATGCTTCTGATAATACAGTTATATGAAACAACATATGAAAAGAAACCGGAAATAAAATCTACTAATCATGTTCATATTATAAGTTGGTAGTCTTTGATTTCATTAAATGAACAGTTACTTTTACATAAAGATAAATTTTTTCTTGCATATTGAACCACGGTCAAGCCTGTATGCGCTAGACCAAATCTTGAATATTCAGCAAGTAGTCCAAATATTAGCTAACTAGTATATGAATGAATAAAAGATGAGAGTATACCATGGCGCCTAAGCTCAAATCTGGGATGACCAATCCATTTTTTAAGATTATCCTTCGAACCAGTGAAAAAGTTGTCCACAACAATAACCTGCACAGTCATAAAGAAAAAGTTTCTCACTGCTTAATAAGATGGATACATAAGCGCATTCACTCGGAAGACTCATGAAAACAACATAAGTATTTACTTACACATAAGCCTATGAGGCGCTAATGAATAGATAATAGGATTATAAAATCTTTTTGGCAAGGCAACACAAAAAACTAACAGAAGAATTTCTTTTCATCAAGAGGGACCGAACAAGCTAGATCAACAAGTTACCTCATTCTTCTCATTCTCCATCAATTTGTCGACTAGGTGCGAACCAATAAATCCAGCTCCTCCAGTAACCAAAATTCTCATGTTAGGCTGCAACCGGGAATAAAAAGTATTAGCAAACAGGGAATGAAAGTTAGAATTTAGAAGTAGGTTGAGCAGGCCAAACATAGCATATGTGGCTTTACTAAGGAAGGTTAGTGTTTGCATGATCAAAACCCTTACTGTGACTCCAGTAAAGCACATTGACCTGGGGCGGAGCTAGGTAGGCACATTTGATCCGAACCCCCTCGGTGAAAAATTACATTGTATATACAAGGTTAAGATTATTTTTTATGTATATATAGTAGATATTCAACACCCTTGGCTTCTTCATGTGTTTACTTCATGTTTTTTAACCCTTCCCTAGGTGAAATTCCTGACTCCGCCACTGACATTGACTATCATGTGTAATCCACTATCGCTATGTGAGTGCCAACTCGTTAACTACATTTTCATCAGAAGTTTCAGCAGAAAAGAAGCTGCACAACTAAAATCAGGCCAAAAACAGCTTTAACTCCCAAAACAGAATCACCAAATACAGAAAGCAAATGTCAGTTTCCTATCTCTAGCTCAAGAACACTGATCTTTTGTTTTAGTAGATAACCTGATATCAAATCCACACTTGTTGCTTTATTGATTCATAACTAATCAAATTTCCACATAAATATCGACTCATGATTTTGAGACTAAAATAGTGGTTTCATTGGTGAGGCTGGCCCTGCATTGATGAGTGAGACCATATGGTCCACAACACCAGGGCGGAGGAAGAGTATCGATTATGGGTTCGGCTGAACAAGGTAGCTTTGGTTCAAACTTTATATTTGCCTTAAAAATTTATTGAATATGTACAAATTATTAACTTAGAATACAGTAACTTAAAAAATATTAGAATCCATAGTCCATAAACTTCAAATCCTGGCTATACTTATGATAATACACATATAAAAAACAATTAAATGAACAATTTTTTTGTCAAGCCTAAGACAACTGAAATCAGTATATTCAACACATAGCGTAAACATATATATGTGAAAAGCTACAAACTTTTCATACGAATATAAAATTCTGAACACATAATCTCGAAAGGTGCAATGTATTCAATGCCAAGAATTTAAAGATTGAACTCATCAAGTTTAAATTTTGGATCCGCCTCCCTAGTAAAAAATTAACTTGAAAGAACATTGAGAAACCCAATGGGATATATGAAAAATACTGAAATCTCAACGGATATTAAATTTTGAACCCATAAGATCAGAAGTGCAATGTATTCAATGGTAACAACTTAATGGTTGAACTCATCGAGTTTAAATTCTGGATTCGCCTATCGATATTACCTGAAAGAACTTTGAGAAGCGCAACGGGGACGGGGCTGGAGGCGGCTTAGTTGTTGTTTGATGATCTCCATTAGCAAAATTCTTTGCCATTGCTCAAATCTCTCACCAAATCCTGCAAATCATAAATTCACCAATTAATGAGTACTATATAAATTAGCACCACCAACATACATAAACCCAAAAACAGAGTACTAATATTAGATCTATAACATATCAAAACCTTCTTAATCAATTACTCTAACATTAATCTCAATCAAAAACAATAAAAAGACACAAACTTTGATCCAAGAAAATCATATTATATGCCAATTCATCAATCTCTAATCATAAACAAACCTGATAAAAAAAATCTTTTTTTTGCTATGTAAGTTCTGTGACATAGGCATGCAAAGAGATGATATATACATCACACACACACATAAACACAAAACATAAAAAAGAAAAACAATTTACTTACTTACCAAACTTGCCAACAAGAATTTGCTGGCAACAAAATAAATGTTCTTAAACTAAATAAAGAATATAATAAAGTTGAAAAGGAACACAAATAAGAATGCTTATAATTGACGAAACGTAAAGGTGAGAGAATCAAAGTACAGTTCTATGCACCAACCTTATAGTAAAATATTTACTTGTTCACTGTTTAGATCTTCACTAAGTCAAAGCAAAAAATAAAAATAAATATTTTGGACTTATATAGTTACTGCCTTGGTTAAAGAATCATCAAGGGTATTGCTAATCTCCAAGAATTAAGTAATTAATGCGATATAATATTGGAAGATAATTTAAGAATATGCTTTTATCTGAGATGTCTATTTTTTTTCTTTCAATTTAAGTAAAAGGAAAAGACTGAAGTAAGAAGATTCGAAGAAAGAACACTAGATAATCGTGCATGGGTTTTGTCTTATTTTATTTTATTTTTTATTGAATTGACTTCGAATAGTTGGAGAAGGACTCTAGCTCAGAAGTGACTTGGACTCTTGAGTTTGATTTTTGGACATAAAATGTATCTATAATATTTGAAAAAAGTTAATTAAAAAAAAAAATCGAAAGTTGAAATGTGTTTGAATATATATATATTTAACTCAAAAAAGTAGAATTTTTGCGATTGAAAAAAAGATTCACTTATAAAACTGGTCAAAGTCGTTCTTTTCCAAACTTGAAACTTTATCTTTAATTTTTCCTTCAAAAATTCAGTTCAATAGTATGGGGAAAAAAATATTTTTTTTGGGAAAAAAGAAAAAAGTCATCGAGAAAACGGCTCCTGGGTTTTTGCATGTAACAAATTTTTAGTTTTATTTTTGTGGTAATGAAATGAGTGAAAAAAAAGTCAAAAATGGAAACCGGAATATCTTTGGATAAACTGAAATATCTAGAATTTAAATTGATTGTCTGAAGTAAGTAATTCCCATCTTTATTGTTAATTAATTATTCAAAATCGGGAAAATTGGATTTGGGGATCGGAAATATCATATGATATGCTCATAAGTCATAAGGAATTTTTGTTTTATTACAACATGAACTCTTCGTAACCGTTTGTTTGATATTTGGCATGATTAATTTTACATGAGCTATTTGTAAGAATTTTTAGTTGACACAACAAGAAGTCTTTAGTAAACGCTATTGGTGTAGGACAAGTATTCCTGATTTTTGGTTTTTTACTTTTCTTATCCTAACTATTTTATTTATTTTATTTTATTTGGTTGTGTCGTGACTCTAAATAAGGAGTCTTATCATAATTGAGAGTATTATCTAAATTAGGATTTTTACTTTAATTAAAATTCTTACCTAGTTTAGGATCTAGATTCGATTCTCTAGATTTGATTTTACTCAATTTGATTTGATTCTAAGTAGGCGTTTGGCCATGAAAACCAAGTATTTTTCACTTTATTTGGTATTTTAGAGTTGGAGTTGAAGATGGTTATAATTTTTGCAAAGAATATTTGGTTGTTTGAATATATTGAAAGTGAAAAAAGTGAAAACAAAATTTTTGGTGTTTTTCAATTTCAAATTGGTGTTTTTCAAATTCCAAGTTGTATTTGGAATTTCTATGGCCAAACGTCTATTTTCAAATAAAGTGAAAATATTTTCCGGGAAAAAGTGAAAAATTTTCATGGCCAAACGGGCCTGTGACCCAAATTTGGTAATTTTATGAATTAGTTGGTAAAATCCCTTGGGTTACAAAAAAGTATCAAAAGTTGCTAAAACCTATTTTGAACCTTTAGGATATATAGGAATTTTATTGTAAACAGTTTTATTTTTATTTTTTATCATTCAATGCCTTATAGTTTCATAATCTTTTATCCATCAAATGGTGTCATATTCTAATATTTCCTTAGTGTGGTGGCTAAAACTGAGTAACCATGATTAGTAATGATTCATATAATCAATCTTAACTTATTTGAAGTTGAAGCGTAATTATTATTGTTATTTGAGGGCAAAAATTGACATGGACAACTCACGTTAATTACCGTAGTTGGTATCACTTCAATTTTATGCTAATGTTCACGTGACAACATATAATTTGAACTAATTATTCAACAATTGACCATTTGCATATGAGTTAGGTGTCCAATTGAAGCAAAAAAGAAACAAAAAGAGGTGTACGATTGCTCTCCTAGAATGGATAGTGGTGGTTAGGAACCTGAAGCGTGGGTTGCAAGAATATAATGTGTAGTTTATTTTTTATTTTATTTTTTAAAAAAACCTAAATTTCGTGAAATAAAATATATTTTTAATTACTTTACAGCAATACTGAGTACTGGCATTATTATTATTAACCAAAAAACTTAACACGAGCAATCTAAATAATATAAGAAACACAAGGAAATTTTGGTTTAATTTTATCGTCGTATAACATGTTTGTTAGATAATAATGCATACAACAGCAATAGACTAATTTAATGATATTGGACACGCTATATGAATTCTTCATCAATTAATTCTGGAAGAGGTGGAAGAAGGGTTAGTTTAAGACTCCAATTTTGTTATACTAAATCTTATAAGAATATGTGATAATTACCTAAACAAGGCGTCAATGGATTAGGTCACATCAACCACTCTACACATGGCATATATAAAAAATCTTATAATTATCATCCTCCAAGATTTGTTTAATACAAGTTGCTTTGGAATAGCTAGCTTGTTTTCTACTTAATGTGTTGGTTCACTTTTCTTTTGATCTCTCTTGCCATATAGGAATTCCTAAAGTTCAAAACAAGACAGGATACATTGACGACCCATTAAATTTGTCAATATTTTTTTTTTAAAACACTTGAATTATGACATATTCTGATTGATCTCTTGAACATATGATAAGGTGTTCCTATTAGACATTTTTAGCTCAAAATATTGAGAAAAGATTTTATGAATCGCTCATTACTTATAGCCTGTTTGGCCAAGCTTATTTCCCTCCCAAAAGTACTTATTTTTTCAATAAGTGCTTATTTTAAAAGAAGTGAGGTGTTTGACCAAGTTTTTGGTAGAAAATAAGTACTTTTGGGGAGTAGCAGAAACAGTTTTTCAGAAGCTAAAAAAAATAGCTTTTGCCCAAAAGCACTTTTTGAAAAGTACTTTTGAGAAAAATACACATAGAAGCACTTTTTAAAAGCTTGGCCAAACACTAATTGCTGCTCAAAAGTACTTTTTAAATTAATTGGCCAAACACAAACTGCTTTTAGCCAAAAGTACTTTGAAAAAAGTACTTTTTAAAATAAGCTGTTTTTAGAAGCTTGGCCAAACAGGCTATTAGACAAGTTAACCACTTAAGATATGTCACCTTATTTAATAATACGAATTAACCTCACTGGGCCGTAAAACCGCATGGATGTTCCAATTCATGTTGATGTGTATACTTAAAAGAGGAGAAATATTTTATATGATTAACTTATCCACGTAATGGGCACTCATGAACATGTGTAAAAACTTTCCAAAATAAATATGAGTTGAAGTGTCTAATTGGAATTCTCGTATATTCACGTGCTTAATTAGAACAGACCATTATTCAAGTGTTTAAATTTTAAATAAAATTTACAGATAAATGCAAGGGCTATCGATTTATTCAGCCTTAAAACAACACAAAAAAAAAAAAAAAAAAACTTAAAGGGCTATCGATTTTTTTTTTTGTTTTGTTTTGGAAAGAACATATGAAGAACAAGATTGATTTTTTTCTTGAAAAAACTTTTAAAGGTCTTTTCAACCAAACATCATCAAAGAGAAAGCTTTCAGTTTGTTGCACAACCGAGAAACACCTTTGGAGTAGGTTATTATTTTCCCTGTTCTAATATTGGTGTTGCATATATGGGTAAAAGTTCAAAATTATTATACTCATGAAAGCAGGTTCAATGTGAAAATAATCTTTTCTTGAAAATGTGAATGCAATGTGAAAATAATCTTTTCTTGAAAATATGAGTTCCAAAATGCAATAGAACAATGGAAAGGTTTTGAGAAGGGCATGTACTATTTTTCCTTTTCATTAAAGTGGACACAATTTTTCTGTTAATGATACTAATTTTTCTATATTTATTGCTTCTAGAAATGCACTCAAAGTTTTTTCTATTTTCTCTAGTTCTCTTCTATGTTCTATATCTCTATATAAACACCAATAATTAATAACTATTTGTCTTGTTAAAGGGTGTCTCTTCATACAATGATTATTTAATATATATATATATATAATCGACGTAAAAGTAATATCGTTAATTTCTCGCGAAACTATTTATAATTTCGGATAACCATACACTTGGATTGTCTCGCTTCAAATTTTAGAGGAAATGAGATATTTTGCCCTCTTACAATTTGAATAGAAGAAAATGGCATTTTCAGATCTCATATGTGCAAAAACGAAGATCTCTTGTAAAAAAGACATAAAACTAAGTACATTTTGTAAGTGGCCTACAAAACCATTCTCTCCAAATTGTATGGGCGATTAACGGGTTTTAAATGAGAAAATTACGGCCTAATATTCTTCAGTCAATTATTTTATAAAATTGAAAAAAGAACATGGTGCAACTGTCAACAATTTAAATTGCCCTACTTTGGACCATATGACCTAAAATTAGGAGTGTTCAAGGTTTGGTTAAAAACCGATCCAAACTGAAAACCAAAACCAAATCGATTGGATAAACTGATATTTACTTGGGTTAGGTTTGGTTTGGTTTTGTTATATATATATATATATATATATATATATATATATATATATATATATATATATATAAAATTGACATAAAAGTAATATCGTTAATTTCTCGCGAAACTATTTATAATTTCAGATAACCATACACTTGGATTGTCTCGCTTCAAATTTTAGAGGAAATGAGATATCTTGCCCTCTTACAATTTGAATAGAAGAAAATGGCATTTTCAGATCTCATATGTGCAAAAACGAAGATCTCTTGTGAAAAAGACATAAAACTAAGTACATTTTGTAAGTGGCCTACAAAACCATTCTCTCCAAATTGTATGGGCCATTAACGGGTTTTAAATGAGAAAATTACGACCTAATATTCTTCGGTCAATTATTTTATAAAAATGAAAAAAGAACATGGTGCGACTGTCAACAATTTAAATTGCCCTACTTTGGACCATATGACCTGAAATTAGGAGTGTTCACGGTTTGGTTAAAAACCGATCCAAACCGAAAACCAAAACCAAATCGATTGGATAAACCGATATTTACTTGGGTTAGGTTTGGTTTGGTTTTGAATTTTTAAAAATCGATAATATTTGGTTTGGTTTTGATTTTACTAAAAGCAAACTAAAGAAAAAACGAACCAAACCGACAAATTTTAATTTTTATAATTATATATATACAATATATTAATTTTTATAATACTTTTAAATAATTTATATAATTTTTAATTAAAAGTTTATTTTATCTCAAATAGGCTAATGAACTATATATATTAATTTTTATAATACTTTTAAATAATTTATATAATTTTCAATTAAAAGTTTATTTTATCTCAAATAGGCTAATGAACTTTATACCTTAAGCCGATTTTAAAAAAGAAATCCATGAATTCAAACTCAATTATTCAAAGAAACAACTATATGAGATTTACCTAGATTTATTTTTTGTATTTCTTATAAACTTTATTCACTTAATTTAAATCATAAATCCTAAGACATTTTCTCCATAATGCAAAAAACTATAGCTACCACAATAAAAGGGTAATAATGGATTATAAGTTGGAAAATGATAGAAAATTCTCTCCTAATTGTAGGAAAAAAACATGAAAGAGAGAAATACCGTTAATTTTCTTAAAAACCGACCCAAACTGAACCAAACCAACTACAACCAAACCGATGGATATGTATTATATTTGATTTGGTTTGATTTTAATAATTTTAAAACTGACTAGTTTGGTTTGGTTTTGATTTTAACCCAAAACCGATCCAAACCGACCCATGAACACCCTTACCTGAAATATATATTAGGCCTAAAATAAACACCAGTTATAGTCAAACCATAAAATTTCACCCCGCACTTTCTCCTCTCAGTGCTTTCTTCGATGATTTCCCTTTTCAAAATTTCACCGAATCGCTGCACTAAACCACCATTGTCGAAAATGGTATAATACATATATTTCCCCTTAGAACTACTTCTATTTCTGCTTCTTCACTTCCCGTTGACCTCTTCCTCTTCGCTATGACTATTTTTTATCACCAGATATGAGGTTGCGATGGTGATAAATGGTATCCAGAGTTCGGTCGGGATTTGACGTGCAAGAAAAGGCTCTTCCACAATTGTACCCTTAACATCATCACCAATAATTATATTATCTCCCTTAGAAGCAGCTTTCCTCTTCATATAGCCAAGTCCGAGGGGCTGAGATGCTCGTTTACTAGTTGTGAAACTCAGTCACCTTGCCAACCTGCCGCAGTTCATAGCACCATCATTCTGGCAATCCCTTCCAAATGACTACTAGGATCGATAAAGAAAAATAATGGAAATTTGATTTCAGTAATGCACTTGACAAGCAGTGGCAAAGACAGGATTTTTTTTCTAGGGGGTTCAAAAATATAAAAAAGTAAGAAACGAGGAAGCCAAGGGGGTTTAACATCTACTATTTATACGTAAAAAATAATTTTAACCTTGTGTATACATGATAATTTTTTGCCGAAGGGGGTTCGGGTGAACACCCTGGCCACCACTTGGCTCCGCCCCTGTTGACAAGATTGTCATTTATACGTTGTGTAAATAATATATAGTAATTGTACAATATGTTATAATTAGTGTGTATACATTATACGTTGTGTATGCACCGATTATACGTGGATTATACATTAATTATACCTTTACTATACACAAATTATACAGAAAAATAGGCGTGGAGAATTACAGTGGCTACAGTGGATACTGATAAAAATGTATATAATGTGTATATGTATTGTATGAAAAGTGTATCTACATTGTATATAATAACACAGATACACTTTTTATAAACATTCAGTGCTCATACAATTGTATACACAATACATATGGAGTATATAATAAATGTATATATAGTGTATATAATTGATATCTTATTTATATAAAGTGAATTTACATATGGTGGAAGAGAAAATCTATGAATTCGTCGAAGAGCATGGACTTCAACACCTTGATACAATGATTTTTTTGGTTCTTTTTTGCTACACTGAGTCTTTTTTTTTTTTTTTTTTGAATGACATGGGAACCCACAGTCGCTATCCTTATATGACCATTTGATTATCAATATTTTTCACCCAAATGGCTTTTGTCCCTATGAAATTTGGCCCAACTCCTTAGTCATCATCCATGGAGACCAACCTCCCGCACGAGACATTTCTTTCCACCTTAACCAAACTTTTTCAAATGTTCTCATTTGGACCCATCAAATTATATTTTTACATGGGTCTCTTCTAAAGTTACATGAGTTCGCAACTTAAATAACTCAAAAAATGACATTTGAGACCAAAATAATTCATTAGACAAAAATAAAATAAAAAAATAACGACATAAGTACCTTTTGCGCACTAATTTAGTGCGCAATAGGGGTTTAATAAAACGGCCCAACCCTTTGTTCATTGGCCAAAAGTTTTAAAATTCACGTTTTTTTCGTACTTTAACCAAAGATTAGTCATGTTTCAAAACGCCGGAATATCAATATTTTATATAGAACCTGATATCTTTTTCTACGAACAATAATGTAGGCTCAACACATCAAGTATACCTATACATTTGGATCGTCATTTTAGGGGTTGTAAAGTGCTCCGAAGTAAGTTTTATTTGTTTGGAAACTTGTTATCTTTAGGTTTAAGTGTTTTATTTTATAGGGTTTTGATTAATTTAGGACGTCGCACGAGTTATTATTAAACGACAATAAAAACTAAGATAACTAATTATCATTAAGAAAATAATACAAAAAAAAATAATATTAACATAAAATGTACATTTTATTTACAAATACACAATCTCCATCCCCCTAGGTCCCACATATGGGAGCTGTTGACACCCAATTTTGTCCCGCCTCTCCCCCGAAATACCTATTTATCCTTCTAATATTTTGGAAAATTAAAAAATATATATGTTATATTTTTACTATAATTATTAGTCTCTTATCAATACCGGTATTTCATTATTCTATTACAGTTACTAGCTATCCTCATTATCATTTATCAATTATTATTATTATTATTATTATTATTATTATAATAATAATAATTATTATTATAATTCACAATTTTTATCATTTCGGCATTTTTACTAGCTTACGCACATGCATCGCATTTATCTTTGCATAATTAAATAATATTGTTTATTTACTGTGGATTTCCGAAATATTATTGCACGGCTATTACAACGCCATTTTTTATTATCTGAGTACTAATAATTGCGTATTTTATATCGAGTAATATTTTAACACAAGTTATTTAAATAGGTCTTTTATTTAAAATGTAGTAGCCCAACCAACTCACACTATTTTCGGATCAATTCACAAAACCAGTCCACATTTTAATTTACCAGCCATTTTACTTCATCCCAACCCATTTTAATGCCCAATCTACATTTTAATCACCAGCCCAAACGGACCAGCCCAACATTTTAGTTCAACTTAACCCTAACATTTCCTTCATTTTTCTCCTCTTCACCAGCCGCCTCCCTCAATCTCTCTCTTCCTCCCCTACGCTCTCTTTCCTCTCTTTCCCTTCTCCTTATTCTTCAAACCCTAGCCGCTCCTTCCCTCATCGTCTTCGCCTCCCACGTTACCCCTCTGACACCTCCACTCCTCCATGCCACTGCCACCCCACTTCGTCCTGTCCCCCACGCGTCTGTTTCCCCCCACGTTTTCCTCTGTCACCACACTCCTCGCTGTCACCACTGCCCTCCACCTTTTTCTGTTCCCCCACGCTTCTGCCACCCTCACTTCGCCTGGTTCCCGTTCCTCTTTCTCCTTCTTCAACACAAAAAGCCGAAAATAATAGACCTATAAAGGGTCGTGAGTTGAATCGAAAACGGAGGATTTTTGGATTGGAAAAACCCCCAAGAACAGGGAGGATTTTTCGATTCACGAAATTCCCCAAGAACTAGGTCTTCTTTTTCAGTCACAAAAATCCCTAAAATATTGAGTTCTTCAGCCGCTGTTTTTTTTTTTTTTTTAGCAGTCATAGTATCGATTAAAGTATAAAAACGTTTTCCTTTTTTTTACTGCTTTGATTCCGAGCGATACCAACTCAAGAGTTTGTGGTGTTTCAAGGTAGATCGGAGATTCGAGGCCTCACTTCGCTGCACCCGAAGAAGGTAAAACCTCCTCCTTATTGTTTAGTTTTCAGTAGTTATAAGGGCGTTCGTGGATTTATATGTATTTGCGTGAAATTAGTTTGTAAATTAATTATTGGTTCAACCTGTTATTAGTTTTCGGAATAGAAATCTGCTTGGATTAATCTGGTATAGTGTCATTTAATTTTTGTGTTGGCTAAGGGCTTTGTTATGTGATTAGTTTGATTTAGTTCGATTAATGTAATGTCAGTTAAGTATGTACCGAAATGGGTTATGGGAGATAATTTGCCTAGTTAGTAAACATGCTAATCAGGTCGGTAAACATCTCTTCTTTTATGAATTTATCAGTAAATTAAATGCTTTCTGTTTGTCTTACGTGTTTAGGGTAGCTTAAAACCTTGTCGGCTACTTAGATATTGATACATAGCTGGTCTAGTCTCGAACCATCGCTAAATATTTTAAATAATGAAGTTACTGATTACTGGCTTCTCTTTAGTATAATCATAATTTTAGTTCAACAACCTCTTTATTCATATCGAGTGTTTCTTTTCTGTTTATGGCTTTATTTAGGTCCTTTAGAACATTATTGTGCTCCAAAGTTATGTGTTGAATTCTTGGAAGTAAATCGACATGAGTATTGAACAGTTAATTGTTTGTTGAACTAAACCTGTTTAAACCTTTGCCTGCCTATTTGGTCTTTATTGGTTTTTATCATTATAAGTCTCGGATGGTATTTTAAAAGAGCTAAAGGCATTTTAAATTTAGTCTAGCATCTGCGAATTTGCATTAATGCTTTGTTGAGTCCTGTAATGGTGTTTAGAGTCTCCTGTTGATAGAGCCTGTTAGTCATGTGCTGTATGACCCTGTATGTGATTATGTATGCTTGCTTTCATTAATTGTATGTTAGCTTGCTTCTGTTTGCGTCTGTTAAACTAGGAACTGATGATAAAATATGGACTTAAGGGTAGTCTAAAGTTAGATAAGTACTGAAAGGCTAGATTGAAAGGAGGATGGCATTTAATATATGGATGAATAAGAGTGTGATGTTTTTACTCAAGTAAGATATAGGTTGCAAATGTTGGTTAAACTGATTAGCTTTTAATGGGAATTTCACCCCAGAAGTCTACAAATAGATCTGCATATATTTCCTTGTTTCTCCATGTATTATGTTTGTTTCTTTTCTTTAAATAAGGCTGAACAACAGCTTAGACCCAGCTTCAGTAACTTTAAGTACATGTTAAGGCTATGTTGAATTCCAAAATATATCGGAGTTTCTCTATTGATAAAACATACTAACTGTAGGCTGTGCGATCATTCCATGCTGAGTTGAACCTGTTTAAGCTTATTAGTGAGCATTGTATGAATCATATGAGTATATATTTTTAAGGTATATTCGAATAAGGGATGAGGCTGCTGCATCTGATTAAATTTAGAGTGAGATGTCAAATATGCATGTTCACTTGACTATCTATTTGAACCATATTAAGATATCTGGGTAATCATTTCTGGCTATACATATAACTGTGCTTTGTGTTTGCTTTGGGATGTTCGTTTTGGTTTAGAATATATGAGATGCTCGCAAATTTCCTTCCCTCTTTCTGCATTTTTCTGCTTGTATGGGTTTGTCCCCTCCCTACGTGATTTTTCTGTGGCATGGTATACTTCAAAGTACATATGGTATATAAACCTTAAAGTGTATCCGTGTATACAAGGGCCATATATTAGTGTATACCTTTCAGGTATACCAGATACTCTGAATATTTTGTGCTATTGCATTTGTATATGCAGTTTATACATGACCTATTGATCTGTTTTGAATTCGTACATGTTTAACCTTATTCGTCGAGTAGATACTAATCCTTTCTCTTTTGTTTTGTGCATGACCATCACATACGAGTCCGAGGGACTCGTCATCTCCTGCATTCGGTATTGGGCCAAAGCCCAACGAAATTCTCCTCTCGAGTCATCCTCAACCCGCAGCAATATATTAAGTTTTGCTGGGCCGAAGCCCAACAGTAAACTGTCCGCCGCATATATTAAATTTCGCTGGGCCGAAGAGTAGTGGACAGTAGCAGTTTTAAAATGGACTGAGCCCATTTTAAATCATTTGACTCCTCTATTTTATTTTATTTTGTGCATTCAATTTGTAATTACACGACTAACACTTTGCTTGTCTTATTTGGTTAGATTAGGCGAACCTTAGCGGAATTAGTGGGGTTGATTTTAGTAAAATGGGTAGGAAGAACCAATAATTAATTCCATAGTTTCATTTTCTTCTTTCATTTTAAATTATTTATAGTAGCTATAATATTTATTTATATTAAAGCAAATGATTTTCAAGGGCGTAAAGCCGTAAACACATATTTTGAAAGAAGATCATGTTTTCATTCTTACTGCATTGGAAATTTTAAAGTATCACTAATATGCAAATATAAACTCTAGTATATTTATAAATAACTCGTCAAGTTTGAATCAATCAGGCATATTTTTAGCTAAGCATAATTAATAAGATAATAAAAGGAGAAAGAAAAATTCACTTCCTTTTGAATTTCAGATTTTCTACATTGCTACATTCATATAACATAATTTATCCAAAGTTCAAAATTGCTAAATCTTTTCTCAAAAGCTATTATTTATGGCCAAAGTATCATATTTTCATCAAGTCTCATCTTCGAAGAGTATTTACTATATTTTCATCTAAAATCTAAGCGACATTTATAAGTCCTATTCTAAAAATGGCATTTAAAGTTTTCTTTTATATTATATTTTCTGTAAACCTTATTTTCACTAATATTATTTTCCTTTTAAAACTTTAGCAACATTTGTGAACCATTTTAAAATTTAAGCATTATATTTACTCTAATTAATTAACCTAAGTTTGGTCGGATAACCGTAAGTTAACGGATTCTAAAGGATGCCTAACCCCTTCCCTTTAGGATAATATAGAGCCCTTACCTAGAATCACACTGGTTAAGCAGATTATTAACGGAGGTTTAGTTTTAACTTTACTTTAGTTAACATTTAGATGTCCTAATTCATCGTTAAATTAATTAGGTGGCGACTCCTTAAACAAAACATATAGGAATCACCAATACGTCATACTCCTAAATCAACCCGGTTAAAATGGAGTGTGACAGCTTGGCGACTCTGCTGGGGACTTTAGGCTCTAACCATAACAGACTTAGGTTAATAGTTAATTTGTTGAATATCTTGTTTGTTTTCTTTTGCCTTCATTATTGCTTTTCCCTTATATGCTTTTGGGTGTTTGTATTTTATTCCTTATGTAAATTTTTCTATGTAATATGTATGTTATTGCTTTCCTTAAATTGGCATTCCGTTCGTACTTCTTCAACTCTTGGAAAACTCACACATATTCACACACTTAAAGCGGCTTCGCAGTTTGCGCCCGTGCACTACTAAGTTACCCCGTTAGTTGGATCGATCTTGTGGATTTAGTCGATCGGCGGTGCAGTCGACGGCCACGGACTTTCCACTCCCAAGTTGTCCGCTTGGGGGAGCCTTGCGTCTTAGGAAAACCACTCTTAGTCTACCTAGGTAGAGCGAAAACCAAAACCTTTTTTAAGACATGCACGAGCCTAGGAGGCTTAATACCCTTGGAGTATTAAGTTCATTAGTCAACCTTACCAAATGTCCAAATGAGTCTATGACTCTAAGTGACACTATTCACTATCTATGTGCATTATTTGAAGGACAAATATGTGGAATATGTGGACCTAGTACTCTATGGATAGATATTTCAGGAAAACTGACATTTTGTTGCAGGTTGTCATGGAGCATCCAAATTAATGCTGGAGGTTGAAGACAATCAAAAGAAATTAGTGGAGTTGAAATATTAGATATCTTAGATTAACTTTGAGATGTATTATTGATTGGCATGTAATAATTTCTATTATTCTTGTAAATTAGTTTTAAAAAGAGTTGTGGAATGATACATAAAAGACATATTTGTCCTTCAAATGTTCGTTAGGCCTACCTCTGGCATAAAGAGGTCCCTTGCATTATAGAACGCGATGTATTATGTGCAATAATGTGTTTATGTGCAATAACATGTCCTTACCGTATACTGACTCGTTTTTCTTTTTTCTTTCTTATTTTATCTTTTTTTTCTTTTAAACTTATTTTTAAAACAAAAAGGTTGACTTGTGCTAAAGGGGAACTGGCGGAGCATCCATATTTCACACGGTCTAGAGCCAAGAAATCAGACTCTGACTCATCACTAATCATCTGGTTAACTAAAAAGACTCGTTCTAAAATGGAGCAAAGTTTGATCAATGCAACCACCTCATCTGAGCCATCTCTTAGTTTACCGATCACAAGTGATCCCACATCCTCTAATGAACCAGAAACACATTTGGAGATCATTGCTCGTCTGGAGCGACGAGTTGCTGAATTAAGTCACATGGTACTTCAAAATCGGGCATTTTCTCAAACTCCGCCACATATGACTCCATTTCACGGGGTTCGTCAGACTTTGCCTATGCCACCTCCATTCCCAAATTTGGATGAACTTAACCAAGCAAACTATTTTACCACTTCTCAACCAGCTCATTCCGAACCCATTGCCCACCTAGTTACTCAAAATACTCCTCTTTTGTTTACAGCCGCCTCTTCAAAGGCTCAGTTCATACCGTCGACACATGATGTTACCAATGCGCATCAAGTTCCGCCAGTGTATACTTATTCCACAGCTCCACCCAAGACACAAATCCAAGGACAATATCGCACAGATGTTGATCATTATGTCGAAGTCGAAAATGAGGCAAGGGCAGTTAATGATGAAATGATAAATAGAAAGCTCAAAAGTTTGGAAGATGCCATGAGGAGTTTGCGTGGACTCGGTAGTAACCAAAGCGTGAGATATGAGGAGTTATGTGCATTTCCTGAGGTAGAATTTCCACCAGGTTATAAGATTCCAAAATTTGAGAAGTTTGATGGGTCGGGAAACCCTTTCTTCCATTTGAAGGTCTATTGTGAAAAGTTGATTTACTTGCTGTTAAACTTTAAAAGCTGATTGGTGTGGGGAAGCATTTACTTGCTGTTAAACTTTAAAATATTATCGCACGGCTATCATGATATCGTATAATTTTATTTGAGTAGTAATAAATATATTTTATAGTAAGTAATATTTTAGCACACGTTAATATATAATTAATTGAAGAAGGTCTTTTATTTAAATTTAGAGGCCCAAAGCAGTATAAGAGGAAAATATTTTTCAGCCCAAGAAGGCCTCACATCAGCCCAATGGAGAGCCCTAAATCCGAGCCCAATCAACCAAATGTTTTTCAGACCAGTCCATTATAATCAGCCCACTACCCGTTTTGAAATAACCCGACCCGTCATCTAAAACAAACAATTAGGGCTTCGTTTTCCTTTCATCAGACGCCTCCCCTTCTCTCTCCCTCATTTTTTCAGTTAACCCCTCCCTTCTCTTTAGCCATAGGCAGAAATGCATGCTCACTTCGGGAAAAGATTTGTTTTTTCCATCAGAAAGGTATAGTAATACATGGCTTTTCTCTTGATTTTTTGACCCTTTTCCATTTTTCAACTCTGCTCTCTTCCTCTTCCTGAGAAACCTGGCCGAGTCCGTCCAAGGGCACAACGTTTTGAACGATTTCGTTTGACTCGGTTTGGAGCTCTTAATTCAAAATCCCGCCCAAAAACATCACTCAAAGAACCCTAATTTGGACCTATAAATACGAACATTTGGAACCAAAAAAGAAGAGTTTTAGCCGCCTCTATTACCTGAAAATATTAATCCTCTTTAGTTCCAATACCTCTTGGTATTCACTCGAAGCACTAAATCATTTCATTCTCTTTTTTCTTCTATCGTCGCTTCGAATCTGAACGTATTCAATCTCGGAGTTGTTGGTGTTACGAGCGCAGATCTAAGACCCCCGCACCCTAGTTCACTGCACCCGCAAATGGTCGGTAATTCCCCTCTTCCTGGTAGTTCATTTTTATTCCCTATTTGATGTTTATATGAGTTATTTTCTGTATTTAGTTAAGCTTAGTTTAATTTTATTCAGTGTAGCTCTATGTTTGTTAGTGTGTTAATCGTGTTGTTTGATTGGTAGTTGGTTTAGATTAGGCGTCAAACCTGCTTATATGTTCAATTAAGTATCCATGAGTGTTTGATGTCACTTAGATTATCATGCTCTCCTGACATTGGTCTTTAACTCTCGCTTAAAATGGAGCTCTCCTCACATTGGTCTTTAACTCTCGCTTAAAATGGATGGATTTTGATAAGTAAAGTGGGTTGACTTGAGTAGGTTCTCTCACTTAGGTTGTTAGAATTCTGCATTGATGTAAGGAAAAGTATAATGTAATAAGGTATCTCTGTGGGGTTAGAATAGCTTTGTTTGTTTGTATTGATTGAGTTTATGGGTTCTGTGACTTGATATTACCTCAGTTTAAGGTTCTTGTGAAGTTTTTCTTGCCTTTGCTCAATTTTTAGTAACTAGTAATATCATATTTAGTGATATAACCCCCCTCACCTAATAAGTCTTACTTCAAAATTAGCTCTGTATTAATCTGAGTTCATGTGGGCTAAAATTCAACTTATCTGGTTGCTTGTTTTTTTTGAGACAATGAGTTCCTGGTTCATTGTCGATATAAGTTGGCTTATGTGACCTGTTTGGATTAGTTTTTGATTAATCTTGGGCTGATGTGGTAGTGGTTTATTCTTTACCCATTTCTTCTCTTCAAAAACTGCTTGATACTTACTCACTTTTGTTTTTTTTTTAAAAAAGGATTAGACTTGTCTTTTTTTTTTTTTTTGGTCTTTTCTTTTTTTGAAACTGTCTGTGCCTATTAAGTGTTTTGAGATATCCTTAGTTAACAATTTTATCATCTAGACTGAGGAAGGTGTGCTACAAATCATTTAGTGTCCCTTAATTCTTAGTAATTTGTTGTTTGTTGTCTCAAAGGGTAATTTACACCTAAAGCTTCATTTCAAGAATAAAAGACTTTGTTCAAAACTGTTTCTTTTTTTTTTTTGTTTGTCTTCAAGTAGTTGTATTGTGCTATTTGTGGGATAGATTATCTTCTACTTGGTTTTTACTCCATCTAAGGGTAACTTGGTCTAAAACTGAAGGGAGAAAGGATTTTGGAAGGGATAAAGTACTGTTTTGCACTGCTTGGTTTCAGAAAATTGCTCATTTGTCTGCACAGTTGCTGAACTTGCCTACTTGCTTTTAGACTGCATTATTTCCAATTTGCTTGACATCAATTTCTAGAAAACTTTGTTGGTCCTGTATATGCATGAATATTCCCCATATGCCGCATTTGAGTTCTGTATATGATGTATACTTGCATGTTTGTTTGTTTTGTTTCGTGTGTACCTGAATACTACAAAATGTCCTTTCTGAGTTCAGTATGTGTTTGTATATTGCAAATATGCCATGTTTAGGCTTTGTATGTGTTTGTATGCTGCCAACATACATTGTTTAAGTTCTGCACATGCTATATATGCAAAAAAATGCCTTATCTGAGTTCTTTAAATGATTGAATATTGCAAAATACACCTAGTCTAGATCCTGTGCATCTCCGTGTGAGTAAAGTATGTGTCAGTTAGTCCTGCATATATTCTATATTACTAGTATATATTTTTGTTTAAATTCTGCATGTGTTGCAAGCACATTTTGTTTGAAGTATGTATATGGGTGTATATTATAAGTAGGTTGCGGTTAGCACATTAATAAGAAGGTTAGCTGGTCATTATGGATCAAGCTTGAACCCTCCCCGGTGTTAGCCATGCCTGGGATTCATGGAAATCCCTTGGAACTTGTGTAACATCGGGAAGACGGGGGCAAAAGCTTTCCAATATTAACCTTCTAAGCATCCTTATGAATGTGTATACACGAAGTATACTCAAATATACATAACGTATACATAAGTCACTTGTTTGTTTTGAATATTGAAACTGCTCTATTATGTTGGTTGTCGATCATAAAATCTTGTATATTATAGAATCATGTCACCGCTCTAATTCTTTTTTTTTTCTTTTCTTCTTTTGCATGACGTCCGGAGTTGCGAGGAGTCTCAAATGAGACTCGATTTCGCCGCTAGATCAAAACGATTTCATTGCTCCACTTTGTGTCTCTAGTTCACTAAACTCGTCCGAAACAAATTCCAGTGACGATCGAGATGAAATCTCTCTATTCGGGTCTCTCTTTCTCCCCTCGGAAAACAACCAGGGCAGAAGCAATATAAAGAGGGGAGAAGACGAGAAAGAATGCTACATTTTAAAGCACATCTTATGTTTTGCTTAATTTATTTGTGTTCGTATGTGATTATTTAGCTACCTTAGAATACCTAATTTAGTGGGGCTAATTAGGATGTTATTTCGGTATAATAACGAAAATATTTTGGTTCATTTTATGGCTCTGAGAGAGTTTATAATCGGATAAGCTAACTGGGACATTATTTCGATATAATAATGGAAATATTTTAATTCATTTCACGAAGTATTTTAGTATATCTTTGAAAGAAAACGGACGTTATTTCAATATAATAATGGAAATGTTTTAATTCATTTCACGAAGTATTTAAGTATATCTTTGAAAGAAAAACGGACGTTATTTCAATATAATAATAGAAGTATTTTAGTACATCTTTGAAAGAAAAATAAGTTTTCAATGTTTCGAAGTCTTCATTTTCGCCAAGTGCCTAATTTAACCGAGAAAAGAGTCTGCTTATAAAGTTATTGTTTCAAAGTTACATTAGCTATTTATCTATCTTATCTGGTCACTCAATATATTTCTAAGTCGTTAAAATCAGTCGATACCTAGTCATTGAGTTATTTCGAATGTTTATAAAAACCTTGCATGATCCCACGTTTTCTTTAGTTTAATTTACAACTAAAATATTTTCTACAAATTACTATCTTATTTAATTTAAATAGCAGTCTTATATTTCCCATTTATAATCTTGATAATATTTACAAGATATTTTCCTAAACATTTAAAATGCTATATTTGTATTTTTTAGTCTTAATTAATTATCCTAAGTTTAATCGGTTAACCGTATTTAAGCGGATCGTAAAGGATGCCTTACCCCTTCCCTTTAGGATAACTAAGAATCGTTACCTAGATTCATTAAGTTAAGTAGACTATTAATTGGAGTTAACTTTTTAGCATTTACTTAGTTAAAATATGTGTTCTAATTCACCGTTAAAATAATTAGGTAGCGACTCCTAAAAATAAATAATT
This sequence comes from Lycium barbarum, assembly GCF_019175385.1. Lineage (NCBI taxonomy): Eukaryota > Viridiplantae > Streptophyta > Magnoliopsida > Solanales > Solanaceae > Lycium > Lycium barbarum. The sequence continues at coordinate 18,158,823 of NC_083342.1, forward strand.
GGGAATCACCAATATGTTGTATTCCGCTTTTGACCCGCTTAAAATGGGGTATAACAGCTTGGCGACTCCGCTGGGGAATTTAGGTTCTTGACCATAGCGAACTTAGGTTAATTAAGTTGTTTGTTATGTGATTTTCTTTCAAAAAATGTATGTGATATTTGTTTGCTTAACTATTCCTTTTGTGTGAATTTGTTGTAATTATGTGTTACCGCTTTCCTTAACTGGAATTCCGTTCATATTTTCTCCACTTCTGGAAACTCGCACTATCACACGTACACGCGAGGTGTGTTTTACGCACCCGCAATTTTTTTAAAAAAAAAACCAAAATTTAGGAGAGTTTGCATATGCGCGGGGTGTCCGAATTTTCGGTGACCGCGTAGCCTTCTCACTCGAGTAGTCCGCTCGGGAACCTTGTGTCTAGTAAGCCAAATCTTAGAAAACTTAAGATAGAGCTATGCCACCAATTCTATTTACGTCATGCATGCATAAACCTTAGGTAGGTCGGTCCTAGGTATCGACTCCACAATTAGGAAACCTACCAAATTGTCGACGGGTTTCATAACTCAACGACCAATGAGCATATTGTGTGTAACGTGATAATGATAGAAGGATCCAAGCCTAACCTTGACATGTCGAGTTTGGAAAATCATATTTCTTTTTCTTTTTTGTAGAATGGATTTCGTCCCCCAAATTCCCGAGATTAAGATGCGGATATGGGGAGTGTGGGAGCAGAGCCCAGCAATGACGAGGCATCATCTTCATTTTCGCCGCCAGCGGGATCAAGTGCAAAAGATCTAGGCCAAGTCTTAGGATTGTCTTTACATTATGTCATCTTTGATGTATTTTAGTTTATTGTCTCATTAATGTACTCGCTTTTGTTATTTCAATTAAACTTGGCCTTTTATTTCCAAACTCAAGTGTCTCAATCAAATGGCTTGGATCACTCTATCATAATCTCGAATATTTGGCGTTAGGCCTACCTCTGGCACAAAAGAGGTCCCGTGCATAATAGGTCGCGCTATGATTGCTAGAATTCTCTTTTACTATTTGATCTGTTTGCTATGCAATATATGATTCTTTCAACATTATTTGTCAAATGTTCGCATTATTTTATTTAAAGCAACAATCATTCACACTATAATAACGTAGTTTTCCTCATTTTTGAAGGTTTTTCTTTTATTTCGATTATTTCCCCAAAGGTTGATTCGTGTTGACTGCGAACTGGTGGATCACCCATATTTCACAAGATCAAAAGCGCGAGCATTCAACAATATGAATGATTCAGGTGCATCTGAACAGACTGGCTTGGGACTTATCACCGTTCCGAGAGACGAATCTGAGGCTTCGGAAGGAAGGAATGATGAACTCATCGCCCAGTTGATGCAACAAATGGCCAACATGCAAAGTGAAATTGAGCGACTGCGAAATCTCACCAACCTGTCCATTACCCTCAACACTCCTCATCATGAACATAGAACAAGTGCAACAATCCCACCATCCTTTTCACCTGTTGACTCGCCCGCTCCTCAGCCCTTTCCCTCAAACCCTCCACTTCACACAATCAATCCAAGTACTACCAATTCGCCTCTCATCCCACAACAAACTAACCTGCAACAAACCATCTCACAACAATCTAATCCACAACAAGCCATCCCACCACCGATTAACTCACAACAAGCCATCCCGTAACAAACTAACCTACAACAAACCATCCCGTAACAAAATGACCCGCAACAATCCAACCCACAACAAGTTAACTTTCAACAGGCCAATCCGCTACCTTTCACCACTCCATATATTCCTCAGCCTTTTGTTATCCAAACTACCCCACTTACCCAAAGCTACCAAACAGCCCAACACATACCGTTGGCACACACCGCTAACCATAACACGCAGTATGTGCCACCGGTATATGTAGCAGAAGCTCAACCTTTCACTACCCAATTGCAGGCCGTGCAGCATCCAGAGGCTGATCCTTATGAGGAGATGGAAAGGGAAGCTAGGGCGAAAGCAGACGAGAATGTGGCAAAGAAGATTCGTAGTCTGAAGGAAGCATTTAGAAGTATCCAAACCCACAAGGGATGTGAAGGGCTGGAACACGAGGATCTGTGTATTCATCCTGATATTGAGTTGCCTGCTGGATATAAGGTACCAAAATTTGATATGTTTGATGGAAAAGGAAATCCTCGGGCTCACTTGAGATCGTACTGTGATAAGCTTGTTGGAATAGGAAAAGATCAAGCCATTAGGATGAAGCTATTTATAAGGAGTTTAACGGGAGAAGCGTTTGATTGGTACACATGCCAAGATCCGCAGAAATGGCATAGTTGGGGAGAGATGGCGCAAGAATTCATGGATAGGTTCAGGTTTAACACTAAGACTGTCCCGGACAGATTCTATTTGATGAAGTTGGAAAGGAAGTCAACAGAAAATTTCAGGGAATATGCTATGCGTTGGAGAGCAGAAGCCGCGAAAGTCCAGCCCCCAATGGCGGAGAGTGAGATGACGACGCTCTTTGTACAATCTTTGAAAGATGCGACATACTATGAAAGACTGATAAGTGTCATCGGGTAAAAGTTTTCTAAAGTTATTAGGATGGGAGATTTCATAGAAGAGGGTATCAAGACGGGAAGAATAAAAAATCTGGCAGCGTTGCAAGCAACAAATAAGGCAATTCAATCAGATTCAATTGGGGGAGCAGCTAAGAAGAAGAAGGAAAGAGTGTCCGCGGTCATGACCATCCAGGAACGTAGACCAAACCAGATGTTAACCTACCAATACCCTTTATCCCAGCCTTCATATTACAGCCAATACACCCAAGCCCGTCAGCCTTATTATCAACCTCCACCCACTCCCCATCCTGTTTACCACACCCAGCCAACATATTACCCACCTCGAGCACCTGCCTATCAAAGCCCATCACAATACCAACCAACCTACTCGCCTCGGCCCCAATACTAACCATAAAACCGTCCAGAAAATGCACCTAGACCTCGCCCAAACTTTGAAAGAAAACCAACCAAAACTTATACCCCATTAGCCGAACCCATAGCTTAATTATACAAAAGGTTGAGAACCACAGGCATACTCCAACCGATTCAAGGAAGAGTTCCTAACCCCCTTCCTAGATGGTATGATGGGACTAAACATTGTGCGTATCACTCAGGAGTTGCCGGACATGATACTAAAAATTGCCTTACTCTCAAAGATAAAATCGAGGCATTAATCAAAGAAGGAGTCATTCAGCTCAAAGAGGCTCCCCCAAATATAAACAACAATCATCTACCCAATCATGGTGATGCAAATGTGAACATGATTACCATTGATGAAGATTGTAATTTGGAAGGGACTATTCTATCGGTCAGAAAAGAGGAAAAGGTTGAATCATCAGCCTTTATCGCTCCCGTAATCACGGTCCAAATGAGAGCACCAATTGAAGTGGAAGTGCTTACTCCAAGGCGTAGGATCACAACCTTAATTGCTCAGGCACCTTCTTTCAACACAAAAACAGTTCCTTGGAATTATCCGTCTGATGAAAGGAATAGAGAAAAGGGAAAATTGGTTGTAGAAACTGTTGCTGCTGGATTAACAAGATCTGGGCGGTGTTATGCCCCCGAGGAGGTAGCACGAGGAGCACCGAGTAAATAAAACGGCCAAAAGAAGGCTGTAACTGAGGCTGAAGTCGAAGAATTCTGGAGGAAAATGCCAACTAAGGAATATTCTGTGGTCGAACAACTAAAGAAAACACCAACCCAAATTTCTTTATTGTCATTATTGATGAATTCCGAAACCCATAGGAGCGCTTTAGTGAAGGTACTGAATGAAGCTTATGTTCCAGCTGAGACCTCTAGCGAGAAATTTTCAGCCATGGTTGGAGAAGTCCTAGAAGCCCACAAAGTCTCTTTTCATAAGGATGAGTTGCCACCTGAAGGTTTGGGGCACAACAAGGCATTGAACATTACAGTCAAATGCAGGAACAAATTTATTTCTAAGGTGTTGATTGATGGGGGTTAAGCTATTAACATATGTCCTGTCACTACTTTCCGAGCTTTAGGAATTGATATCGGGAAACTTCGCGACAGTCACGTGAGAGTCAAAGGTTTTGATGGAGCTCAAAGAGGTGTCGTAGGAGAGATTGACTTAGCATTGGAAATTGGACCTGTGGAGTTCACGGTAGAATTCAAGTGATGGATATGTCCGCCAGTTACAACTTGCTGATAGGAAGGCCATAGATCCATATGGCTGGTGCAGTCCCTGCTACTCTGCATCAAAATTTGAAAGTCGTCTGGAATCATCAGGAAGTCGTGATCCATGGAGAAGGCAACAATTCGATCTATCTCGAAAACTCAATTCCTGTTATTGAAAGTGTAGAAAGGCTAGATGGATCTGTTTTCCATATCTAGGAAACCATGTGTACTACTCAAGCTGAAAAGGTAAAATTGCAACGTGTGCTCATGATGGTAGCTTTGGAAATGTTGAAGAATGGTTTTAAGCCTGGTCAAGGGCTCGGAGTGAACTTGGATGGAATAGTAGAACCAATTCAATTACCCGGTCAGAAGGATACTTTTGGTCTTGGATACGAACTCACTCTTGAGGAAATCTCATTGGCTAGTCTCAAAAGAAAAGGTGATATTCCCTTGCCAAAGCCTGCTCCTCTCCTGAATCAGTCATTTTTCAAGGCATCCGTCACCCAAGTATCAAAGGAAGCTGTTGAAGACAACCTCGTGGAAGGTCTCAAGAATCTATTCATTGCCAAGGAAGAAGCTGAATGCAACATGATTCTGGATGATTGCCCTGAAACTCCAACTATATGGGATGCTGAGCCTGGAGATTCTTTAAACAATTGGACTTGTACCCCGCCCCCGGTTCTCCGGGAGTCATGGTAGATGATTTGTATTAGTATTTGATGAAACAACGCGATTCAAAATTGAGGCCTGAATCGTGTTTATGCTTTTGTTGTGTTTTGCCTCCAACTTATGAAAGCTTAAATGCCAAATCCAAACTATGCTTTTCTATTTCCTATTCCGTCTTTATTTAATTAATTTTTCTTTTATTTTTCAGCAATCAAACTAGTAAATCTGCTGATACTGTGAATGTGACACATAATGAAACAAGCAAGCCCATAGTAAATGCCGAAAAAGACTCTGACGAATATGAAGAGGACATGCAACCTGAAGAGTTAACTAAAGATTTTGAACATTTTGAGGATAAGACAAAACCAAATTTGGATGAAACAGAGGCCTTAAACTTGGGAGATTTAGAAACAGTAAGGGAAACAAGAATTAGCGCCCATTTAACTCCGTCACAAAAGGAAGAATTGATCAACTTTTTGAAACAATATATTGACGTGTTCGCTTGGTCTTACGATGATATGCAGGGTCTAAGCACATACATTGTTTCGCATAAGTTTCCTATTGATCCATCTTGTCCTCCGGTGAAACAAAAGAAAAGAAATATTAAACCAGATTTGAGTTTAAAAGTCAAGGAAGAAGTATCCAAGCAATTTAATACAAAGGTCATTCGAGCTACAAGGTACCCCACTTGGCTAGCCAATATCGTGCCTGTACCAAAGAAGGATGGCAAAGTCAGGGTATGTGTGGATTATCGGGATCTCAATAAGGCTAGCCCGAAAGATGATTTCCCTCTCCCAAATATTCACATACTTATTGATAACTGTGTGAAGCATGAGTTGCAGTCATTCGTTGATTGCTTCGTAGGATATCACCAAATTCTGATGGATGAAGAAGATGCTGAGAAAACGGCATTCATCACACCTTGGGGAGTATACTATTATCGAGTGATGTCGTTTGGACTTAAGAACGCAGGTGCCATCTATATGAGAGCCATGACTACCATTTTTCATGACATGATCCATAAGGAGATTGAAGTCTATGTGGATGATATCATCATCAAGTCACGAAAGAGTTCAGATCACTTGACGGATTTGAAGAAGTTCTTTGACAGATTGAGGCGATACAATTTGAAATTAAATCCCGCAAAGTGTGGATTTGGTGTTCCTGCTGGGAAGCTATTGGGCTTTATTGTGAGTAGGATGGGCATAGAATTGGATCCTTCGAAGATAAAGGCTATTCAAGACTTGCCTGCCCCAAGGAGTTGAAAGAACGTGATGAGCTTCCTCGGTCATCTCAACTACATTAGCCGGTTCATAGCACAATCGACAGTAATATGTGAGCCAATAATCAAGTTATTGAAGAAAGACGCTGCTACCAAATGGACAGAAGATTGCCAACGAGCTTTTGATAGAATCAAAGAGTATTTGTCTAATCCGCCTATTTTGGTGCCTCCAGAAGCCGGAAGACCTTTGTTATTGTATTTGTCTTTGTCAGCGAATGCATTTGGATGCGCGTTAGGACAACATGATGAAATGGGAAAGAAGGAGCAAGCAATATACTACTTGAGCAAGAAGTTCACGCCTTATGAGGCCCGATATACTTTGTTGGAACGCACCTGCTGTGCCCTGACTTGGGTTGCACAAAGTTGAGACATTACCTGTCTGCATATACTACTTATCTCATCTCAAGGATGGATCCACTCAAGTATATCTTTCAGAAGCCTATGCCTACTAGGAAGTTAGCCAAATGGCAAATTTTTCTTAGTGAGTTTGATATTATATATGTTACCCAAAAGGCTGTCAAAGGGCAGGCAATAGCCGATCATCTTGCTGAAAATCCTGTAGATAAAGAATACATACCCCTTAAGACTTATATCCCTGATGAAGAAGTGTTGTTTGTCGGAGAAAATGTCGCAGAGGAATATCCAGGGTGGAGAATGTTCTTTGATGGGGCTGCAAACTCCAAAGGAGTCGGCGTTGGAGTAGTCTTAATCTCGGAGTCAGGCCAGCATTATCCAATTTCAGCAAAGCTCAGGTTTCCGTGCAACAACAATATGGCAGAATATGAGGCTTGTATCCATGGACTCAGAATGGCCGTTGATATGAACAAACAAGAATTATTGGTTATAGGTGATTCCGACTTATTGGTTCATCAAGTACAAGGCGAATGGACCACTAAGAACGTGAAGATACTTCCGTACCTGTATTGCGTCAAATATTTGTGTAAGAGATTTATCAAGGTGGAATTCAAACATGTCCCAAGGGCTTAAAATGAGTTCGTTGATGCTTTGGCAACCCTGTCCTCTATGATTCAGCACCCGGACAAGAATTGCATAGATCCTATCAAGGTGAATGTGCAAGATCAGCAAGCCTATTGTTTCCATGTAGATAAAGAACCTGAGGGAGAACCTTAGTACTATGACATTAAGAGGTATCTCAAGGCAGGAGACTATCCAGCAGGCATAACCAGTGTTCAGAATAGAACACTTCGAAGATTAGCAAACCACATTTTCCTAAATGGAGAAATTCTTTATAGGAGGACTCCAGATTTAGGATTATTAAGGTGTGTTGATGCCAAAGAAGCGGCCAAGTTGATTGAAGAAGTGTATGGCGGTACATGTGGGCCTCATATGAATGGTTTTACTCTGGCTAAGAAAATTCTACGAGCTGGTTATTTCTGAATGACTATGGAATCAGACTGCATTCGTTTTGTGCAAAAGTGTCACTAATGTCAGATTCATGGCGATTTAATTCGAGTCCCACCAAATGAGTTAAATGTGACGAGTTCTCCGTGGCCATTTGCAGCTTGGGGCACGGATGTCATTGGTCCTATCGAGCCGACCGCGTCAAATGGACATAGGTTCATTTTGGTAGCCATCGACTACTTCACAAAATGGGTAGAAGCATCTTCGCACAAGTCATTGACGAAGAAGGTGGTGGTAGACTTTGTTCGCAATAACATCATTTGTCGATTCGGAATACCTGAGTCAATTATAACAGATAATGGAGCTAATCTTAATAGTAGTCTGATGCATGAGATTTGCGAAACATTTAAGATTACTGATAACGTCCAAATCGACCCTATTAATTAGAATGAGCACGGTCGTATGCAAATATATTTTACCCAACTATGAGTCGGGGTCGAATCCCACAGAGAACAATATGTAGGTGATTTAAGCAGATTAGGAATTATCACTAATAATAGCTATGCCCGAACGCATCAATAGTGGTTTTTGATAAGGTTTTTATAAAATATGGAAATATAAATTCTAATCTAGAAAGCAAGTAAATTGATCAATGGCAACAAGAATAGAAGGAGGGAAACTACTTCTCAAGTAACGATCCAATCTATTCACGAATTGTAAATAATAGCAAGTTTATGTTATTTAGCCTCGGATAATGACTCTAAATTAACTTCATCCGAAGATTAACTAGAATACCCAATTGAAGATCCCTCAAGCAATTAGGAGCATTAATAACACCCGAATATGGCTACAATTGGTATTGCCTATTCCTAGGTCAATTTCCATTAGATGAGGGTTAACGCCCCAAATTCATGTTAATTATCCTATCCCAACTCCGTTTTTCCTCTTCCGAGTTTCAAACAAAGTAAATGGGCAAGTTCAAAGGTTAGCTAATCCTTTGAAAACATTCAAGACAAGAATAATTAAAATAGCAAAAACTTACTTGATTAAGAACAATGCAAATGAATAAATAAGCACAACAAGAGTGTCAATCTTAATTGTCACCAAGAGATTTCCATCAACAAGGATTAAAAAGAAGAAAGAACAATTTTTGTAGGAACCCTAGCTTCCAACTTGTGGGAGCTGCCAAAGATGTCTAATATTTTGCCCTAATTTTCTATTTATATGAACTGGAATGGAAGAAATCGTCAAAATCCGAGTTCTGGTCGAAATTTCCGAAAATCCTTCAACGCGATCGCGCCATGTGTCTGCGCGATCGCGTGGATGACGTCGGCTCCCCTGCTCCCTTAATCGCGATCGCGTGTCGAGCCTGCGCGATCGCGTGTCATTAACAACGCGCGTGGGCGCGGTCGCGTTACATTCCAGCGCGAACGCGTGGAGTGCAATTCCCGCGTGGGCGCGATCGCGTGGGTACTCTGCGCGATCGCGTAGAGTATTTTTCCACGGTATTTTCCAGAACTTCCAGTTATTTCCAGTTTTGCAACTTTTTTTGCTTGTTTTCCACACTTAGGCTCTAGGGACCTCGTATTACCTGAAACATGACAAAAACTACGTAAAATGACATAGACTTGCTTAAAAACAAGTAAAACTTATAGTTAAAAAGCATCGATTGTGGTGTAAAATCACGCCACATCAACACCCCCAATTTAAAGTATTTGCTTGTCCTCAAGCAAGCCATACAAAACCATGACTCAATCTAACACCTAGATATTATAGAATAACAATGTCTACATTGGTTTTGACTTTGAACTACCGGCATGCATGTTTTTCTTCCAAGGACCACCCCAATTTCTGTTTTAAAGCAATATGCACAACTCAAGAACACTACGACTAACAATGAAGCTTCAATGAATGACATTACATTATCGAACATATTATGGTGCACACAAACGCTACTTTAGGCGGTCACTTTATTTTGTTCAATTCTCATCCTTATGCCCTCACATAGACCAAAGAATGTCCCAACACACATATATACGACAAGATTGGGACGAAGACAAAAGAGAAGAGAAAAACACTCACACTCACAAAGACAATTCATATTTACACATGCAAATACCATAGTCTTGCCCTTATTTTCTATGTTCTCATCCTAGGATCGTTCGGTTGTGATCTCATTAGGACTTGTTTCGGCTTGTAATGCAGGTTTAGGGACGGGTCGGATACTTTTTGGATATTAGTGACTCACCCTCCTGAACACTACAACATCTTGTCACCTTAATTCGCCTCTTTTCTTTCCACCCCTTTATTTTCTTTCAGTTTTCGACCTCGATGTGGTTTTACTTCTAACCAACTTACAATTCTTTTTGCGTTACAATTTTCTGATTTTTTTTTAATGTATATATATATACGCAGCTACCACATCGAATCTTCACTAGCAAACTCCACCACCCCCAACTTATGCTTTGAACATATACTCCACATTTAATTTACCCCCAACTTAGGCATTTTGCCTCATCTAATTAATAGCATCAAGGAGGGAACGGGTGTAAAGATGGATTAATTTCACAAAGGGTAAGGTTTCATAATTGGCTAGCCAAAAAAAAGGTCAAAAAGGCTCAAAAGGGAAACTAAGGGTATTTAACACTTTTGGTAAGGCTTATTTAGGCAAAGTGACTATTTCAACAAAGAAAGCCTAAGATCATCTCACAACCAAACTAACTTTCGGATTTCATACAAGACCAACCGGGCAAGTTCTAGATTATACATGCATAAACAGAATCAAACTAACAACTCACACACACATCGGCATAAGGACAATAATTTTTACACTTGTGACCTCCTAAGTAGTAATTCATCACACACAACACCCCAACAATCATAATGTCATATAAAGAATCAATCATGTCAGACAATAACTGTTCTAAGTATGCATTTTTCAAAATTTCGAGGGGTCTAAAATTTCAACAAAACACAATACATGCCATTAGTTACCAAGTAGTACCAAATAAAACAAAATTACTCTATTCAACCTAAGTAACATCCTAAACATGCCAGTTTCAACAAAATAAAAACCCCCCTCAGGAAAAGAACTCTGGCAAAGAAAAGCCGAGGAGGTTCCTACCCCTAACTAAAAAAACTTGCAGTGTCCTCACTGCAGTACATCAACACAGAAAAACTTTTTTTTTTCATACCTCCTAGCACTGCGTGCTATGGTCATCTCTGCTCACCCTCTGAACTGGAGCTGCTGGGCTCTGGCAGGACAAAATCGTCCTCATTTTCCTCCTCTTCATGTTGTGCTCCGCATACACTCCTCAGAATGCTCATCATTTTGTTCAGAAATTTGCTTTGCTTCTTGGCGTGCTCTCTTGCCTTTTTCTGCCTCCTCTCTATCTTTCCCTACTTTTCTTTGATATGCTTCATGTCCTCCACCACACCTGCTAATGTCGGACCAATAGGAACAGAGGGAGCTGTAGATGTGCCTTCTCCATGTGGGCCTGAAGAGAGACTAGCCACTAGCTGCTGAATCTGATTGTCCACCCCATGGACCTGGGTGGAGATATATTGGAAAGGCCTGGCGGCTTCTTGCAGTGGTGGCAAAATTGGTATAGCCATGGGGGGAGCAGATGCTCCACCAGTTGACTCTGATGCAGTAGAGGTGAACTGCCCAAATGATGATGTTGCTATATCAATCTTCCTTTTCTTCTATACATTACCAGGCCCTCTCTTTTTCAATAGATAAATCGGTCCAGTAGGCCCTTTTTCTCTGTCGCCTGGTCTTGTGGGCACTCCATCAGTGGAGCACAAGTAAGTGATCAATGATGGGAAGAATAAGCTCTTGGTCCGTTCAAGCACCACCTCCCGGATTTCCTGCATAATGAGCCTCCCCACGTCAACAGGCAATCCTTCCATCACAGCACAAATTACTTTAGCCCTCTCAAGCGGCACCTCTGAATCATGTTTTGAAGGCAGCACCCTGGATGTGACAATATCAAGCTACGTTTTGGCTTCAGCGGTGAACTCTGCAGAGTCAATCCTTTTCTGCATTGTGTTTAGCCACTTTGGTTATTCCCCACCGTGAAGGTGGGTCACAAACCATTGTTGCCGCAGGTTTTCGTACATCTGTGCCATCTCGCTGTTGTCACCATCCTGCAGATTATAATAGGCATTGATTCTTGAGGCATTGCACAGGACATCCACACCTCTGACTTTGACAATTTCCCTATGTGTAATGTCTGCCTCTGCAGCATTTGCGTAGAATTCCCGCACCAGGGTATGATTTGCCCTGATTGGTTCATCTGCAAAGCGTATCCAGCCGCTTGTTACCAACCTTCCATAGAACTCGGGCATCTTTTCTTCCAAATTTTCTGTTACAAAGCCCCTCTCTTCAATGAAGCTCTTTCCCAGCAATCTATCATATAGCTTCGAACATTTTGCTGACTGGAAGGTGGTGGTGTCATAGTATTCAATCAAGGGTACTTGGGCAGCACTGGATGATGAAGCCATTTTTTGAGTTTAAGTACCTACAAAACAAACACAATGCATATGAATACCTAAAATGATGTATAATGAGGTAACTAGGCCAGAGAAATTGGTTGCCAAAGTTTTGGGCAGCTCTGTACTAGCTTTCTGTTTGTGAACTGTCGGATTTCCTTCAGCGCGATCGCGCCAGTTTGTTGCGCGATCGCGTCATTTTGAGAATGTTCTTCACCGCTATCGCGGTTCAACAGGACGCGATCGCGTAATTTTTAGCCATTATTCAGCGCGTTCGCGTCCATTATTGGCGCGATCGCGCTGAATCGTTTCAGATTCTCACAAACATTTTCACAAACAGGTTATGGGCATCATTTTTGGGGCTTCAATTTAATGATTTTAAGCACGTATTTTGCCCCCATTGTTTTCATATATCAGCACCCATCTCTCAACTCACATCACTCAACAACAAACAACAATTTATATAACAACAAATTCAACAATTTCATCATACATTCATGCTTAAACAAGTAAATAATAATAAAAAAAAATTCTTTCCCAATTTCTAACATGGAATGATGATAAAAACAATCCTAGGAACAAGATAATGAAGGAATCACATACCTTGTGGTTGCAAGTTGAAGAATTTTTCTTAAAATTTGAAGTTGAATTTGAGAGAAAAGTGGGATTTTTTTTTTTTGTAGAAGAAGTGAAGGAAATGGGGGGTTTTGCCCTTTTTTTTGTTCTGTTTTGATAACAGGAAAACGCGTGTCTGCGTGTTCGCGTGGCCTTACGGCGCGTTCGCGCAGAGGAATTTTCTCTTTTTTTTTTTTTTGTAACGCGATCGCGTGGTGTCTCGGCGCGATCGCGAAGGGTTAAATTCGGCCCTGTTTTTCCAGATTCAGAAAATAAGCAGAAACCAGCAGCTACTGATTTGTGGCTGTTCTGAAAACTCAACCTATTCAAAACAATTCCAAAAATTGTGAAATTTTGCAGATTAGTCACAAATCATAAACTAAACAATTCTAAAAAATCAAATTTCAAAAATGATAAAAAAAATTAAAAACGATGGGTTGCCTCCCACCAAGCGCTTAAGTTAACGTCGCGGCACGACGGATACCAACTTTACCGCTTTTCTCGCCATTTGGAGCTTATGAATTGGGCACCTAACTTGGAATCAAGTTTGTGACCATGAGCAGCGGGGGGTGGTAAATATCTGATCACGCCAAGTAAAATATTGTTCATTCTACACTTCTTGGCTTTCAAGTGAGGAATGTCATTTTGCCTTGTTGAATTTTCAAATTGCAGAATATAAGGCTCTTGAACTTTTTGAACTATGACATCCTCTTTTTCCCCCGGATTGGGGTCAACACCAACCATATTGTTCAGAACAATGGTTGACTCTCATTCATTTTTTTCTTTGGCATTCCCAATAAACTCATCTTCATGATTTACCCTTTTATCTTGAGCATTAGGTAGTTCATAATGATTTGCCCGTGGAGGATTTTCTTCTTCTTTCATCAAACCAAGTTGAAGACTAGTTTCCAAGTACTCTTCAAAGGCTTTTTGATTTTCATTACCCTCACCTAGTAGACACTCCATCATGAGTTTGAACTCACCAATTTGGCCATGCTCACAATAAAAGTCATTACTAAACAAGTTTTCATGGAAAGATGCCATTTTTTTTTATTATTTTTTTTTATAAAATAAAACACAGAAAACAACTACACAAATATTTACGGGTTCGGATCAAAGCAAGTTAGCTTATTTCCTAGATTAGCCAAAATACACCAATTGCTCCCCGGCAGCGGCGCCATTTTTGATAACGTCCAAATCCACCCTATTAATTAGAATGAGCACGGTCGTATGCAAATATATTTTACCCAACTATGAGTCGGGGTCGAATCCCTCAGAGAACAATATGTAGGTGATTTAAGCAGATTAGGAATTATCACTAATAATAGCTATGCCCGAACGCATCAATAGTGGTTTTTGATAAGGTTTTTATAAAATATGGAAATATAAATTCTAATCTAGAAAGCAAGTAAATTGATCAATGGCAACAAGAATAGAAGGAGGGAAACTACTTCTCAAGTAACGATCCAATCTATTTCACGAATTGTAAATAATAGCAAGTTTATGTTATTTAGCCTCAGATAATGACTCTAAATTAACTTCTTCCGAAGATTAACTAGACTACCCAATTGAAGATCCCTCAAGCAATTAGGAGCATTAAGAACACCCGAATATGGCTACAATTGGTATTGCCTATTCCTAGGTCAATTTCCATTAGATGAGGGTTAACGCCCCAAATTCATGTTAATTATCCTATCCCAACTCCGTTTTTCCTCTTCCGAGTTTCAAACAAAGTAAATGGGCAAGTTCAAAGGTTAGCTAATCCTTTGAAAACATTCAAGAACAAGAATAATTAAAATAGCAAAAACTTACTTGATTAAGAACAATGCAAATGAATAAATAAGCACAACAAGAGTGTCAATCTTAATTGTCACCAAGAGATTTCCATCAACAAGGATTAAAAAGAAGAAAGAACAATTTTTGTAGGAACCCTAGCTTCCAAATTGTGGGAGCTGCCAAAGATGTCTAATATTTTGCCCTAATTTTCTATTTATATGAACTGGAATGGAAGAAATCGTCAAAATCCGAGTTCTGGTCGAAATTTCCGAAAATCCTTCAACGCGATCGCGCCATGTGTCTGCCCGATCGCGTGGATGACGTCGGCTCCCCTGCTCCCTTAATCGCGATCGCGTGTCGAGCCTGCACGATCGCGTGTCATTAACAACGCGCGTGGGCGCGGTCGCGTTACATTCCAGCGCGAACGCGTGGAGTGCAATTCCCGCGTGGGCGCGATCGCGTGGGTACTCTGCGCGATCGCGTAGAGTATTTTTCCACGGTATTTTCCAGAACTTCCAGTTATTTCCAGTTTTGCAACTTTTTTTGCTTGTTTTCCACACTTAGGCTCTAGGGACCTCGTATTACCTGAAACATGACAAAAACTACGTAAAATGACATATACTTGCTTAAAAACAAGTAAAACTTATAGTTAAAAAGCATCGATTGTGGTGTAAAATCACGCCACATCAATTACTCACCGCAATTCCACTCCATACAGACCTCGGATGAATGGAGCAATTGAAGCAGCCAACAAAAACATCAAGAGAATACTGCGGAAGATGATTGATAATTATAGACATTGGCACGAAAAATTGCCATTGGCCCTTCTCGGTTATCGCACCACTGTAAGGACTTCAACTGGGGCCACGCCTTATCTTTTGGTCTATGGAACAGAGGCTGTGTTACCTGCAGAGATAGAGATACCATTTTTGAGAATTATCCAAGAAGCAGAGTTGAGCGATGCCAAGTGGATACAAAATAGATATGAACAATTGATGCTCATTGATGAAAAGAGGATGAATGCAGTTTGTCATGGACAACTTTATCAGAACAGAATGGCCAAAGCTTTCAATAAGAAGGTAAGACCGAGGCATTTCAAACCGGGGAAACTGGTGCTGAAACGCATATTCCCACACCAAAATGAAGCTAAGGGAAAATTTGCACCTAACTGGCAAGGGCCTTACATGGTTCATCGAGTACTGACGGGAGGAGCACTAATTCTAGCAGAAATGGATGGCGAAGTGTGGCCAAAAGCTATCAATGCAGATGTCGTCAAGAGATACTACGTCTAGGAGCTTTTCATTTATTCTATATGTAATATCTTGTAATGTCTTGCTATGTAATGAAAACTATGTTCCCTCGGTGGGATACGTAAGAAACCCATATCGGGTTTGATCCTTTAAGATAGAAATTTTCTAAAAAAGTTCCATTTGTTTGTAACATGAACTATGCCTGACCTGATTCCCGTGGTGGGATACGTAGGCGGCCTACATAGGCTTCGGTCACATTATTAAAATACCTCAATTTTATTTTGCCTTGTATGTTTTGAACTACGGTTGACCTGATTCCCGCGGAGGGATTCGTAGGCAGCCTATATAAGGCTCGATTTCGTCATGTTGAAAGTTTAATATCCTCTTATGCCAGAAACTGGGACAATTTTAAGGGCATCATTGCAAGACGACATCGAGAGACATGAAGGAGTATATGGCCAACAGAGTCATTAGACAAAGGAAAGACTTTGGAGAAAGGACGTTCGCTTTGTTTCACAATGTTTCACAGTTCCAAGTTCAGCAGAAATTATTTATCACTATATACGTATTTTTATGTATATTTCCTTTTGAAATAATATGATTTTTAATCAAATAGTTTTATTAATTAGCCAAGACTTAGAAATAGGTGGAGGTTACAAGTCCAGACAGAGCTGGAAGCATGAAGCATCAAGAACCGGATCTTCAAAGTCAACGCGAATCAACCCCCCCCCCCCCCCCCCCCCCCCCCCCCCGAAACTTACAAATTTTCTTTGAGTGCAGGTTTTTCAAATTGCGGAAGCTGAAAATATGTAATGTTTACAGCCTTGCAAGGACTACGTGTCGAACAGTTTGAGTTTTCTTATAACATTTAGAAAAATTATGCCTCTCGAGTGTCAATATTTCTCAAAATTTACGATAAATTAATGCTTAAGCCTTACAAATGATTTTTCAAATGTATCGACGCACAAGTATTTTCTACTGCTTTCAAATGCTCCGCATAAATGCTTTCAAATGCCCTGCATAAATGCTTTCAAACGCACCGCACACGCATTGCACTACTACTTTCAAATGCCCTGCATACACACTGCATAAATGCTTTCGAACGCACCGTACATGAATCGCACTACTATTTTCAAATGCACCGCACACGCATAGCATTACCGCTTTCAAATGCTCTGAATAAATACTTTCAAATGCACCGCACATGCATTGCACCATATGCCTTCAAATGTTCTGCATAAATGCTTTCAAATACACTGCACATGTATTGCAATACTGCTTTTAAATGCACTGCACATACATTGCATAACTACCTTCAAAATGCTTTGCATGCCTGATTTAAGAAACACTGCACACGCACCGCACAAACGCTTTCAGCAGCTTCGCATAAATGCTTGCAAACGCACATGCACCGCACAAATGCTTTAAAATTCACTGCATAAATGCTTTACACCATGAATCACGTTGGTTTGAAAACCTCGTTTTCATCAATAATTGGGTTTTTAAAGAAAAACCTCATTATGTCGGCTTAGAAAGCCTCATTTTCATAAATCATTCGGTTTAAATAGCCTCATCTTCATATCTGGTTTAAGGCCTCATTTTCATTAATCATCGCCAAAGGCATCATTCTCATGAATCATCGGCCTAAAACCTCATTTGAATTAGCCTTAGCTACGGCTGTTTTACATCGCTTTACTTCTGATATTTATTTACTAACTATTTTATCTAGTTTAAGTTTCGCAGGAGCTTTAGCGCAACGTGAAACTATTTCTTCGGCAGTGAACTGGGGCAATTTGTTGGAAAGGATAATCCGACTTCTCGACAAAGGTCAAGGATCTACTTCGAACGCTCATCGCTATTCCCACATATTCCGCTTACATCCATAACCGATTATCGAGTTCACACGTATTCATATTCCAAAATCCTCAAGTTCAATATATTTCCTCAATCATAATACCCAATGTCATCATAATTCAACACTGGGGCAATATTTTTAAAAGGATTTGCATCGGTCATAATTTCTCATTCACAAGTGTCGTAGCTTCCCAGAACTACACACGACCTGATTCTCGTGCAACCCGAGATATGTAGGCAACTCGGAGACCGGAGTTCGGCCGTAATTCTCACAAATTTTCTTTACCCTTGTAGTCTCCCAATATTCTTTAATCGGGACAAAATAGGCTACTAAGTCAACGTCTTTGTCCGAAAATTCTTCCATCATTACCGGCCAAAGAGGGACAGGTTGTTGACACCCAATTTTGTCCCGCCTTTCTTCCAAAATATTTATTTGCGCTTCTAATATTTTGGCAACTTAAGAAATAATTATTTATACTTTACTACAATTATTAGCTTTTTATTAATATCATCATTTCATTATCCTACTATAGTCATTAGCTATTGTCATTTTTATTATCGTTATTACTACTACTATTATCATCATCATTATTATTATTATTATTATTATTATTATTATTATTATTATTATTATTATTATTATTACTATTATTATTATTACTATTGTAATCTCCATGATCGCTTTTAACATCTTACGTTACTATTGTAATCGCCATGATCGCTTTTAACATCTTACGTTACTATTGTAATCGCCATGATCGCTTTTAACATCTTACGTTACTATTGTAATCGCCATGATCGCTTTTAACATCTTACGCATCGCATTCATTTTTATGTAATTAAACAATAGCATTTACTTGCTGTTAAACTTTAAAATATTATCGCACGGCTATCATGATATCGTATAATTTTATTTGAGTAGTAATAAATATATTTTATAGTAAGTAATATTTTAGCACACGATAATATATAATTAATTGAAGAAGGTCTTTTATTTAAATTTAGAGGCCCAAAGCAGTATAAGAGGAAAATATTTTTCAGCCTAAGAAGGCCTCATATCAGCCCAATGGAGAGCCCCAAATCCGAGCCCAATCAACCAAATGTTTTTCAGACCAGTCCATTATAATCAGCCCACTACCCGTTTTGAAATAACCCGACCCGTCATTTAAAACAAACAACTAGGGCTTCGTTTTCCTTTCATCAGACGCCTCCCCTTCTCTCTCCCTCATTTTTCAGTTAACCCCTCCCTTCTCTTTAGCCATGGGCAGAAATGCATGCTCACTTCGGGAAAATATTTGTTTTTTCCATCAGAAAGGTATAGTAATACATGGCTTTTCTCTTGATTTTTTGACCCTTTTCCATTTTTCAACTCTGCTCTCTTCCTCTTCCTGAGAAACCTGGCCGAGTCCGTCCAAGGGCACAACGTTCAGATTTGAACGATTTCGTTTGACTCGGTTTGGGGCTCTTAATTCAAAATCCCGCCCAAAAACATCACTCAAAGAACCCTAATTTGGACCTATAAATACGAACATTTGGAACCAAAAAAGAAGAGCTTTAGCCGCCTCTATTTCCTGAAAATATTAATCCTCTTTAGTTCCAATACCTCTTGGTATTCACTCGAAGGACTAAATCATTTCATTCTCTTTTTGTTTCTATCGTCGCTTCAAATCTGAACGTATTCAATCTCGGAGTTGTTGGTGTTTCGAGCGCAGATCTAAGACCCCCGCACCCTAGTTCGCTGCACCCCCAAAAGGTCAGTAATTCCCCTCTTCCTGGTAGTTCATTTTTATTCCCTATTTGATGTTTATATGAGTTATTTTCTGTAGTTAGTTAAGCTTAGTTTAATTTTATTCAGTGTAGCTCTATGTTTGTTAGTGTGTTAATCGTGTTGTTTGATTGGTAGTTGGTGTAGATTAGGCGCCAAACCTGCTTATATGTTCGATTAAGTATCCATGAGTGTTTGATGTCACTTAGATTATCATGCTCTCCTCACATTGGTCTTTAACTCTCGCTTAAAATGGATGGATTTTGATAAGTAAAGTGGATTGACTTGAGTAGGTTCTCTCACTTAGGTTGTTAGAATTCTGCATTGATGTAAGGCAAATTATAATGTAATAAGGTATCTCTGTGGGGTTAGAATAGCTTTGTTTGTTTGTATTGATTGAGTTTATGGGTTCTGTGACTTGATATTACCTCAGTTTAAGGTTCTTGTGAAGTTGTTCTTGCCTTTGCTCAATTTTTAGTAACTAGTAATATCATATTTAGTGATATAACCCCTCTCACCTAATAAGTCTTACTTCTAAATTAGCTCTGTATTAATCTGAGTTCACGTGGGCTAAAATTCAACTTATCTGGTTGCTTTTTTTTTGAGACAATGAGTTCCTGGTTCATTGTCGATATAAGTTGGCTTATGTGACCTGTTTGGATTAGTTTTTGATTAATCTTGGGCTGATGTGGTAGTGGTTTATTCTTTACCCATTTCTTCTCTTCAAAAACTGCTTGATACTTACTCACCTTTTTTTTAAAAAAAGAAAAGGATTAAACGTTTTTTTTTTTTGGTCTTTTCTATTTTTGAAACTGTCTGTGCCTATTAAGTGTTTTGAGATATCCTTAGTTAACAATTTTAAAATCTAGACTGAGGAAAGTGTGCTACAAATCATTTAATGTCCCTTAATTCTTAGTAATTTGTTGTTTGTTGTCTCAAAGGGTAATTTACACCTAAAGCTTCATTTCAAGAATAAAAGACTTTGTTCAAAACTGTTTTTTTTTTTTTTTTTTTTTTTTTTGTCTTTAAGTAGTTGTATTGTGCTATTTGTGGGATAGACTGCATTTGTCTGCACATTTGCTGAACTTGCCTACTTGCTTTTAGACTGCATTATTTCCAATTTGCTTGACATCAATTTCTAGAAAACTTTGTTGGTCCTGTATATGCATGAATATTCCCCATATGCCTCATTTGAGTTCTGTATATGATGTATACTTGCATGTTTGTTTGTTTTGTTTCGTGTGTACCTGAATACTACAAAATGTCCTTTCTGAGTTCAGTATGTGTTTGTATATTGCAAATATGCCATGTTTAGGCTTTGTATGTGTTTGTATGCTGCCAACATACATTGTTTAAGTTCTGCACATGCTATATATGCAAAAAAATGCCTTATCTGAGTTCTTTAAATGATTGAATATTGCAAAATACACCTAGTCTAGATCCTGTGCATCTCCGTGTGAGTAAAGTATGTGTCAGTTAGTCCTGCATATATTCTATATTACTAGTATATATTTTTGTTTAAATTCTGCATGTGTTGCAAGCACATTTTGTTTGAAGTATGTATATGGGTGTATATTATAAGTAGGTTGCGGTTAGCACATTAATAAGAAGGTTAGCTGGTCATTATGGATCAAGCTTGAACCCTCCCCGGTGTTAGCCATGCCTAGGATTCATGGAAATCCCTTGGAACTTGTGTAACATCGGGAAGACGGGGGCAAAAGCTTTCCAATATTAACCTTCTAAGCATCCTTATGAATGTGTATACACGAAGTATACTCAAATATACATAACGTATACATAAGTCACTTGTTTGTTTTGAATATTGAAACTGCTCTATTATGTTGGTTGTCGATCATAAAATCTTGTATATTATAGAATCATGTCACCGCTCTAATTCTTTTTTTTTTCTTTTCTTCTTTTGCATGACGTCCGGAGTTGCGAGGAGTCTCAAATGAGACTCGATTTCGC
The DNA here is from genome assembly GCF_019175385.1 of Lycium barbarum. Lineage (NCBI taxonomy): Eukaryota > Viridiplantae > Streptophyta > Magnoliopsida > Solanales > Solanaceae > Lycium > Lycium barbarum. The sequence goes on from NC_083342.1 coordinate 18,180,042, forward strand.
CGCTAGATCAAAACGATTTCATTGCTCCACTTTGTGTCTCTAGTTCACTAAACTCGTCCGAAACAAATTCCAGTGACGATCGAGATGAAATCTCTCTATTCGGGTCTCTCTTTCTCCCCTCGGAAAACAACCAGGGCAGAAGCAATATAAAGAGGGGAGAAGACGAGAAAGAGTGCTACATTTTAAAGCACATCTTATGTTTTGCTTAATTTATTTGTGTTCATATGTGATTATTTAGCTACCTTAGAATACCTAATTTAGTGGGGCTAATTGGGATGTTATTTCGGTATAACAACGAAAATATTTTGGTTCATTTTATGGCTCTGAGAGAGTTTATAATCGGATAAGCTAACCGGGACATTATTTCGATATAATAATGGAAATGTTTTAATTCATTTCACGAAGTATTTTAGTATATCTTTGAAAGAAAACGAACGTTATTTCAATATAATAATGGAAATGTTTTAATTCATTTCACGAAGTATTTTAGTATATCTTTGAAGGAAAAACGGTCGTTATTTCAATATAATAATAGAAGTATTTGAGTACATCTTTGAAAGAAAAATAAGTTTTCAATGTTTCGAAGTCTTCATTTTCGCCAAGTGCCTAATTTAACCGAGAAAAGAGTCTGCTTATAAAGTTATTGTTTCAAATTTACATTAGCTATTTATCTAACTTATCTGGTCACTCAATATATTTCTAAGTCGTTAAAATCAGTCGATACCTAGTCATTGAGTTATTTCGAATGTTTATGAAAACCTTGCATGATCCCACGTTTTCTTTAGTTTAATTTACAACTAAAATCTTTTCTACAAATTACTATCTTATTTAGTTTAAATAGCAGTATTATATTTCCCATTTATAATCTTGATAATATTTACACGCTATTTTCCTAAACATTTAAAATGCTATATTTGTATTTTTTTAGTCTTAATTAATTAACCTAAGTTTAACCGGTTAACCGTATTTAAGCGGATCTTAAAGGATGCCTTACCCCTTCCCTTTAGGATAACTAAGAACCCTTACCTAGAATCATCAAGTTAAGTAGACTATTAATTGGAGTTAACTTTTTAGCATTTACTTAGTTAAAATAGGTGTCCTAATTCACCGTTAAAATAATTAGGTGGAGACTCCTTAAAATAAATAATTGGGAATCACCAATATATTATACTCCGCTTTTGACCCGCTTAAAATGGGGTATAACACTCCGCGCGTATGGCACCATATCAACAATATAGTCAAGCGGAGGGTGAGCAGCTATGGGCTGAAACGGTCTCATCCTAGTCCACACCTATAACTGAAAGGGTCATTAAAAAAATATTTTATTAGTCGTCGTTTCAAAAAGCTATATTTAGAATAAAATTACACACACTTAAATATATTACCTGCAGGAGCGGGCAAAATTTAGCGACATCGGTCCTCAAGCCCATAGACGCTCGATAGAATCCTCGATAGATGTAAGCCAGAACAGCAACGCCCCAACTGTAACATCCCAAATCGCCCAGATGCTCCAGAAATGGCAGATACCTCTAGCTCACATGGGAACCCGATGTGTTCGGGAACAGGATGGCCCCGAATATGATGAGAAGGTATAGACGAGCACGTCGGTCAACATTCACCTGAGGTGTGTCCTCTGTAATCAGATGCTTCATGTCTACGAGGCGCAAGTGAGTAGAGAGAGAATGCATGGAAAAGAGAGAATGCATCGACACCCGACTCTGTCCCCAGAAAGCAACATCCGGAGGCGTGAAACCAGTGAGCCTAGTCAACTCCTCCCGATGCGACGACATCTGTTGAGGCCTCAATATACAACGCATGTCTATCTAGCTGTAGGCCAGAAATGACCTCCAGATCCTGAAGGGTGATAGTGGCCTCACCAGTGCGGAGATAAAATGTATGGGTCTCCGATCGCCATCGCTCAATCATGACCTTCACAAGAGCCCTATCATGCTATACCCGACCAGCAGCGACGCAATGGTAGATACCGCCCTGATATAGTATATCTAAGGCGCGACGACGTAGGGGCCGAGCGCCTAAAATATCCCATGCTTGTTCCATCAACCGGGGACGGAACAAGCGGCTGGCATCTGCATCCTCATCCCATACTAGCTGGGACCTATGATGCTGCTGTAGATGAAATACCTCTGGCTCGAACGGCCCCAGATGAAGGGGGTCGGGATCCATGGAGGTGTCGTATCTATTTTACGCATTTTTAATTAATCATTAACATGTAATACTAATTATGTAATCTTTTATCGAAAAGTTATACTAAGGATGCTCAAACCTAAACTAAGGTTGTTCAATCCTGAACTAAGGATGTTCAATTTCTAATTAGGACTAATCAAATAATTAAAAAATAAATACATTAACAAATAAAGATATAAAGATTAACAATTCATTATCAAACAATAAACAATTAACTAATTAAACAATTAACAAATCTTTCACAAATAAAAATATAAAGATTAACAATTCGTTATCAAATAATTAACAATTAGCTAGCAAACAATTAGCAAATAATTAATAAATAATTAACAAATAAACAATTAACTAATCAAACAATTAACAAATAATTAATACATAATTAAAAAATAAATAATTAGCTAATCCGACAATTAACAAATAAAAAATTAACTAATAAAAATTAAAAAAAAATAACGAAAAAAAGGGGCAGTGAACAGAGCGTAATTTTTTTCCCGAAATCCGCAACTATTATATAATAATCATGCTTAGGAGAATAATATATTTAACAATGTAATAGAAAATTCATAGTGAAATACCTAGATTGAAGGTTCTTTTGAGTTTTTGAAATTGAGTTCTACGCCGCTTTATTCCAAAATCAAAGCTTTGAAACTTGTTCATTGCCTTTAATATACCAAGAATATTGACTTTTGGGCTAAAAAATACGAAAAGGACGTTTTTTGATGTGGGACCACACTGTTTTTGCTTGATAATGGCGTTTTGATTTTTAAAAAAGAGAGGGGTGGGGGGGGGGGGGGGGGGGGGAACCGATCAATGGGGAAGAAGAAGGGCCCATTTTATTAAACCCTATTGCGCACTAAATTTAGTGCGCAATAGGACTGAACTGTAAAGTTACAGTTTAGTCCTATTGCGCACTAAAATAGTGCACAAAGCGTACTTATGTCGTTTTTTTTTTATGAATTATTTCGATCTCAAATTTCACTTTTTGGGTCATTTAAGTTGCAGACTCAAAGTTACATACCACCTGCTCTCTTTTCCTATTTTATCTTCCATATCATTTTGTCACTCTAAAATACTCGCGCCCATATGCTTCTTTTGTCCTCTTTAAGTTTAATCACAAAAATGACGTCATTTTTACAGAGATTTCATTATCACAAAAATATTTGTGTAACTCAATTGAGGAAAACTCACAGAAAGCACCTTCTTTTTCATCGAACTCACTACAAAAAAAAATAGTAATTTGCGGAGGTTGAAAGTTGCAATTTGCGGAGCTTTTAGCCTCCACTAGTTGCTATAAGAGACTAAAACCTCCGCAAATTGCAACTTTTAACCTCCGCAAATTACTCATTTTTTTGTAGTGTATATGAGGTGGCACCATCATCTACTACTTTTTGTTTCTGGATTCAAATGGTATTTGTGAATAAAGATCTTTGGGAAATAGATTGGTGGCTATTAGAACTGGTCCGAGCCAATTTGAACAGCAGGAAAATTGATGAAGAAGAAGACCTGGTTCACCCTTACTTTTGTGTATAACAGTGTGATACATTTTTTTATACGTAGTTATACATTGTTTATACATGGTTATACATAACATATACAATAATATACACTATATATGCAATGTAGATAATGTATAATAGTGTATAAGGTAATATGTATTGTATAATAATGATACAAAGTGTATATGCACTTTTATACATACATGTTATATAGATAAAAAAAATGAAGAGGGTTCTGCAGTGGCTCGGGGGAAGAATATAAAAAAATGACATTGAAAGAGATTTGATTTCTTAATTCTAATGTAAACATATGTAGACCAGTCCAAGTGTAAATAATTATACGATTATTCAGGGTGTAAACTATTTATTTGGGTTGTACATTTGTGTAAGAAACCCTTGTTAAATTGGGATTCTACATAATGTGTCAACACACAATATTTCTAAACAAAAAAATATTATTCCTTTTAATCACTTTTTTTTAAAGCCACCTTCACAGTGGGGGTTAGGCTTGACTCCCTACTTCGTATATTAATAACCAGAAGGAGCATGTACTTGAAGTATAATTAGCCTAACCTCTTAAACAGTTTCTAAGTCAATGGACAAGTCCATTGCTTTACGATATTTTCTACAAGAACTAGTCTTGAGATATGCACAAAAATTAAGACCATAAGGCTTTATACATTTACTGAGAGCTAGACTCTCATGACCACTGTTAAGGGCCCAAAAGATGAGGGTCAGTCTATACATGACGTATCACACCAGGAAACTTGATTTCATTGATCTTTTTGTTCCTAACTCGAAAGTTAGAATATCCCCATTTATCCATGTTTACAAGTCCTTTCACTTGTCTTGAGAGTTCTTCGAAAGAGTTGTATATCTTGGGGTTCTGAGTTGAGTGACTTAGAGTCGCAAGTTTGTCAGCTACTTTGTTGGCCTCCCTATAGCAATCTTGAATGTTCCAGGTAGTTCCAGTCAAAAAATGTCTTAATCTCCCTGATTATTGAGTAGATTTGCAAGCAAATTTTAAAAACTTCTTTATCGAAGCTTGGAGTAACATGAAGTCACTTTCAAGGATGAGGTTGTAGAAGCCATTCTGAATGCACCATTTGATCCCAAAAAACATATCCTTAGCTTCTCCTAGATTGTTGGATCCATTGCTAAAGTTTACTGAGTATGCCATGATCATTCTTTCTTGGCGGATCCTGACAATTCCGTCTCCTCCACTGGAGTTTCTTCTTGTGGCTTCCATCACTATTGATCTTGTATGAGTTTATGCTTGGCTTGTTCCAATAGATGATACTGCAAACTTTAAAAGCCATTTAAAAAAAAAAATTGCTTTGAGCATTTTTTTAAACAAAAATAACCTGTTAGCTTTTTCTTTGTTTCTCGCTTTTTCCTCTCTTTTCGTTTCTTCTTTGTTTCCCTAATTCTTCATCCATCTTCCCTTCTTCTCATTAGTCCGTCTCCTTTTTTCTTTTTTACTCTTTTATTTGATTTTATCAAACCAATTTAAGTACTAGCCGGAGAGTTTTATTTTCCTCTATGTCTTCCTCCTAGTAGATTCCACCACCATCGTTGGAGAAATTTGGTCTACTGTCATCCATCTCTGCCCAGATTCAAAGGGTTCTCTATTAGCGTTTTCACCAGATCAGAATTGAAATCGAAAAATTTTCACGTGGGTTATTATCTTGGAATGCAGGTGTAATGATGACTAGAGAGTGTTTCTAATGGTTAATTGGAGGTTAAAACAACTACACAAGTATGCATACGTTGTATAATAATAATAATTATATACCCGTTGTATAATAGATGCATCTAATATGTATAATAATGTATAATAGGAGCATAACAAAATGTTATATTGTTATACAATCTATATATATTGATTATACATTGTGTAATTGAGCTCAGGTTTTCTATGAAAAAGTCACACCTTTGACCGCCTGGCCAAAATATTTACACCCATATATATAGGGTTTTGCTAACCTACAACGTGAAGGTTGTAGGTTAGCACCCTACCCACTTTTTACTTCACCTAAATACCCTTATCATTCTTTACTACTCCACTAAAATTAACGACCTTTCCGTCATTTCATAAAAACCCCACCCCTTTCCCTCTCCTTATCCAAACTTCCAGCCCTCAATTAGATTCTCACTACGGTGATAATTTTGAGCATCAATCCAGCAGTGCAACTTTTAATCAATCCTGAGAATTAGCAATCACATAAACTATTCTTCCATCTTTATTTCCAATTACACATGTTTGTGATTATTTTTAGAGCAAACAATCGCGGTATTGAAGTTTGACAGTCGTGGTTCTAATGGAGTTTTGTCAAACAATCGCGGTATTGCAAATGTCTAGCAGTACAGATCAAAGATAAAGTTATACCCAGCAGATGAGGGAAGAAAAAGAAAAAGAAATGATAGAGGAAAAAGAGAAGGGTGAGTTCACCGAAAAACAATAAAGAAAAAGCTTCGAAAGAAATTGGCGATAATAAAATTGAGAGAAATTGAAAAAAAGGGGGGAAAAGCAGAGAGGGCAATGAGAAAAACCATGGCTAAATTATTATCTCTATTATTGCAGTAATAACAGTTGGAAGGAGAGAAAAGATACCCGAATCAAACCTTCAAATCATAGAGAAAAATCACAGCCTGGTGGTTCTTATCCCGCCAGATTCAATGGCTGCTTTGGGCGCGGAGAGAAAATGAATTGAGTTTTGATGAAATGACGAAACGCCCTTAATTTTAATACTAAGGTAAAAAAGAGTAAGGGTATTTAGGTAAAGTAAAAAGTGGGTAGGGTGCTAACCTACTACCTTCATGTTGTGGGTTAGCAAAACCCTCTATGTGTATATATATATATATATATATATATATATATTATGTTTCTGCCGGTTACTTTTTTAGATAGGCACTATTTAAATAAGTTTTTCTTTTTTAAATAGTGATTAGAGGTGGTGGGCGCAAGTACATCTATGTTCATCACATATATACCATACACAACGATGTACACTATATCCATACCCTCAATTAATGTGAGATACCTTACGAAGTGACAACAACTCATACCCTCAATTAATATTGAGCTATCATAACATGATGGAGTGACGTTTTATGATCCCTAAAGTTCTTGGCATTTTCAAATCTTTCACCAAGTTCACATTCATAAATTAGTTAGTATACTAATACTGTTGTGTTCGAAAGAATAAGCTTACAAGATTACAATAAGAGATGACAACATATGTCACTTGACCTAATCGTTCTCATGGATCACCCTATAAATATCCAATAACGGGCCAATGTAAATTTCATAATTGTCGTTGTATCTAGCTAGGCTTCCAGCATTTCATGAATTAAACCTTGGGAACTTAGAATTCAAAGTTTTATTGGTGAACAATATAACAAGAGGAAATTTCGAGAAATTGGAAAACAAACAAAATTAGCCTGGCCATGAACCAATGAACCAAAAAAATCACACCAAATATATATATATATATATATATATATATATATATATATATATATATATACATTTATTGTTTAATCTTCTTAAACTCTGGTACTCAATAAAGTCAACATGTGTGGTCTATTTAGGATTAAATTCGATATGTCATGTCGTTAAGGTAGATTCTAAATTGTTTAAATACATTCTTGGATATGAATCTAAGCTTATTAGAAGTAAATAAAATAATTGACAAGCTCGTATACTTTTTTCCCTTCGTATTTCACTACAACAAATGTGATTTTTAACTACGAAATTACTAGCTACGACACGAAATTCGTCACCAATTGTCCATTTTTCGTGACGAAATATATATTTCGTCTTTAAATACATGAGACACATACTTTTAGTGACAAAATACAAAAAGTCGTAGCAAAGTTTTGTCCACTAAACTTTCCCACCAAATAATGAGTTGGCGCCATTTATTGAGTACTATTAGCAACGAATTTAAATTTATCAATGACACATTATTTTGTCATTAATGATGTACCTAATTCGTGACGAATCATTTTTTGTCCTAAAATTAGTTAAATATGGACACAAAAAACTTTCATCACAAAAAATATATTGATACAATAGCGACGAAATAGTATTTGTAGTTAATTGTTGTAAAATTTAGCCACAAAATTTTATATTTAATTTTGACCTTCATTTTTGTCACTAATAGTTGAAACAATTAGTGACGATTGTATTATTGTCTCTATTTAACCGACAATTTAGTCACAACTAAATTTTGTCACAAAAAATAAAATTTTCAAACGGCTACGACTTAAATTTCGTAGCTAATTAGTGTAATTATTGACTACGAAAAACACTCATAGTTATAAATTAAAAGATCATAAATGATAGACATTTCTTTGATCTGATAAAATAAAATTAGAGTTTTATCTGTCAATAAACATGCAACACACAAGCGGATTGGTCCATTGGATAGGGTCTATTTTGCCAAACGTTAGGCAATTAGGCCGAATTTTGAACCTTGAAATTGTAGCCTAAGTCTATTTAATTCGCAACCCAAAATATCTCAATCATAATAATTAGTTGCCAGAATTGTCAATTTGTTTTAAATGAAAATCAATTTCTTGCGCAATTAAACCAAATTCAAATATAATTTTGAAAATTGACCAAATTGGAGTAAAATTGAGAGTAAATCATGTATTAAATAAATTATTTAATTAAACTTTTTTGATTAAACAAAGATAAAAATAAATACAGTAAAAAAATTAAATCTATAGTAATCCGTAAATAGTTATAAGTTAGTAATTTTAAATACGATGTAATTAGACAATTCTTTTTTGAACTTATTTGTAATTTCTAAAACATCAAATACAATTTGTACTTTAGGAAATAATATGTAATTAATTTACATAAATAAAATTAAAACTTAAATTATATACATAATATTATTAGGGTATTTTGCAGTGTGAAATGGCAAAATAGCACAAAAATAACATGAAATAATATTCTGGACTTTTATAATACTAATAATAAATAAATATTTCTACTCCGTTTAAAGTTCACGAAACTTAATAATCAACTTAAAAAGTGGAGCGTCAAAATTGGATGTCAACACATAAATGCATAATTAATTTTATGTTCAATAAAATGTTTTGAATTTTTCTTACATTATATAGATCTTTTATATGTTCTAATTTCTACTTCATATCACAAAATATCATTCTAATACACACACACACACACACACACACACACATATATATATATATATATATATATATATATATATATATATATATGTATTGGACTATATGTATATATAGTCCAATTTTTGTACTGATTAGCGCACTGCACATCTCTAATGACCAGTTATATTAAAATCGTAATAGTAAATCTATCGCTAATCCATTACAATAGATAATATATTTATCATCCGAAAAGTTTTGCAATAACTTTTTTGTGTTGTAGCTCTATCGCATAATCTTGCATTATTATTGTTTTCCCAATAATTTGGCCATGATTATGCCATTGTATTGGTAAGAATTACTATGAGAAACAATTTATCTCAATCATTTTTATTTCATTTATTTGAAGCTTGCAATTGTAGCAAATTCTATTTGATTCTTAGCCAAAATTATTTCAATAATAGCCATTAGTTGCCAAAATAGTCAATTTATTTTAAGTTAAAATCAATTTCTTGCACAACAAATTCAAATATAATTTTAAAAATTGACCAAATTGGAGTAAAATTGAGATTGAATTATGTATCTATTTAATTAATCAAACTTCTTGGACTAAGCAAAGATAAAAATAAATACCATAATAGACTAAATATACAGTAACAAGCCATAAATAGTAATAAGTTAGTAATTTCAAATAATGTAACTAGAAAAATTCTTTATTTTGAAATTATTTTTAATTCTTAAAACATCAAATACATTTTGTACTTTAGGAAATAATATGTAATTAATTTACATAAACAAAATTAATACTCAAATTATATAAAAAAATGTATGTAAGAGTATATGTTAAGGTATTTTGTCAAATGAAATGGTTAAATAACACCAAATATTATGAAAATATTTTTGACTTTTATAATAATAATAATAAATAGATATTTCTACTCTGTTTAAAATTCATGGGGCATAACAAATTAACTTAAAATGTGGAAAGCTAAATTTGGATGTCAACATATATATGCATAATTAATTTTATGTTCAATAACTGGTCATTAGAGATGTGCACTGCGCCAATCGTTTCAATATATATATGAAAAGTTTTTACGATAGGATTTTTGTCGTAGCTCTATTACATAATTTTGCATCATTATTATTTTTCAAATAGTTGGCCATGATTTTGTCACTATATCTCCATTATGTGGGATTACACTGGGTATATTGATTTTGTTGTTGTATTCTGTCACTATATCGGTAAGAATAACTGCGAGACATAATTTATCTCAATCATTTTTTATTTCATTTATTTGAACCCTGCAAATGTATTCAAAATCTATTTAACTCGTAGTCAAAATTATTTTGATCACAGCCATTAGTTGCCATAATAGTCAATTTGTTTAAAATTAAATTCAATTTCTTGCACAATTAAACCAAATTCAAATATAATTTTAAAAATTGACCAAATTGGAGTAAATTTGAGATTGAATTGCTTATCAAATTAATCAAACTTCTTTAACTATACAAAGATAAATCAATACCATATATAGACTAAATCTACAGTAATAAGCCGTAAATAGTTTAAGTTAGTAATTTTAAAAATATATGTAATTAACAATTCTTTATTTTAAAATGATTTGTAATTTTCAAAACATCAAATGCATTTTGTACTTTAGGAAATAATATGTAATTAATTTACATAATCAAAATTAATACATAAATTATATAAAATCTATATATAATATATTAAGGTATTTTGTCAAATGAAATGGCAAAATAGCACCAAAATAATACAAAAAAAAAAAACTTATGACTTTTATAATAATGATGATAACAATAATAATAATAATAATAATAATAATAATAATAATAATAATAATAATAATAATAATAATAATAATAAATAGATATTTCTACTATGTTTCACAAAGTTTAAGTGCCCGTCTAACCATGAGAATTATCCATTTTATTTGAAAATCATCGTTTGGCCATGAAAAATTTCAAATACCCTTGAAGGCGTATTTGGAAAACATCTAAAACCTTATTTTCACTTTTTTCACTTTCAGTACATTCAACCAACCAAATATTCTTTGCAAAAGCTATAATCAAACACAACTCCAACTTCAAAAATTTCAAATAAAGTAAAAAAAACATTTAGTTTATATGGCAAACATCTACTTAATAAGTTAACTTAAATGTGTGCAGAGTCAAAATTGGATATCAACACATATATGCATAATTAATTTTATGTTCAATAAAATATTTTGAAAAATGCTTTACATCATATATTTTTATATGTTTTAATATCTACTTCATAACTCAAAAAATCATTCTAATATATATTCAATAAAAAATTTCAATTATTTTGTAAATGTGTACACACACCCGAATTACTTTAATTGCATTATTAAACTTGTAAGTAGTCTATTTTAAATATAAAAATTTGTGGGAGCTTATATTTAATATGTACAATTATCAAAGTGTTTCACATCTTGTCCAAAAAGAAATTTGTGAGGTAAAAAGTGTTGAAATCATTCATAATACAAAAATCAAAGATAGGAATATAATTTTTATATTTAACAAGAAGTCGTTTAAGTGAAGAAGTCATAATTGTGGGAATTTTACATGAAAATATTGGAGGGAAATTAAAATAATAGAAATTAACTTTCAATTATTTTACTTTCCCTCCAATATTTTCGTGTACAATTTTGTCTCACCCATTCCCTCCCTGTAAACCGCTAACAACTGGCCACTAAGATAAATATGAAGTGTCCAACTCAAATACAAATACACACCCTCCCAAGAAAGAAGAACTCCCTACTTGTATTTTCTGCTCTTTGGTTTTTTTTTTCCTATCAATTTATTTCTATTTCTCCAATTGACGGTCATTACCATTTGACCAAAAAAAAAAAGAAACTCCCCTCTCTTGTCACTTTATTAGTCTCTTTGTAGGAGGTGCATATTTGTTCGGGTACAATGAGCAATTTTTCCACAGGATTTGCCAATTGTTCTTTTAATAAGGAGGTATGTTTTTAATAATACAGGGTCCATCTTGACAACTAAATTGTTACTGATTCGTATAGATTTTATTACTTCTTTCTCATTCTATTATTTGCTTCACTAATTAATGTTAGTTTTATGATTAAAGTTTGAAGATATATTTTGCTTAACTCCTGATAACAAAAAGTATATACTAAGGTTATTATTATATTTTTCTTTTCACACAGGTACATGAAGATGCAAAAAGTGTTTTAAGAGTGAAGTTTATAGGTTACAGACGTTGCATTAGCACATGAGGAAACAAAATACTTTGTCTTTTTCAATTTAGCATTATTCATGTATTTCAATTAGACTTTTTATGATTGAATTATTTCACTTTATTTACTCAATGTTTGGACCCATATGTTATCTCATAATAATTATAGATGTAACTAGTAGTTGATTTTGTATGGATTTTTGTGATGTCTTTTATTTGCAGATTTAAATACTCAACATTAAATATATATATTTTGTTATAAAATAATTTTATCGTGGAAGATTTATACATTTTAAAACAATCGTGTTTGGTCACAAAAGTATCTATTTACAGAAAGTAAATTGTATTTTTACATTTTCATTAGTCTCAAATTGATTAAATAAAAAAATTAATTTATCCCAAAATGGCCTTCTTATTAATAAAATAATTATATTTTTAACTACAATTTTAACTTAATATATGATGACAATTGAAATTGTCGTTAATTAAGATAACGTATAGTGACGAACTAGTCTTGTCAAAAAAAAAAAAAAAAAACTACGAATTGTTGCCTTTCCTAGCTAGACAAACCAATCTGTCACTAATTTAATTATTTAGAGACGAAAATTTTCTTTCGTACACAAAACATATATCTTTTAGTGACGTAATCACAATATCGTCACTAACTAAAATTATATTTAGTGACAAATTAGATTTGTCAGTAACAACCACCTTTTAAGCGACGTTACAGTGTTTTTAGCTACAACTTTTTACGCTATTCATGACAAATAGGTTCGTCATAAATACTACACATTTGGGGACGAAATTTTATTTTGTAGTTAATATGACTTTATTCAATGACAAAACACTAAGTTGTCTTTGTATACTTTTAGCGACCCACTTTTAGGGACGAAAGGTTGACGAATATTTTTTTGTCACGAAAGATTTTCCGTTACGAAATATGAATTTTAAGTGACAATAATTTGTCACAAATAATGAAATTTATTGTAGTGTTTCCTTATCTTCGAACTTTATATTGACTGGATCTCAATGTTTTATTTTTTATCTCATAAAAGAAGAAAAAAAAATTCTTTTCATATCATTCCTAACATTCCTATTCCAAACAATCAATATTAATTATTTCTTGACCTACTTTTCCACTAGTTTTGGACTGATACAATATGGACGTACTATTTGATCAGTAGACTTATACCTAGACTTGAACACCTTGGCTATCACGTGGCTGTAGTTTAGTGGTAAGAATTCCACGTTGTGGCCGTGGAGACCTGGGCTCGAATCCCAGCAGCCACACAACTTTGTGGTCAATTCTGTGACCCTTCTTTTTGGGGTGGTCTTTAAATTTTGCCCATCATATGTGAAATCTTTAAATTTTGCCCTTCGGCTAAAACCCATGGGTTCCAGGTTCGAACCCTCACACAGTCAAAATTTTAAAAAAAAATCGCAAGACAGAATTTAAATTTCTCTATGCCCCCACCGGCATACACTTGTGAAGGAATTATCAAAGTTATGCCGGACCCGGCATACTTATGCCTTATGGGCAGATTTGGCATAAGTATGCCGGGTCCGCCATAACTTTGGTAATTCCTTCACAAGTTTATGCCGGGTCCGGTATAAAAGTTTGCCCATTAAAAAGTATGCCCCCACCGGCATAAACTTGTTAAGGAATTACCAAAGTTATGCCGGACCCGACATACTTATGCCAAGTCTGCCCATAAGGCATGAGTATGCCGGGTCCGACATAAATTTGGTAATTCCTTAACAAGTTTATGCCGGGTCCGACATACACGCGATCCAAACCTTGTCTTGCCATTTTTTTTTTAATTTATGTTTGAGCGGGGGTTCGAACTCAGAAGCTCATGATTTTTGCGTGAACGCTCAAAGTTGCAATGCGAAGGGCAAAAATTAAAGACCAACAATATGAGGGGCATAATTTAAAGACTATACATATGAGGGGCAAAATTTAAAGACCACCCCAAAAGAAGGGCAATCCGCGCAAAACAATGCAACCTTTTTCTAAAGAATTTCTTTGTGGGTTGTTTAAGCCCATTAAACAAAATCAGCCGGGTCATTTGCACGTCTGTCCCTATTTTGTGCTGATCTTTAACTTTTTCCCTTCAAATGGACTAGTATTTAATTTTTACTCCTTAAAATCGAACTTATACCTATAAGCGTATCAGTTATGCATTATAATATCTACAAATTATGCTTGCGCCCTTAAAGAACTTATACTCTATACGTACAAGTTCGATTTTGAAGGGTAAAAATTAAAGACCAACTCATTTAATGGGAAAAGAGTTAAAGAAGAGTCCATTTGAGGGTCAAACCGTGCAATTATAAAACATGAACTGATGGCTATATTTTTATTGCTAGATGTTTGGCTTAAAGGAATAAAAATGAATATATGAGTATAATTATAAAACATGTGTTTTGTTTTACACTAGATAAAGTACTTATAGGGGCATAAGTTACGCATTATAACATCTACAAATTATGCTTGCGCCCCTTAAAGAACTTATGCTCTATATATATATAAGTTCGATTTTGAAGGGCAAAAATTAAAGACCAACCCATTTAATGAAAGAATTAATGACCAGTCCATTTGAGAGTCAAACCGTGCAATTATAAAACATGAACTTATGGCTATATTTTTATTGCTAGATGTTTGGATTAAAGGAATAAAAATGAATATATGAGTATAGTTATAAAACATGTGTTTTGTTTTGCACTAGGTAAAGTATCTAAGGGGACATAAGTTACGTATTATAATTTTTACAAATTATGCTCGTGCCCTTAAAGAACTTATGCTTTATACGTATAAGTTCGATTTTGAAGGGCAAAATTAAAGACCAACCCATTTAATGGGAAAAGAATTATAGACCAGTCCATTTGAGGGTCAAACCGTGCCATTATAAAACATGAATTTATGGCTATATTTTTATTGCTAGGTGTTTGGCTTAAAGGAATAAAAATGAATATATGAGTATAATTATAAAACATGTGTTTTGATTTACACTAGATAAAGTTGGATAAATTTTTAATTTCCATTTTAACTTTGACTTTACTGAAGGACTCAGGGGGGAGAATTTTGAAGAAAGGTCTCTTTGTCATTGTACTATTTTGTCCCAAACTTACTGTCTACACATTGATACTATCCTACACATTGAGTATAACATACATATAATTTCACAATTATGATATAAATAATCCCATATTCTATCCGGAAATTATTATCTCTGATTTTTCAAACAAGTGTTTGTGGCATCCAAATGAAGTTCTAAAAAAGAACTTTCCAACAAACTTCTCTGAAAAACCTTTCCAAAAAGTTAATAAAGAAAAAGGTTTCTTTTTTAGGGCCAAAATGTTAGTGCCATGCAACTTGCAGTATTATAAACAATTATTTCATTGTCAACTTCTTTCAAATTACTTAATTAACTTTAATTTCAGGGATCCAGCAGCCGTCCGTGAAGGATTCTTCTTTTTAACAGCCACCGCTACCTTCTTTTTATTTTTTATTTTATTATTATTTTTTTTTTTTTTTAAATTACGCGGCGCTTAGTAGAAGGCAGAAGCCTATAAGCTTAAGCTTTTCTTTGGCTTTAATTTGACTGCGTTGCTATTTGCTTGCAGGTTTTTAGTAGCTATAACAATTACTAGTAAAAGAGAAAGGATTTGATTCTCTTGTCCTAGTTAATATTGATTTTTTAATTGATGAATCTCAGTGGATCGTGACAGTAAGACCACTATGTTATTTACAATATTTCGTCGCGTATTTAAGTCGTCTGCAATTTCATCCGCCGCTCGATGAAAATTGTACTTCAAGGTGGTCACCCCAACTCTTCTATCGCGATGACTTAGCCAACAACACGTGTCCTTGGGGGTCGGAGGCCCCTACTGTGGGTCAGCAAGCGGACGACAGGTGCAGTCGTCGCTTCTAATCTGGATTCTGACTTAGAGACGTCCAATTATAAAGCAACACACAGTAGTTTCGCGCCACTAAGTTTTCAATCAAACGCGATGACTAATTGTGTGAATCCACGGTTCCTCTCGCACCACTACAAAAAAATGCTAGATTTGTGGAGGTTCAATTGCGGGGGTTATTATAACCTCCACAAAATTTTATTAATTGTGGAGGTTAGTGTAGGGCCCGCTAATTTCCATTGACTTTGCGGGGGTTAAAACCTACGCAGACCTTAAAAAAAAAAAGAGGCGCCCAAATATTGAGCTTCCCTCGCTTTTTAATTATTTCCCTCAAATATTTTAAAAAACTTAATTTCTCCACTCTCTCTCTCTAAAATTCTCCCAATCATACGAATTTAGATTTTGGGGGTAAGTTTATACAATGTAGAAAATCGGTGAGTTCTTCAAGTTTCTACTGTGGCTGAGTTCATCAAGTTTCTACGGATTCAGATTTTGGGGGTATTCTTCTTCCTTATTCTTCAAATTGTGATTTAATTTAATTTGTAACCTGCATGTGGATTTTCTCTGCATAGTTGTGTTTTTTTTCCACTGATTCTACTGAAATTAACATGAATTTCACTGATAAACTTAGTACAGAATTATTTGTGTTTTGTAAGTAATGTTCTCGCTAGTTAGGTTTTTTCTATATTACTCTCTTTTTTCATTTGTGTTTTGTAAGTAATGTTTTTTCGCTAGCTGTGGTGATATGGATTATAATTTCATTTGTAATTGGTGTTGTTTTCATACATTCTATGATTTTAGGCATGTAATAATACCTCTTTTGGTTTGAAATGCTGCTTTTACCTGTTTGATTTCACCGCGGATTGCATTGAGAAAGCTGAAATGTAGAATAATTTCATTATAAAAGAAGGCTTAAAAATGGAGTAAGAGTCCTCTACTTTTTGTTGTCATTTTCAAGTTGAGCACAACTTAACTAACTTAGGTGTAAAATGGAATACAACATATTAACTACTAGAACGTTCAGGATTATTGCTTTATGTGGTCATGTATCATCAAATATGGGTAAGTATTGCTAATATGGCTTTAAAACTGTATGGTCAATTATGAAACAGAAATGCTGAACCTTATTAGCTAAACTCGTTGATTATCTGCAATTCTTATGTTTTGTGTTTAGCAAACACTGTAGTATAATCTCTTTTTTCATATGCATTTCTTCGTATTTGATGAACACATTTCGCTTATCACTGATTTTGTGCTTTTGTATCAATCATTGAAATATGCATATTTCTGCTCAGCGAAATGTTAGATTTCATAGTCGAATTGTAGCTTACTGAAAAAAATTAGGTATTTGTGTGAATCGAGTTAGATTTCAAATTCTAGCTTATTACGACTTAGGTAGTTGTGTTTATCTATGGAGAAATTGGAAATTTAGTTTAGATTTGTGTGTGAATCTACTTAGACAATGGAATTAACTGGACTAGTTTGTAAAATTTTATTTCTGAAGTAAAGCAACAAATTTTGGCTAGACAACTCATGATGATGACTAGTTCTAATCTCTGGTCAACCAAAAGATGATGACTACTACTTGTTTGTTGTATACTTCCTACTTCTCAGTTATCAGCTTTTTGTTTCATTAATCACTTCAAACCAAACAGCAAGCTTGTTTTATTGGGTTTATGATGTGCAATTCTGTCTCGACTAATACATGATAATTCTGTCTCGGACCTTGAAAAGCTACAAGATCGGATTGTACTCACACTTTGCCACTTAGAGATATTGTTCCCTACATCCTTTTTTACGGTAATGGTTCATTTAACTGTCCATCTAGTGGATGAAGTAATGAAAGGTGGTCCGGTACATTATCGGTGGATGTATTTTGTTGAAAGGTAAATATTTGACATTCAAAATTCTTTCTTTCGAAGTAAATGCTTTTTCTAATATCTTCTTGTTTTGGTTATATATTGTTAGGCCATTTCAAGTCCCTTGTAGGGAATAAATCACAACCAGAAGGTTCCATAGCTGAAGGTTACATAGTTGAAGAAGCTCTGACTCTTTATTCTCGTTATTTTGAGGATATGGAGTCGAGAGTAAATAGGCCTAAACGTGTAAATGATGAACCAAATCAGAACATGGCTCCTGAGGAATCATCTTTGTTCCCTCCACAAGGTAAACTTGTCGGAGGCTCAAATTTCCCTTTGACTCAACTGGAGAAGACTCAAGCTCATCGATATGTGTTACTTAATTGTGCAGCAGTAAAGCCGTTTATTGAGTAAGAAATATAAATTTATTTGAATTCTGACAAAAACATTAGAGTGAAGTGATTTAAATTGATACAGTCAACTCCTTCGTAGTGAATTTAGGGATCACATAAGAAGGAGTTCAAGAGGTCGTCGAAGACTTTTGCCAACAGAAATAGAAAAGAGAGTTAATAAGGAGTTTCCTGATTGGTTTCCAAAGCGAGTAAGTGAATGGTAGTCAAATGTTTGTCTATTCTTAATTAAGTTTCTTGTCTGAATTTTGTATTTGACAGAACTAATTTTGTTTATTTAGATTATGAATCCGGATATAGCCAATACAATCTCTACTGATTTGGAGTTTTTAGCGCGGGGTCCGATGACAAATGCAAGAAGGTTCACTGTTTATAACATTAATGGATTCAAATTTCGGACTTTGTCTAGAGAACAAGGATCGAAAACTCAAAACAGTGGAGTTTTCCTTACCTCTGACACCTCGTGTATTACATCTAATGCTGATAGATATGCGAGGCAAGCAGACTTGCCATATTAAGGGAAGGTGGAAGATATTATTGAGCTTAATTATTATGGTCGATTCATGGTTTGTCTCTTCAAATGTCAATGGGCTGACACTACTCGGGGTAGAGGGTTCAAAAGAGATGCTTGGAATTTTAATTGTGTCAATTTTTCTAGATTGATTCACACCGGCGATCGTGAGGATCATGATCCTTATATTGAAGCATCTCAAGCAAATATGGTCTATTATGTTGATGATGAAACTGATGAAGGATGGAGTGTGGTTGTACATTTAAAGCCAAGAGATTTGTTTGACATGGGAGAGCCTGATGAAGGAGAAATGTACGAGAATGACCATACCAACAACAAGATTTTGATCAATTTTTTGATGTTGATTATGAAAATGTCCCAGTTGCAATAGAGGAGCATATGTCTGAATAGGAATTAAGCTCCTTAGTTCAATGCCAAATCAGTAGTAGTTTTTCATTCCGTTCCTTAGTTCTTATTGGTAATTTAGCTGCAATCTCCATTTATAAATCAGAAAATTGTCCCAAAAACCTTGCATTCTTTAATATTATTTTTGCTTCAAATTTCATTTCAATATTCAGATCTTACCAAAATTTGCTGAATATCCTGGTGAGTATTTTTAACCCTGGATATGTTTTTGTTAATCAACTAGCTAAGTGTGTGTTTCATCTACTTTTATTGCTTGTGTCACACCCCATTTTAACCGGGTTGAATTCAGGAGTATGACATATTGGTGATTCCTGTTTATTTTGTTTTAAGGAGTCGCCACCTAATTAATTTAATGGTGAATTAGGACACCTAGATGTTAACTAAGGCAAAGTTAAAACTAAACCTCAATTAATAGTCTGCTTAACCAGTGTGATTCTAGGTAAGGGCTCTATATTATCCTAAAGGGAAGGGGTTAGGCATCCTTTAGAATCCGTTAACTTACGGTTATCCGACCAAACTTAGGTTAATTAATTAATGGTGAGAATTTGTATGGGAGAGAATTTTGAGTGCTTACTTTAAATAAAACTTTACAAATATTGCTAAGGCTTTAAATAAGATGCTATTTTGAAAAATAAAACTTGTAAAGAACATTTTTTGCATAAAGAGAGGATTTTAAATAAAGTCCACAAAATGTTGCTAAGATTCTGAAAGAAAATATAATAATGTTGTATAAAAATAGGCTTATAAATACATATTAATTGATTTTTCTACGATTTAAGAATATATTCAAAAGTAGCTAATAGGAATTTCTTTATCCTTTCATCATTTCTCATTAACTATGATAACTATGCTTAGATGAAAATATGCGTGATTGATTTGAATTTGAAAGGGTTATTTATAAAATATCCTTGAATTTATATTTGCGTATTAGTGGTGTTTTGAAATTAAGATCGCAAGAAATAAAATATGATTCCTCTAATTAAATATAAAGTCATGCTATTTTGAAAATCAATTGTGCTAAATAAAATAAATATTAGACATTATAAATAGTTTTAACATGAAAAGAAAAATGGGACTAATGACGAATTTCCTTTCTTAAATCCTACCCATTATACTAAAGCTAACCCATTAAATTTCACTAAGGTTCATCTAAATTAGCAAACAAAACGTTAGTCATACAAGGTGAAATTAAATACAGAAGAAGAAAACAGAGTGAAGGGAGGAATATCCGGAAGGATCAGCCCGATTAGGCTATTGTTGCCACTTATTTATGCCACTGGGCTTCGACCCATGTTATATTTGGGCTGCTGCGCCTGTGCCTGGCTGTTGGGCTTTGGCCCAGAACTTTTGTGCTTCTCATTTTTAGCTGCGAACAGGGGTGGGACACGAGAGGAATCATGTTTCGTCGGGCCTTTAGTCCGACGCTAAATTCAGGGAGGGACGAGCCCGAGGGACTCGTACGCGATGGTCATGCAAAAAATAAAAGGGAAAGGATTAGTACATAACCAATAAATAAGGCTAAACATATAAAATATAAGCTCAAAACGGATCCGTAGATTATGTATATACAGTGTATATTTAAGTATACCTCATGTATACACATTCATAAACATACTTCAACGAGACAAACATATGCAGAATTCTAATAAAGGTGTATACTGATACTATGGAATACCTACAAGGCTTAATTAACGCATATTTACTCATTCATTCGAAAAGACTTCAAGATACTTTGAACATACAACAAGTATCCCACTGCTTGTGTTCCAAGACACTGGCACAACACAAAGAAAGAAATACAAACTGAATGGCAATCCTCTCATATTTCTCAAATTTTATCCTTGACATGGTTTATATCGTATTGGATTCGACTACTTCTGCAAAATGATAACTAAGCTAGTAAACAATTCAAAGATTTCAAGGGCGATAGATACAACATGTATTCTTAAAATTTGACCAAAGTAGGACCTCAACCATGTATCATAAATTTCCCAGAACACTAGGTAGACTCACAGGTGCTACAAGTTGCATTTAACAACCTTTCTACACACACTCTACGACTTTGGAATACCCAACCAATCGACCTAGACTCATATCATGGACAGATTTAACAACAGCCACAACAAGACCATACTAAACAAATGAAAGACCAGAACTTGAACTACTCCCTCGTTTAGCAGCCAAGTTTGAAACTACACCCAGAGGTTATTGAAAGATGGGCACTCAACTGCCTTAACTTATTTCAAAATTAATAAGTCCCGAAAGGGACAGTGGAGATCGCGAGAATATGAAAAAATAACATCAATTAGGCTTGCATATACCCAACAACAACACTGCCCAGAGATAAGGAAAGCAAGTAATACCATGAAACAATTTGATGAGATTCAGCAGCTTGGCAGAGACACACATGAGAGTATTATTAGCATTTTTATACCAAGTCGAAGGAGCGCGAAGGTTATAAATCAATGTGATAGACGTAACTGAATCAAGATCAGTTTAGGAGGAAGGGTTAACCAGGCCCACTGTTGAAGTCAAGTCCTCATAGAATTAAAGAAACAGAGAAGAAGGGGGAAGTATAACATGATAAGAATGATACAGCCACAGTCTTAAATATCAGGCAGAAAGTCTTAATCAAATATAACACAAAATTGCAGGTGATTCATCCAACGAATTTGCAGTCCTCCACATTACTGTGTCATTACCAAACTACATCAAATCTTACGGGGGTGTTCTTTGCTAACATAATCAGGAATAAATGGAAATCAGTTACAGATTTTAACTACTGACCATGCTTGACTTAACAACACTACTTAATCAAGATCGAATATCCTACTAACTAATTATCCAAATTCACGGCAATGTGCAACTTAAATCAACGAGCATAATCAACTCACACATTCGAATTAACTTAAAGACAAGTTATCACCCCTAATACTTGTAATTACATAAACAGAGCCAAACTCGATAATTAAACCATCATACAAAACTGATTAGGTCCGAATTAATATCAACAAACAAACAGATTATTCATTAAAACAAACTGATCTAATCAGATGTCCTGTTTTAAACCTACATAGCGATTAAGAAAAACACAGATAAAACAGAAAGTAAAAGGGAAAGGGGAAATTACCTTCTTCGGGTGCAGCGAAGTGAGTGCGAATCTTCGATCTACACTCGAACACTACCGAATTCGAGCTTGCGATGCTCAGATTCGCAACAACACCAAGGTAAACAAGAACAAAATTGATGTAGTATTTTGAGTCGACAACAAAACGAGTTTATAACCGCTAACAGAAATCGTGTTTCAGGGAATTATAGGCGACTAAAAGAACTTATATCTTAGAGATTCTCAGGGTTTTAAAAATTTGTTTCAGAACCTTAATTTTTTCAGGGGATTCTGTGATTCGAAAAAAAGAACTACAAAATAGGGGGGGGGGGGGGGGTTTGGGGGTTCAAGAACTATGATTCTTAGGGGGTTTCTGCGATTCCCAGGGCCTGTCCTAAACGATTTCAAGCCGCGACCATTTATAGGGTTTTGGCTCGTTTGAGTCGAAGAAAAAGGAGAGAGGAGCGGGGGGATGAGCGGCGTGGTGGGGATGAAGATGATGAAGGAAGGGAGTGGGGGAAAGGGAACGGCGTGGTGGGGATAATGACGAGAGAGGAGCGGCGGCGTGGTGGGGGATGAGAATGATGAGAGGAAGGAGCGAAGAGAGAGAAAAGGGGAGGGGGCGGCTGAAGGAGGAAAATATGAGGGAAACCCTTTCCCTCATTAAACGAGAATTGGGTCGGGTCGGGTTTAATGGGTAATGGGCTGGATTAATTTTTGGGCTGGGTATTAAATGAATGGGCTGGTCCGAAGTGTTGGTTAATTATTTGGGCTAAGATGAATTAAATTGGGCTGGTAAATTAAAATGTGGACTGATTTATGAATTGGTCCGAAAATAGTATGGGTTGATTGGGCTACTGCGTTTAAATAAAGACCTACTTAAATAACTTGCGTTAAAATATTACGTAACATAAAATATGCAATTATTAGTGCTCAGATAAAAAATGACGTTGTAATAGCCGTGCAATAATATTTCGAAAATCCACAGTAAATAACACTATTATTTAATTATGCAAAGATAAATGCGATGCGTGTGCGTAAGCTGGTAAAATACCGAAATGATAAAAATTGTGAATTATAATAATATTGGTAACATAATAATAATAATAATAATAAATAATAATAATAATAATAATAATAATAATAATAATAATAATAATAATAATGGCTAGTAACTGTAATAGAATAACAAAACGTCGGTATTGATAAGAGGCTAGTAATTATAGTAAAATAATATATATATTTTTTTATTATTATTTTCCTAAAATATTAGAAGCGCAAATAGGTATTTCGGAGGAGAGGCGGGACAAAATTGGGTGTCAACAACTTGTCCTTCTTTGCCCGGTAATGATGAAAAGAGTTGTCGGGCAAAGACGTTGACTCAATAGCCTATTTTGTCCCGGCTAAAGGAAACTTGAGAGGATTATGACCGAACTCCGGTCTCTGAGTTGCCTACATATCTCGGGTAGCACGAGAATCAGGTCGAGTGTAGTTCTGGGACAATTACGACACCTGAATGACTAATGAACCCCGATGGGCGCGAATCTTGCAAAATTTCGTCCTAGTGTTAAGTTATGATGACACTGGGCACTATGATAGAACTTGAGAATTCTGAAAATTGAATTGTTGGAATGCAGGTAGAATACTTGTGTTCGAGGTAGATCTTTGACCCGTGTCGGGAAGTCTGATTATCCTTCCCGACAAATTGTCCCAGTTCGCTGCCGAAGAAATAGTTCCACGAGTTGATGTGTGATGCCAACTTCGATATTGTCAGAAGCCACCAGCTAAAAACAATTGTTAGCAATAAAGAAATATATGTGTAAATAAGATAGGGTTGGAGAAGTTTACTTGTAACCCCTGTTTCGGAAGTTGAATCCACAACATACTTTGTAGATGAATTAAATTTATGGCTTCCAATTGAGTCGAACATTGAGATCCACTTTAACGAGAGCTAAATCCACATCCACGTTTATTTTAAGGAAAAATATAAATCCACATCTACTTCCACGGTAAAAATATAAATCCACGTCCACTTCCGCATTATAAGGTGGGTGCCTGAACCGCATTATGAGGTGGGTGCCCGAACCGTATTCTGAGGTGGGTGCCTGAACTGAAATATAAAATACCCGCATTCGGAGGTGGGCGCCTGAACTGAAATATAAAATACCCGCATTCGGAGGTGGGCGCCTGAACTGAAATATAAAATACCCGCATTCGGAGGTGGGCGCCTGAACTGAAATATAAAATACCCGCATTCGGAGGTGGGCGCCTGAACTGAAATATAAAATACCCGCATTCGGAGGTGGGCGCCTGAACTGAAATATAAAATACCCGCATTCGGAGGTGGGCGCCTGAACTGAAATATAAAATACCCGCATTCGGAGGCACGCCTGAACTGAAATATAACATACCCGCATTCGGAGGTGGGTGCCTGAACTGAAATATAAAATACCCGCATTCGGAGGTGGGTGCCTGAACTGAAATATAAAATACCCGCATTCGGAGGTGGGTGCCTGAAATGAAATATAAGATACCCGCATTCGGAGGTGGGTGCCTGAACTGAAATATAAAATACCCGCATTCGGAGGTGGGCGCCTGAACTGAAATATAAAATACCCGCATTCGGAGGTGGGCGCCTGAACTGAAATATAAAATACCCACATTCGGAGGTGGGCGCCTGAACTGAAATATAAAATACCCGCATTCGGAGGTGGGCGCCTGAACTGAAATATAAAATACCCGCATTCGGAGGTGGGCGGGCGCCTGAACTGAAATATAAAATACCCGCATTCGGAGGTGGGCGCCTGAACTGAAATATAAATCCACGTCCACTTCCACGGTACAAAAATGTAAATCCACATCCACTTCCACAGTGCAGAAAAATAAATCCACGTCCGCATTTCACGGTACAAAAAATGTAAATCCACATCCACTTCCACAGTGCAGAAAAATAAATCCACGTCCACTTCCACAGTGCAAAAATGTAAATTCACGTCCGCATTTCACGGTACAAAAATGTAAATCCACATCCACTTCCATAGTGCAGAAAAATAAATCCACGTCCGCATTTCACGGTACAAAAAATGTAAATCCACATCGACTTCCACAGTGCAGAAAAATAAATCCACGTCCACTTCCACAGTGCAAAAATATAAATCCACATCCACTTCTACTGTACAAAAATGTAAATCCGCGTCCACTTTCGTGGTGCAAAAATATAAATCCACGTCCACTTCCACTGTACAAAAATATAAATCCACATCCACTTCCACTGTACAAAAAATAAATCCACCTCCACTTTCACAAACTTTAAAAATAAATCCACTTCCACGTCCACAATGTTCATATGAATCCACATTCTTTCCCACGATATAAATCTACTTCTACTTCCACGTCCACATCCACAATGTAAATCCACGTCCACTAAAAAAAATAGTATTGTAGAAAGGTATCCACATTTATATCCACATCTTAATCCGTGTCCCGTTTGTGAGGGAAGTTAAATCCATAATTATCCCCACAATTTAATATACGACGCAAGATTTCAATCTCGTTATCTTATTAAAATACCACATTCTAAAAGAACTTGTTAGCGACTTGAAATAAATAAATATGTACAAAGTGATGACAAAGTTGAGGAATTCAAACCAATAACAGGTGTCCAATGTCAGTATCCACTTTGAAGAAGGTTAAATCCACGATTATGTGCACTTGATCCATCGAGAAATGCCACGAGCTAAAACAACTGTTAGTGATAAGAATATGTAAATAGCAGGATTTGAAAGAATTTTGCTCACAGCCCTTGGTTGAGAAGATAAATTCGTGTCCACTGTTGCGATCAAAATTTCATGACGAGTGGAACGACGTCCACCGTTCAGCACAAGCTACCTTTGCATCCTCGTTGAAGAATATTTGCATTTTGAAGAAAGCTAACTCTTTGATCACATCCATAATTAAAATTTTAAGAAGAGTCAAATATGCACCATATTCATGTTAATTGAACCTGTCTCAGCAAAGAAAAATTGTGAGTTTAAAAGAAAATTGATTGACTTGTGCATGTCGGGGAACTTGGCCCTTGAATTGATCCTTGTTTCGGTCGCGTCCACGTTCTTCGATACCTCATTCCATATTTTGCCTTGCCTGGGGAGTTTCAGTCATAAAAGTGTATTTTGCAAAAATAAGAGTAACGAGATTTGGATGATTTCGAAGGGAAATACTTAGTGGCTCTAATAGGTAAAATGATTAGGAAGACTAGATTTTTGAATTTATCCGCATTTTAGAAATATATGGATGGACTTTTATTTAAAATTGTTAAACATTTAAGACCACTTTTATGCTACTTCTAAAAAAATTTGTCCCAGTTTCCAGTCCTGGAGGCGCTTGGTTCTGAACAATTGAAAAGCGAGAAAGTTGTAATGAAAGTTTTTGGAAGCGATTTGACCGATTTCAAAAATTTGTCCCAGTTTCAAGATACTAAGACATATGAATTTAAAAAATGGAAGACCAAAATCTTATATAAAAATCCTTATGTATCTTATAGGAACTAAAATGGTTTGGACAAACCAAAAATATTGAAAATTTTAAAAACTAGAAGGGCCGAACCCGCCTCGGGTTGCCTACGTATCCCAAAGGAATCAGGCCAGACGTAGTTCGTGATCAAAATAAGAACTTTTGAGTTTTTGTTTTTAATAAAAGGGAGGGCCGAACCCGATGTGGGTTGCCTACGTATCCAAAAGGAAATCAGGCCACACGTAGTTCCAAGCACAAAACAGAGACACTGAAATATTTTGAAAAGAGTGGCCGAACCCGATATGGGCTGCCTACGTATCCAACAGGAAGTCAGGCCATACGTAGTTCCAACCACAAACAAAGATACTGAAATAATTTGAAAAGAGTGGCCGAACCCGATGTGGGCTGCCTACGTATCCAACAGGAGGTCAGGCCAAACGTAGTTCGTTACAAAACAAAAATGACAAACTCTTAATTCAAAAAGGCCGTAACAAAACATAGAGGCAGCATGACAAAAGGAACTAAATGTTCTAGTTGATGCCTCCGGCCTATTACAAAGGAAATTTAAACTTAAATTACTGAAACTCCCGGCGGGCCGGGGCTAAGATAGAAGTCCAATTCTGCAACTCAGATCCTGGCTCAGCAGCCTATAAAGTCAGTATTTCAGCAAAGTCTTCGATTACCACAGTATGATCTTCATCTTCCACGTACAGGTTCTTGATCCCCTCCACAATATCATCATAGGCAACTTTGACAGTCAGATCTGAAGTTTTGAAGATGGCAGGTTTCGAGAAAGTTTGATCAATGGTAGGAATGGGTTTTGGCAATGGAATCTCCTTCCTTTTATTCTTTCGTGCTTTCTTCACTTCTTCTTCAGTTGGCTCATATCCCAAACCAAATGTAAACTGTTGCGTAGGGAGAACCACAGGCTCAACCCGCCCATTTAATGTCTTCCCTAGCCCAAATCCAGGTTGGTACCCATTTCTCAGCATTTCCTTTGCAACTATAATTGCGGCGCATGACCTTTTAAACTCTTGAGTTTGACACACTTCACCCACTTTAGTGACATTCACAACCTCCCAAGCATGGTAAGCTGCTCCGTCGAAACCTCCTTCGGCCTCGATGAATGGGATGGATTGCTCTCGATAGAAAGACGTGTCCCCTTCTCCATGTATACATATTTATTGCTGATCCCACTCGAATTTGACAGTTTGGTGCAAAGTAGATGGTACAGCCCCAGCCAGATGGATCCACGGTCTTCCTAACAGCATGTTGTATGTCGTTGAGATATCAAGTACTTGAAAATCCATAATGAACTCAACAGGACCAATCAACACTTTCAACTCTATTTCTCTAATAGGGCGCCTTTGAGCCCCATCAAATGCTCGAATATTCACATCACTTGTCTTGAGCTCACTAACATTATATCCGATCTTCTTCAGACTTGTTAATGGACAGATGTTAAGTCCAGAACCCCCATCAATCAACACTTTAGCCACAAACATGTTACGACACTTGACAGTTATATAGAGCGCTTTGTTATGCATGCATCCTTCTGGCGGCAGTTCTTCATTATCGAAACTGATTCGATGACTGTCAAGCACGCGCTCGATCATCCCAGCTAACGCCTCACTAGTTGTTTCACTTGGAACATATGCTTCATTCAAAATCTTCAAGAGTGCATTTCTGTGCACATCCGAACTCAAAAGCAAAGAGAGAATAGGAATTTGGGCATTGGTCTTTTTCAACTGATCCACAACTGAGTACTTACTGGCCTTAATCTTCCTAAAAAATTCTTCTGCTTCGAATTCTGTCACGACCCTTTTGGGAGGTACATTAGTTTCCTTAGCTTGCCCCAATCTAGCTAGCTCTTCTGGGGAATAGCATCTTCCAGACCTTGTCATTCCTGATGTCTTAATCTTGTCAGTGATCGTGTCCTTTTCTCGACATTCCATCACAGCTTGTTGATAATTCCATGGTACGGCTTTGGTCTCGAGCACTGGTAACTGATTTGGTGCTTGAACTACTTCCACAGGTGTTGATGAAGCTCCTAATATCTCGATAGGTACAAAACCCCTTATCACTATAGCCGGAGAAGCAACGACTACAAGACCTTGATCTTCCACGCTATCCACAGGCACTATGAATTTGGCTGGATCGTCATCATTTTCATCTATTCCAATCATATTTATCGTGGCCCCATCATGGGTCGGGAGTGGATTGTTAACCACGTTTGGTGCCGGTTGTTTGACCATGATCTGTTTTGCTTCAATAAGATCTTCAACCTTGTGTTTTAATGAGTAACAACGATCAGTGGAATGGCCTTTTACCCCCGAATGATATGCACATGTTTTAGTGGGATCAAAACCTCTAGGTAATGGATCTGGAATTCTACCTTCCATAGGATACAATAAGCCTGAAGCTTGCAGTCTTTTAAAAACAACGCTCAATGGCTCTCCTAACGGTGTAAAATTGCGGAAATGTCTATTTGGGCGAGGTGCGGATGCATTGTTTGGATGATGAGATTGTGATGGTGGAGCTGGGTATGTTGGTGGTCGCGGAGCTCGATATGCTGGTTGTGTGTTATAGACGGGGTACGAAATTTGTGGTGATTGAGGTTAGTAAGATGACAAAGCTTGGTTGTATGGATGTGGAGAATATTGGAAATATTGTGAGTGGTGAGCGTTAGACTGATATCGCGGGGGTTGTTGATAGTGGTATGATGTGTTTGCCAAAGCCATTACCGATGCCGCTTTTTTTTTTTTTTCTTTCCATTTCCGAGAGCACCAGTTTGTATAGCCCTACTAGTAGATTGTAAAGCTGCTAGACTTGTTATTCTTCTTGTCTTAATGCCATCTTCGATCATGTCTCCAGCTTTGATCACATCTGCAAAAGTTTTTCCACCCATTGTCACCAAACGTTCATAGTATTCTGGTTCTAGTGCTTGAATGAAGAAAGTAACCATTTCTGTCTCCTCCATGGGTGGGTGTACTCTAGATGCTTCTTCCCTCCACCGTATAGCATATTCTCGAAATGATTCGGTTAACTTCTTCTTCAACTTTGTAATCGAAATTCTGTCAGGAGCAATCTCAACATGAAACTTGTAATGATCCACGAAAGCATTTGCCAAGTCATCCCAAGTACGCCATTTGGTTGTATCTTGCTTGGAATACCACTCCAAGGCTTTTCCACTCAAACTTTGATTGAATAGTTTGACTCTTATCCCTTCATTCTTCCCCACACCAATCAACTTTTCACAATAGACCTTCAAATGGAAGAAAGGGTTCCCCGACCCATCAAACTTCTCAAATTTTGGAATCTTGTAACCTGGTGGCAATTCTACCTCAGGAAATGCACATAACTCTTCATATCTCACGCTTTGGTTACTACCAAGTCCACACAAACTTCTCATGGCATCTTCCAAACTTTTGAGCTTTCTGTTTATCATTTCGTCATTAACTGACCGTGCCTCGTTCTCGACTTGGACATAATGATCAACATCTGTGCGACATTGTCCCTGGATTTGTGTCATGGGTGGAGCTGTGGTATAAGTATATACTGGCGGAACTTGATGCGTATTGGTAACATCATGTGTCGGCGGTATGAACTGAGCTTTTGAAGAGGTGGCTGTAAATAAAAGGGGAGCATTTTAAGTGAGGGGTTCGGAACGAACCGGCTGAGAGGTGGTAAAATAATTTGCCTGGTTAAATTCGTCCAAATTTGGGAATGGGGGTGGCATAGGCAAAGTCTGACGAACCCCATGAGATGGAGTCATATGTGGTGGCGTTTGAGAAAATGACCGATTGTGAAGTACCATGTGACTTAATTCAGCAACTCGTCGCTCCAAACGAGCAACGATCTCCAAATGTGTTTCTGGTTCATTAGAAGATGTGGGATCACTCGTGATCGGTAAACTAAGAGATGGCTCAGATGAAGTGGTTGCATTGATCAAACTTTGCTCCATTTTAGAACGAGTCTTTTTAGTTAACCAGGTGATTAGTGATGAGTCAAAGTCTGATTTCTTGGCTCTAGACCGTGTGAAATATGGATGCTCCGCCAGTTCCCCTTTAGCACAAGTCAACCTTTTTTATTTTGAAAATAAGTTTAAAAGAAAAAAGATAAAACAATACAAGAAGAAGGAAATGAGTCAGTATACGGTAAAGACATATTATTGCATATAAACACATTATTGCACATAATACATCGTGTTCTATAATGCAAGGGACCTCTTTATGCCAGAGGTAGGCCTAACGAACATTTGAAGGACAAACATGTTTTTTATGTGTCATTCCATAACACTTTCTAAAACTAATTTACAAGAATAATAAAAATTTATTACATGCCAGCCAATAATACAATTCAAAGTTAATCTAAGATATCTAATACTTCAACTCCACTAATTTCCTTTGGCTGTCTTCAAACCTCCGGCATTAATTTTGGATGCTCCACAACAACCTGCAACAAAAGGTTAGTTTCCTTGAAATATTTATCTGTAGAGTATTAGGTCCACATAATCCACATATTTGTCTTTCAAATAATGCACATAAATAGTGAATAGTGTCACTTAGAGTCATAGACTCATTTGGACATTTGGTAAGGTTGACTAATGAACTTAATACTCCAAGGGTATTAAGCCTCCTAGGTTTAAAATGATGCATGTCCTTACAAGGTTTTGGTTTTCGCTCTACCTAGGTAGACTAAGAATGGTTTTCCTATTACACAAGGCTCCCCCAAGCGGACAACTTGGAAGTGGAAAGTCCGTGGCCGTCGATTGCACCTCCGATCGACTAAATCCACAAGACCAATCCAACTAAAGGGGTAATTTAGTAGTGCACGGGCGCAAACTGCGAAGCCGCTTTAAGTGTGTGAATATGTGTGAGTTTTCCAGGAGTGGAAGAAATATGAGCGGAATGCCAATTTAAGGAAAGAAATAAAATACATATTACATAGAAAATTTACATAAGGAATAAAATAAAAACAACCAAAAGCATATAAGGAAAAAGCAATAATAAAGGCAAAAAAAGAAAAACAAACAAAATATCCAACAAATTAACTATTAACCTAAGTTGTTATGGTTAAGAACCTAAAGTCCCCAGCAGAGTCGCCAAGCTGTCGCACCCCATTTTAACCGGGTTGAATTCAGGAGTATGACATATTATTGGTGATTCCTGTTTATTTTGTTTTAAGGAGTCGCCACCTAATTAATTTAATGGTGAATTAGGACACCTAGATGTTAACTAAGGCAAAGTTAAAACTAAACCTCAATTAATAGTCTGCTTAACCAATGTGATTCTAGGTAAGGGCTCTATATTATCCTAAAGGGAAGGGGTTAGGCATCCTTTAGAATCCGTTAACTTACGGTTATCCGACCAAACTTAGGTTAATTAATTAATGGTGAGAATTTGTATGGGAGAGAATTTTGAGTGCTTACTTTAAATAAAACTTTACAAATATTGCTAAGGCTTTAAATAAGATGCTATTTTGAAAAATAAAACTTGTAAAGAACATTTTTTGCATAAAGAGAGGATTTTAAATAAAGTCCACAAAATGTTGCTAAGATTCTGAAAGAAAATATAATAATGTTGTATAAAAATAGGCTTATAAATACATATTAATTGATTTTTCTACGATTTAAGAATATATTCAAAAGTAGCTAATAGGAATTTCTTTATCCTTTCATCATTTCTCATTAACTATGATAACTATGCTTAGATGAAAATATGCGTGATTGATTTGAATTTGAAAGGGTTATTTATAAAATATCCTTGAATTTATATTTGCGTATTAGTGGTGTTTTGAAATTAAGATCGCAAGAAATAAAATATGATTCCTCTAATTAAATATAAAGTCATGCTATTTTGAAAATCAATTGTGCTAAATAAAATAAATATTAGACATTATAAATAGTTTTAACATGAAAAGAAAAA
The DNA here is from genome assembly GCF_019175385.1 of Lycium barbarum. Classification (NCBI taxonomy): domain Eukaryota; kingdom Viridiplantae; phylum Streptophyta; class Magnoliopsida; order Solanales; family Solanaceae; genus Lycium; species Lycium barbarum. The sequence goes on from NC_083342.1 coordinate 18,212,798, forward strand.
TGGGACTAATGACGAATTTCCTTTCTTAAATCCTACCCATTATACTAAAGCTAACCCATTAAATTTCACTAAGGTTCATCTAAATTAGCAAACAAAACGTTAGTCATACAAGGTGAAATTAAATACAGAAGAAGAAAACAGAGTGAAGGGAGGAATATCCGGAAGGATCAGCCCGATTAGGCTATTGTTGCCACTTATTTATGCCACTGGGCTTCGACCCATGTTATATTTGGGCTGCTGCGCCTGTGCCTGGCTGTTGGGCTTTGGCCCAGAACTTTTGTGCTTCTCATTTTTAGCTGCGAACAGGGGTGGGACACGAGAGGAATCATGTTTCGTCGGGCCTTTAGTCCGACGCTAAATGCAGGGAGGGACGAGTCCGAGGGACTCGTACGCGATGGTCATGCAAAAAATAAAAGGGAAAGGATTAGTACATAACCAATAAATAAGGCTAAACATATAAAATATAAGCTCAAAACGGATCCGTAGATTATGTATATACAGTGTATATTTAAGTATACCTCATGTATACACATTCATAAACATACTTCAACGAGACAAACATATGCAGAATTCTAATAAAGGTGTATACTGATACTATGGAATACCTACAAGGCTTAATTAACGCATATTTACTCATTCATTCGAAAAGACTTCAAGATACTTTGAACATACAACAAGTATCCCACTGCTTGTGTTCCAAGACACTGGCACAACACAAAGAAAGAAATACAAACTGAATGGCAATCCTCTCATATTTCTCAAATTTTATCCTTGACATGGTTTATATCGTATTGGATTCGACTACTTCTGCAAAATGATAACTAAGCTAGTAAACAATTCAAAGATTTCAAGGGCGATAGATACAACATGTATTCTTAAAATTTGACCAAAGTAGGACCTCAACCATGTATCATAAATTTCCCAGAACACTAAGTAGACTCACAGGTGCTACAAGTTGCATTTAACAACCTTTCTACACACACTCTACGACTTTGGAATACCCAACCAATCGACCTAGACTCATATCATGGACAGATTTAACAACAACGACAACAAGACCATACTAAACAAATGAAAGACCAGAACTTGAATTACTCCCTCGTTTAGCAGCCAAGTTTGAAACTACACCCAGAGGTTATTGAAAGATGGGCACTCAACTGCCTTAACTTATTTCAAAATTAATAAGTCCCGAAAGGGACAGTGGAGATCGCAAGAATATGAAAAAATAACATCAATTAGGCTTGCATATACCCAACAACAACACTGCCCAGAGATAAGGAAAGCAAGTAATACCATGAAACAATTTGATGAGATTCAGCAGCTTGGCAGAGACACACATGAGAGTATTATTAGCATTTTTATACCAAGTCGAAGGAGCGCGAAGGTTATAAATCAATGTGATAGACGTAACTGAATCAAGATCAGTTTAGGAGGAAGGGTTAACCAGGCCCACTGTTGAAGTCAAGTCCTCATAGAATTAAAGAAACAGAGAAGAAGGGGGAAGTATAACATGATAAGAATGATACAGCCACAGTCTTAAATATCAGGCAGAAAGTCTTAATCAAATATAACACAAAATTGCAGGTGATTCATCCTACGAATTTGGACACAAAAGATCAATTTAGAATGACATATGCAAACTAGACTGGACTAGGAAAAGTCCTCTATATTATTGAAGTTTAAACTAACCATGTTTCATAAATTAGGAGTCAATATTAGACCCTGATTCAGTTAATAGAACCAACATAGCATTCACATGCTACTTCAATATCAAATAAGATCTACGGACTATACTAATAGCATGTTTATACTAACTTCACTTTACACTTCACCGAAATAAGATACAGGGGAAACAGTAGGATAGGGACCATCAGGCAGAATACAGCATGCATTTTTGGTTTGGCAGTCTAAATGTGACATACATATGCTGGAAACATTGCATCAAGATCAAATGAGTTCCTAATGAACACCCTACTGATTCAAAACAAGAGAAGCAAACTATCCTTTTCTTTCTTCTGGTTTAGAGAAAACAGCCAATGATTTAAATGGTTGAATTTGTCTTAACTGATAAACTCTATATTAGGAATAAATCCTAGCCTACATTATCTTGAAGAAACAACATCATCCTAACTCTTCAAAACTTGTAATGATCCCCATCGAAATAAACTAGCATGTTCATGACAACTCTATTGACCATAGTTGACTTAGTGCACAGACTTCTCAAGCATATATCTTTGGCAAAAACAACCATTTAATTAGACAGAAGCAGGCTCAACCAACATATATATCCAGATCCTCATCCAAATCATGGATATTGCACTCACAGAGCAACAGTGGCCAGAAACTTCAACTAAACTAATAGTCATGCAGACATAGAAGTGTCTAAGTTTAGACATATAAGTGTTAGGGTATGGGACTAATCAAGTTATGCAAAGAGGGCATTCAAGCAACAAATACATTCACAGACCCATCCCATGAACATATAACTAGGCAAATATGCCAACTCAAACAGGATTTATAAGTCCATAAGCAAGAACTCAGCTCAGATCATAATATCTATTTTTAAGAGATTAAACAAACCAGGCCAGATTCTTAAAAGGACTCATGCATATCGCAAACAAAGATCAGATTCAAACTTCTTTCAGATAAGAAACAAATCAGATTCAATTATCTCAACCACAAGCTATCATTCTTATCATAATACAAACTGGATATGCTTTCTCTATATTACAATTTGCAGTCCTCCACATTACTGTGTCATTACCAAACTACATCAAATCTTACGGGGGTGTTCTTTGCTAACATAATCAGGAATAAATGGAAATCAGTTACAGATTTTAACTACTGACCATGCTTGACTTAACAACACTACTTAATCAAGATCGAATATCCTACTAACTAATTATCCAAATTCACGGCAATGTGCAACTTAAATCAACGAGCATAATCAACTCACACATTCGAATTAACTTAAAGACAAGTTATCACCCCTAATACTTGTAATTACATAAACAGAGCCAAACTCGATAATTAAACCATCATACAAAACTGATTAGGTCCGAATTAATATCAACAAACAAACAAATTATTCATTAAAACAAACTGATCTAATCAGATGGCCTGTTTTAAACCTACATAGCGATTAAGAAAAACACAGATAAAACAGAAAGTAAAAGGGAAAGGGGAAATTACCTTCTTCGGGTGCAGCGAAGTGAGTGCGAATCTTCGATCTACACTCGAACACTACCGAATTCGAGCTTGCGATGCTCAGATTCGCAACAACACCAAGGTAAACAAGAACAAAATTGATGTAGTATTTTGAGTCGACAACAAAACGAGATTATAACCGCTAACAGAAATCGTGTTTCAGGGAATTATAGGCGACTAAAAGAACTTATATCTTAGAGATTCTCAGGGTTTTAAAAATTTGTTTCAGAACCTTAATTTTTTCAGGGGATTCTGTGATTCGAAAAAAGAACTACAAAATAGGGGGGGGGGGGTTTGGGGGTTCAAGAACTATGATTCTTAGGGGGTTTCTGCGATTCCCAGGGCCTGTCCTAAACGATTTCAAGCCGCGACCATTTATAGGGTTTTGGCTCGTTTGAGTCGAAGAAAAAGGAGAGAGGAGCGGGGGGATGAGCGGCGTGGTGGGGATGAAGATGATGAAGGAAGGGAGTGGGGGAAAGGGAACGGCGTGGTGGGGATAATGACGAGAGAGGAGCGGCGGCGTGGTGGGGGATGAGAATGATGAGAGGAAGGAGCGAAGAGAGAGAAAAGGGGAGGGGGCGGCTGAAGGAGGAAAATATGAGGGAAACCCTTTCCCTCATTAAACGAGAATTGGGTCGGGTCGGGTTTAATGGGTAATGGGCTGGATTAATTTTTGGGCTGGGTATTAAATGAATGGGCTGGTCCGAAGTGTTGGTTAATTATTTGGGCTAAGATGAATTAAATTGGGCTGGTAAATTAAAATGTGGACTGATTTATGAATTGGTCCGAAAATAGTATGGGTTGATTGGGCTACTGCGTTTAAATAAAGACCTACTTAAATAACTTGCGTTAAAATATTACGTAACATAAAATATGCAATTATTAGTGCTCAGATAAAAAATGACGTTGTAATAGCCGTGCAATAATATTTCGAAAATCCACAGTAAATAACACTATTATTTAATTATGCAAAGATAAATGCGATGCGTGTGCGTAAGCTGGTAAAATACCGAAATGATAAAAATTGTGAATTATAATAATATTGGTAACATAATAATAATAATAATAATAAATAATAATAATAATAATAATAATAATAATAATAATAATAATAATAATAATAATAATAATAATAATAATAATGGCTAGTAACTGTAATAGAATAACGAAACGTCGGTATTGATAAGAGGCTAGTAATTATAGTAAAATAATATATATATTTTTTTATTATTATTTTCCTAAAATATTAGAAGCGCAAATAGGTATTTCGGAGGAGAGGCGGGACAAAATTGGGTGTCAACAACTTGCAGATATGCCGAAGCCCAAGCGTTACGAGAACGTACAGAACTCAGTTCACTCAGCATCTACTTCACGAGGTGCAGCACAATCTTCATCAACAACTGAATCAGAACCTTCACATTTTCATGATACACCATTACCTCATCAACAAACTGAATTAGAATCTTCGTCAACAACGGCTGACTTCATTTCTTCAACCGATACCACGGCGGACTCCTTCAGTTCAGGCTTCAGCACAACCAACTCCATCAGTTCAGACCACAACGCAGCCGATTCCATCAGGTCAAACCACAACGCAGCCGATTCCATCAATTCAAACTGCGACACAGTTGAAACCACCTAAAAAGTCTAGTGGACGTGAGTCTATGTCACATTGGACGGTAGATGCAATAGGTAATTTCTGCTTCTTACTTCTTCTTTCTTCTTCCTCCTCCTTATTCTTATTATTTCTTCTTTCTTCTTCTCGCTGCTGTGGGGGTGGGACTGGCAAAATTAGTTCTGCTGCACATGGTGTAGCTTCTTTGCTGTTGAAAATGACAGATAATTGGACATTAGAAAAGGACACTAGCATAGTACTAAAGAAAATTGTAAACAAAATAACTCTAATGTCGCCAATCTTTAACGAGTTTAGCAACATATATATCTAGAGAACTTAGAATAGGTATACATTCTATGTCCAAGAAAAATAAAACAATTGTGGTTATTCTAGAATCAGGAAGGTCCAAGATATCAGCAAGATACCTGTTGCCTAAGACTTCTGAAGAAGAACCAGTTCATTTGCTCCCAAACAAAACATTCAAGCATGTAATTATCTGAAGAGGTGTACATGGAGTCTTTCAAGTACATAAAATGTGCTAACCAAATCATTAGGACAGTGATCAATGTTAAAGTAGTGTAAGATGGCTAACTACTCAGTCAATAAGAACCAAATCATTATAACAAGTCATTTCTGCTTTTGGTTAATGACGGTGCTATTTGGATCAACTGTGCATATCTCGGCTAATCGTCAAACAGATTGCTACAGTCCACACGTATAGGTGGCGTGGTGGGTAAACCTACCACCAATGTTAATATTTCGTTCAGTAAAGAGAACCTCTTTAGTTTAGTACAAATTAGAATGTGAGGTAAACATGTGCAATCTTGAAGCTTCTTTAAATGAGTTTGTCTTCTGCTAAAGTTCTTGGTGGTAAGAACAAATGATTACCCAAATGTTATTTGATTGTGATTTCTGAATTTCAGGTTTTTATCTTTTCAGATTCACAAGGAGCTATCAAGAAACTCAAAGTGAAGAAAACGGACGTGTTCAATCTATCTAATGGAGAACGTATTGTGGTTGATTTTGACGACTTAGATTCTCCTATTGGCGAAGGACAAGGCATTCTTGCAGGTTTTTGTGGAATTTTAGCAAAAGACAGCTCCATATTTCCAATTCACTTTGAAAAATGGTTGGATTTACCTGCAGCATACTTCAACAATTGCTTTGATCAATTTATAAAGGTATAGGCTATAATGAGGCTTAATTTCCTCTTTTCTTCTATTTAATCATAACTAATCACCCGTGATTTGGTTATTGCTTTAGGAATTGTTTGTGACATAGAAAAGCCTAAATCCTTTTCTTTCTTTAGTTCATAAGGGTGTTTTCATGAAGCACAGAAATTGATATTCCATGTACAGATGTAGGGGATAATATACTGAACAGTGTCCTCCTCCTAAAAGTCTGTAAGAGTAAACAATCATACATCTCACTCGGGGAAATCTCGACAGTTGCTGTCTTTACAACAAATAATCACATTTAACAGAAAAGAAAAAAAAAACATCTCTGTAACAACTGTTCACATATGCAAAAGCTAATATATTTAAGCGCTAAATAGTAGACGAAATGTGTGCTTGCTTATATTGGACAGCTCTTTCCTTACCTTAAATTTATGTCATTGGACTGTATATTTGCATATAATAGATAAGCTAACCATTTCTTTTATTCTTGCAGCCGCGATTTTGTTTTAGGACCAGCGAGTCAAATGCAAGGCGATATGCATATAGTTCGATGTGCAAGAAGTGGGGTGCAAGAAGGCTAAAGTTGTTTAATGCAATTGATGACCCACTTAAGAGCAGAGATCAGATAAGAGCTGAGGCAATTAATAAAGTTCCAGATGGGATTCCACGGGATCAATGGATTTCTTATGTTGATTACCGCCTTAATGAAAAAACAAGGGTATTTATTTAAATGCTTCAATTGGTATGTGTAATTATATGGCTATTTGTTTTTATATCTTAACTTTTGAGTATCTTTTTGTAAGGAAATGTGCAAAAGAAATGCTGAAATTCGAAAGACACAAACCATTTCACACATCGGTGGCTCCAAACCCAACTCCAGAAGAAGGGTTGAAATGGTTAATGTTTTTGCTTCATTTTGGATTACTTGAGTGAAACTAGAATTTGTTCCAAGTTAGTTAAGTTATTGTGGCTTTGATTTTTCTATTTATAGATGGCTAATAGCGGACAAAATCCTGGACGAGGTCAACTTTATCTTGCTACTCATAGGAATGAAGATGGATCATATGTTAATGAGGCAGCAAAAGAGATATGTGTAAGTTTTTATGTAATTGTGGATTCAGTAAATTTCTTCAAATCATCTTCCAAGTGGATAGTTCTTACTGTAATATATGTAGATGTAGTAGTTTGACATGATTCTTGACAATATGAGTACATTTATGAGGACCTTATCCAAAAATGAATACATTTACAAGGACCTTAATGATATTAGAGTTTGGAAAACTGTCTGTTCTTGGTTTTAACCAGAATAGTTCCAAACTTTAGTTGAGTGTTAAAATGAGAAAATGTAGTAAGCTCATACCAGAATGCTTGCAACCATCATTAGGGTAAATGTTAAGATAGGGAAAATGGTTGGCAAAGCAGTGCGTAGAAGTGAGGATTTTTTTTTTGATCAAGTAGAAGTGAGGAATTATGATGCAATAAGAAGGTTTGGAAAAACAAGGCCAGTGAGTCTAAAAAATCTACTTTAATTTATTTTTATCTTGTCAACTGGTACTTGAGTTAATCGTGTGTGTTTTGTTTAGGAAAAAATTGAGCGAACCGTGACTCAAAGCACCACATATGAGTCCGAGATTTCGCCAAATGATGCCTTCGGAAAAGTACTAGGAAAAGAGCATTCTGGACGGGTAAGGTGCTTGGGATTAGGAGTCGTCCCAAGTAGAGCTTTTAAACAAACAAGACCTCGTTATAGTGATTTGAATGCTTCAAGTTACAATAATGGTTCATGTTCTTCTTAATGGCAAGAGAAGTACAATCAGATGTTGAGTGCTCACAACAAAAGCCAAGACAACCTCAATTTTCTGATGAATGCTCACACTGAAATGATGAGCGCTTTCAAGATGTATATGATAAGGAAAGAAGGGAGAATACCTGAAGAATTTGCTGGGATCTTTGTTTGTACTACTCCTCCTTCAACGGTAAGATTGTTAACTTTGAAATGTAACTTACTCACATGCTAAATTAATCTCAAACTATAATCCCTTCATTGTAGACTTGTTGGAACCTAGAGTAGTTCCTTCTATGTACCTTTTTCTGTTAAGATGATGAGAATGTAAGTAGTTATGCTCTATTTTTATTGTCATTCTTCAAGAATGGAGACCTAGGGAATCTGGATCTAGACAACAAGTATAAAGGTACATTTTTTGATTGCTACTCTATTGATGGATGATACTCTGTGTCTCAAGAACTGCAACGTTTCTGTGTGGATGAACCTGTGAAATGCCCTCTTATATTTGGAGGTAAACATTAATGTTATGTGTTAGAAGAGAGAGTTCCATCAAACTTTCTACGCCCCTTAATATCTCCACGTTTGACATATAAAATATCAGAAATTATTTTCTTTGTTAAGCTAGTATGTCTGGACTGGTTTTTTTCTCCAGCATTATGCCTATTTGTAATAAGGCATTGAGTGTGCCATTCTTCTGAAGAAATTCCTGTAAATTTTTTCTTCTTGTTTAGAACAATTTTTGAATGCAAATTAGCATACTCCGCATACATTCTAGATTTTCCACTTCATAAGTCTGCAGAATATGACCACTGACGAAATACTGTGTAAGAATGTATAAATTTGTATACCATAGAACAAAATGCATGACAATCAAAAACATTTCTCTCTATACTTTTCTCTAAACCCAATATAGACCAAAACCCTAGCCGCCACCAGCATTGGCTGGAATGGCCGAATCAACCGGTGGCCAACCTCCATCGGTAACCCAGAATACAATCAATAAACAAATTCCACAACCTATTTAGTTACAAAATGAAAATACAAATCCCAACTTTCAGAACAAAACCTATGCAAACTTGTTAAAACCCGAATTTATGGAAACAACTACAGTTGACATTCCATCAAAGCAAATTACATACATCAATGGGGAACCATTCATTGCTTGGAAATCCAATGAGATACAACAGATGATAGTGAAGGAGAAATTACAATATGCAGTGATTGGTAAGTTTTCATATGACAACATTGATATTAAAGAACTTAGGAAGGTAATTCCAAGTCAATGTGGAATTAAAGGAGTACCAATCATAGGATTGCTTGATGAAAGACATATTCTGATTCGACTAAATTTTCTGGAAGATTATGTGAGAATGATGTCTACCCTGACATATTATTTAAAAGTTCATGACAGATACTGCCAAATGAGACCTCTCATATGGGATCCATGGTTCAATCCAAAAGAAGAGACTTCTAGGGCTGTAGCTTGGATAAGCTTCCCTGAACTCCCTCCAAATATTTTTGCTAAAGAGGCTGTGTTTTCCATGGAAACAGCAGTTGGGAAACCTTTAACTGTAGATCTAGCCACAGCAAACAAAACAAGGCCAAGCTGTGCAAAAATCAAAGTTGAGGTTGATTTATTAGCATTAGTACCAAAGAGGATAAACATTGCAGAAGAGGATGAATCCGGAATAATAAAATCAAAATGGGTAAGGTTCAATTATGACTATTTACCAAAATATTGCAAACACTGCAAACTTCAAGGTCATGAAGAGAAGGAATGTAGAGTACTTAATCCTGAACTGGCTAAGCAATTCAGAGAAAAATTAAGGAAAGAAAATGCAGAAGTTGTTTCTACAGAAACACAAAATAAAGAAGGCATACAAGGGAGAAAGGGATGGTACAATACTGGTAAGCAAGAATGGATGCAAAGAAGAAGCAAATATAAAAAGGATAAATCAGGAATTATAATTGGGGAAGTGAGTCCAATACAAAAGAATAGGGAGGGAATCATGGTAAATACCAATGCATTTGCAGTACTGGAAGAGGTATCAGACAACCATGACAAGGTGAATAATGAACAGGTGCCACACGAAGATACTAGAACATGGATTGAGAAGAGCTTCTATAGTCACAAAAGTCAGGAAAATAACATAGAAAACAAAACAAAGGAAACAGAACAACCACAAGGGGACGACATCATATCTGGGGAGGAAAACCACAACCAACACATACAAACATCAAGGGAGCAGCACATAGTGAATGATTATGTGGAGGATATTTTACCTGTTGAGTCCCAAATGCAGACAAGCAAAAGTAGTCAAACAAAACCTGCAACAATGTCATCAAGGGCAGGAGGATGAGCAGAAGAACAAGAATACAAATCAATCCAGTGTGAACAGTAGCAAGACAACAACCACAAGCAAAGGGGAAAAATCTGATGCAAATGATAACATGTTCAGATTTCAGACTCCAGATCTAAATCAAATATTGCAGGGAGGGGAGAGTGATAAGCAAAGCAAAGATTTGGCATTACAAGATTTGGAAAATCATGAGATTAACATGGTACAGCATGAACAAGGCATAACAACAGTAGCAGGGCAGATAACAGTGTGGGAGGACAGACCAATTTCAAATCCCAATATTGAAGGGGGAAGCAAAGACCTAGATGTGCATACTTTAGAGCATAATTTGGAAGCAGCTGTTAGGGAAGGAGATATTTCACCAAAATATCTTCAAAAAGGAGGAGGAAAACAAAAAAAAAAGACATCAAGGGAGACAAGTGTTCCACCTGGGAGTGGAGTTCATACTAGAAGGCAGATTAATAAACTTAATAAACCATGATGAATGCTCTTATATGGAATATTAGGTCTGTTAATACCATGGAAGCTTTTACAAGGTTGATAAAACTGAATCAAAAATACCATTTTGGTTTTATAGGATTAATGGAACCTTTTCAAGATTCAGACAAGATAGAAGAATATAGAAGGAGACTTGGAATGGAGCATGCATTAGTTAATATATCTGGTAAGATTTGGGCTTTTGTGGAAGATAGTTTTGACTATTACATAATGGTGGATCATCAGCAGCATTTAACCATTAAATTAAGGGTTAGAGGAAGTCAGGAGGATATGATAGTGTCATTAGTGTATGCAAAATGTACTCAAACTGAAAGATTGGAGTTGTGGGACTCTTTGGAGGATTTATCTACCTCAGTTGATATTCCTTGGATGATTGGGAGTGATTTTAATGCAATAACCTCAGAAGATGAGAAATTTGGTGGTCTTCCAGTAACCATCAATGAAATTCAGGATTTCAGAGGTTGTATTCATAACTGTGGAATATCAGATTTGGGATTTAGTGGCAGTAAATTTACTTGGTGGAATGGCCAAAGTGGGGATGATTGTATTTTTAAGAGATTGGATAGATGCTTGGGTAATCTGCTACTACAAGCAAAGTATTCTAGTGTAGGTATCAAACATTTGATCAGGAGTGGGTCAGATAATGCTCCTATGTTAATTTCCTACACAGGAGACAATAGAAGCATCAAAAAACCTTTTAAGTTTTTGAATTTTTGGGTGAAGCAGGAAGGTTTTATAGAGTTGATTAAACAAAACTGGACAGCTGACTTTATGACAAATTCTTTCATACTTTTTCATCATAAATTGAAGAAGGTGAAAATAGCATTGGCACAATGGAGTAAAGCAATTTTTGGAAATATATTTCAAGAAATTGAAGCTCTTGAAGAGATCATTAAGGTGAAGGAAACTCAATTTCAGAATTTTCCAACTCCTAATAACAGACAGGAATTACATAAAGTACAGGCAGAATTACACAGGTATTTACATCTAGAGGAAGAATTTTGGAAACAGAAAGCTGGGATGCAGTGGTTTCAGGATGGGGATAGAAATACAAAATTTTTCCATGCCTATGTTCAGGGGAGAAGGAAAAAGATGCAAATTAGAAGAATCCAGGGAGATGATGATGGGAGCTGGATAGAAGAAGAAGAGGGAATAATTGCTGAAGCCATCAGATTCTACACTGCTCAGTTTACAAAGGAAGAAGATCCTAAAGATTTTGATATTTTAAATCATTTGCCCAAGATGATATTTGAAGAAGAAAATTTATGGTTTGAAGCAGAACCAACTAAAGAAGAGGTGAAGGCAGTGGTTTTTCAACTAAATGGTGAGAGTGCAGGAGGACCTGATGGTTTTACTGGTGTATTTTATCAAGCTTGTTGGGAAATCATTGGAGAGGATGTTACTAATATGATTAAGGCTTTCTTTTGTGGAGCAGAACTGCCCAAGTTTGTTACTCATACTAATTTGGTCTTATTACCAAAGAAAGAGATGGTTACCACCTTCTCTGATATGAGACCAATTAGTCTGAGCAACTTTGTGAACAAAATATTTTCTAGACTGATTCATAAGAGATTGGTTTCCAAACTATCTAGTATTATATCACTTAATCAGTCTGGATTTGTTAAAGATAGAAGTACTGTGGAGAATATACTGTTGACTCAAGAAATTGTTTCTGATATAAGGCTGAGGACAAAAGATGCAAATGTTATAATAAAGCTGGATATGGCAAAAGCCTATGACAGGGTATCTTGGTTGTTCTTAACTAAAGTGCTTAGGCAGATGGGATTCTCAGAAAAGGTGATAGACATGGTCTATAGAATTGTAAATAATAACTGGTATTCTGTGTTAGTAAATGGGCAACAACAAGGTTTCTTTCAATCTACTAGAGGAGTAAAGCAAGGGGACCCTCTTTCCCCCACTTTATTTATCATAGCAGCTGAGGTCTTATCTAGGAGTTTGAATGCACTTCATCAGAATACTCAGTTTAAGGGTTTTGGCATGCCTAAATGGAGTCCAAAAGTAAATCATCTTGCCTATGCTGATGACATGATCATCTTTACTTCAGCAGATGTGGTATCTTTGCAAAAGATAATGGAAATTTTGAGGAATTATGAGCAGGCTTCCGGTCAAAAGATTAATATGGACAAAAGTGCTGTTTATATGCATAATAATGTCCCAGGGGACATTAGTATCACAGTTGAGATTGTAACAGGCATTAAGAGAAAAGAATTCCCTTTTATGTATTTGGGCTGCCCTATTTATCATTGTAGGAGGAAGAAGGAATTCTTTAATGCTTTGATCATTAAAATCATGAATAGATTACAAGGATGGAAAGGTAAAATGTTATCTTTTGGAGGAAGGGCAATTCTTATTAAACATGTGCTGCAAAGCATGCCAATACACATGTTATCAGCTGTTAACCCTCCTACTGGGATCATCAGGCAAATGCACAAGATGTTTGCTCAGTTTTTTTGGAGCAATACTATTGGGGGTAAGAGCAGACATTGGGTGGCTTGGAATAATTTGTGTGCTCCAACTATAGAGGGGGGCCTAGGTTTTAGATCACTTCATGATGTGTCTTTGGCACTGTTTTGTAAACTCTGGTGGAATTTTAGGACAAAACCTACTTTGTGGAGTGCCTATATGACCAACAAATATTGTAGGAAAGAGCATGCTATAGTGGTACAATGGAAACAGGGATCACAGACCTGGAAAAGAATGTTAGAAGCCAGGGAATTAATAGAACATCAAATTTGGTGGCAAGTTAGGAAAGGGGATTCACAGTTCTGGTTTGACAATTGGACTGGATTGGGAGCTCTGTACTATATAAATCCAGGGAATACTTATGACGGGAGAATTCAAAATGTCAAAGAAATGGTAGTACAGGGGAGGTGGAATAGAGGAAAATTGATGGAAGTCCTCTCGGAAGACATAGTTGATCATATAATTGAGAATATAACACCATCCAGGGAAGAAAGAGAGGATGATAGACCATGGTGGATACTAGACACAAGTGGGGAATTTACAATCAAATCAAGTTGGGATTTTATTAGGGCAAGGAGACCACAACTGGACATTTCCAAATTCATGTGGATAAAGGGTTTGCCTTTTAAAATTTTCTTTTTTCTGTGGAGATGCTGGAAATACAAAATCCCCACAGATGATGTGTTAAAGAAGATGAATATCAATTTGGTGTCTAAGTGTTGGTGTTGTATAAGTCCTAGGGAGAATACTATACATCATTTGTTTCTAACATCAGATACAGCTAAAAAGACATGGTCCTTTTTCTGCAATGCTGCAGGAATAAACATGAAAGGAATACAGCTGCAACAATTAATTGTGAACTGGTGGAAGGCACCAATAACTAGCAGATTGAAACAGATATATACTGCAGTGCCATCAATTATAATGTGGGAACTTTGGAAGAGAAGAAATGGTATTAAACATGGCCATAGGAAGGTTAACAGCTCAATCATCTATCTAGTCTTAAGGTAACCCAGGGAGGAGTGCCTATGGTTTTTGTTTGAGAGATGCTGAAGGGAATTTAATATATGCACAAGCTGAGGAAATGTTATGCCACAAATATAGAAGCAGAAATTTTGGCTCTTTTGGAAGCTTTGAAGTATTGTAAGCAATAGGGGCATCAGAACATCATTTTTCAGACAGATTCTAAAACTATTCAGAGAATTTTGTCTGAAGAATAGAAACCTCCATGGAATATTGCAGGTTGGGTGGAAGAGGTGGCGGAATATAGGAGGGATTTGAATGTCTTATTCAATCATGTCTTAAGGGAATCAAATAAGTTGGCTGATGCTTTAGCCAACTATGCCCTAGATGAAGGTCCTTTGCAGTGCTACTTGTTTGAGGAGTTGAATGTGCAGATGAGAAAGATCCTAAATAGTGATAAGAGTCAAATTCCCTATCTAAGAATTAGGAGATACTGAAGGGGATGGACGAAAAAGGAGAATGGACACTAGGAGAACATGTCTTTCAAATCCTGGAGGAGGAGAATGAGGATTTTTTCTTAACTAACTGTTTGTTTATTTTTACAGGTTTTTTTTACAGGACAAAAAAATACAGAGAAGGAGGCAACTGTTGTGGACTACATTTTATCAACACAGTTCATTTACTGCACAGCAATACACACACAAAAGGCCACAAAAATCAGAAAGGTCACAACATAGGACAGGCATACAGATAAAAGGCAAATATTTTTCATTTCACATGCAGCAAGTACAACAGAGGGGGAGAATACACAATCAAATTCTAAGTCGTGACCCATACCAAATTGATTTGATGGATGCCTTATTTGTGGTATTAGCATCTTATGATGCTCATTCAAGTGGGCAGAAATCAAATCTATACAAGTATAAGCCATGGCTAGAAGGAGATTCATAACATTTTACGAATGCATAGAACAAATCAAGGAGGGAAACAAATAGTTTCTACAAAGATTACAGGGATATGAAGTTCAACACCATCAGCTAACGGAAACTCAACAGCTGTTTCAGCGAGCATATAAATCAAGTCGAATCCTCAACTTGTATCAAATGACCCAACATACAAAGAGGGGGATTAAGTCATCTTCAACAGCATACAACTAATGGAACAACAAACAACAATGGAACAAAAGGATTCAGAACAATTACCAGAAAAAGAAAGAAGACGAGGAGAAAAACCAGCTTCAGATCTGCTTCAGGAGACTACTCAGCTGGAATCGACGAATCAACAATAAAGTGGAACACTGTAAAGAACAACAATGGCAGCAATATCAGATAAATTGAAGAACACTTCACGCCTGGAGGTGCGGATCAGAAATGAACCATCAAAGCAACATCACTTGGTTCTCTTCATCATCTTCACACCACCGACGGAAAAGATACAGAGAGATACGGGGATGAAGAGAGGGAGAAAAGTCACCACCAATATAGGGTAAATGTTACAATTAGGGTAAATGTAATTTTTGGAGGTTTTCGTTTTTACTGTATTTCAATTTTGGGCCTGACCCGTTTTTGGGTTGGGCTCAATGAACCTCGTTTCTTTCTGGCATATTAATAAAAAGCCCGGTATGGTCATAATTGATTTAAAAAAAAATACTAATTCAATAAAAAAAAATGCATCAACTAGGATTATCCACTTCAAGGAAACGGTGGCTGTTTGCTAGAATGAATGTATATTTGTTTAAGCTATTGATTCAAACATAAGTAGCATGAACAATTATATCTCTGATTATGATGATTTGATCATTAGTTGTGGTCCTTTTGATTTATTTTATTTTATTTTAAATTCTTTTTTGTAGCCAAGTGATGTAGCTAGTGGACATATTTCACCCATGGACGTAAGAAGATCATTTGGTGACAGTAATCGTAATGGCAACCTATGAAGTTCCATGCAATTGTATTAGACAATTAAGTATGGTAGTTGATTGAATGGACGTGACAGATCCTTTATGATTAGTGTTTTGAGTGGATGTGTTTAATGTTAGTTTTTGAGACTAATGAGGATACTGATGTTGGAGTGAACGTGTTTAATATTACATTTGAGACTAATGATAATACTTGCTTTATGTTAATGTCAATATGGCTTAATAATACATTGATGCTACTTGATTTTAGTAAACAATTTGAATAATAAATTGATGCTTCATATATTCTCAATCAGTTTTGGAGTAATAATTGTCCCAAAAAAGGTATTAGAATAGCATAGCTAACAATGTCTAGCTGGTGAAATGTATTCAAACTTTCAGAGGTTGTAACCCCCGCTAAATAAATGAATTGTGGGGGGTTTTAACTCCCAGATTTTTTTTTTAATAAAAAAATTAAATAACAATTGCGGAGGTCAGAACCGCCGCTAAATACATCACACAACCGCCGTAATTGTGTTGCAGCGGTCAGGAAAACAACCTCCGGAAAATGTTTGCGGCGACCAGAATTGGGGGGGGGGGGGGGGTTTTGTGGACCGCTGCTACAGCGGATAGCGGGGGTTAACAACCGCCGCAATAAGTGAATTTAACCCCCGCAAATGGAGCCTTTTTTTGTAGTGCACTAGGTTGAATTACTGTTTCGACATTGTCATCAATAGGATAATACTAACCTGTCTCACGACGTACGGTCTAAACCCAGCTGACGTTCCCTATTGGTGGGTCCATTATGTTTGTCGGACACAATTCAAGTTTTCACTTAAAACATATAAACAATATTTTGAGGATTTAATTTACGATATGTACACTGAATGATATAAAGAGTTTTACACAGTCGATGTATGCTAATATGTCATAACATGTCACTTACCTTAATTTTTAGGTAACTAATCCGCACTTATCATAGATAATTAAATGTAATTATTTTTTAATTGATTTGATAGTGTAAAATGTTTTTGTGCCCTACCGGTATATAAAAATAAAACTCTATCTTTTAAGATACCTTTACATTTTGGGATTTATAGAAAAGCAACAACCTTAATCTAGAGTTCATTACAGCTGTGATAAATAGACTCATGGTAATACATGAATCATCTTTGACACATTTTGTCACCTTTTGATGTACTAGATCTCTATGTGTTTGCTTAATTAATCCACAAATTATGATGTACTTTATCTGTGTATACCACGATCGGTGCTTTTAGCCTTTAGTGCTGGATGAGTAAAAGGAGAATGCAAAATAGCACCCTCTTAAGTAAGGAAAAAACTCTAAGCGGTGTCTGTATAGAACATGTAAATTTGATTTAATTAATCTTTCGTCAGAGCACAATACAACATATAAGTCAAATTTCAAATGATTAAGAGCCTGTTTGGATGAGGTTAAAAAAAACAGCTTATAAGCTGGAAACAACTTATAAGCTGCTTTAGATAAGTTAAGCCAAACAAACACAATTAATTTTTTAGACTTATTTTAAGCACAAAATGGCTTTAAACTGTCCTGCCAAACATTCAAAAAAGCTGAAAACAGCTTATAGACAACTTATAAGCCAATCCAAACGGGCTCTAAATATTGTATATAACTCTGGGTGCTTATGAATTTAATTATATCCGTTATATATATATATATATATATCATCTCATCTAGTGTCAATAAGAATAGCTAGTAAAAGATATTGTGTAGATTGCAAGATGGATTCTTTTACCGTGTTCTGTCCATCATATAATTATAATGTTGTCTTTTATATGTCATTCCCTTCACTTTTCACCTTTTTTTACTTTTGACAAACCAAATCCTAGATATGATGTACTTTTAATGTTTTTATAATGATGAGACGAGATACATTTTGCACCACCAAAAAAGAAAAACAATGGAAAAAGGGAGAGCTAGTTCAGCTATGGAATGTTTGGCCTATCTTTTTGAATTCTAGTGTTGCACGTACTACTTGAATGTACTTAAGTCTTGCATTAATTCTTTTTCAAGTATGTCAAAAGCAGACAAAAGGTTCTTTTTTTCATGGCTGCCGAGGCATTCAGCCATACTGTAGCATAATTTACTAAAATTACCTAATAATTAAATCTTACAATTACTTAGTGAGGTGTAACTAGACATGCATAAGTGTATATTAATTAATCTAGATCTTCATACCCCACATTTTGCACCAAAAGAATTCTTTCGAGGTCCGAGAAAATGGCGGCCTTTGAAATTTAGAAACGTTGGATTTCATCAATCATGTGGATCTTGCGTATATAGGTTACGTAGAATTCAGTAAATTTGATCTGGGACTTCGCATATGTTTCACTAAATACATGTATTAAAATTAATTCAAAACTCAATTACTAACATTTGAGTTTGTTATTCTAAAACTGAAAACCCATGATATTCAAATTTTAACCATAACATGACCACAACTTGCACAACTATATAACTGATTAAATGATAATAATAACGAATGGTTCGAAATGTGGATTGATAGGAAGCATTAATTTTGAAGTTTCTAAAATTTCGACTTTCTTCGGTCTTAGTTCTATTTTGTGTTCTACTAAATCGGCGTCTATCATACTACTAGGGTGTCTAGGGAGACTTTTTCTCTACATTTTTCAGTAATTAAACATCTTAGCTGAACATATAATTCATGGTTTCGTAACTACTCCTAAGATTATATATGAAAGAGTCAAAGATAATCGTCATCCAACGCTCCAAGCAATGCAACTAGTTCAAGACATGCATGCAGGATTTTTTAACGGTGCTGGGAAAGGAAGGTTCTGGGGAGTGAATTATGTCATCTCAAGTCAGAGGCGGGTCTAGAATTTCTATAACATCGGTGCACCACTAAAAAAAAGGAGAAAAACAAAGTTACTAAGTGAGAATTGATCCCTATTCTTTGGGTAAATAACACAAACATAAACCAAGTGCACCATTTAGCTTTCTTGGACCATGGGTGCCAGTAAATATAATATTAGATCAGTTCTGAATGCACACAAAATACCTAATTTAGAGGAAGATTATGAGTTCACGTGTACCGTAAATTGGGTTATAAATCCGCCCTGCATGACAGTCAACCCGTAAAAGCCGAGAAGAGGTTGATTTGAATACGTGAGGAAAGTGGAATTAAGGTCATTTCTACCAAATGAACTGATCACTCGACATTCGACAAGTCGACATGCATGGAATAGGTGATCTCCAGTGGTGGAGCCACTTAGTAACATGTGTCTATATAAGTACTCCCTCCGGTCCACTTTACTTGTCACATTTTCTGTTTAGACGCCTCTTTAAAAAACTATGTGTTTTGACTATTATATCCTTATTTATATTTTTAATCATTTAAAATGTTAATCCCTTTTTATATATATTCTCTCTTTAATCTCCGTTCAATAAATAATTGTGTATACGGTAAAAATCGGATTTATGCTAGACCGGTGAGATCGGGGATCGAGGGAAGAAAGAAATAAGCACGAGCACGAAGACTTTCTTTCGGACCGGAGGTATCGCATTAGAAGTGGTTGATCAGAAGAATGCGAAGGAAATCGTTTGGTCCGGTTTCTCCATAGCCGGGTTGATCGTGGCCGTTGGTCCGGGTGATCGTGGCCGTTAGTCCGGGTGATCAGTTACATAATTGCCACGCGTCAAGACCGTTCTGCCACATTGTACTGCCAATCGTACGGGTGTCAGACCGTACGACCCAACCTTATCCTTTTAGGGTTTTCTTTATCAAAAGGGCTTTATGTGGTATAGAGGGCCCATAAGGCAAAACTATAAATAGGAGACATTTCCCTACTTTCAAGGATTGACTTTTTCAGATCTAGAACATTGTAATAGCAAAATATATAAAATCTCTCTCTATCTCTCTCTGATATTGGTCCGGATTTGTGTGTTCTTCTTTAGCTTTATTTACTCATCCAATACTTAAATATTATTTAATACATATATTTAGTGTAAATCACCGATTTCGATTCACTTGCTCACAGCAAATCCATATACATTTTCTTTCAACCAAATAGATTAAAGCTCATCCACATATCCTATACCTCACTTACAAATTCAATTGATTACCTAAATTCGGGGTAAACAAATTGTAGTCATAGAAGTAATGAATGTGAGTAAATCTACGCAATCACAATATTAGAGTATGTGTGCTCTTCACTTAAGCTTGCTATGCTAATTGGTCCATGTTTATACTTCCAAGAATCATTATTACTAAGAGCAAAATGGGAAGAATGTATATAATTATCTCTTGGTTTTTTAAAATGACACTATTTTAGACTATCTCTTTTTAGTAAGGACGACAAGTAAAGTGGACCAGAGGGAGTATATATATGGACTATCTTGAGAAAATTCCTTAGCGCAAAATTTTACGTACATCAATTTTCTGCTTGCAAGGAAGCGTGCAAGTAGGTGAAATCAGCCAAGCTAGTCACTTGGAACATAGAGGGGTATCAATCCCCGAGCTTTTGGGTCTTGAGAACGGACTTCAGATTTGCTCTTTGTATAATGAGTAGCAAATAAGGCTTAAAATTTTAAGGTTTTTACTTCTATATCCCAACTTGTCAAAGCTAACACTTTTCAATTGAAATTTCCCTTGATATTATTATTCAAAAAATCAAATAATTTTATGCTTAATAGCGTAACAGGGGGACCCTTCGCGGGGGAAAATATCATTTATGTACACACGTATAGGTGAATTCTCTTTACACAAAAATCTTATGTACATCCGTGGTTAAGTATTTATTTTACTGTCATGTTGGAAAAATCAAATGAATCTATATATTCTTAGCCTAGCCGCTCTGGATGGAGGTTCAATAGACTGAGCAAATAATTTTTTTTACCTATGTCATATTGTATAGTAAAAATGCTTGAAATTTGCAACTCTTTTTGGTTATTGATCACCTTTCTAGTGTTGCTAAAAAAAAATCACCTTTCTAGTAACTAAAGAAAGCAAAAAAAAAAAAAAAAAAGTTAGTATTTCTCTATAAAGAACAATTTGCCAGTGTAGCAATTCAAAATTAATCTCGAATTTCATTGATTTCAGTTTGTTTCAGTATTGGCTAAAGCCCGTACTTTACAAGAAATGTCATACAAATTTACATGACATGATGGGTTCTCCCACTGTACAAGTTCTTTAATTGCCTTCTCCATCTCTTTAGTCTCCTTCACAAGACTCTCCATGCAAAAACCCAAAGCACTCAAACTCAAAACCAATTCACTTTTATTACCACCATTGACCATAACATCCACAAGTTCATTTGAATGTTGAATATAAGAACTTAAGTTTTTCTCATTTCCATCTTCATCACTTGAGGACCTTGTATTATATGATGATGATTTTCCCAACTCAATATCAATTGAATTTTTCTTCTTCTCGAATTCTTTATCAAGTACCGCGAGTGATTTTACCGAACTAACCTCCTCGAAACATTTAGTGGACGTGCCAATTAAATCCTTGAAAAGCATGAGGTCAGCATCTAGTTTGTTCACAATTGCTTTCCAGACATTACTGTCTATTGAGGTACTTGTTGATTGTTGTTCGAGGAATCTTAGTGCTTGTGACCCAAAATGTAAATATTCCACCATTTTTGATAAGGACCCTATGAGCTTACCATAACAAGCACTACTAAAAGGCAAAAACCAAAAATTGGGCTCTGCCTCAGCTTCCGCTATGAATTTTCCCAATTCGTTTATGTGGAATTTAAGCTTAGTTAGGCTTTCGTCTAAACTATTTTTGTTAGATGACGAGAGGGTTATCGAGTCGATGCCTTCGTGCAATATTTTGAAGCTGTTGGAGAGCTGGATTTTAGTTAATGTAGAAGCTCTTGTTGGGTGGAACAAAATTTCGACCATGATGGAACATGATAATCCAATGAAGGTTTCTGTGATTCTTGCTATGGCAAATTCACTTGGGGGACCAAATCCTTGTCTACCTAGAATTAGTACTGCGCCAATAACAGCCGAAATCCCACCTGAGCACAAAGCAAAACGAAAAAAATCAGAGGCAGATTCATAATTTAAACTTAATTGATATGTTCATGTTTTAAGGATTTCGCCAAAGAGCAAAAGGGCAGCCCAGTGCACTAAGCTCCCGCAAATTGTATACTTCATGTCAAAAATGACGATTCAATTGAACCCATCAAATGTATAGTCCATTTGCCTTTTAAGAAGCTTCTTTTTGTTCTTTAATACTACTACACCCCTTTTGGTTAAACATACTGAGTTTAAGTTATAGTAGTATACATCATTGGTGTAAGGAATTTTTACACCATCAGGTACAATCCACATTTTCAAAAGGCGTACTTGTAGATATTAGGTGGGTGACCTGATAGAACAAGAATTCATTTACACGGAAGATGCATATAACTTAAACTCAAAATTACGTTGTATTGGACTTAGGACAAATTGTACTAGAAATGTCCCTATTTGTATCTTCATATGTAGAAAAACAAGAAAGGGAAAAAAAGGTATCCTACCTGCCTGGCCGTACATCCGGCTACGGCTCAAAAAGCTGCTGACAATGAACCAAGGAAGCAAAGACAAGAACCTTATTTGCACAAATCTTTCAAAGAGAAAACATCCTAAGACACCATATACTGTTCCCAATACTGTCCCTTGTGCCTTAATATTAGCAACTTTAAATGTTGCTTCTCTTGTTGCTGCAAGGCTTATTGCAACTGGCAGCCCTGCCCAAAATCCATTCTCTTTGCTATATATTGATCCAAAAAGAATAGCAAATCCTAATGAAAGTGAACACTTAAAAGCTGCCATAAATCTTCTGCTATTTATAGTAATTGCCAAATTGTTCCATGTCTTCCTCATAAATTCTTCTTGATCAACTTGTTTGTTGGAACCAATGGATTCTTTTTTGGATGATAAAGGGAATATTGGTTTGCTTAATAGATTTTTTAGGCAAAAAATGAAAAATAAAGAGGGTAGATCTTTTTTGGTTGGTTGAATTGTTTGAAGTGTTTGGAGGAACTTTTCTGCATCATGTGCATCTGACTCTGGGACAGTGGCTGACTCAATTAGGGACATGTTCTTGATTTGCTTTGAGATGTGATCTCCTAGTTTTTCTAGACCATCTTTTAGCTCTGTGTTAAGAATACCAACTGGAAATGGAGGAGAATTTTCCAATGCAATTTGCATCCCTCTTAAGGGTGTTTGGATTTCTTGAAATTTGTCCCCTGGATTATCTCCATAGGATCTTAAGAACTTGAAAGGAAATCTTTCCCATTTCATGCTTTCCTGTTACAAAAGATTTAAGAAAAAATGAGAACAAATTTTACTCAAAAGTAACTAGTTACAACCCTTCATCCCAATTTATGCGACTCGGTCCGACTATTTATGGAGTTTAAGAAAAAAAAAATTAAAAATAATTTGTCATCTAAAACAAGCTTTATTATGTGTGTCGATTCATCTCATTAACTGTAAAATAAAAAATTCAAAGTTCATTTTAAAAAAAAAAAAATTACTAAAAAGATAAGGGTGTCACCTAAACTGAGTTAAAAAGAGAGTAATAAACATGTCATTATGTCATTAGTGGGCTTACTTGTTTGGATTTAATGGCTTGGAGAAGTTTGGGTCCATTGTTAACTAAGGACTTCGCTTGAAGAATTAAAGCAAGTGCTGAAGTGTTGTCTTCAGCCGAGAATGCCTTCACAAACAGGTTAATCCTCTCGGCAGCATTTTCCACGAAGAGCCTGCTCTTCTCTTTTACCTGTAAACGCATTAACCAATCTTGTTAAAGCAAAAAAAGTTTATCCACACAATTTGCGCCAAGTGTTTTTAATCATGTAACTATACTACACATTGACAGTTGAAGTGTGTAATCATTTTATCTAAAAATTTAAGCTCTTAGAGAGAATTCATTTTTATTTATTTAATTATGTCTTTCCATATTGATAATTTAATTGCTTTAACACTATCATGTCATTAGATAACCAAGTACATAACTACAAGTAACAAGTGAAATTAGTAACTTAGAAAATAATGCAGAAAATCCTCTATAGCAGATTAAAATGTATTGGTAGTGTGAAAATATCATTAGTTAGTGGATATCATATAGGTTAATTCCTAGGAACATTGCTGATGCTTGAAGACAAAGTGCATGCTAATGCTTGAAAAATGAAACGAGTAATAATGCATTTAACACTAGCTTTTATGATATTTAGGTACTAGTAATTAAACTTGATATTACGGCTAGTGCGCTACTATCACAAGAAAGAATGAAGAGCTTAATTAACACGAATATAATTAATTCTCACCTCACAACATGCAAGATTTGGATATGGAAGCAGCAATGCTAAAACACAAGCCACCACTCCAACCGCCGTGCTAGCGGCAACGTGAATCGGGTGCATAATTGGTTCCGTTTTTCCACCATTAATATAACCTATAACATACACAATAACAAGTTGCCCTAGCGCGATACGCTTCGCTATCAAGTGAGTATTTTCGGGCAGGACCACAAAAAACGCGCTCAGCCCCACGGCCGTAGCCGTGGTGCTGGCCGTGAGCCTGCCCGGCCCTATCAACCACAGGCTCAGTATAGCGGGACAAACACCTTGAATTGTGGCATAAAGTGCGAGCCAACAACTACGTAAAGTGTCACCTAACGTGGCATTAGTCACGACGAGAATAACCGTAACGTAGGAGAAAGCTGGGAATGCGACTTGAGTTTTGAAGCATTCGGGCCCGAAAAGGGTGGCAACACCAACTATCGAACAAGCCAAGGCGGTTCGAAAGGCGGAGGCTAAGCAAGTCCGCCACATAGCTCTAGCTCGAATCGATTCGAAGCTAGAGGTTGCCATTTTTAAAGAGATTGAGATTTTAAGAAATAGATTGATCTATGATTTTTGTAGAGAAGATGAATGACGTTAATTTCTTGTTGGCTCTTAATTTCCTTCTTCTTTTATTATCACGTCCGAGTGAGTGGAAAAAAATTGGAATAGGAGAAGGGGTTTATATAGAGATTTCGTGGGACAACACGTGAGAAGCGTAGTGGGATCCTTGTGGGGTATGGGCACTAAGGTGAGGATGCCTACGCCAGCCAAGAATTTTCTATGAGGAACTGAGGGTGATTTCATTAAATCAGATTACATGGATGAGGATGAGAAGATTTAATAAATGAGTTAATATTGACCCCTAAGACTTATTTTCTAGAACTTCGTCAAGAGCTCCGTCTTGCTTTATGGTTTATTAATGCTCCCTCCATCTCACTTTCGTGAGACGATTTGAAGTAGGATGTGAGATTATCTAATTTTCGATATGAATTCAAACATAATGTTTTTTCATTTTAAAAAAAAAAAGTTAAGTAACATATTTAGAAACTATTATAAGATTAATTTAATTCACACAGGATCTTGAACACAATAATCTTACATGGAGATAATACGGAAAACATACCTGATGCGGAAGACATTATCACGAAAGCGGAAGCTTTAATTCTAGAAACTGATTTCTACCTCCTTGCCCTAGTCTTACGTTATCACAGCCGTCAGTATTGGGAAAAAAATTGTATAGAATAAGTGGTAACCTAATGGGTGGAGGGAGGACCAATTTCTAGGAGTTGAGACTTAATCCGGTGCGTCCATCAAGTAACCGATCTAACGGATGAGATTTATTCTTCATTAAATATTAGTTATGGGTTTTACATTAATTGGGCCACATATTAGCATTAATAAAATTCTAACATTCTCCCACTTGGCCTAATGACCGCATAACACTAATATTTAACAACATAAACATTAGTTGCGCATAAAATAAATCTCTTGTATAACGTCCATCATACATACCATAATATGACAAACCACTAATGCGAGTTATGGCGGTTATACATAATTTTGTGCTACATACTCCCTTCCATATACTACAACATTAGCAACTTATCATACGCCGTTCATAAGCTATAAAAACATTTAACATTATGGTCCACAATAATGTCTCATTGAGACTCATCCTGAAATATCTCAAAACAATAATGTGTACACCATTATGAGAAACATGAAATTTATTAACGTATATCAGAAACACATAATTGAGCTCAGAGTGTCAAACATCATATGGAAAAACATTAATCATAAGTACAACAAAGACCCATTCTATGTACATGTTCTTTAAATGTCTTTGGTTGTAAACCTTTCGTTAACGGATCTACAATCATGAGATCAGTTCTAATATGCTCAAGTGACACCCTTTGTTTCTGAACTTCATCCTCGACGGTAAAGTACTTTAATTTCATATGTTTGGCACCTTTGGAGTACTTATCGTTCTTGGAGAAGAATATTGCTGCAGTATTATCACAATAAATTTTCAGCGGCTTGGTAATGGTGTCGACAACCCCAAGTCCTGAAATAAAGTTCCGCAGCCATAATGCATGAATTGTGGCTTCAAAACATGCCACAAATTCTGCTTCTATTGTGGATGTAGCAATGACGGATTGCTTAGCACTCTTCCATCATATTGCTCCTTTAGCTAATAGGAACAAGTAACCAAAAGTGGACTTTCTCACCCATATCTTTTATTTCATAATTCTTAGAGAGAAAATCTTTCGTCTCACGTAATATGCCCAAATCATTAGCAGCAAGCAAAATATTGTCAACATATAGGACTAAGAATATAAACTTGTTCCCACTAATCTTTTGGTATATACACCGATCAACGGTATTTTCCTTAAATCCAAAAGATGTGATGGTATCATTAAACTTTATATACCATTGTCGTGAGGGTTGTTTGAGTTCATATATTGACTTCTTTAATTTACACACCATTTAACCTTTTCCTTTAATTTCGAAACCCTCTGGTTGGTCCATATAAACTTCCTCCTCGAGGTCTCCATGAAGAAAGGCAGTTTTCACATCCATTTGGTGTAACTCTAAATCATAATGAGCCACCAAAGCCATGATAATTCTCAACGAGTCTTTCTTTGAGACCGGTGAAAAGGTCTCTTTATAATCAATGCCTCCTTTCTGAGTATAACCCTTGGCAACAAGTCTGGCTTTATATCGTTCAATATTGCCATTTGAATCGCGCTTGGTCTTGAAGACCCATCTATACCCGATTCTTTTAGAACTTTCTGGCAATTCAACGAGATCCCAGACTTTGTTGTATTCCATTGATTTTAACTCTTCTTTCATGACATCAATCCATTTGTCAGACTCAGTACTTTCTATGGCTTGTGAAAATGAAACCGGATCTTTATTAAGTCCAATGTCAAAATCTGACTCTTGTAAATAAACCACATAATCGTCTGGAATAGCCGATTTTCTGTCCCTTTGAGATTTTCTCAATGGAACTGTTTGTGGTTCATTTGCGTCAGATATTTGTGAGTTAGTTCCTTCCTGGAGTGTTTCATTCAAATGTTGTTCAGTATTGTCAAAGTGTTCTTCGACAACGGGAACAATATTTGTTATTGGTATGGAAATAGGCACATTCATGGGCAATGGAACATTAACCCTTACCTCATTTATTTCCACACTTTGTCACTCGACACTCCCACTAACTTCACCATTTTCAATGAATCTTGCATTACCGGTTTCAACAATTTTTGAGCTATGGTTTGGATTGTAAAACCTATATCCTTTAGATTTCTCTGGGTAACTAATAAAGTAACCACTTACTGTTCGAGAATCTAATTTCTTTTCATGTGGATTATAAATTCTAGCCTCCGCTGGGCAACCCCAAACATGCAGGTGCCTTAAAATAGGTTTCCTTCCAGTCCACAATTCAAAAGGAGTTTTTGGAACTGCCTTACTAGGAATCCTGTTTAATAAATACACAGCGGTACTAAGAGCATACATCCACAAAGATTTGGGTAATGAGGAATTACTTATCATACTCCTAACCATATCCATAAGTGTCTGATTAAGCCTTTTTGCAGCCCCATTTTGTTGAGGAGTTCCTGGCATAGTATACTGTGCACATATGCCATTTTCCTCGAGGAACTTTGCAAATGGACCTGGACCTTGTCCCGATTCGCTATATTTTCCATAAAATTCACCACCTTTATCTGACCTAATGATTTTCACTTTTCTATCTAATTGCCTTTCAACCTCATTAACGTATACTTTGAGGGCATCAGTTGCTTGAGATTTTTCCTTCAGCAAGTAGATATATCCATAACGTAAAAAATCATCGATAAAAGTGATAAAATATTTTTCTCCAGCAAAAGATGGAACATCAAAAGGTCCACAAATATCAGTGTGTATAATTTCAAGAAGCTGGGTGCTTCTTGTGGCACCTTTCTTACTATGCTTAGTTTGCTTTCCCTTAATGCAATCCAAACATATATCAAGATCAGTAAAATCTAGATTTGGGAGAATTTCATTCTTTGCTAATCTTTCTAACCTTTCTTTGGATATATGACCCAAACGCCTGTGCCACAAGTAAGCAGAACTTTCATTCAGTGAACTATGTTTAATTCCAATATTTTGATGTATAGCAAAAAGGGATTCAGAAAAAACATTATCGAGTTTCAATTTATATAAGCCATCAATAAGAACACCAGAACCATAAAAAACAGCATTCTTATATAAATTGAAACATCCATGTCCAAACTTAAAATCAAATCCAGAAACATCAAGTCCTGAAAGAGAAATCAAATTCCTAGAAACTGAGGGAACATAAAGAGTCTGTAATAGATCAAGGTGATGTTCAGTCTCCAAGATCAAACGATAAGTCCCTATGCCTTCAATTGGAGCCTTCATACGATTTCCCATGAACAAGAAATCCTTATTTGGATCGTAAGAAATCCCTGCAACATAGTGGATACATGAGTAGTTGCACCAGAATCAAGCCACCAAGTATTATTAGGAACTTCTACTAAATTTGATTCGAAACATACAAAGCACTAAAAGTACCTTTCTTTTCGAACCAAGCTTTACGTTTCGGGAAATCTTTCTGATAATGTCCTTCCTTTCTATAGAAACGACTCACATCTGCCTTGAGTTCCTTATGAGCATCCTGTTGAACTTTAGCAGGTGCTTTCTTCTTCTTGAACTTGTTGGCCTTCACTTTAAGTCCTTTACCAGCTTCTTAACCCATGAGGTTAATAGAATGACTCCTTGTTTCTTAAGTCTTGATTCCTCCTGAGTAAGCATACTGGACAATTCACTAACATCCCACTTATCCTTAATAGTGTTATAGTTAATTTGGAACGGTCCGTACTCAGGAGGCAATGAGTTCAGAATAAACTGAACCAAGAAGGAGTCATCCACTTTCATCCCCAAGGTCCGGAGTCTTGTTGCAATATTAGTTATCTCGATGATACGATTTTGCATACTACGCGACCCATCAAACTTCATGGTCGTGAGTTCAGCCATTAGTGTACCAGCGAGAGACTTATCAGCAGAACGAAAACGTTCTTCCACAGACTTCGGGTATTCCCTAGCACTTTCCGTCTGTGGAATAGTACTCTTAATGTTGTTGGCAATAGTCATTCGCATAAACATAAGGCTCAATCTGTTAGAGCGTTCCCATGCTTTATGGAAAGACTTCTCATCCTCACTGCTCGTATCAATAATAGCAGCAGGGTTTTCTTTCAGCAGAGCCAAGTCAAGATCCATCACACCTAAGTGGAACTGGACTTGTTCATGCCACTCAGAGAAGTTCAATCCATTGAACACAGTAACAGATAAAGTAAGCGAATGAAGAGGAATAGCTGCAAAATAGATATACATGCTCATAAATTAGAAAATAATGTGGATTCAGCATAACAATAAAAGTATATCGTAATTCTCCTTTGGGTGATACTACGACATACTATCATAATTTAAATGCCATTTTCAACTTTAACAGGCAATTAAATATTTTCAATCAAACATATACGGCATCTTTGGATATACAATACATATTTGATTAAATAATATTAATTTACCTCATTATGTTCACTACTCATAGAATAATTGATTCACCTTTGGGCAAATCCTTAAGTTCTAGCAATAGTGAAAGTCAATTTATCCATTTATTTTCAACAATAGGCATTTCATTAGTTTAATGGATAAACGACAATTTTATGCATGCATATTTTTCTTAAACATACTAGTTCGGCCACTTTGGTGACTAATAAACTATATTAACATAAATGCACACATAAAAAAATATCATAAAGTTTCATGCACGTGAATACTTTAAACATTCTAGTTTAGCCACTTTGGTGACTAACAAACTATAAAAACATAATATATGCATAAAACAAATATGAATATATAATGTATGTGTATATTAAATATTCTAGTTTGACCACTTTGGTGACTAACAAACTATATTAACATAATCACATACATAAGCTAAACAATTAATGGCTTTATCAATTTAATGGCCAAAACAGTTCATGACATGGCCTAAAGCAAAACAGTGACGAGTCTAGTGTTAAATCAATTAAAAGACTCATAGCAGATTAACTTAACATCCTTTTCATTATGGAGTTGAAACTTTAAGAAATAATATTTGTACGGCATTTAGTGAGAAACTTAAGTAAATATGCAATAATCTTTAAATTGAATGCCAGAACTTAATCTTTAATGGTACTGCTACAATACCTAATTATTCTAGTGGAGAGATTGTATAGTATTCACAGTATAGCCCACAGATTTCATTCCCAGAACAAATATTAGATTTCCTTAGGCTCTTTATTAGCCAATCATAAACTGATTAGTATTAATCAACAGACAACATAATAAACTTTAAGTAAACCCTAAGAAATATGATAGGTTAGCCACCGTAAACATTAAACAATTAAGTTTTTAGTGTCTGACACATACAATTAATCGGAATGTAACTACGGCTTTCCGATAAACACAAGTTCCAAAAGAAACCTTTAATCAGATTATTACAAATTACAACGGCGACCATAAAAGCAATGCAGTGATCCCGTTAACACAATAATACATACATCATCATCTATGTTTTCTTACACGAAGATTATCGGTTCAAATATCCAGGCTCTGATACCACATGTAAGATTAATTTAATTCACACAGGATCTTGAACACAATAATCTTACATGGAGATAATACAGAAAACATACCTGATGCGGAAGACATTATTACGAAAGCGGAAGCTTTAATTGTAGAAATTAGTTTCTACCTCCTTGCCCTAGTCTTACGTTACCACAGCCGTCAGTGATGGGAAAACAATTGTATAGAATAGGTGGTAACCCTAATGGGTGGAGGGAGGACCAATTTATAGGAGTTGAGACTTAATCCGGTACGTCCATCAAGTAACCGATCTAACGGACGAGATTTATTCTTCATTAAATATTAGTTATGGGCTTTACATTAATTGGGCCACATATTAGAATTAATAAAATTCTAACAACTATTTCCTCCATTCCACTTTATGTGAGATGATTTAAAGTAGTGTTAAACTATCTAATTTTCGATATGAATTCAGACATAAACTTTGCAAAATAAGCACAATAACTAACAACAAATAATTAAAAGACACATGAAAAATAACGTTTTAAATAAATAACGTTAACTCTTCAAATAGTAACTGCATCACATAAGATGAGACAAAAGGAGTAATAGAAAATGGGCAACAGGTGGCTATCGGTACGTGAAGTATTACGTTTTCACGTAGGATCCGAGAAAAGTTCGCACTTTAACGGAGTGTAATGTAGGCAACCTATCCTAACACAAATATCAATGGTTGATTCCATGACTCAAACCCTTAAACTATAAGTCACAAAAAAATGACTTTACCATTATTTCAAGGCTCCGCTTTAATTTATTACTGTAATGGAAAAATGCTAGAGTGAATTAAACTTCAAAATTCCGAGGCTGTAAAACAGTAAAAAAAGGTTTGGGCTTTTACCTTGTTAACCTTGGAAATTTGACTGTGTAGAAAGATTAATGAAAAAGCTTCAAACCGATCGACTAATCATTATACATCTTTGACATGAAATGTGTTTTGACTAATTATATTGGCAAAGTTAACAAAAACCACTTCTGTATCGATCGAGCCTTGGAGCCGATGTGCATGGAGTACATGTACGTGCAATAACGTATTTTTATGTGAGTCTTGAATATTGCCATAAAATTAGGGGTGTCAAGTGGGCGAGTTGGTTGAATTGAGTGGCTTCAATGAGCTGAGTGATCCGCCCAGATTTTTTTTTTTTTTTTTGGAATCCCAGGATAACCCGCAGCCGCTACAACCTCTGCCACAGCCTCTGCCCTTCGGGTGAGCACTCTGTGGTGAGCACTTTGTGCGCACTGGGTAAACCCCCCACTGTGTAATAGCCTGCAAACCAATCCGCCCAGAAGTTATTAGGCTAAAATGGGCCACAAAACGGGTCATAACCCAACTTGCCTAATTTTTACTGAGTTGTTCAACTTTTTTTTTTTTGGTTCTTTCATAATTTTTTAAGTACCTAATAAATTATTGTTTTCTTTATTATCGCTATATAAAACATATCAAATAAATAATATGGTTTTTTGAAATGTTTGACAATGTATCTATTTGTCAATTTGGGTTACGTATCAGCCCAATTATTAGATGAGCTAAAATGAATTGAACTAAGGGTCATTTACACGATTGCCGCACTGGTCTTTAGTTTTTGCCCCTCAAATTGGTGGTCTTTAATTTTTTTTTCCTTCGCCTAATACCCCAAGGTCCTAGGTTCAAACCCCCGCTCAATTAAAAAAAATCGCAAGGCAGAGTTTCATAGCAAAATTAGGCATATTCGGGCAAAAGTTAAGCCTTAAGGCAGAGTTTTGCAAAATTTCAACTGAATAAAAAAAATTGTCTTAATGCAAACCTCAACCTTAAGGTAGAATTTTGTCTTCAGGCATAAGGCAAAACTCTGCGTGATCAGGTAGAGTTTGCAGTCAAACTCTGCCTGATCAGGCAGAGTTTCAAACTTTGCCTTAAGGTAGAGTTTGCCTCTAACTTTGCCTGAAGGTAGCAAAACTCTGTTTGATCAGGTAGAGACATAGAGTTTGAGGCAAAACTCTGCCTTGCGAATCAAAACTCTACCTTGCGATTTTTTTTTTAACTTTTGACTAAGCGGGGGTTCGAACCCAGAACCAAGGGGTGTTTAGCGAAGGGCAAAAATTAAAGACCACCAATTTGAGGGACAAAAATTAAAGATCAGTGTTTTTGAAGGGCATTTCGCACAAAAAATATTGAACTAATAAATGAGTGGGTCATGGGTCATCCGCTCAAACTTAAATAGGTTGGACGAGTTATGTTTTCATGAGCTAATTTTGCCACCTCTATGTATATAAAACGTACACACGTACTTTGGTTAGCCATAAGGAGTGACTCATCACCATTCACATGTGCTAACAAAATTTAGGATGAGAACCAAAAAATTGTCCTCCTTGATCGAAGTAGATGTGAGCATCAGATAACATGGTCATTTTGCCCCTCAAACAAATGAAGTAGATGTGAGCACCAGATAACATGGTCATTTTGCCCCAAAACCAAGTCAAGCTTCGCCTCATCATCATTGTAAGAAACAATTATGTTGTGTTAGGTCCAAAATTCATCTGCCATAACGTTTCTACATTGGAAACCTATACCTTGACCGTGTGTGCTCTAAGTTAGCTAGCCACATTATCAATTTGTTGGTTAGTATCACTAGTGTACATAATGTCTTCAAATTGTATATACATGCATACATGACCAAATTCTAATCGATGACTATATATGGAATAATTTGGTCAGATTCATTAATTAGTCAATAGTCCGTATTCGGCCATTTCTTTTAAAAGCAAAACGTGATATATCGTGAAACAAGAAAGGATGAGTACTATATTGTCTGTTTGCAAGAAGTTCCTTTGTCAAGAAATGTACTAATGGTTGTCCAATACGTACTACTCAAGCAAGCTTTCAAGGTAGAACTAGAAACAAATGTTCAAGAACGTACTACGAAAGTCTGCACCAAAAGTGCAATAAAAAAATATAAAATATATTGAATCGGAATAGTTTTTTTTCTTTTTCTTTTTCCTTTTCGAATAATTGGGTCTCCAACGTAGTCTGGACGCACTTTGATTAATCTATCGAATTTGTATGCTAAATAAATCTATCAATTCAGGTTTCCATTATAGCCGAACACAAAAAGAAAGATCATTTTTCACCGTAAAAAATCGATGAAGTAGACAATAACAATCTGTTCTCACTTATCTATAGCTAGCAGGTTACTCAGTTGATCATTATATTAGAGTCGAAGTCTGTAGGAAGAGAGGACTAAAATTCTCTCACTGATCAAGCTATACCAAGCTGATTTGGCTAGTCCCACCACCACAAACATAAAATTCCGGGTTAATATGTCCACCAAAATTACATGGAAACAATTAAATTACCATTTTTTTTTTGCTCTCCCTGAAATTTAAACCTTATTCTTCTATGACCGATTTTATTTATTTTTATTGATAGCTTGTTCGCACTCTTGGTTTGAACAAAAACAAAATAGTCGCCATTTCCGAGCCTAAGGAGTTGTAGCGGCTTTTATTATCGTACATACATGTGGTACTTTCTTGTGAAATCAATTAAAACTGATTACAAGAATTTCCACTCAAAATAGTTGCAAGCACTAGCAATTTTCATTTAATACTGTACTAGCTAGTGCTGGTTGGCATGCTAAATTAAAATCATGATGTCATATATAAAGTTTTTGCTATAGTTTTGCCTCCAAATTATTTCTTCTTTGAATTTAGTTAATCTGTTCATAAACTGAAGGGCCTAGTCAATTTTTTACTTATTTTTAAAATAAAGTTATTGTACTAGATCAGCTTGAAATTATTTTCAAGTCATTTTGAGAAGAAATACTATTAAGGTGATAGTTTTACTTTTGGACACGTTAATAAAGAAAACAAAGAAAAAGAAAACAATTTCTTGAACATTCTACTAGGGGTGTACATGGACCGGGTTGGTTCGGATTTTTTAAAATACCAAATCAAACTAATTGCGTCGGGTGAATTACGTATATATACATATTAAGGAGAAATATTTACGAAACGTGACGATAGTTTTCTATTTACAAAAGATAACATTACAAACCCTATAACAAACATACTTTCTAAATATATATATATATATATTATTATTTTTTTAATTTTTAATTTTTTTTAATTTTTTCGCTCAGAAATTTATGTATGAAAGTTATATAAAATGTGTATATCTCACTCAAGGCTTAAAACGTTCGCTCAAAATTTAGTGTATGAAAACTGTA
The DNA here is from genome assembly GCF_019175385.1 of Lycium barbarum. Taxonomy (NCBI): domain Eukaryota; kingdom Viridiplantae; phylum Streptophyta; class Magnoliopsida; order Solanales; family Solanaceae; genus Lycium; species Lycium barbarum. Next base: position 18,248,021 of record NC_083342.1, read on the forward strand.
TATCTCGTTCAAGGCTTAAAAAATCACCTCAAAATTGTATGTATGAAAACGGTATGACATTTGTATCTCGCTCAAGGCTTAGAATTTCGCTCACATTTTCATGTATAAAGTTCATGTTAGATTTCTCTAAAATTAGTACAACTACAATAACATTGTATACAACTTTGATACAACATTCAAGACTTAAAATAATAGCTTAAATTTTTGTGTATGAAATATGTATATCTTGCTCAAGGCTTAAAAAATTCGCTCAAATTTTGTGTATGAAAAACATATAAAATGTGTATATCTCGATCAAGGCTCAAACACGATCAAGGCTTAAACATTACGCTCAAAATTTTATATATGATAATGGTATGAAATGTGTATATCTCGCTCAAGACTTAGAATTTCATTCACATTTTGTGCATGAAAAACTATATTAAAAATTTCGCTTACACATACACATTTCATACTTTTCATACAGCTTTCAAACACAAAAAATTGAGATAATCTTTTAAGCCTTCGAGCAAAAGCTTTTTTTTAAAAAAAAAATAATAAATTTTAAAAAATATATAAAATTGTTGTTTTAAAATTATTTTTTACAATTGTTTTTTCTGAAAATAAAATAAAAAAACGAAAAATATATGAAAATCCGTCATGTTTCGTAAAATATCGTTATGTTTTGTAAATAAGAAAAACTATCGTCGTGTTTCGTAAATACTTCTCCTTAATTAACATGTATATATACGTAGTTTTCCCTTTTTAAATTTATACACCAAACCAAACCAATAAATTTCGGCTTTTTCAACCTCGGATTTTCTCGGGTTATTCGGTTTTCTCGGGTTTTTCGAGTTTTTTCCCGGAAAAGTCTTCATACAAAACATATAACTTTTACTTCAAATATTTCTTTAGTCCTAGTAAGATACAACTATACAATTAAGGTGTTTCTTAAGAAAATAACACAAAATGTGAGATGAGTGATGACAATGTATTAAAATATTCAACCAAAAAGATAATAAAATCGGTTAAAACAAATATTGCTAATTAACAAGCCATAAAGAAAATGATCATAATCTTAAAATACTAAATCATGCTAAAATAAGTACGGCTAATAATTAAGTTTTAATTACAAGACAAAGAAAAAAATTAAGTTATGTATTTTCACTCTCTAATCCAATTATGCAAAACTAAAGAATAGATATCCAACATTATTATCATTCCTAGTCGTAAAATTGTATTTTTCTTGTTAGCATTAGTGTTGAGTTGATTTTGTTTGGACTTTCTTTGAGTTACTAACATCAATGGGTTATAAAACTTATTGACATTCAAAATTCTAAGTTCAAGCTTGAAATAATATGATAATAGACAAAAAACTATGAAAAATTTAAGAAATGTCTAAATTACATTACAAATAAATATTTTTATGTATAAAATATTTTAAAAATTGAATAAATGTAATGTCGGGTTGGTTTGGTTCAGTTTGATTTTTTTTTTAGCTAAACTAAACCAAACCAATTATGATCGGATTTGTTTTAACACCAAACCACTAATCGAGTTTTTTTCTCGGTTTGACTCGATTTATCGATTTGATGCAGTTTGTCGGTTTACTTCGTAGACCCCTACATTCTTACATTCTACCTTGATCTCATTCATGCTTCTTGATGTTTATTTACGCTGAAGGCTCGCCGGTATATAGGTTGTTAACATTAGTAACTAATTAATTATTAGATTAACCGCATAATCTAGTGTGAATAAACAAATATTAATAGATCTACCAAGTTCGATGTGCAATCTTATAATAAGAAAGGATATAAAGATATCAGATTCCTTGATAGTGTCTTAATCTGCACTTAGTTACAGGTTAATCTAAAGATTATCTTTTGACAATAAGATGCCAAGCATGAAACTGCTTGGCCATAATATTGCTCAATTTTTTCGAGGAAGTAATTCAACATAACCCTTTAAAAATTGAGTAGAAGAACATGTATTTTATTTTTAAATCTCTTATGAATAAAAATACAAATATTTTTTTATAAATTTTGACATATATATATATATATATTGTTTTTTAAGATTGTAATGAACCACAAAACCAGTAACCTCTTGATATGGAATTAATGAGGTAATCACCCAAAATGCTAAGTAAGAGAAACACAACCTTGTCGTACGGCGTGAGGTCAAAAAACAATTTAGGTGAAGCAAAAAAGCAAATATATTGAACAGTCAAATATTTAATAATAAAAAACATTGTGTAGAAAAATAGTGGCAAATACTTAGGATTTCCACTAAGAATAAGTTAGGTTTTGGTTGCATGCATTAGTTCATTGATCTTTGAAGAGGGAAGGGGTCAATTGGGATGTGGAGAAAAGTCTCCCGTTATCTTTTTTTAATATAACAAGAAGTTAGTTAAAGCCAAAGATTAACATCCTATTCTTATTATACTATTTATTTTAATGAGGATAGAATTTTTTAATACCAAAATCTTTGACATAGAATTACTGAAAAGGAAGTTGCGTTTTCTCGGCTTCTATCCATGATTAACCCAAGCGATTGGCTTACTAACGAAGGATGAAATAAAGTGGGGAAGCAATAACCTCCAAACTCAGTATCCATTATGTCTGATGTTTCACTCCTTCGAAAGGCAAGCTATTGAAATAAGTTTTGATTAATCTATATTTCTCTTAAAGGAAAATCTTAAAAACTTATTTCAAGCAGGGTTCTTTGTCGGCATATTCATTCTTTTTCTTTATTATATTTTGTATAGTATTTTCAAGTTGATATTTTTTAGCACATGTGCCTCAGTCCCAAAAAAATATGTGTATTTCAGAGATTTTATCTGTCGTGAGTGCTATCAGGAAAAAAATATTATACAACCGATGAATTTCCCAATTTTTTAATTTTATTTTCTTAGCTAAAAAAGAGTTGGATCTATTATCCAATTTCTTGTTCTTATCAAAAATTTTGTTTCAAATTTTCGAAGTTCTATTATAATCGAGAAACATACCAAAATACACATTTCCTTGTTTTTTTTTTTTTTTTTTGTAAATTCTTATATTTATTTTTATAGAATGTGCACTTAAATTTACTGCTTCGCGTTAAGAATTTTGAGGGGAGGGGGATTAGGATAGTGGTTTTGCTTATGTCAGCTTCTTTGGTGTCGGTTTCTTCCTTTGATTGGGGGGAATAAAGCCTTATTTGGTTGGTGGAGCATTACGTTAGTGCACGTAAAAACACAGGCATATCACACCATCTATCAACTTTCTACTAACAAATTAAGCTGACATCAATATAGAATGTACTAATAGAAAGGCTTCCCTTGAAATTGGTATATTTTACATGGTGGGTTTCATTACATCCATACATTACAATCCTATAAATTAGCAGAATTTTGTCGGGACTCAACCAAACTTTTCTTCCAAATCTTTATAGGGAAAATCTGAACGATATGCTGACTGTGTAGCTTATAAGATGTGGAACTATATAAGGTTGTTTGATGGTTAGCTAATTTAGGGACCAAGAAATAATAGCTTAGCCTACTATCGCTATACATGGTTTAAGAGCACCTCATATATAGGGGCTCATCAAATATTCAACAGCAAAACTATGCATGCCAATCAATATTGCTAATTTTTAATTTAAATTTGAATAATAGAGCAATCATGAAATTTGTAATGAAATTTCTAATGAAATTTTGTCCATTTGATAGTGAAGTGAAAATAAATGAACTCTCTCCTCCACCGCACCTAAACCTCTCCCTCCTACCTAGGTAAAAAATTAGCTAAACTGTATTAATACTAGTTACAGAAGATTCGTGTGCTAGGTCCGGACCCAAACTCAAAATATAAAAATAGAATTTTTTATTAAATAAATATAAAGTGTCACATTTTTCTACGCATAATTAATTTCATTTATTTGCAAGTTAATCATATCTTATCGATAAATTTTATAATGATTACAGTTTCTTCGTCACACAATTAGATGATTTTTAACGAAAAATTTATTTATGAGGAAGAAAGTTAAGTAGGAAAATTAGTAAATCTCAGAGGGACGCAAGAGATTTAATATCCTATACTAACATGATAAAGTATGATAGTTACAACTTGCGATGATCATAAATTGAAAATTATTTTCGTATTTCTGTGAATTTGTGAGCGTGTAATTTTTATCTATAGATAAAATAGATTTGTTTTGATATTTATTAAATTTTCACTCATTATTTTGTGTCAAGCGTTTATGCTAGTTAAGTGTGATTTTTAATCTTAGTTTTAGGCGAAATTCAAGAAAGAACTTATATTTGTTAAAGCGAACCTCAAGGATCAATAAAATTTAATTCTTGATATATACTTTATACTTAAAAAGATTAATTAGTTAACCAAACAAGAGCTTTTAAAGATAACCCGGCCTTGACTGACAACATTATTTTCATTTTCAACACTATATGTCATCATTTAATAAATTTACCTTCTATATTTATAATAAATCATAGATATTTCGAAGTTGACGTATAAAATTGTCCACAATCGTTTCCCCAGTTAAAATTGCATTCTTGAAATTTTAACTAAAAGGATAATTTAACTAAATTACCTTATATATATATATATATATATATATATATATTTAATCTCAATTAATATTAACTTTTTCACCACATTAATCCCTCACCGTTTATCAAAGTATGAGTAAAGGTGAAAAAAATAAGTAATTCTATCTTTATTTTTTAAAATAACAAATATTTTAGATAAAATAGACAAGAAAGACTATATAATTTTTTAAAACTATGCCTGAAAATTATTTTAGTTCAAATATTTCAAAACACATATGAGCTCATTAATGTGCAAATATAAAGTAAAAGAAATGCCTACATGTAAAAGAATTTTAAAAAAATCTCAAATTCTATAATATAAATATAAAGTAAAAGAAATGCCTACATGTAAGAATCTATAACAAACGAACCAACAACAGGAGAAAAAAAAGTCGGAGAAGAATAAGCAACAAAGGAAAAAGGAGAAAACGAGAGAGCAACAAGAAGCAAGAACATCTAGCGAAGAAATGACTGTTTTTTAGGTTAATATATAAGATCAATAGAAGAAAGTAACAAAGGAAATAAAATAAGAGGTTCGACAACTTTTAAAAAGTAAACCACAAGACAAAAGGCAAATTTGACTTTAAAAAATAAAGTCAGGACCTGAAAGTAATTATAAAAGTTTGAAATTAAATTGGAAACTTTTGTTAGGAACCTGGTTGTCTCTTACATATAGTAGTAATATCATGTGATACATGATTAAGTAATTTAATGAAGTGATAATACATATATAGTACTAATTAATTATAGTTAAAGTGAAAAAACGTATTTACACATACATATATTATGCACATTACTGTGGTATAAATACATAAGTTTTACTCCACCCCCTTCCCGCAGAGGAAAAAGATGGAAATTAAAAGATAAAAGTGATAAATCAATGCAGTTTTGCACTAGACGACGTGAAAACGGAAAAGAATGTAAACGCCACTTTTCTTGGAGAACATATACTTCATTTGTCATACAGATGCTACGACTAGTACTACACAAAAAAGAAAACAAGAAAAAAACTTGCAAAGAATTACACAAGTAGAATATTAAGTACCAAATAGAACGAACTATTATGCCATTTAATTAGCAGGAATGTTATAGGAGCACATGAAGTCGTCTCTCAATTCTTCTTAAGGAAATTTATAGTGCTTCCATCTCATCATGACAAACTTTTTTCTCTTTTCAAAACTATTAAGAACTTAATTCTCGAAGTGAGGACTTCTATTTTCTTCTTCATTATTAAAATACATACAAAATACTTTAAAAAAAAAAATGAAGAAACAAAGTAGTTCCTTGTAAACTAAATTAATGGTAGTTTAAAACAGCAAAATCTTTTTCTCCTCAAAGATGTTGACGCATGCAATTAGGACAAAGGTAATTGCTTGACAGATGGTGGCCTATATTTGCAGCTTTAATTTTTAGTGTCAAGAATTGAACTTGATGTGGATGCAACTAGACAACAATAAACTATTCTATTTGTATTCTTGTCCGCAGACCCATTACAAAGGAAACATATAATAAATTAATAATGAAATGAAAAGTTAGCTTTCATATTAAGTCGGAAGGACTTGGTATATTATAAGCTATCAAAATTTCCGACTAGTTTATACGTCAGCTGTTTTATCTATTCGGAATCTGAAAGGTCACAAAATTAATTTGTACTATTTGACTTTAACTTCGATATAGTTTCCTTTAAGTGAAATCTTAGTGCATGATGTGTAAGCAACTTTTGAATATTCTTTGACATCAGTCACCTACTTTCACCTCAAGCAGACAAACATTTTTTGATATTTCAAATTAGTCCAATAGAAGTCTTATTTTTTAAAGTTTAACCTATCTTAGCAAAGTAATTTTTTTCTATCTAGCTGTGTTTTAATTTTATCATGGCAGGTAACATGCTTGTTTTGAACTTAATAATCATGCTTTTTTGTTCGATTAGCGTATTTGTTTTGTTGTAATTATTGTTCAAAATGTTATGTCACGCTTTCTGTAGTGTTTTGACATAACTTCTTCAATTCCGTTACTTCTTTTTCCGCACTGCTTTGAACTGTTCTTCCTTGAGCCGAGGGTTATCGAAAACAGTCTCTTTATATTATGTCTGTGTACACTCTACCCTCCGTAGACTCCACTTGGTGAGATTACATTGGGTATGTTATTGCTGTTGTTGTAATCGTACTTTTTGTGAATGGCCATATCTTATCTTTTAGGAGCCCGTTTGAATTGGTTTATAAGTTGCTTATAAGCTGTTTTCAGCTTTTTTGAGTGTTTGGTTGGCCAGCTTAAAGCCATTTTGTGCATAAAATAAGCCAAAAAAAATAATTGGGTCCGTTTGGCTTAGCTTATCTAAAGCAGCTTATAAGCTGAAAACAACTTATAAGCCAAAAAAAATAAGTTAGCGTATCCCAACTTATTTTTTTTTAGCTTATAAGCTGTTTCTAGCTTATAAGCTGCTTATTTTAAGCCCATCCAAACAGGCTCTAGGTATTTCGATAATGTAAATATTTTTTGAACTTCATTATTAATGTATAAAAACTAAACCTTTTCTATAAAAATAAAATAAAATTAGAGTCCACTTGGAGGCTTCGTCGTTGAAATGTATGCAAATGGAAGCGCTTTTAGTTGACTAAAAAAGCAGATGTAAAGTAATTTGGAGGAATTATCATTTGGTAACTCTGCAAATCTTGAACAAATCGAAAACAAATAGAGTCAATCAAGGCGGATAATTAAACTACAAGTTGCTTAAAAGTTAAGTACGAAATAATGTGCGCCCAAAGTAAATCCAAAACAATTTAGGAGAAAAGTTTGGATGCAAATACTATATACTAGAAGAAAGGAAGAGGAAAGAAATGGAATAGAATATATAGAATGAGAATAAAAGAAAGAAAAAAGTAGAGGCGCGAGCCTCGTTTCCTCTCTATTTTCTTTCCTAGTATTCGTATCTATTTGGGTTCAACTAATTAATCTGAATTCACTCTGAGAAGTACTCAAAGGGATGGAGTAAGACATTTTTTTGAAAAACAATTACATACTCGAAATTCGAACCAAAAGCTACGATTAAGAATGAAAGATTACCTGTCACTACGCTACCCTAACTTTTTCTCCTTATTAACCTTTCGACGAATAAGTTATAAGTAAAATATAGTGATGAACTCGTGATCTTTAATTTCCCTATCCGCCTTCCTTATTCATTCTCAAAATAATAATCCAAAAGCAAAAAATTAAACAGCCTTTATTCTTTGATCCTTCCTCTCTATATCCGAAGTTATAGTTAAAAAATTGAACTCAGACACAAATGTTATTACGGCTTTATCAATTTTATTCTAATTCTTCTCAATACTATATAAAGTTCAAGTGAGCAAGGCTACATTACTTTAACTAACAATTGAACAACCGGATGCATGGTCAAATAAACAACCTATTAAAGATGTATGGTGCACCAAGGCGTTCAAGTTGTTTACACTAAAATATATTTATAATCACATATGAGATAATTACAAATAAATCTATATCTATTTATCTACATTTATTAAAAGCACGAATAATTTTTGCTAGATATTAAACGACAAAAATATTCTCTAAATGTTGATCGACTTTTATACCCTTCAAATTTTAAGTTAAATCAGGATAAAATTGTAATAACCCACTATCCGTACGAATGTAAATAGCCTAGAATCCTAAAATTTATCTAAAACCAGGACACAGAAAGCCGCAAAAAAATTTCCACTAAGAAGTGGATTACCGCCGCTATGCGTTATTTCTTCAAGGGACTGTGAAAGAGATTATTGTTCATATGTAATTACTACTATATAGAAACATGAGTTTCTATACAGTGGATCATCATCAGTCACTTAAAAATAATAATAATAATAAGGTGGGCCTCAATTTTTATAATAATAATAAGGTGGGCCTCAATTTTTTTTAATAGTAGAAAAAATGTAAAAAAAATAAAATAAGATGGGGCCCAATCTTCTATAATAGTAGGAATGCAAAAAAAAAAAAAAATTAAGGTGGAGTCAGCATGGAGAATTAGGAGACAATTGCCAAAAAAAAAAAAGTGGGGTCCACGTGAAGAAGTAGGAAATAATTACTAGGAAAAAAAATTAAGGTGAGGGCCACGTGAATCAAGTAGGAGACAATTGCAACAGAAAAAAAATAGGATATTTAAATAATGATAATAAGTTCAGAAAATGGTAAAGGTACGCTTAGAGAAAATGTAAAGAAGAGAAGTTCGGGAAAAAAGAAATCATGATTTAAATTGAACACAAAAACTTCTAAAGAAGTCATAAAACCAAAAGATTTAAAACGTATACCTTTGGGTATAAGTTTAGACACATACGTCTCACGCCAATAATGAGGAATAACATCAAGAAGACGAAATATAAACGGTCTTCTATAATAGTAAATTTATTTAAAAAAAAGGTGGGGCTCACTACTCTTCTATAATAGTAGAAATTTAAAAAAAAAAAATAAGTTGGGGCTTACTTTTCTATAATAGTACAAATAAAAAAAAAACAAATTTAAGGTGGGCCCACTCTTCCATAATAATAGATATAAAAAAATAAGATGGAATCCACGTGAAGAATTAGGAGATCCACTTAGAGGTGGGCGTTCGGTTTTATCAAACTTCAGTTTGGCTATTTCGGGTTCGGTTTTTTGAAGGTGGACACCGAACACCGAACACCGAACCAAACTAGTTCGGTTCGGTTCTTTTGGTTTCAGTTTTTTAAAGTTCGGTTCGGTTCGGTTTCGGTTTTTTCAATTCGATTTTTTGGATATAATATTAGAAGCGATTCCATTGACACTAATTCATATTTTCAAAAGCAATAAAACATAAAACTGATAAATTGAAATCAAAATCAAACAAACAGGATACACAAGAACAGAAAACTATAATCATGATATAGGATTACTAGATGTTATATACATACCGTAAGAATAATTAAGAAAACACATAAAGGACATACATTAATCCTAAAGACACATTCTAGTTACCTTTCTTTGTTAAGGATATTTGATTTTCTCAATTGAAGTGGAAAATTAGGGATACAAATGCAAAAGAGGACTTATTACAATTGGGTTTTTTATGCTTTAAACTTAATGGACCTGGACTATTTTAATTTTTTTGGGTAATGTATTAAATTTCGGTGCGCGATCGATTTTTCGGTTCAGTTTTATCAAACTTCGGTTCGGCTATTTCGGTTTCGGTTTTTTGACGGTAGACACCCAACACCGAACCAAACTAGTTTAGTTCGGTTCGGTTTGTTGAAGTTTCGGTTCGATTCGGTTCGGTTTTTCGGTATTTATGCCCGGCCCTAGATCCACCTCCTACTCATGTAAAAAATAAAAAATAAAAAAAATAAGGTGGGGATCCACTTGTGTGCTGTGGGTCCTACCAAAACTTCCTCCCTATTTTTTAGGCTCATTGTCACTTATGCCCTTATTTTGTGTTATTGTTTAATTTTTGTCCCTAAAAAAAAAATAAAAAAAATTGTGAGGTATAAATTTATATTTCTGCATCATAATATCTCATAAGTTATGTTCTGCACCATTAAAAACTTATGGCCACTAGACATAAAATTTAGGAAAAATAACAGCCTATGTCTATTTGGAAGAAATATTTACCTGAAATGACTCATATTTTTAATATTATCCAAAATAACCCTTTTATACATTATTATACACTTTTATATAAGATCGACACATTATTTACAGTAAGTGTATAATGTTGTATATCGTGTGTATAAACACTATTGTAAAAAAAGTTAGGCTATACAGATGTAAATTAAAAATATAACTACGTGGATATGATATGTATTAATGTTCATCTATATATATATGCATCGACAGTGCAAATTTAGGTATGTTTATTAGCAATATAAAATATATATACTATCACTACCCAATATATGAATCTTTATAATTGTACGCAACTATATACACATAGATACACTATATAATCCAAAGTGTTAGGCCCGTGCGCAGCATGGGCATACGCCATCTAGTCCTATATATAAACAACATCAAACTCCTAAATAATAGGATGATTTATCTTAAAAAAAAAAAAAAAAAAAACAACTTTGGAGATATGTAAGTCTATCACTCGAATACAAACCAAATGAAAAACTTTTAAATGTTGTCCCATTGATTCAAAAATCAAAATATTAGAAAATTCTAAATTAAAATTTTAATTTGACTACTATTCATAAGATATTATTTTTTCAACTTGCTTATCAGTAGAGAAAAGAAAAGAGTCATTCGTAGTGTAAGATCTCGTAATTAAAAAATCAAAGAACTCATCTTTTATGGTTCTAATAATATCTAATTGTATTAAATTTAGATGTTAGGTGATTGCACCACAAGCATGTACAATTTATTATTTTAACATAAATATTATAATAATCGATAAGGGATATTGATTGATGAAAATATATTATCCGTGCAACAACACTAAATATTGATTGATGAAAATATCTCCTAAACGACTTTTATGTCCTTTGAAAGCTAAAGTGTTTATTTAATGAAGCAATTATATGTATCATTATAATATCTATAATATTTTTTTTTGGTTAAACAGATACTACTGATATATATATATATATATATATATATATATATATATATATATATATATATATATATATATTTATAGCAAATATATCTACATCCTAGTTACATTAGAGTTAACGGCTCCAGGGCGATTTAGTTGTCCAAAAACATCACCAAAATTTACAACCCGATTAAAGAAAGTACCACATTGGTCATCAAAATATACATTTCTAACAAAAATAGGAGGGGTTTCCAATAGCTTCACTCCGTCAAACAAAAGTTGCTTCCCTCCTTCTTTGGCTAGCAAGTCTGTCACTTTGTTCTGCTCCCTATATCTATGCCTTAGCTGCGGATGCCTCAGCCTTCCCATTAAGTACCTGCATTCAGAAATGATAGACATGTAAGGTAGATGGCCCTCTTTGATAATTTTAATTACCTCTATGGAGTCTGAGTTGATTTCAAATGGTACTAGATTATGATCCAAAACAATTCTGAGTTCCTGCATAACAGCCATTAGTTCAACAAGTGTATTGGTAGTGTGAGGTAATCCTTTCATAAGGCCAATTATCGAATTCCCACTTCCATCTCTAAATACTCCTCCTATCCCCCCCTATTTTAGGATTTTGTTGATAAGCTCCATCAGTATTTAGTTTGAATCTATTGCCATTGGGAGGCTCCCACTTGATAGAGATAGTTATTTTCTGTTTAGGGCTAGTATAGTTCCTGCCAAGCATATTAAACTCAATAGCATGGTGATAAGTAGTCTCAGAGGAGGGATAGTCTCTTGTTTGATTGAAGAGGGTTCTAATTTCTATTCAACCATATTTCCCAGAAGCAAAAAGGCATTAAGATTTCCCAATTGATTAGCTTATCAAAGTCTTTCTTCCTTAGGCTATTCCAGGTAATGATCCAGTTCCTAGCACTACTAAAAGAGGAAGGGTGAATAAGGGGGTTGCTCTTTTGCGCCAAGCAGTTCCAGAACTGCCTACTGATGTAGCAGTCAAATAAAATATGGTTGATATCTTCAAGATGCTGCCCACAGAGGAGGGATAGTCTCTTGTTTGATTGAAGAGGGTTCTAATTTCTATTCAACCATATTTCCCAGAAGAAAAAAGGCATTAAGATTTCCCAATTGATTAGCTTATCAAAGTCTTTCTTCCTTAGGCTATTCCAGGTAGTGATCCAGTTACTAGTACTACTAAAAGAGGCAGGGTGAATAGGGGGGTTGCTCTTTTGGGCCAAGCAGTTCCAGAACTGCCTACTGATGTAGCAGTCAAATAAACTATGGTTGATATCTTCAAGATGCTGCCCACAGGAGGCATAGAAAGGGTTAATATTTAAACATATAGAGTGAAGATAGGAGGCTGTTGGAAGTCTATTATGATTCAGGAGCCAAAAGAAGTACTTTATTTTGTTAGGGGCCTTAAGATTCCATATTCCCTTAAAATTCATAATGAGGCCATCAGCACCATGGTCAGTTCTATTTTCCAGCATTTTATAGGTTGAGCTTGAACTAAACTTACCATTGCTAGTGAGTTTCCAAAAACTAAAATCTTCCTCAGTATTGTAGGGGCTAATATAGGTATTGTTTATCACCTCTTTTATGTTATTAGGCAATTCAAAGGAGAGTTTGGTTAGATTCCAAGTTCTATTCTGGTGTATCTCACAGACTTTTTTTAGATCTTCTTCCCTGGATAATGGTCCCTCAATAACTTCTCTAAGACTAGAGCAGTGAGGAATCCAGTTATCATGCCAGAAATTGACAGTATTGCCTTTATTAACGACTTATTGAGTAGCTTTCCTACAGTTCTTGTAGCCTTCTAGAATATTTGCCCAAGTCCTAGATGGGTGTCTAATGGGATTTGGTCTACAGTTTTTAGCAATTAGAGTAGAGGCCCAAAGAGAATCAGGATTTTTCAGGAGTCTCCAAGTTAGAGTGGTGAGATTTTTTTTTATTATTCTTTCAGCTTTCTGAATGCCTAGCCCCCTATCTACTTTGGATTTGGTTACAGTCTGCCAACCTATCAGGTGAAGCTTCGTTTTCTCAGCAGTGGTTCCCCAGATGAAGTTCCTTTGGACTCTATTAATTTGCTGGGTAATATTTGTGGGAAGCTTAATATATTGGATATCATGATTAGGGATGCTACTCAGACAAGCTTCAGTGAGGATTGTCCTTCCAGCAATGTCAAGGAATTTGGTTTTCCAGCCGACTAGTTTAGCTTTGATATTATCAAGAATCAATTGGAAATCAGCATTACAAGGCCTATTCTAGAGGATGGGAAAGCCTAGGTATTTACCAAAGTGGTCATTAGGTTTTATGGATATGTAGTTAGAAAGATCAGTTTTGTCCCTAGGGCTGCAATTGTTGGAAAAGACTACTTTGGATTTGGCATAGTTTATCTTTTGACCAGAAACAGAGCTAAAACTATTAAGAGTAGTCATAATAGTATGGCAATTCTTATAATTTTCCCTAGCAAACAAGGTTAGATCATCTGGAAAGAACAAGTGGGAGAGTTTGGGGCCATTTTCGCTAATAGCGATGGGATTCCAGTTAAGAATATCCATTTCATTATTAATACTTCTTGATAAGATTTTCATGCATTGTATGAAAAGGTATGGGGATAATGGATCACCTTGTCTAATACCCCTAGTAGGCTTAAAGAAGTTAGTTCTTTCTCCATTCACTAGAATAGAAATAGAAGAGGTGGAGATACATGATAGGATGAGGTTTGTGAGGTTATAAGGGAAATTGAAGAAATCCAGCAGAGTGTCCTTGATAAAGGACCATTTAATCCTATCAAAGGATTTCTCTAGGTCAATTTTAAGAGCCATATTAGCCTGCTTACTTAAAGTGACTAATATATTCTTGAACTATAATGGCATTGTTAAATGTCCTTCTACCAGTTAGGAAGCTAGCCTGAGTATGACCTATGATATTAGGAAGGAGAGGTTGGATTCTATGGACAATGATATTAGTAATGATCTTGTATTGGGTGTTGCAAAGACCAATGGGCCTAAAGTTTTTAAGGATGGTAGCATTAGCAGATTTAGGAATCAAACAAAGGTAGGTAGTGTTCACTTCCTCTTGCATGGTACTAGATTGGAAAGCTTCTCTACAAAACATAGTTAGGGGTTTATGGATATCATCCCAGAACTTTTGATAGAAAAAGGGATAGAAACTATCGGGTCCAGGGGCTTTGAAAGGTTTAAAAGAGTAGACCGCCTGCTTAACTTCCTCATACCTTAGAGACCTACTGAGGATGTTCTTGTCCGACTCAGTGAAACTACCTCTAATGGAAGGATTGGAACTAAGTAATCTATTATCATGGATATGATCAGTGATATACAAACTTTGGTAAAAACTAGTAATGGAGTTTTTAATAGCACTGGTCTCATGAATCCAGTTGTCTACCTCTTCTTTAAAAGCTAGAATCCTATTTCTTCTTCTCCTATTAAGCGTAGAGGTATGGAAGAATATGGTGTTAGAGTATCTTTCTTTTAACCATGAGATTCTGGATTTCAATCTCCAAAATTCAAACTCTTGCCTAAGGATCTCAATGTATTCACTTTGAAGAGTGATCTCTAGGTTTTGGATAAAGGTGCTATCTGGGTAGTTTAGAGATTTTTGGATACCTTCTAATCTGGATAAGAGGTGTCTCTTTTTATGGAATATATTTCCAAAACCTCTTTATTCCATTGGGTGATTCTATGTTTGAAGGAAGAGGTCTCTCTAGTAAGGTTTTGGGAGTCTTGGAAGCTCTCCTTCACTAGATTGCTTAAATTAGGGTGGTGACACCACATGGATTCCAACCTAAAAGGTTTATCATTAGGGTTAAAGTGAGGATTAGTAAGCTTGATTTGGAAGGGACAATGGTCAGAGTGAGTTCTGGGCAGGTGGGTGACTGTAGCATCAGGGTAGAGTTGGAGCCACTTATCATTAGCAAAGCATCTACCTAACCTTTCAAGGATAAGATGTTGTCTATGCCTATATCTTTTGTTAGTCCAGATATATCGTCTGCCTTTAAAACCTAAATCAACTAGATTACAGTGATTAATATATCACCAAAAGCGGTTAGCTCTGTTATTATTAATATGATTGCCTCTAAACTTATCAGAGGCTCTAAGGATTTCATTAAAGTCCCCACCTATCAGCCAGGGCCCATTAATACTATTAGAGAAAGTATAGAGTTGTTCCCAAAGCAGTTTCCTATCATGTAGAGTATTACTAGCATAAATTGCACTAAGTACCACTACTGGTTATAGCTATTTACCTTAACGATGGCATAGATGCTCTAATTAGTGATGGTGAGGTCTTTAATCTTCAGGTAGTCATTCTTCCACAAGATGACTAGTCCTCTAGAGTTCCCCACTGCTGGGCTTTGGATCACAGAGTCAAACCCAGTTGCTGAGCAATGTATTTGTGCTCAGTGATCTTGGTTTCAAGCAGAACAAGCATATCGGGTTTGTGTAAACCCATCATGGCAGTACAATGCCTCCTAAATTCTAAATTGTTGGCTCCTCTAGCATTCAAGATTATAAAATTCATCAGATTGGTTTTTTATGGTTTTGGGGCTTCCCTTCTTACCCCCTTCCCCTTCCTTGTTATGGTTTTTGTGGTCCATAAGGTCTCTTTGGTCAGAGGGACCAGTGCGGGGTTCAGAACCACAACAAAGTTCCTTGTCATAGAGTCCACTGGAAATTTTAGGCCCATTCCAACTTTGATTAAAAGTCTGGGGCACATCACAATCAGTAACTCGCTCCTTGGTCCTTTGAATTCCACCATATGGAGGTCCTCTAAGGTTATTGCTAATGATTTAGGCACATGCATGGAGGTGAGCATTGCCTCCAGGTCTTTGTTTTAGGTCTTAAAGTCTGTAGGGTGATATTTTGGGAGGTTGTAGCCTTCGTGGTTTGAGTGATTGTAGTCACTACTATTGAGTCCACTTGTATGTTATCCAGGGGTGGTGGTAGGGTCCAAGGTACAAAGGTTGGTGGTAGAGGGGGTAATAATTGGTCCACAGGTGGGAAGTAAGGGAGGGACTGAGTCACATTTGTCATAATGTTCGAGATAAGGTGAGCATGCATGGCTTCTGAGGTTGTCTGGTGCATGGTTTGAAGCCAGACATTGCAACCATATTTGGCCATGCCATTATTGAGTCCCTGGGTTACCAGATGGGCCAGAAAGCGCGCATCTTTCAATATTAATAGAACATCCCTCCCCTCCACTTGCACACTCAGGGCCATGGAGTGTCCCTGAAGATCCACCTCTAACCATAAGGCGAGGAGATAGTCTTGAGGTGGTGGAATAGTGATGTAAACTAAGGGTAAGAGATCCTCCGCCATTAGAGATATCTGAATTGTCAGAGAAAGGTAGGGGTGGTAGAAGTAGTAATATTATTAGAGTTATCTGAAAAAAAAGGTTTGATTGTTAAAACTGACAATGTATAGCTTCTTATAACAGATAGAAGGATTTTTTGAAAAATGCTTATCATTTAATTACTACTCTTTATTAGTAGAGTTTATACTCATGTCTACCTAGTGGAATGATTAGAAAGGGGTGGACGTGTGATATCCTGCATTGGGATTGAGAAATCTGCTGCTTGAGCTTTCACATAAGGGATTATGGGGAAATAAGATATATTTTAGAGGGAGGGAGAATATTTTTTACCTCGTTAATGCTGAGCTTTTGTTCTGATTGGGTGGTGGAGCCAGTTGACTTAAATGAATTAGCCAAGTTTCTTTTTTTCTGCAGTGGCCCATCATTGATCTGGAAAGCGGTATTTGGGAAAACCATTATTGGGCCTTGAGATCCTTGGGTTTCTTCCTGCTTCTTTAGATTTCTAGTTTGGCCTCTTGGGCTCATTTTTGTCTTACCCAAGTGGGCCTTGGAGGGTTGGGCTTGATCAGCTGCCCTCACCTATCCAAAATTAAAAATAGAGTTAGTAAACACGGGTTGGTCATTGTTATGTTGGGCCATGATAATTGGGCCAGTTCCAGTTGGGTTCTGTATCGATGGTTCAATTTCCTTAGTGAAACCAAACTGGCCTTTGGGGTTTGTCGCGCCCCTTTACCGTTGCCGAAACTTGACCGGTCCTGGTAAGAAAAGGTATTGGGATGAGGAAGCTTACCGGAGTCTCCATCGTAATTGTTAACTTATACCTTTTTACCTCTGTGGTGGTGACTTACCATCCCATCCTTTTGTTCAGTTTTCCTTAATGGACTTTTCATTCTCTTACCAAATCTGATTGTCTTCCACTCTGATTCCGTGGATTTAGTTGTCGGCTCTGCTTCATCAACTGAGTTTCCTGCTGGGATAGGGGGTGATTTGTAGTTGCAACAGTCGACCGCATGGCCTATCCTACCACATCCCACACCAGAGGCGGATCTAGGTTTTGAATTCTTGGGGTTCAACCTTTTAAATTTTTTAGCATTGAACCATTATATTTCTAAAGTTATGGGTTTATATCTACTATTTATTGTAAATTTAATAATTTTTTACATATAAATTTGTACACCGCATCGAAAGTTTAGGGTTCAATTGAACCCCAAATTATAATGCTCCATCCGTCTCTGTCCCACACACATGATACGCTTCCCCTCATAGTCTAGGGGTTGCTTATGATTGCCAATGGTGATAGAGGTCCTGACTGGGATATCAAGGCTTACCTCCACACAAATCCTTACATAATGGCCTCTAAGAGTAGCCAATGTATATGCATCCACTTTAGCCAATTGCCCAATTTTCCTTCCAACTTTTTCAAGAATTCGCCTATCATAAATTTCTGTTGGTAGCTGGGGCAAGCGTACCTAACTTGCCGCAGAATCTATTTTTGATTTAGCAGGAACAAAGTTCGGCTCCCATCGTTGGACTAATAAGAATTGACCCGCTACAAACCATGGTCCTTCGTATAGAACGGTGGCCAAACTATCCTTTTCTTTGAATTTTGCAACTTAAAAATCCGAGCCTAGATATATTATAGTTGTTGACACCCAATTTTGTCCCTCTTTTATTTAATTTACTCGGGTTTCTAAATTTCTTGACGAGCTAAATACTTTATTTTCACCACTATTATTTTCGCTACTTATTATTTTTTACATTACAAGTATTACTTTACCACAACACTTTGCAAAATATATATATATATATTTTTTTTTACATACTAATTATTTATCGTCTTTACATAATATATGTTATACCAGTTATTAATTTGGAAGCCCAAAATAATTAAATAGCGGAGGAAGGATCAACAATTTTCAGCCAAATTAATGGCCCAAAATACAAATACAATATTATTTCCCTACCCAAATAAACAACCCACATCTTTAATACTCAACCCACATTATCAGCCCATATTTCAATTAATAGGCCAGCCCAAACGGACCAGCCCAATTCTATTTTTTTCCCTTTACCCGATCCAGCCCAATTTCTTTCCCTTCAACCGTCCATCTCCTTCTCCTTTACCCTAATCTCCCTTTTCCTTATTCCCTTCCCCTCCTCTTATCTCCTCACCGCCGCACCCCTTTCCCTTTTCTCTCCCATACCCTCACGTTCTCCCCACCTTCATCTCTGCCATCTCACTCCTCTGCACCTCCACTCATTGTTGTCTCACCCACGCCTCTGTCGCCTTTGTTCCCCACGCCGCTCCTCTCTCATACGCTCCCCCTCTCCTCACACTATAAAGAGAGAGGGAGATCGAACAAAAAGGGGGGGGGGGGGGGGGGGGGGATGAGCAAGAAACTCGATCAGAAGAGGGGCTTGGTTTTTTTGGAGAAAGGAGATTTTTTTTTCCAGCATTTTGGAGGAAACACAGGTTTTCCCGCCATTGAGCCCTAAGTTTTCTGTCCGATCTTGATTTTCGCTTAAATCTGAAAACCTTTCTGTAGAAAGAGACAAGGTTTGAAACTGACGTTAGGGTTAAAGATAGCCTCACAGAAAATAACAACTCTATAGTGCTTTATTTTCACTTTCTAATCTGAGACTTTAGTTACTGTTCGAGTTCGTTCGTGTTTCGAGCGTAGATTCGAGACATCGACACCCACTTCACTGCACCCACAACAGGTCAGTAACTCTCCATCTCCATTTGCTTCAGTTCGGTCTTTGGGTGTTTAATATTCTTTTCGTTTATATAGAGTTCGGAATGTAGTTATGGTTTAATCGTTCAACCTCAATCAGAATAGGAGTTAGTTATAGCTTCGTTTCGATTTATGTCATTGTGCTCTTATTGAGTTTACTTCTCTTTTCATCGAACTTGCGAAATATGAGCTCGTTACAGCTTGCGCTTCCCTTTTGTTCTGTCCAAAATAAGCTAGTTTAAGGGTGCTAATGCAAAGTGTGGATTAGGTTATTTGAATCATATCTTCGAATCTCTTCCCGTGTTTTTTAGCACTGTCTTAGATCGTTGTTATCGGTCCACAAAGTATTAGTCTGTCAGTTGATAAATTTATTCGAGGCACCAGAATGTTTTCTTGCATAAGGTTAAGTTATTTTTGTTTGCTTTGAGATTCAGTCTAGCTATAAATTAATAAGAATTATTCGATGCTTTCAGTTTGTGTACTTTGTCATGTCTACCTGTTGGCTCTGTTTTAGCTTGTTTTAAGTCGAGAACCAGCTGGTTGATTTCATGGATGGTTTAATTTTACCTCGGTTACTGTAAGAGTTTAGCGTATAAGTCAATCTGGTGTTTCATTAGTTTGGTGTTGTGCGATCGGTTGTTACTTAAATCCTAGGTATCGAATAACTCTGGCATGTAGTTATTGAAGTTCAAGTCCGTTAGACGTGATCCCGTAATCGACCCTTGTCACTGTTTTGGATAGCTGTTGCGTTAAAAGTCCCCCTTACTGCTCGGTCATGTGCTCAGGTCCCTAAATTTGCCATGCCAAGTGTGTGTTTTAATTATCAATAACAAAGTTTGCAATCCCTTCTTTTCCTTTTCTCCCAAGTTTTGATCCATGATTCAATACCTTTTCTTTTTTATACTTTCAGTTTCTGTTTAATGTGGTCTTTAGCCTTTTCATCTTCGTTTGTGGTTCTATCGCTATTTCATACTTTCGGTCGGTTTCTTGTCTCAGTTTTATATATATTTAAGTTCAAATACAAATTAGCTAGTCAAATCTAGGGATGCTTTAATTTGCTGGGTTGTTATGTCGGTTATTAGTAAAACATGGTCATGCTTGTAAGATTCCTTATGCTGTCTCTTTAATGCCCATCATCATGTCTGTCTTTACGAATTGCTGGTTATTATGCTGACCTGTTGGTTGTGGCATTTTGAACTAAGTTTTGGTTAGTTTTGAGGCCAAGTGTTATCACTCTTTAAAGGAATACTTCTGTTGTATGTGTTTGCTGCCTCTGTATGATCCCAGCCTCACCCATTCGAACAGTGCAGTCCCTGCTGCGACCTTTTTATATTACATAGCTGAGTTGTGACTTCTTATTACTCCCTTTTAGACATTGTTAAAGGATAGTTAATCTACCATACTAATTCCTCTATTTCCTTCTTTGTTTTTGCATGATTACCGGAGCAAAAATGGAGTCTTTGTAAAGGACTCTCACGGTCCAATCTGGCCTCACCCTGAGACTCAACCACGTCGCTGCACCGATTACTATTGCGTTTCCTTTCGTGTTCGAATATGTGTCCATGACGGATCAGAATTGAACAGCCACGATTCTGATTTCGAAAAGCTTACTAATATGGCTTCTTATATTGCTTTGTTTTCGGTCTTTTAAACCATTCGTTTCTCCTTATCTAATTTGTGCCTCTAACTTGCTGTTTGCCTTATCTAATCTATAGATTTTAAGTTGTTGTGTTAAATGATTGTATGGCTCATAACTTACTCATTTCCCATTAGACTAACAGTTGTAAAAACAAATCTATAATTCCGTAGCTTAATTAGATAATCAGTTTTAGTATCGCCTATATATTCTTTTAGTTGATTTTTAACAGGTTCGAATGATTTTTAAGAATACTATATTTATACTCAGCCTAATTAACTTTAAGTTCGGTCGGATCAACTATTATTAATGGGACTTAGAGGATGCCTAATACCTTTCCTCTAAGTTAGTTGAACCCGTACCCAGAATTTTGATTTCGTAGACTTTAAAATTAAAATCAACTTTAGGTAATTATTTTAGTAATTTTGGGTGCCCTAATTCACCATAAATAATTAGGTGGCGACTCCTGTACTTTAAATAACCCCAGAATTATTCGGACGTCGTAAACTGTTTTGACCCAGGTTAAAATAGGGTATAACATATTATTTTTAAACACTACTATTATACTATCATTTAAGAACTTAACAACATTTATAAGTCGTATTCTAAAATAACATTAGAAGTATTCTTTTATATAAATTATTATCTTCTACAAAATCCTATTTTTTAAACAACATTCTTATCTGTAATTTTAGCTATATTTACGAAACTACTTTCTTTTTCTATAATACTATATTTACACTTAACCTAATTAAATTTTAGTCCGGTCGGTTAACCATTGTTAATGGGTCTTAAAGGGTGCCTAATACCTTCCCTTTAGACTAATTGAACCCTTACCTAGAATCTTAAGTTTCCCAGACCTTAAACAGAGTTAATTTTAAACATAACTTTAATAAACTTTAGGTGTCCTAATTCACCACAAATAATTAGGTGGCGACTCCTTAAAAATAAACAAACAAAATATAGGAATCTCCAATATGTCGTACTTCGTACTTTAATCTCCGGGTTAAAAAGGGGTGTGACAGCTTGGCGACTCCGCTGGGGACAACCTAGGTTCTAACCATAACGGACTTAGTTTAAATAGGTTTTGTGTGCTTATTTTAATTACTTTATTTGTTTGTTAACTGTTTTTACATGCTATTAATTGTTTGCTTGATATAAACTGTTTGTTTGATATACACTGTTTACGTGTTACTACTTTGATAAACTGTCATTCCGTTCATATTTCTTCCACTCCTGGAAAACTCACACATATTCACACACTCAAAACGGCTTCGCGGTTCGCGCCCGTTCACTATTAAATTACCTTTTAGTTGGATCGATCTTGTGGATTTAGTCGATCGGCGGTGCAGTCGACGGCCACGGACTTTCCACTCCCAAGTTGTCCGCTTGGGGGAACCTTGTGTCATAGGAAGCCAACTCTTAGTCAGCCTAAGATAGAGCTAAACCAACACCCTTTATTAAGCGTATACATTTCATGACCTACGAGGTTTAATACCCTTGGTGTATTAAATTCATTAGATGACTTTACCCAAACGTCTAAGTGGGTTCATGACCCCGAGTGACACTAATCATACTTTATATGCATGTTTGAAGGATAATTGTGCCTAAATATCGACTATTTGCTCTAATTAATTAAACTTTAGGAGGGAGGGACTAACGTTTCTATGACAGGTATGGATTTGCATTGGAATACAACAAATGACAAAGATCAATGACATCACAAAACGAAGCTGAAATTTAGATATATGAAATTGTATTTACTTTACTCAGATTAGGAAACACTTTATGTTGTATTCATTTGACATGTAATAAATATTACACAACTTTTGTACTTTATTTTGGGGAAATAGAATTTGTTTAATTAATCAAAGCAACGGGATGACGTATTTTGGCACACTTTACCCTTCGAACAAACGATAGGCCCACCTCTGGCACAAAGAGGTCACATGCATATTAGGACGCGTTATTATGTGATCGTTTACATTTGTTTGACAACTAGTTGACTCTACTTGATAAATTATTTGCTACATGCCTTACTTGACTTTACGTGATCATGACTTTACCTAGATATGTTCGTGAGACTAACATCGTTTATACTATATGTTTCTTTTATCTTATTCCCAAAAAAAGAGAGTTGATTCGTGTTGACACTCAATGGCCGACCATCCTTACATCACAAGGTCAAAGACATCATCGTTACCTCAACGCAGCTGGGTTGTTCAAGGAAAGGCAAATGTTACGTCTGATCCAGCCGCACCTATTTCAACTGGTCCGGAAAACATCATGGTTTCTAATGATCCCCCTGAGACTTCTGAACATAGCATTACTATCCAGCGGGATGAACATATCGCCCGCCTAACTCAAGAAATTGAGGATCTACGCAGAGAACTGAATCGGGTGAGAAACGTGACCAACTCATCGGTTAAACTCCAAAGTCCGCCTCCTGAACCTAAGAACGTCGCATCAAACCCATCTCGTTTTCCATCACTTGAATCTCCAGTCCCTGAACATTTTCCTCCACAAAACACTGTACCTACCAACAACAACTTACCTCCAACCTACACTACCTATGCTGCTCCTGATCCACCACCCGTCAACCCACCAAGTCAATCACTAGGTCATACTCCTTACATTCATTTACCCACCAACACTAATCCACCACCTACAATTACTCTTCTAAACCCACCGAACCAAGCCATTACATACTCTGACCATCCACAACAGCCTTTCTACCCTTATCATTACGTTGAACCCTACCAAGTTCCACTATTCCCTTACCCTGTCTACAACGCCCAAGCAAACTACTACCAACCTCGAGTACCTCACTATCAAAACCCACCTGTTCAAGCTCCCACTTACCAAAATCGACCACATACCGCACATAGAGCCCGTCCAAATCCTGTCATAAAAAACACCCGTAATTACACTCGGTTCGCTGAACCTTTGGCTCAACTATTTGAAAGACTGAAAGCGGCAGGCATGGTACAACCTATTGAAGGGAAAATTCTCAATCCTATCCCAAAATGGTTTGATAGTTCCAAGCGTTGTGCATATCATTCTGGAGTTGCTGGGCATGCCACTGAGGATTGCTATGGCCTCAAAAACAAAATCGAAGCCTTGATTAAGGAAGGAGCAATTCAGCTCACTAGAGCTCGACCCGATATGGATCACCATCCCTTTTTCTACTCACGAAAACGCCAACGTGAACATGATGATTATCGAAAGGTTAAGAATCGGAAGGAGGCCGTTGCGCCAATTGGGAAAGATGGAGAGAGACATGTCATCAACGTTCGTTGCGCTTGTGGGGATGATCCGAAAACAAGTGCCAGTGAAGATTGCTGCAACAACTACTGAGACACCAACCATCCAGGGTGCAGAACCAGGAGAGACTCTGAAGAACTGGACTTGTACTCCGTCCCTGATTCGCCAGGAGTCTTGGTGGACTGAACATGTAGTGAACTTTTATTTTTAAAAGCTTGAATCATGCTCAAAACTTTTGTTTGCTTTGCTTCATCTTTCAGAAGCTTAATCGCGAAAACTATGAATGCATTTCTAATTTTCCTTAATCATCTATTATTGTTATTTTCTACTATAATTATCAAATCTGTCAACTCTACGATTGTGACATGAATAAATAAACAACATACATCTCGAAACTAGGGACAAGACGAGATTCCGCTCAAAAGAATTGAAATAACCGATAGGTGATAACATAAGCCTGAAAGCTAGCAATCTAAGAAGAGATCAAACGAAGACATTAGGAAAGACAACCTAGTTTGCAACCTTTCCTTTAACAACCGATATGAACTACGCTGACCTGATTCCCATGGGGGATACGTAGGCAGCCCACATAGGGTTCGGTTGCATTTAGAACAAAAAATCAAAAGATTTTGCATGCATACGAACTACGTTCCGACCTGATTCCCGTGGTGGGATACGTAGGCAACCCACATAGGGTTCGGTTGCTTTATAACAAAAAAATCCAAAATATCTTATGCGTACGAACTACGTTCCGACCTGATTCCCGTGGTGGGATACGTAGGCAGCCCACATAGGGCGCGGTTGCGCTATAACAGAGAAATCTAAAAAAACATTACACAAAGAAAACCACACAGGGCCTGAGTCCTTCGCGGGATTCGTAGACTATCAACATACAGATCCGTCGCACCTAGATAAAAATCCAACAAACCTTTTACCGTTTATACAACAGAACTACGCTGACCTGATTCCCTTGGTGGGATACGTAGGCAATCCACATCTGGTTCGGTCCCTTTATTAGAAAACTTCAGACCATTTTATGTTTCACGAACTACGTTCTGACCTGATTCCTTGGCGGATACGTAGGCAACCTATACAAGGTTCGGTCACACCATAGCATAGGTTTAGTATACCCTTCGGAATCAAAACTGGGGCATATTTTGAAAGATTAGACAAGAGAAGAGTTGGACATCGATAAGATTAAGGTCACCAGACAGGAAGTATTTTAGACAAATGACTTTTCAATTGTTTCAGAAGTATCACAATCTGAAGTTGGCAGAAATATTTTACAACTTACATACATATATTTACATATATATCTTTCCTTACATACATACATTTACATATACATATTTCACAACTTATATGCATATAGTTACATTTCCTTATACATATACTTACATACCTACCTTTCAAATGAAATATTTTCTTTCAATCATTTTCACTACTGGTCATCTACCGAGATTTGTACGGAGATCACAAGATCCAAACAAACAAGACAAATGGAGCGCCAACAACGTCAAGATTCGAGTCAACACGAATCAACTTCCCCCTCACAAACTAATAATTTTTCTTTGAGTGCAGGAATTAAAGGACCGCAAGATCGACAGTCAAGTCTATCAATCAGGGCCAAAAGCATCATTTGACTCATTATGGCCTCGCCTTAAAAGCCAAACGGCTTTATTTCCAACTTTATCTATAATTTCATTTTTATTTTATCACAATAACTTTATGACTTTATATACCTGTTTTTGTAGGTTGACGAAGTTGAAGGCGAATTAAATCAGGATCCCGCGTCATTAATTCAGCCTGTCACGATGCCATCAACATCATAAGCCAAACGGCCATTCTGCCGCTTTGCTCCATACTTTACCAATTATTTTATCATATACTTTACCAGCTTTAACCATTTTACTCTGAACTTTGCAGGAATTATTGTCAAGTCCCCTGAAGACAACCGGAAACAGATCATCAAATCCCGAAGACAACCGGGCATCACTTGGCTATACTGCCTCATATGCATAAGCCAGACGGCTACACATCATCAACTCTAACGATTTTACCTTGAACTTTACAGGAATATCATCAAGTCCCCGAAGACAACCGGAGACACAGCATCAAGTCCCCGAAGACAACCGGAGACACAGCATCAAGTCCCCGAAGACAACCGGAGACACAACATCAAGTCCCCGAAGACAACCGGAGACTCAGCATCAAGTCCCCGAAGACAACCGGAGACACAACATCAAGTCCCCGAAAACAACCGGAGACGCATCATCAAGTCCCCGAAGACAACCGGAGATATCGCATGGCTACACGGCCTCACCTGCATAAGCCAAACGGCTATACACTTACTTTACTCCTTACTTCATTTCTTTATTTCATCATCTACTTTACCTACGTTAACAAATTTACCTTAAATTTCGCAGATATCATTTATCATCGAGTCCCGGAAGACAGCCGGAGGCCCTATCACTGTCATCTTCAACTGCAACTAGAGACCTTATCACATCCTCGGCATACGCATCACACATTCATTCAAGTCCCTGAAGACAACCAGAGACAACATTGGCCACACGGCTTCATCTTCATTCCCACACTCATATTTACCATCATTTTTACACTCTTTATAATTTTAGACTTTCAGCTTTATTACTAATTTTGACGTGAATTTCAGTTTTGGCAGAAAATACAACCTGCAGGGACGCAACACAACGTGGAACTTTATCTTACGCAATGAACTGGGGCAAATTTGCTGAAGAGGAATATCGAACTCATAAGCAAGGGTCACGAATCTACTCTCGAACTCAATTCCGCCTATGTCCACAAACATGTGATACGTAGGTCAATTTATCTTCCATATTTCCCACTAAAACTATACTTCAATCAACTCTTTTCACAATCTCATATTCCTTTCTACATCCCCAGCGTCTCCATAACTCAACACTGGGGCATGTTTCGAGAAATTTACATCGTGTCTAGTAGAGTCCTACTTATGGGTGTGTTGTGCACCACATTTATAATTAGGAGGCTATAAGTATATGTTCTATTCTTGAACGTTCTCGTCACCTATCTACAACCCCCTGCAAGATTGTGAATCCACAAAAACCTTCGAACTACACATGGCCTGATTCTCGTGCAGCCCGAGATATGTAGGTAACTCGAAACTGAGATTCGGCCATAATTTTCCATAATTCCTTCGGCCCTCATAATGTTTTCCATCAATTTTTCCAAACCGTACTTTCTTACAAACTCATATTCGTCGGTCCAAACAAAATTGGCTACTACGTCAACTTCTTCGCCCGAAGATTCTTACATCATCTCCGGCCGAAGAGGGGCATCTGTTGACAGCCAATTTTGTCCCTCTTTTATTTAATTTACTCGGGTTTCTAAATTTCTTGACGAGCTAAATACTTTATTTTCACCACTATTATTTTCGCTACTTTTTATTTTTTACATTAC
Source organism: Lycium barbarum (assembly GCF_019175385.1). Lineage (NCBI taxonomy): Eukaryota > Viridiplantae > Streptophyta > Magnoliopsida > Solanales > Solanaceae > Lycium > Lycium barbarum. The sequence goes on from NC_083342.1 coordinate 18,275,554, forward strand.
AAGTATTACTTTACCACAACACTTTGCAAAATATATATATATATATATATATATATATATATATATATATATATATTTTACATACTAATTAATTATCGTCTTTACATAATATATGTTATACCAGTTATTAATTTGGAAGCCCAAAATAATTAAATAGCGGAGGAAGGATCAACAATTTTCAGCCAAATTAATGGCCCAAAATACAAATACAATATTATTTCCCTACCCAAATAAACAACCCACATCTTTAATACTCAACCCACATTATCAGCCCATATTTCAATTAATAGGCCAGCCCAAACGGACCAGCCCAATTCTATTTTTTTCCCTTTACCCGATCCAGCCCAATTTCTTTCCCTTCAACCGTCCATCTCCTTCTCCTTTACCCTAATCTCCCTTTTCCTCATTCCCTTCCCCTCCTCTTATCTCCTCACCGCCGCACCCCTTTCCCTTTTCTCTCCCATACCCTCACGTTCTCCCCACCTTCATCTCTGCCATCTCACTCCTCTGCACCTCCACTCATTGTTGTCTCACCCACGCCGCTGTCGCCTTTGTTCCCCACGCCGCTCCTCTCTCATACGCTCCCTCTCTCCTCACTCTATAAAGAGAGAGGGAGATCGAACAAAAAGGGGGGGGGGGGATGAGCAAGAAACTCGATCAGAAAAGGGGCTTGGTTTTTTTGGAGAAAGGAGATTTTTTTTTCCAGCATTTTGGAGGAAACACAAGTTTTCCCGCCATTGAGCCCTAAGTTTTCTGTCTGATCTTGATTTTCGCTTAAATCTGAAAACCTTTCTGTAGAAAGAGACAAGGTTTGAAACTGACGTTGGGGTTAAAGATAGCCTCACAGAAAATAACAAATCTATAGTGCTTTATTTTCACTTTCTAATCTGAGACTTTAGTTACTGTTCGAGTTCGTTCGTGTTTCGAGCGTAGATTCGAGACGTCGACACCCACTTCACTGCACCCACAACAGGTCAGTAACTCTCCATCTCCATTTGCTTCAGTTCGGTCTTTGGGTGTTTAATATTCTTTTCGTTTATATAGAGTTCGGAATGTAGTTATGGTTTAATCGTTCAACCTCAATCAGAATAGGAGTTAGTTATAGCTTCGTTTCGATTTATGTCATTGTGCTCTTATTGAGTTTACTTCTCTTTTCATCGAACTTGCGAAATATGAGCCCGTTACAGCTTGCGCTTCCCTTTTGTTCTGTCCAAAATAAGCTAGTTTAAGGGTGCTAATGCAAAGTGTGGATTAGGTTATTTGAATCATATCTTCGAATCTCTTCCCGTGTTTTTTAGAACTGTCTTAGATCGTTGTTATCGGTCCACAAAGTATTAGTCTGTCAGTTGATAAATTTATTCGAGGCACCAGAATGTTTTCTTGCATAAGGTTAAGTTATTTTTGTTTGCTTTGAGATTCAGTCTAGCTATAAATTAATAAGAATTATTCGATGCTTTCAGTTTGTGTACTTTGTCATGTCTACCTGTTGGCTCTGTTTTAGCTTGTTTTAAGTCGAGAACCAGCTGGTTGATTTCATGGATGGTTTAATTTTACCTCGGTTACTGTAAGAGTTTAGCGTATAAGTCAATCTGGTGTTTCATTAGTTTGGTGTTGTGCGATCGGTTGTTACTTAAATCCTAGGTATCGAATAACTCTGGCATGTAGTTATTGAAGTTCAAGTCCGTTAGACGTGATCCCGTAATCGACCCTTGTCACTGTTTTGGATAGCTGTTGCGTTAAAAGTCCCCCTTACTGCTCGGTCATGTGCTCAGGTCCCTAAATTTGCCATGCCAAGTGTGTGTTTTAATTATCGATAACAAAGTTTGCAATCCCTTCTTTTCCTTTTCTCCCAAGTTTTGATCCATGATTCAATACCTTTTCTTTTTTATACTTTCAGTTTCTGTTTAATGTGGTCTTTAGCCTTTTCATCTTCGTTTGTGGTTCTATCGCTATTTCATACTTTCGGTCGGTTTCTTGTCTCAGTTTTATATATATTTAAGTTCAAATACAAATTAGCTAGTCAAATCTAGGGATGCTTTAATTTGCTGGGTTGTTATGTCGGTTATTAGTAAAACATGGTCATGCTTGTAAGATTCCTTATGCTGTCTCTTTAATGCCCATCATCATGTCTGTCTTTACGAATTGCTGGTTATTATGCTGACCTGTTGGTTGTGGCATTTTGAACTAAGTTTTGGTTAGTTTTGAGGCCAAGTGTTATCACTCTTTAAAGGAATACTGCTGTTGTATGTGTTTGCTGCCTCTGTATGATCCCAGCCTCACCCATTCGAACAGTGCAGTCCCTGCTGCGACCTTTTTATATTACATAGCTGAGTTGTGACTTCTTATTACTCCCTTTTAGACATTGTTAAAGGATAGTTAATCTACCATACTAATTCCTCTATTTCCTTCTTTGTTTTTGCATGATTACCGGAGCAAAAATGGAGTCTTTGTAAAGGACTCTCACGGTCCAATCTGGCCTCACCCTGAGACTCAACCACGTCGCTGCACCGATTACTATTGCGTTTCCTTTCGTGTTCGAATATGTGTCCATGACGGATCAGAATTGAACAGCCACGATTCTGATTTCGAAAAGCTTACTAATATGGCTTCTTATATTGCTTTGTTTTCGGTCTTTTAAACCATTCGTTTCTCCTTATCTAATTTGTGCCTCTAACTTGCTGTTTGCCTTATCTAATCTATAGATTTTAAGTTGTTGTGTTAAATGATTGTATGGCTCATAACTTACTCATTTCCCATTAGACTAACAGTTGTAAAAACAAATCTATAATTCCGTAGCTTAATTAGCTAATCAGTTTTAGTATCGCCTATATATTCTTTTAGTTGATTTTTAACAGGTTCGAATGATTTTTAAGAATACTATATTTATACTCAGCCTAATTAACTTTAAGTTCGGTCGGATCAACTATTATTAATGGGACTTAGAGGATGCCTAATACCTTCCCTCTAAGTTAGTTGAACCTGTACCCAGAATTTTGATTTCGTAGACTTTAAAATTAAAATCAACTTTAGGTAATTATTTTAGTAATTTTGGGTGCCCTAATTCACCATAAATAATTAGGTGGCGACTCCTGTACTTTAAATAACCCCAGAATTATTCGGACGTCGTAAACTGTTTTGACCCAGGTTAAAATAGGGTATAACATATTATTTTTAAACAATACTATTATACTATCATTTAAGAACTTAACAACATTTATAAGTCGTATTCTAAAATAACATTAGAAGTATTCTTTTATATAAATTATTATCTTCTACAAAATCCTATTTTTTAAACAACATTCTTATCTGTAATTTTAGCTATATTTACGAAACTACTTTCTTTTTCTATAATACTATATTTACACTTAACCTAATTAAATTTTAGTCCGGTCGGTTAACCATTGTTAATGGGTCTTAAAGGGTGCCTAATACCTTCCCTTTAGACTAATTGAACCCTTACCTAGAATCTTAAGTTTCCCAGACCTTAAACAGAGTTAATTTTAAACATAACTTTAATAAACTTTAGGTGTCCTAATTCACCACAAATAATTAGGTGGCGACTCCTTAAAAATAAACAAACAAAATATAGGAATCTCCAATATGTCGTACTTCGTACTTTAATCTCCGGGTTAAAAAGGGGTGTGACAATAGTTAGAGGCTCATCAATGTTTCAGAGATCGTCAAGTTTACCTTTCAAGTATTGGTGGCTTAATTTCTTGCCAAAGACTTTCACTATTACTGAAAAACACCATGGCTTGTACAATCTCTTTTGTTCTTCAGAAGAGATGGTTATAGCGTCAAGATCTGATGGGGTTTCGAAGTTATCCTTCATGTCTAGATTATTCCGCTGTTGAGATTAATGGATTTAGGAAGTTTCTAGTTCCTCGTCTCGATCTAACATAACATTTTTATAGGAGAGTGGTTTTGGTGTCGGAGAAGGTAGGGTTTGGCCTTCCTCTATGTCCGATTGGTGTGGATCTGGTGGTTTTGGGGGAATTGAAGAGGGGACCCGTTTGAGAGATATGGGGTTCAGCCATCTCGGTCAAGATTATGGTGGAAAGTGGTGGAAAAGGCGGTGTGCAGAAGGAACTAGAGAGAAGGCGGAGCCTCTCTCTCTAGTTATATGGTTGGTGAAATGATTAAGGGCTGGGGTAATTAGAGAGAAGGCAGTCTGCCTTCTCTCTAAAATTCTCTTCAAGTAGTACACTTGATTATGTATACTTTGTACAGTGTAATATCTATAATATCACTCAATATGTGTAGGACATTGAGTGGGACTAATTTAAAACAAATTTGGTGAAATAGAATTCTTTTTGCACTTTAATTAGTCAATGGATGTTTAGTTGAGGTTTTCATGTCAATTGGCGTAAGTATTGATATATCATTAGAAATTATAATGCGGTTATAAATTTAAATTATTCAACAGTTTGAACTCCTTTAGAAAACAATTAAGTACAATTAATTTCAATTAATTCTATTTAAGACATATTTGTCGTTATACTGGGCTTCAGCTTTGAGAAGATAAGCATAATTAATTTATAATTAAATACTAATTTCATTCTTCTCTAAGTATAGTGATTTACTGATGAATTATTTCATATTCCATGTAGGAGGAGATTCTCTACTATTTTTGTGGAATAAAATTTCTTCCAAGTTTGTTATAGTATATTAAATGGTGGACTCTAGATTTAAGGGTTATCTTTGATTTGGATCCAACATATTTTAATGATAAACTCTCATTTTTGGTTATGCTTTTTATGGAATTCTTATAGTATTTTTGTCTTTTTAGTAGATTATACAGAAACGAAGAATTAGGTCAATGATGTACATACTAAAGGGGCAGATCTAAATTGGCCGAAGTTTTCTTTTATTTTGATTATTATTTTCTAAATATATTTATGTTTCAAATTGCAATTGCAAAAGTTTCTCCAATTTTTTTTTATGAAGCATAACTATTGAGTCATATTTTCGTAAATTTTTTTATGTCTTTTTATTTTTATTTTGAATTTTATCATGTAGCAATTGTAGAGATGATTAACTGATAGTGCTTCAATTCTTATGCTATTAATATTCTTCAGCAATTCTTGTGACCATACCCAAGACTGCTTCTTGGGTGATAAGAGGAAGGTCTTGACATCAAGGGAACTAGTTCTGAGGGGCAAACAACTTCTGGTAGCCTGCTCTTAGCTTTAAACAAGATGCAGCACAACAATACTTTTGCTATAAGGAAGATGTATTTGGTCCTGTTGCCCCAACATTCCAAAGTTGAATGGAGGAGCATTTCCTTATAAAGAAGTATACATTCCAGGCATATGTTAATTTTGTGTTTAGTACTACATCAAATGCTAGCTACTGTGGACAGACTGTTGAAGATTGTGATCCGAGTGCCACCTAATTGTGCATTCTGTGGACAATACAGGGAAACTTTTACACACTTGTACTTTGAGTGTCATATTAGCCGGAACTTGTGGTATAGAATGTGTGTTTGGCTGGGGTATCATAGAACTATCTTGGATTGGGATTCAGAGGTTAAATGGGCCTGCAGTCTAGCTAGGAAGAAGGCAGGGAATGCAGAGATTTCTAGCTGTGTTTTTGCAATGGTTGTTGATGCAATATGGAGAGAAAGGAACAAGATTAGATTTCAAAGTGGTGCTCTAGTGGTAGCTCAGGCGTTGAAGGACATAGTATTGCAGCTGCACATCATAGGAAAAGGCAATCCTAGATGGGATGGTGTTTTGCAGGGACTAAATGTATATCCATAGTGTTGCTGAGTTAATACTGATTTCTTGTAATGATTGTATAGATCCTTGTCTACTAGCAGTTAAGGATATATATAGTAGTATAACAGATAGAGGATAGCAGTTAGTCCAAATACTGCTACTGATTTGTATGTAACACTTTTTTTGGTCGTTAATGAAATATGTTGTTTAACATCCCCCCCCCCCCCCCCCCCCCCCAAAAAAAAAAATCTTCAGCAACTCAGAGACTTCTCATTCATTATCCTTGCTGCGACACTTAATTTAAAAATACGGACTATAAGTTTATGCAAAATTAAATTATAAATAATTATTTGTTTAGCGTTAAATTTGATTGTAAGTTCAATAATTTATGTTGGTCAAACCTAATAAAAGGAAAAAAAAAAAAAAAGATATTGTTCTCAGCCAGTGTCATTATTGATTTAGAGTAAATATTAATTTTCTTTCTTTTTGTAATTTCATTTATTTATTCATCTATTCACCTAAATTTCTTCTTATAATTGAGGAGCCTATTTTAACAAGGCAATAATGACACTATGGAGCTTATTGTGACTATGCCGCAATCATGAAATTATGAAGCCTATTTTAACAAGACAACAATGAAATAGGTCGCCCTTTGTTCAAATCACTATTAATGTGGTGATAATCTAACTTGTAGAAAATTTATATATGACTTTATATCATATTCAAGGTTTTGCCCTTTAAGAATTTAATTATTTCTTAAACAAATAATTTTGATAAATAATTTTAAGAGTTATATATGAGGAAAACTAATTGTTCTTTCATGCAAGTAACCCCAGAAGATTTGTGTAGGAGGCCACTTTCAAGTTTCAATTGGGAATAAGACCACTCAATTTCTTTTTCAATTATTTTCGGTATTAGGATTTAGAAAAAAGAGGAATAGGGTATATTTTATAATTTTAAAAAGTTTGGAGGTTTTATGTTATACACTTAAGCCCCTGTGACTTATAATAAAATATACAAAGCCTCTCTCTCTTTCTCCTAAAATATGCATAAGTTCCTATTCTCTCTCTTTACTCTCTTCTCTATCAAGACCAATCCTCTAGTCGATTTTTCTGCTCTCTAGAGCCCAGAAGCTCTCCAATCGTAGTCCTCAGGTATGTTAATTAATTTTGCATTAGCGGCGAAGCATTTTAAGATCCATATTGCATTTTTAAAAGTATGGTTTGATTAATTTTTTCCGATCTTGATAAAACCTTGGTGTTCATAAAGTATTCATATAGTTCTATTTTTTTTCCAAAACCTTTGAAGTTTTGCCTACTTTTCCGTCGAAATGTGTGTTATTTATACTTATTTTGTTTGTTTCGATTGTGTTTATGCTTTTTGTAAATTATGGTCTATTAATAGACTTTTAGTCGATTATTCTTATTCCCTAACTGAAAAACAGGCAACATAAAGTCCCTATTTGAGGATGGTTCAGATACAACCGTCATGTCCCCGTTCAGGATGGTTCAGATACAGTTGAGAGTTGAGAGTGATGATTCTTATATCGTGGTTCAACAAAATCTGTATTGTTTATATATAGATCGTATAAATGCCTAGGTGTAGAGGAAGAAGAGGAAAAACACTACCCCGTTCATGTGATATGGTTCAAACCCATTCTACTGCGGATCGTAAGGATAAAAAAGAAAAATAAATAAGTGAAGAAGTTAGCTGAGATGTAAAAAGATTTTTTTTGTTTTCTTACTGCTATTGAGAAATCTGTGGATAATTTTAGACCATTTTGGTCGATGATAAACCAGAAAAATAAAGGCAACTGTTGGAATGAAAAGCATGCTGAATTTGCACTAGTCTAATCGAAAAACAAAATCTAAAAGAATAAATAAATAATTTCCGCCATCTCAGTACCCCTTACAGCTTTCAACTTGACGCCGAAGCGCCATGGCTTCAGAGAAGAAATTGAGTAACCCCATGAGGGATATTAAGGTCCAGAAGCTTGTCCTCAACATCTCCGTTGGTGAGAGTGGAGATCGACTTACCAGAGCGGCAAAAGTTTTGGAGCAGCTTAGTGGCCAATCCCCTGTTTTTTCCAAGGCAAGGTATACTGTGCGGTCCTTTGGAATCAGGCGTAATGAAAAGATAGCCTGCTATGTGACTGTCAGAGGGGAGAAAGCAATGCAGCTACTTGAGAGTGGATTGAAAGTTACGGAATATGAGTTGTTGAGAAGGAACTTCAGTGAGACCGGCTGCTTTGGGTTTGGTATTCAGGAGCACATTGATCTTGGAATTAAATATGATCCTTCAACTGGTATTTATGGAATGGATTTCTATGTGGTATTGGAGCGCCCTGGATATCGTGTTGCTCGTCGTCGCAGGTGCAAGTCTCGAGTTGGGATTCAGCACAGGGTTACTAAGGATGACGCAATGAAGTGGTTCCAGGTCAAATATGAAGGTGTTATCCTTAACAAGTCCTCAAACATTTAGTGATAAGCTCAGAGCCAACTTCTGGATCAGCTTGTCTCCTGGCAAGTTTATTTATGTATTATTGTAGACAGCATCTATATCACTTAAAGGAATATTTTGGAGAGTTTATAAAAAAAAAAAAAAAAAAAACCCCCAAATTGCATAAATCTAAGGAATTGTGGATAGGTATACCATAAACTGACCGTCGTCAATAGCTAACAACTATCATTTAGGTCGACTTCACGCATGGTCAATAAATATCCACATGTTATATATAGACCAAGGATGATATTTGTCTAAAAATCCATAAAAAAAAGGACATGACACTATTTAAACATTATAATAACATTTTAATACATTATACGAGAGTCCCATCCATTGAGCATATGATCAAAAGAGTTTTAAGACAATTAATGGTACTTAAAAGGCCAATATTTGTCTTAAAAAAGTCATAAATAAATAAATAATAATAAAAAAGGATATTAAACATTATAATAACTCTTTAATACATCATAGGAGAGTCCACACCTATTGAACACATAATCATAATAGATTTAGGACAAGTAATGGTACTTAAAAGGCTAATATTTGTCTAAAATGCCATAAATAAATAAAAAGACTCGATACTATTTATACATTATAATAACACTTTAATACATCATATGAGAATTTCCATCCATTAGACACATGATCCAAAGAGTTTAAGCACAAGTAATGGTTATCCTTAAAACAAGTTTGTGCTTTGAGAACAATAACTTGTTGTCAGACTAATTTGATAGTAGTGTTATTATTGCCATTACATGTCCTAAAACTCTTTTGATCACGTTTTCAATGGATTAAGACTCTCATATGATGTATTAAAGTGTTATTATAATATTTAAATAGTGATATGTCCTCTTTTTATTTTATTTTATTTTATTAATTTATGGCTTTTTTAGACAAATATTGATTTTTTAAGTATCATTACTTGTCCTAAAACTCTTTTGATCATGTGTTCAGTGAATGGGGACTCTCATATAATGTATTAAAGTGTTATTATAATATTTAAATAGTGATATGTCCTCTTTTTATTTTATTTTATTTTATTAATTTATGGCTTTTTTAGACAAATATTGATTTTTTAAGTATCATTACTTGTCCTAAAACTCTTTTGATCATGTGTTCAGTGAATGGGGACTCTCATATAATGTATTAAAGTATTATTTAATGTTTAAATAGTGACATGTTCTATTATTTATTTTATTTTTTATTTATGGCCTTTTTAGATAAAATTGGCCTTTTAAGTATCATTACTTGTCCTAAAACTCTTTTGATCATGTGTTCAATGGATGTGGACTCTGATATGATTTATTAAAATGTTATTATAATTTTTAAATAGTGGTATGATTTTTTTTTAATTTTATTTATTTATGGCTCTTTTTAGACAAATATTGGTCTTTAAAGTATCATTACTTATCCTAAAACTCTTTTGATCACGTGTTTAATGGATGGGGATTCTCATATGATATATTAAATTGTTATTATAATGTTTAAATAGTGGTATGAATTTTTTTCATTTATTTATTTATGGCTCTTTTTGGACAAATATTAGTCTTTTAAGTATCATTACTTATCCTAAAACTCTTTTGATCATGTGTTTAAGGGATGGGGATTCTCATATGATGTATTAAATTGTTATTGTAATATTTAAATAGTGGTATATCCTTTTTAGAATAAAAAAATATTTATGGGCTATTTAGACAAATATTGGCCTTTTAAGTAACCACTACTTGTCCTAAAACTCTTTTGATCATGTGTTTAATGGATGAGGACTCTCATATAATGTATTAAAGTGTTAGTATAATGTTTAAATAGTAGTATGTCCTTTTTAAAAAAAAAATTATTTATGGCTATTTAGACAAATATTGATCTTTTAAGTACCATTATTTGTCCTAAAACTCTTTTGATCATGTGTTTAATGAATGAGGACTCTCATATAATGTATTAGAGTGTTATTATAATGTTTAAATAGTGGTATATCCTTTTTTAAAAAATAAATTATTTATGACTATTTAGACAAATATTGGCCTTTTAAGTATCATTACTTGTCCTAAAACCCTTTTGATCATGTGTTCAATAGATGGGGATTCTCATATGGTGTATTAAAGTGTTATTATAATATTTAAATAGTGGCATATACTTTTATTTAGTTTATTTTATTTACTTATGACTTTTTAGACAAATATATTCCTTGGTCTATACATAACATGTGAAAAATTATTGACCATGCGTGAAGTCGAGCTTAAATGATAATTGTTAGCTATTGACGATGATCGGTTTATGGTATACCTATCCACGATCCCTTAGATTTGTGCAATTTGGGCTTTGAGTTTTTTTTTTTATCCGTACACTCGTCGTCATCCCTAACAAGATCATCTTGTCACCTTGCTCACAGAAATCCAATTCCAACATTTTGAGGTATCCTCCCATTCACCCATGTAATCACCATCTACTATAATATATTCTGCAATCGACGCCATAATAAATCTATAACAGACTACGACTATGGTTTTGTGACTGCAATCGACGCCATAATAAATCGATAATAGACTACGGCTATAATTTATGACTGCAATCGACGCCATACTAAATCGCTGGGGACTAATTTTCAGATGAAAAGCTGAAACTTTCACCAGAATTTTTACCGAATTTTTCACTGGAAAAGGGATATGAAAAAAGTGGATAAATCGGGAGCTTTTTGGAGGGAAATATTTTTTTAATTTTTTTTTTTTGGGTAATTAAAATGTTGGGGGTTAGGGGCTAAAGTGTAGTTTTCAAAACTTTGGGGCTAAAATTTGACACATCACATCTCTGACATGCTGACATGATAAATAGTGGCCAAATTATCAATTTTTGAAGACTTGTGGACTTTTGGCAAAATAACTTTTCAATATGACTTTTTGGCCAATCCTCTCTAGAAAGTTTCAAACCTTTTCTAGAACAAACATGTTAGCTAAGAATCGAGAATTTTAATCTAAAGTATATAGAAGAATGGATGATTCGTACTTTGATTGACGACCTTAACAACTTTGTAGTTTGTATCTGTTACATTTTTCTCTCTTTATTTGGCATTTTATACTTAATAATCCTCTCAAGCTTTACTCCATTTTAATTTGTGAGGTCTAATAATTTGTACATTGTCCTTGTTGAAGGAAAAAAAAAGCTTTTGGGCCTAGTACACTCGCAAGTGGTGCTAGCTAATTAGACGGCCTATTAGTTACTCCAGCTCTAAACCCTAACACTGTCTATATAAACATCATTATAGGTGTTGAAAGGCCAGTGATAAAACCTAAGAAATTGACTAGGGTTCGAGTTAATTCTGTGCATCCATAGAGGGATCTTTAGACTGTGTACAGAGAGGATTCATCCGCTTCGTGAGGATTCGCGATGATTGGTTACACGAGTCGTGGTTGCTGCAGCCTGCAGATCATCTTTCAGTAAAGAGAAATCCATAAGTCTCCTAAACTACTCCCTCCGTCTCAAAATATTTGTCGCATTTTTCATTTGCGCGCCCATTAAGAAAACATTTATAAGGGTAGTATTTTGACTATTTTACGCTCCTTACATATTTTATCATGTTGTATCTCCTCAATAAATATTTACTCCTATAATGATGAAACATCTTAAATGTTGGTGTGTGAACTCACAAAATCAGCCCATTGATGTAATTAATGCAAGGATAAAATTGGAAAAAGCTACTTAATTTTATTTTGAGTAAATAAAACAACAAATATTTTGAAACGGAGGGAGCAGTATTTGTGATTTAAGTACTACAGTCCTTTTACAATCTCGCTGGAAAGGGCTAACTAGAAGCTCGCTGGTGGAATTAATATGTCCAAATCTCAAATTAGTTAGTTGTGTTCATTAGTACAAGACTTTTTTCGCAATTTAACGGGTGGCCAATTGTTTGATCTTGTATTCAGAAGTTGATCACTTTTGCAAAATCAGATTCGTGATCTTTTTGAATTTTTAACTTCAGACATATGGTCATTTTCAAGCTCCCGGTCTCTGGTCGAATTTTTAAAAAGTGAGCAACTTATAAATACAATGCCATTAAGTGGTTATTTATGTTAATCAACCAATTTTTTACTATTCATTTTTTTAATTTGGACATTATTTTGATATTACAATATTTATGGTTCTCAAACCCTATCAATTCTCTATTTTTTTCTACCAACATACAAATATTTAAAATTAAAAAAGACACTTAGCAAAAGCATGATGTAATCTTTTGCCTTCAAAGTTTATTAGTATCTCAATCCACATGACCGGAATACATAACCTCATAAGAAATCAACCCTATGTTCGCTCTGCTCACTAAATGGTACGTAGTAGATACTTTTCTTTAATAGCACCCAATAACCCAATTTGATAATTAATACTCCATCAGTCCCAATTTATGTGACACATTTTTCTTTTAGTCTGTCTAAAAAAGTGTGAAACATTTCTATATTTAGAAGTAATTTAACTTCAAACTTACCCTTAATGAAATGATTTACAATCACACAATTATCTATGACTTATTTTAGATCCCAAATTTCAAAAGTCTTATGTTTAAGTCTTCCTTTCTTTCTTAAATCCCGTATCTTGTAAAACTATATCACATAAATTGGGATAGACAGAGTAACAAATTAGTAAAATATATATAGCCAGCTACCAATTCAATCATAAAACCCCATCTTCTCTCTCTCTCTGTCACTCACTCACCCCCCCCCCCCCCCCCCCGCCAAAAAAAAAAACCCTCTCTCTCTCACACACGCGCACACACACTCACTCCTTCGCTACTGGATTTGTATTTATTTTCGAAGGGAAGTTGGAAAAATGTTTGCAGAGAATATAAGCGAAGGGAAGTTGGAAAAATGAAATTTGCAGGTTGAGGATTTGAAATCTGAAAAGTGTTGTTAAATCGAATGTGTAGCTTTGGAACATATTTGTGAAGCTACATTTTAAATCTGAGCTCATTTGGAGAAGATTTGAAGTGTCTTCTAGTCATGTTGTGCTAATTATAGTGGTTTTATGTTAGTGTATATCGCCACGTATATTATGTATCTTATCAGTATATGTGTACATACATTTCATGTATATCCACGTATCTCCAGCCTGTATGTATGTATTCATGAAAATTTGTATATGAAATATACGCTATACACATATTATATACTCTATGTAGTGATGTTTTGAAGCCCGAATTTTGACTCCAAATTAGGTCAATAACCTTGAATCTTCTTCAAAAATTTTAGATAACCTTGCCTAGGCGTTTTCAACAAATTTCAACCACACACTGTTACAACTAGTTAAATATTTAGATCCAAGTTCAGTTGCGGTTTCAAGATTGTAGATATGAAGAGATTCTAACACTGATAAACTCCAAGTTGCGATTTCAATCTGTTTACCCCGGATTCAGATAGTCAATTAAATTTGTGAGTGGGTATAGGATATGTGCTTTGATCTTGGTGTGTATTAAATGGAGAAAAGAAGTGTTTGGGGGTTCCTTAATAAAACGGTTATGGGTGGCAATTTGCTAATAATGTGAACGTTTATGAATAATATGAGATACTTGATGGAAGAAATGCAATAATGATAATAGCATGTGGCCTCGGCCGAATCAAATATTGAGAGAGAGATTTGTATAAATGAATTCTTCCACTACAAGTGTTCTTTGAAAGCAAAAAGAGCCAACCTCCTCAAAGGAGGGGGATGTGTTCTATTTATAGTGGCAATTCCTTGATTCTTTTACAATATGTGGCAGTAAAATAATAATAACAAGGACTGCTCTGCACGGATTTGGTGGGATTGGACTGACGGCGCCGTCTGACACACGCATGGTGGGTAGTTGACCATGATTGGACGTTACTGGCGCGTGGCTCGTCCGCAACGGCCACACGGACAAACGACCACTCGAGATAACGGCCACGCGGACCAACGACCGATCGGACCAACGGCCATGAAAGCCCGAGTCCTCGGCCTTGGCCGTTTCAATGATGCAGAAAGCGGATTAGTCGGTGCCCTTGCTTAGCTTCGGCCCAGGCATTGCTCCGTTCAAGGGCGAATAGCATCGGGTGCATTCCTGTTCCCTTCTTCGGTTCCCGTTCCACTGGTTTGACTTACATCCGGTTTTTACCGTATACACAATCCCTGTTGACATGTTGCAATCTTTAACTTTTTCCAGTCCAACGGAAGTATAACTAATTTAATTGATTGCAACCTTTGTCGGCGCGTTAAATCATCTAGTTTCACTTTATAATCAAGATTACGCTATTTGTTGCCAATTTATTTCGACTATAGTGCTAAGCCTAATATTTAGCTAAAATCCTACCAAAAACTATTAGCAGGGATATATACATTTCAATTCCTCTAATCTCATTCACTCGCTCGTTCATTCTTGGGCCACTGTGGCAATTTCCCAACATTTTTTTGCGCGGATTGCCCTTCTTTTGGGGTGGTATTTAAATTTTGCCCCTCATATTTGTGGTCTTTAAATTATGCCCCTCATATTGCTGGTCTTTAATTTTTGCCCTTCGCATTGCAACTTTGAGCGTTCACGTAGAAATCATGAGGTTCTGAGTTCGAACCCCCGCTCAAGCATAAATTAAAAAAAAAAAAAATTGCAAGGCAATGTTTCGGTCGCGTGTATGCCGGACCCGGCATACTCTTGTTAAGGAATTACCAAATTTATGCTGGACCCGACATACTCATGCCTTATGAGCAGACTTGGCATAAGTATTGTTTTGTTCCGTGTTTTCGTATAATTGGAAATCGAGAAATAATTAAGACTTGTGTGTTATGAGGAAATATTTTGATTCTAGTTGACATGACTATGTTGGTTATGAAATCATTAATGTTAAGACATCGGGGAAGGCCGAGGGTAAATTTGGAATTTCAGAAATTAGTTTCGGGAATTACAAAACGGGACTTTTAATGAATTGGGCCAAGAATTGGGCAACAAAAATTGAGGCCCAAGATTGTGGGGTGGCCGGCCATAATGGCATGGTCCAAGCCCATTTTAGCAAGTCATGTGCTAGGCACATGACTTTAATTGGATATATATCATCCATATAGCACATGACTTTAATTGGATATATATCATCCATATACTTAGAATGTTCAAGAAAAAGCAAATCAAACAAAAAAAAAAATTAGAGAGCACCTCAAAAAGGGCCTCTCGGCCGAACCCCTTAGCCAACAAAAAAAAAAAATTCCTAGCTTTGTTTCCAATCTAAAAATCTTGTTCTTCTTGTATTCATAGAATATGCAAGACGCTCTCCGACGTGATATAATTAGTTAAGCGAAAGAGCGACGTTTGCGGCGAGTTGGAATTTCAAGAATAAGGTATGATTTCTATGTTTTTATGTTATGAAGTGGGTATATATGTGGTAGTGATTAAAGTTGCATGAAGATTATGGAATTGTGTTGTGTTGAGCATGGCCGTGTGTGAGTGTGAAGAGTGTGTTTGGCCGTGAGCTACATGAAGTGCAAGACCATGTGAATTTGATCTTGTTAGTGGTTTGTGGCGTCGTTGTGACAGTTATAACGTAAATGGTCGTTTAATGAATTGAATTGGTGTTGGAAAATGATTTCGGAACGTTATGGGAAAGTATATACCTTTGGTATATTTGTGTATATCATTGTATATCTATTATACTAAAAGACTTTAAATGTGACTTGTAGTTGATGTTAATGAATTCAGAATGAAACGATGCAAGTTAGAATGTTCGTCGTGATTTTTGATGTTTTGGATGAAATATGGAAAGTAATGAATTTCGGGAAACTTTGTATATGGTTTGGAATATATTTGGGGTGTGATTGAATAATCTTGTATGAGTGAATGAATACAATAATGTAGATATAAGTTTGGAATTTTGAAGTTTGAATGAAAGTTGTCAACTTATATGGTAAGGAAGAATATTGAAGTTAAAGTGCTTTAGTTGTGGTTTGTGTTGTTTGTGATGTTTGGGTTGTTGTTGTTGATGTATTTTGAGCCGAGCTAAGTCTCGGGGGTGTTAGATATATAGGGGAAATGCTGCCGAAATTTCGGTAGACAAAAATCAAGTTAATGGAAATTTTAAGCCTAAGAATCTCTAATTGGTAACTTTGACCATTTGCAGATTCTGGACGAAACGGGATTTGATTTTGGGGAGAGCATAAGACGTCTATAAGGTATGTAAAGCTTCCCACTTCTTCGTTTGGCATGTCTTAGTAGGTTAGGTGAATATTGGAACCTTCGGAGCAATTTTGCTCCTCGAAACCCGATCTACAAAACGACTACTATTCATTCAATTCAATTGAAGCCTAAAGGCTCTGTTTTGGCTAGAATGCACTCAAATGTCCGAAACCTATCGAAATGTGATCGGGTCACTTTGAAATCATTATGTATGATCTTTAGCCTCTAAATGTTCGTAAATTATGTTCGCCACCCCAATTTGACTCGAGGTGGGCCCGCTAACCCCGAGACGCCCTATTTGTCCTATTGGGCTCCCTTTTTGGATGAACTTCGATATGAGATCTTCGACTTTGAGACTTCCCTCTATGAATTATGTTTTGACTATTACGATATGTTAAGTTTTGTTTTGAGCCATACGTACCACTTTGGAAACATTTTGTGAAATAAACCTTCGTATCAGCTAAGTATTCGATTATTTTGGGTTATGAAATGACTTATGAAATCATTATGTTTTGAAAGGCTATTTTGAAATATAAATTTGCATTTGTTTGCTCACGACTCCGCTCGTGCCTTATTTTGACTTCGTTCACCGATTCCCGGGCCGGTTATGATTCGTGCGCCCTATGATAATTCGGCCGTATGCTGTGTTACGGTTCCCGAGGCCTCGCCATAGGGCCGGGTTCCGTTTGGAGTTATGCTGTGATATGGCTAGTGATGCGATACGCTCACTTATGTTTGTGTTCGGGGATGTACGGAGATTCGAAACCTTCTGGTGTTATGCTGTGTGTGGCGCCAGCGTCGGAGTGGCGACCACGTTCTTGAGCGTTTGCATGATTTCGTTTGCATTATGTATATGTATATGATTTGATACGGACTTTGACATACTGATTGGTACTTCCCTTTGATATCCGGTTTGCTTTCAGTTTTGGCTCATATTTCTGTACTCCGTGCTTTACATACTCGGTACATATTTCGTACTGACCCCCTTTCTTCGGGGGCTGCGTTTCATGCCCGCAGGTACAGACATTGGTGATCCTCCACTGTAGGCTTCACTCTCTGCTATTTCGGAGTACTCCTTCTTGACTCGGAGTCCACTTTTGGTACAGACTTCTTTTGCTATGTATATATATTCTGTACATTTGACTATTTGGGTACGGCGGGGCCCTGTCTCGCCATATGTCTTTGTTTCGAATTCGTAGAGACCTGTAGTCATATATGTGGGGCGAGGGTCCTATGTATGTTTGTTTGATTTTGTTTTCTGGTCTTACAGCGGTCAGTTTGTTATGATGGCCCTAAATGGCCCTTATGCTTACATTTGTACTTATGACCGGCGATGTCTATTCCGCCGCTCCGTCTGGATTCGATATGACATTTTGATTTGTGCGACCGCTTAAGACATATTTTGATATAACCTATGTTGATATGACTTTTATGAAATTCTGAAATACGTTCGGATTTGGTAAATGAATATGTGATTTGGTCTGGGTACCCAGGTAGGGTGCCAGTCGCGGCCCACGGGGCTGGGTCGTGACAAGTATGCCGGGTCTGGCATAACTTTGGTAATTCCTTCACAAGTTTATGCCGGTGGGGGAATGCTTTTAATAAGCAAACTTTTATGCCGGATCCGGCATAAATTTGTGAAGGAATTATCAAAGTTATGCCGGACCCGGCATACTTATGCCAAGTCTGCCCATAAGGCATAAGTATGTCGGGTCCGGCATAACTTTGGTAATTCCTTCACAAGTGTATGCCGGTGGGGGCATAGCGAAATTTAAACTTTGCCTTGCGAATTTTTTTTCAAATTTTGACTGTGTGTGGGTTCGAACCTGGAACCCATGAGTTTTAGCCTAAGGGCAAAATTTAAAGATTTCAAATATGAGGGGCAAAATTTAAAGCCCCCCCCCCCCCCCCCCCCACCCAAAAAAAAGGGCAATTCTGCGAATTGCTCATTTGCCAACTATCCAACTTGGGCATCATAGTATTTTTCTTGGGCCACTTGAGGCCTTAAACCATCCCAACCTTTTTCAAAAAGGCAATTTACATAAACCACTACATTTTAAGAGCTTTTAACAATTCGTAGCTACATTTTATGTATTTACATTTTGTAGCGAGTTTAGGGCAATTCGCTGTATTTGAGTATATTTGAATACATTGTTTAGTTGTATCCAACCTTATTTGATGTTGTGTGTATTTGAATACATGCAACTGTAATTTCTTTGAATAAATGTGTATTCAAAATGATTTTATTCCAGTTTATTTAAATAAACGGAGGAGCTGTGTATTCCAGTGTATTTATATATTGATGTATCCTTTTTTTTTTAGTTGTATTTGAATGTATTCGAGCTCCGATCAGCAAGGTTGCCGTCGGTCCTTGCCGAGGCTGAATGTATTAGACTGTATTTTAATGTATTTGAGCTGTCACCGACTAGTATTTCACTGCTATAGAGTGTATTCGGGTGTATGAAACAATGACGGGTAAATTTGAATACAAATAAGAAAATTTAGATACACCGTATTTATTCGGAAAAATTGTATACAAACATATGTATATAGATCATTCAAACAACACATACATTCAAATAGATCTAGTTTGCCCAAAAATACAATCAGCCAAATACATTGAACTTATATTTACACTAAAAAAATGACGAATACTCTCAGATCTGAGATACAAGAAGGAGAAGAGGCCATGGAATACACTTAAATATACTCGGATTTGAGATACAAGAAGGAGAATGACGAGCAGGTGTATTTGCTCAATTTGGGATTGTCTCCACTCCTCAAAAATGAATACAAGCCTTAGATCCAATCCCTCAAAGATTTGCTCGCTGGTGGAAGAATTCTGTTGGTGACTCGACAATGACGGTGGCGGATCTCATCATCACCACTTTACGGTTCTCGTCTTCGAGATCTGGTTCTTCTTTGTCTTCTTCATGTACTGTTTCTTCTTCTACGACATCGTTTTCGTATTCTTCTTGTTCAACATCAAGTTCTTGTTTAATGTCTTGTGGTTCTTCAACTTGTTGTGTGGATTCGGAAGCTCTGGTTTTCGCTTCTTAGCCATGGTGAATATTGAGGTAGAGAGAACAGAGAGAGAATGGAAATTAGGGTTCTCTAATTTAGGGGCTAGGGTTTCGGTGGAGAGAGAAGATGATAAAGAGGAGTATGGGCTTAAGAGAGAGGAAAGGAGGGAGAGAGAGAGAGAGAGAGAGAGAGAGAGAGAGAGAGAGAGAGAGAGAAGAGAGAGAGAGATGTGAGGGAGAAACTTGATATAGTAAAATAACTCTATGTATTTGGTATAGCTATCATATGTAAATTAGAAAATCAATGTAGCTACGAAATATAAATAAATTAAAAAATAGTTATTGTGAATAATACCTCTTAGAGATAGCTATGACAAGTAAATTTTGTTTGTTAAATTGACCTTTTGGCCCTATTTTGTGATGGTCTTAATTTTTTCTCTTCAAATTCGAACTTATGTCTATAGGGGCATAAGTCCTTTAAAGGGCGCTAACATGACTCGTGGATATTATAATGCGTAACTTATGCCTCTATAGATATAAGTTCGATTTTGAAGGACAAAAATTAAATACCAGCCCATTTGGAGGATAAAAATTAAAGATCAATCCATTTGATGGACAAACCGTGCAATTACTACCTAGCGAACCCAATTTTTTATTTTTTTTATTTTATAATCTCCTTTTCTTTTTTTCTTCTTTCCTTTTCATTGTTTTTCCATATATGTTCAGTGGTTAGAAATATAACTGACATAGCATAAATTTTTCCTCTCCTTTTTAAATCTTTCTTCCTTTTTTATCCTTTTCCTTTGTTTCTCTAACTGATACTGCATACTTTTTTTCACCATTTTTTTCTCCTTTTTTATTTCTTTTTTTAATATCTGCGATCAGAAAATAACTAATATAATATGCCTTTTTCTTTATTTTTTCTCCTTTTCATTGTTTTATTAGTTTTTCATTCGTTTTATCTCTTCTTTTTTAAACCTATATAAGTGATAAAAAAAAAAAACTGATATAATATGATATCTTTTATTCGTGATTTTTCTCTCCTTTTTTTTCATTTCTTTTTCTCCTATTATTTTTCGCTGTATCTGATCAGAAAATAACTGATTGTCATAGTAGTATATCAAAATGATTTATAAATATACCAAATAGGTATATACAATTTTATGTGTATTCCTACATCTACTTCTGGTGCAGGGAAGAATAATTTTGGGAACTCCATCAAATTAAACATCTCGTCTAAAAAGTATTTGAAAGAACTATGAGAAAATTAGAAAGAGGACCAGTTACACTACACTGTTAAATTGTGTTTTATAATGTAGCAATACACTATTGCTGCAAACTATACATTGTAGAAGTATAATATTGCAGCATATTATTGCAGTAAGCTATATAATAATGCAGTAAACTGTATACCATAAAAGTATACAAAATATGAATCGCATATTGATGTGTAAGTTGTACACCATACAATAAAACAAAAAGGCATACTAGTGTTTAATTTCATTGTTGCAAATCTTTTGGCATTATAGTATTATACCAGTGTTATATCAATATAACAAAACTGTATATTAGTGTTCTTCATTCTGCTTCAACAAGCTCTTTGAGGCTGCATTTGTTTTTTTATTATTAAGACATTTGAATCTGAATACACATCTGAATATTAAGATGTGATATATAGATCTGAACACTGAATGATTAAGACTGTTTGTTTTTCATCATCTGAATCTGTATAATATATCAATATTTAAGCATAATAAATATATAATTCAAATTAAAAATTATATCAAACAAATATTAAGATAAGAAAAAAAAATACTATTTGAGAGATAAATTAAAGTATTTAAAGATATAAATGAATATTTTATGTTTGATACAATTATTGAACTATCTGAATTATTCAAAAAATGATATATCCTTAAAAATAAATTGTTTATAAAATGCAATCAAAAAATTTAAATTTAACATAAATTAATCTATAAATCAAACCTATCCAACAAAGTAAAACAATATCTCAAATACAGTTATGATTTAGACACATAAATATTAGAGTATTTGAATAATTAACTAACAATCATCAAATTGTAACACTCCAACACTGGAAAAAAATTTCAAATAACTAAAATATAGAACTCTCAAGTATTTCATCTTCTTTGCATTAGTTGGAGTGCAAGTTGCTCCCTCATATCGGTCATTATCTGAGAATCTTCAACTGTCCAACTAGGTCCATTTGTTTCATCTAATGCTTCTTCTTGTTGTCCTTCTTCATCAAATATCACTTGAGGCGTATCAAAATGATTAAACAAGTCATCATTGATGCGCTCCTTCCTGATAAAATTATTAACGGCAAAACATGCAATAACAACATCTCTTTGGATATTAATAGGATATGGAGCCATCTTGTCCAATATAGGAAATCTTGCTTTCAGTACTCCATAGGAACGTTCGATAATGTTTCTAAGTTATGCATGAGCATGATTAAACTTTTCCTCCTTCGTTATGGCACGCCTACGATGATAATCTCCTAACCAATATCGAATATTACGATACGGTGCTAGAAATCCTCGAGTATTAGGATATGCCGCATCACATAGATAGTATTTATCTGACATCAAAATAAAATAAGTTAGGCGATCATATCGAAAAGCTAAATAAGCATTTCAATTGTTTAAGCTGTATGACTTACTAGGTGGAGAAAATGGAAAGCCATTATCTGGATTAGATGCAATCTCAGTTAGAACGCGTGCATCATGTGCTACCCCTTCCCATCCAGCATAAACATAAGTGAAGACCATATTGAAGTCACATATTGCTAGAACATTCTGATAGCATTTACCTTTTCCCGTTCCTCTGTAAACAATTTGTTGATTAGCGGGAACAACAGCATGTACTAATGTCCCGTCTAGTGCACCTATTGCTCCCTGCCAATATATAAATATATGTCAACAAAATGAATAAAAAAAAAACTTGTGAAATTCTTTAATGATCGTTTAACAAATAATACCTTAAAAATTCTTCGTAACCTGTTATGAGCACCAGGAATATTCATATTCGAATCAAATGTTGTAGGTGCTATCATCTCTTTTGCAAAATTAATCATTGCCTCAAGAACCTCGTGAAAATACTTGTGAATTGTCTGCAAAGAATGTTGAAATCTTCTCTTGATTACGACGTAACGCTCGTTATGTCCTATAATAGTTAAGAATATTGCTATCTTCTCTTCGACGGATATATGTTTGCTATCTATGAGCCATCCATTATGTCTAAAATGTTGACATAGCTGAACATATGCATCACGTGACATGCGCATCAATTCTATACATTGTCGATTAGAGCCAGATAATAGTTCTAATGTATACTTTTGACCAGATAAAGATGATGTTAAATCTCTAATTCTTCTATCATACTTGAGTCTATAACGATTTCTTTGCCAATACAAGCTCATCAACCATAATATTTGATCATCGATATCCATGTTGAATCTGTTTTACCAAGAAAAAAAGATACAATACATAATCGTAAGCACAACTACCTATGTATTTCATCAAGATAAAAAAGTATACAATGGTTATAAAAAATTATTCTATACTCATCAAGCATAACAAGACATACAAGTAGCATTTTTCACCAATAAAATACGTTCCATAAGCATAATATATTACCACAAAGTTCCAGAGGTTATAATTAAAAAACCAAAATAAAAATAAAAATAAAGACTAGATTCCATAAAATCTTCATCTAGCATACTCCTCTCAGTTTCATCCATGTTTTTGTGTAGCCATCACCTTCACAAAATATACTAAGAGCTGCAGAGTACAATGGCTCTTCCCATCCAAGCTTGTCTAGTTTTTCTATACATTCTTCAACATCAGGCTCGTTGTTTTTGTTAATCAGTAACTCCAATGCAGCACTCATCTTCTCATCAATTTCTAATCGGGACGATGCGTTTTTTCTTTTCTTTCCCAGATTCTTTTTTTCAATTGGAATTGAAGATTGAGATGGAAAATCTTTAGAAGCTCCATCATTTTTGTCACCAAGTAGATCCTCAATGTCATCAAGTGAATCTATGTCTATATTAGTAGCTACAGAAGA
The DNA here is from genome assembly GCF_019175385.1 of Lycium barbarum. NCBI lineage: Eukaryota > Viridiplantae > Streptophyta > Magnoliopsida > Solanales > Solanaceae > Lycium > Lycium barbarum. The sequence continues at coordinate 18,299,046 of NC_083342.1, forward strand.
GGCATCGGGCCGCGGAGTTGTACAACTTGGAGTCCAACCATGAATTCCTGTTGCAGTAGAACCCTCAAATAATGTTGTACAAAGTTCCGGAAAGGGTAGAGGTGCACTCCTCAATGTCTTGGCTTTTGGATGAGCCTATATCCAAATATAAGAGATCATACTTTCAATATACACTTCAAACCGTTTCTCCTTAAAACAAAAAAGAGAAAAAAAAATTACTAGATAATGAACTAACCTTTATGTACTCATCCCACTCCTCGTTAGACATTCGAATGGTATTGGTTGCTGGATCATAAATATTACCAGTGTTTTTAGTTATTGGCAACCAAGCTTGATATTTTTCTTTTAAATAATCATAATGGTTCTTCATCTTCTTTTGTGTGACTATAAAGTCATGAGAAGTTTGCAGAATAACCTTAACCTTGTTCCATGAATCTGGCTTCAAACTACTTCATTGTCTCCCATTCAATGACACTTCTTGAATACAAGTTTCTAAAAATGTTTTTACTACCTCCAATCTCCAAGTCAATCTTGAATTTTCATTAGCTTGTTCCATAACTGAAATATAAAATTCTAATGATCATCATAGCATATTAGACTAAAAGAAAGGTCATAGTGAAAATGCACAAGCAATTTTCTTTTTCTGGAATGTGATATACCCCTCATAGTAACTTTTGAAAGTTATCCTTCAAGTACTTCTTTAAGTACTTTAATCTGTGCAACTACTTATCTACAATCTCGAAAAAAGCTAATTGTCTTATCAATTAATCTGATTTTGTTCAATTAACAAGTTTAATATAACAATCCCATTTTGTATCTGATTATGTTTCTTCTTCAACAAATAGATCAGCCAATGGTTGGGGGAACGAATTGAATACCAGACGAAAAAAAATTTGCAGAGGAACTGAATACGAGACACATAGATGTTGCAAAATTTAGACACATCTAGTTCAAGCATTTTATCAAACACCTTACATGCACATCCCAACTTATTACCTTTCACATACATATGAACTAAAGAAGCTTCAACAAACGAATCTAACGCTAACCCAGTTGTTAAACCATATCCATGGACTTGTTTCCCAAGTTTAACGCCGCTAACACTACACAAGATTCAATAGCACCAAGAAGAACATGTACATCACCCAAAATGTGTACAGATAATAATCTTGAAAATAAAAAAAATAGATAATATAGGTTTTCTTGGTTGAAACTAAATAATGCACAACTCTAATACAAAAATTAGCAATTGGCTTATGAGGATAGGAAAAACAACACCAAAACAATCGAATTCAAAACTTAAGAGAGGAAAAAGAACACTCCATTCATGTATTAATTAACGAACTAATGTTTGTTAGATAGGTGAATACTTGTAAAAAATCCAACATCTTACCTGTTCAAGAAGAAAGAATTTGATGAATAGCTTACTGATAAAGAGGCAAATAGAGCATCGTTGATGTTGGGGATAAAGAGAGAAGGGTAAATTAGAAAGAGAGAGAGAGAAGCGTAAATTTAAAAGAGAAAAAAAACCCAGACGTGTGAGCTTTTTAAGCAAATAAATTTGGCATTTTTGAGAGTCTGAATCCCATTAAGATTCTTTTTGAAATCTGACCGAGTCAGATGTTTTCAGATGTATTAAGAGACTATTTAAAAAAAAAAAAAACAAATGCACTTAATGGGCTGAAATCTGAACCATTCAGATTCAGACCCCCATTAAGTGCAAACAAATGGGGCCTGAGTCTTTCTCAAAACGTGTTCACACAAATTGTAGAAATCGACTCCAAATGAGCGAAAATTTTAACACGTCTTTCAAACAATAATCCAAACAAACCTAAATAGGACCAAACATCAACAAATAATCAAACACCCATTTGTTGGAAGATGGGGGGGGGGGGGGGGGGGGGGGAGGAGAAGAACTCTCATTAGTCAAATTCTCTCTTGAAGACGAGACAATCTTTATTTCACTCCACTTGACTTACAAAATCAATCATTCTCTTTGAAAAGAAGTGGGTAATATATTATTCCACCAACTTAACTTGAATAATATGTTGTAGTACCTAGCTATTTATAGAAATTCTATACCTATTCTAGTACATGTATCATAATTTATTTCTAAACTTTTCCTATTCCCTAGTTCTTGAATAAAATAATGCATGTATCTAAGACTAATACATTAAGGGGTCGTTTGGTTGGAAACAAGTTATCTCAGGATAACTTATCCTGGGATTAATTATTCCTCCCTCCCACAGGAATAAAATAACACTACAATCCCAGAATAACTAATCCGGGGATTAGTTATACCGCCATTTTATCCCAACTAAACGTGAGATAAACTCATCTAAAAAACATAATCCGGAGATTATTTATCCTTATCCCTTTTACCAAACGAGCCAACCTTCTTAATTCATATACCAGGATAATTCATGTATCACGAAAATAAAAATAAAAAATCCTTCTTCCAAGACAAGGTTCACATTTCAACACCATTTATATTTTTCAAGCTTTCACAAGCTGATATAATGGTGTTTTGAGCTCTCTTCTCTTAAATCTTCTCAAATTAGCATCTAACTACAAGTTTAAGCACTACCTTGCCACCCGACGCCACTCTTTGTCGCGTCCTCAATCCAGAAACTCTCCAACTTTTAGCCATGAGATTCCAATTAGAACCTTATCAATGTAAAATTATGTAGAAGAAAGAAGAGATGTATTTTGTGTTTTGATGGGTGGGCGGTTAACTACTTTTGACGGAGTAAATATTTTGTATAACCGTTTTAAATGGTAAAAATAGGTACTCCTTCTGTCCCAAAAAGATTGTGCTCTTTTCCTTTTTAGTCTGTCCCAAAAAGATTGTCCTACAAATATCTAAGGCTTGTTTTGGACCATAAATTTCAAAAGTCTTCCTTTATTTCTTAAACTTTATGTCAAGTCAAAAGAGGATAATCTTTTTGGAACGGAGGGAGTAATATTTTTGGGTTGAGTAGGTGTATAGCGTAAAAATCCACAAAACAAGGGTGTGTTTGGTATGGACGAAAATATTAATTTTTAATTTTCTCATGTATAGAGGCCTTAATATTTTTGAAAATATTTTTTAAGAGCCTTGACAGGTCCCTCTGCATCGACGAGCGCCAACAAGTCTCCTAAAGGTTTGTGGTGGGTGGAGTCGTATCAGTGATCTTCCAAAAGAACTTAGGGAAGGACAAATATTAAAGAACCGACAAATATTTTCAAATCTGGCCCCGCCAATACGGAAGATGCTAGCTGTTATGGACATGTTGCCTTGAACCCAACACATATGAGTTATCTTTTACACTGGGACTTGTCAAACTCGGAGTTCTTTGAAAGAAATCGACACACTCTCTTTTTGTATAAGGTACTCATCACACTCTAGATGGGTCATTTGGTAGGAGAATAAGTTATCCCATGTAGATGAAATTGGGTGGGATAAGATGGGATTACTAATCCCACCCTTTATGTGGGATTACTAATCCCACCTTTTATCCCATCTACATGGGATTGGATAGGATATAAAAAAAGTTATCCACCAACCAACCATAGGATTAATTCCAATCCCATTGGATTAATAATCCAGCCCATCCTATCCCTCCTACCAAACGGCTCCCGAGTTCTTTCAAATAACCTGCACTAGTCTCTCTTTACACATGGAACTCATTATTCGCAAATTTCTCCTATAAAACAAGACATGCATGCCCCTCTTCACATAAAAGACTTCCCACACTCGAAGTACTATCAACATGGATCAACATAAGGGCACAAAATTGATTCGGGATTTCGGAGTTGCCCGCAGACACAAAGTACATCCGAGAGCAAAATCAAAAGAAAGAAAAAACAACTTTCATTTATTCATAACAACGACGACATGACTCCTCACAAAAATATATAATTTTTTTTTTAAAAAGGCTAACAATTATGGCCCTCGGGAACCGCACCACCATTATCATCATCCTCCCGAAGAGGGAGCGCATCCCAGGGTCTTTAAGAGATAGGAGAAGCTCTAATATAGAAAAAAGTCATACTCGTCAACAAAGCAGACTTATAATCCAAGCCGGCACGGTCGCCAAGGGAAAGACCCAACCTGCAAAAAAGACACATTTTCAAATTCAAAACTTGGAGCACTTTTCGATTTGGCGGCTTCCAATTACCAAGGCAAACCTGATTCAGCCTTAGCAAATAGGGGATTAACTATGATGGTAAGAAATTGCACATGCTAGTGCGTCGAACATATGGACTCCAGATTGAAAACCGGAGATGACCTCCACAGGATGACCAAACACCCAAGGGCTAATCGGCATACCAGCCCCTTGCAGGCTGAGCATCCACCCTTCGGAACAACGTGGTGGACCTATCTAGCTACCTTTTACCGAGTCCAAGGGGAGAGGCCACACGTCTAACCAACTCCCTCAACAACCTCCTCGAGGTCGGGGAGAGGATATCGGCCCAATAGCTGAATCAATTCAAAAGACTACCGAACACCTACAAGTCAGTCTTAGATCACAAACAGTCGGACAACTCTAAATAAGAGGGAGTTGGTAATAAAAAGGGCATAAAATGTCCCCGACTATTTCAAAAGGTCTAAATATAATCTTCGTCCACCTATTTTGCTAATAACACCATCGGCCCACCTTTGTGACTCATTTTTGTGTTGTTAAAACTGACATGCATCTTATTTATTTTTAGTTGTTTGAAAAAAAAATTGTTTTTTTCTTTCTTTTTTTAAAGTGACAATTGAGGCTTAGATCTATCAACAAACATACAATTTATTTTATTTGTTCATGAAAAATTATTTTATTTGTTCGCCACAAAAACTACGAAAAATAAAACTATTATTCTATTTGTTCACCGAACTTGGTCATAAAACATATAATTATTTTATTTGTTCACCACAAAATAGGAAAAAAAATAAAATTAATTTGTTATGAACAAAAACAATAAAAAATAAAATTAATGTTACTAATCGGTTCATCAAATTAATTTGTTATGAACAAAACAATAAGAAATGAACAAACAAAATATTTTTATTGTTTTTATGGACAAATAAAATATTTTGTATGTTTTATGACAACGTTAGTTGTATTAGTTGGCTACGAATTTAATTAAAAGAAAAAGGTTTTAATGTCGTCCAATATGAATATGACACATAATAAATAATAATTAAAAGAATTATACTAGAGCGTAAGGCAGATCTGAGCCTCAATTTTCACTTTAAAAAGAAAAGGAGAATTTTTTTTTAGAGAAATTTAAGAAGTAATTTAAAATAAATGAAAAAGAAGTTTGTTAGTTTTAAGGCAGAAGTGAGCCAAAAAAGGTGAGTGAAAGAGTATTTTTAGCAAAATAGATGGATGAAGGGTTTAGACTTTTAGAGATAGTCTAGGGGCATTTTTGGCCTTTTTTGGTTTGGGAAATGCCCCATTGAACTTTTCATAGTTTTTTCTCTATTTTGTACTCACTAGTGAATTATCCGCGCTTCACGCGATCATAAAATATCTCATTAAATTTACGGACTAACGTATTTTCTCATATTCAAATACTAAAATATATTATCACTTCAGACAAAAATAAAGACGACGACAACAACTACAATCTCACGAAAAGAAGCTCCATTAATATTTTTAGGAGAAGTATGTATCATCTAGTGAAAGAGTTGAAGCATACAAATAAAGGAGAAACAATCAGGGAAAAGTGTCGCAAGCCTACAACACACAAACAAATGAAGTCTGGTCGATAAATTACAGAGCACAACAATAATAATATGGGTAGCGGAAGTTAATACTTATTTAGGGGGATGACTAATTAAAAATATGGCCCGGATACCGTATTAGAGTTTCTTTGGCATCAAACAATAATGTTAAAACTTCTCTACCTGCAACAGTAGCAACAATGCAATTGTCTCAAAATAAATAAATAAACTCAACAATAGTCGTCTTTCAAATTCCTCCTTTTACACACATATTAGTAAAACTACCCGCGCTTCGCACAGACACAAAATACATCATCAATAAATTTATAAAATGATGTTTTTAACAATTTTTTGAGAAAGGAAGAAATAAAAAAATTCAGGTAACCTCGATTTTGATTTTAATGAATGAGTTCTGTGCTAAAATTGAGGGTAAAACCCAAAGATATTAGATATCATTACATTGTAAAGCAGTTAAAAAAATAAGCTAAAAGACAACCTTAAACTTCATAACTAAGACTAAAAGCAAAAACTCAACTGAATATTTCTACTACAAATTTTGGTAGTCCTCTCTTTCAGAAAATTTCTTCTCCAGCTTCTTTTTTCATCTTCCTCGTGTGTCATCCTAGATTTCCATCACAAGTCAAGACCTAAAGAGAAGATGGGTAAGTAGCTTAAGGAGTGGACTTGTGCATACAAGAAATAAGTTGACATTAACAGTTGATTCAAAAGTGAAAATAAAACTATCTTCGTTGGTGTGTATCTCTAATTTCTAAAGCCCTAACTTTTCCGTCGCTTCAACTTTCTTAAGCACCTCATCATCGTAAGTATATGCCAGACTCAAGCTCAACCACAATAACCTACAAAAGATGAAAATGAAAAATAAAAACCTAGCTAGCTCTATAAAAAATGAGATATACATCAACACAATGTGAGTAGACTTCAAAAGAATGCCTCAAAATATACAGCATACCTATATTATCGAAGTGTATAAGAACTCCCCTGAAAAAACAGTAGAGCAAATACTTTTTTGTTCTTTCTTTATTCTTGTTTTGTAGCTCTCCAGGATACTTTTTACTCCAATATGTCTCACGTCTTTTGAGGCATTTGTGAATCATTCCTAACTTTTTCGTGCGTAAACAAACATTTACCGTACTTAAACTCTATCAATCCGACTTGAATATTGTAGATGAAATTTATGAAAATTGACTATCGTTAGCAGCACTTTCCGATTTGTTACTTCTAACTTCATTTGAATTTGGATCAAGAGCCCTTGAAGCTCTTTCAAGTATTTCTTTCGATAATAGGTCTTGAAATGAATCGGCAGTCTACCTCGATTTCTCATCAATGTTTTTTCACTCTTTTCTCTTACTTCGACGGAATTTGAAATAAAATCCATATCTCATTGTGCTCTTTTCTCATTTGAGTTTGATTGATTGGACCTAAACTTTTATTTACCAAAATATCCTTTTATTAGATTAACCCCAAGTTTTCTTCTAATGCTATGCCGAGAGTATGACGTCGTATTGAGAGGAATTCAAATCTACCCCAAGTATTCAAATTTTATTTAGTAACAACAGAATCCCAATAAATGTAGCTTCGTTTCAACACTAAAACAGTGATTGAAATCTGACAGCGAACTCGACCGAAACAGTGAACCAACAACCAGAACTCAAGCCTCGAACATAAACCTTTCGCCGAAGCTCCAAACGTAATCTTGACAGAATGTGAAATATGCGTTTGACAGAAGGAGATTATTTCTCCGTTTATAGAGAGACCAATGGTGATTGAGTTTTCCAGGAATAAATAAGAAAAGACAATAATGAACGTATGAGTTGTAACACCAGTTCTTAAAAGATAAGTGGGCTAACAGTTACTTTGGGCTGAATAGACAAACAGTTAGTTGGGCTTAATTGCAAGTGTTACGTGGGCTGATGTATTCGTTAATGTAATTAATCCAAGTCAATTAGCTAGTTAATTATTGTCTTTCTATTTTATATAGTGAAAATGAAGAGGAAAATGCCACAAAAAAAAAAAAGGAGAAAAAAGATAAATAAGAATGCTGGTCATAGAGAGATGTCACAACACCTTGTATATGCCTAGCTTTATGCTATATATAGATAGATTATCCAATTGAGATTACATTACAAGTCAGAGGAAAAACAATACTCATCACAAACCCAAAAGGTCATCTATTCAACTCTTATATTTTATCATAGGCTTAAGTCATCGACAGACCCTCGAATTTGTCCGTGAAATTTATTTGAACCCTCTAACTGAGACACCTACCATATAAACCCTACAAAACCACTTTTACTGTGCCACTTGAACATTATTTTTTAAGGTGACATAGTGTGTGCATCACACTGCTCCAAAGAGCGTGAGACGCCAATTTTTTTCTTTTTAAAGTTTTTTAATTATTAAAAAAAATTAATTCTTGAGAAAAGCTATTGTAAATCTTTTTAACTAACAAAACATTTCAAAAAAAAAAAAAAATCAATCTAAAAGAACCCACCTACCCTCCCCCAATATGGCTTATGAAAGAACCCGTGGAGTTTACAGCGTTACCGGCAACTGGTGGAGTTCATTGGAACTCAGCTTACCGGAGCGTCAACAGGTGACAAGTTCAAAAGCAGCCCAATTAAATAGAGAAATACCCAGATTGCCAACACCGACTGATCAATAACTCCGGTCATCCACACTAAAAATCAAGATTCCTCATTGAAACCATTCAGCTAAAATAAAACTCCGCCACCCAATGACACTCATATTAAAAAGTCAAACCTACAAATCAAGAATACCCCCCCCCCCCCCCCCCCCCCACCCCCTCCTCCTCCAAAGAAAAAAAAAAGTCAGGTCACTGAAGTAGTGACAGTAAAATGGAAGCAAAGGGTAAACTTGTGATGTTGAAAAGATTCAAGAAACGGTTTATTTTAGGGTTCTTGTTTTTGGACATGCAAGGGTGTTTCTTTTTACTGTTTTAAGCCGTTGATGGTGAAAGAAAAGCTTGGGACAAAGAAAGGATTTTTAGTGGAAGAATGGTGGAGGAGAAGAAGGGTGAGGAGTCCGCAACCAAAATGCCCCCCAAAAACACTTTGAACCAAAATACTCCAACAAAAAAAAAGTTACCAAAGTACCTTTAGCGCAGTAAAATACTGCGCTATAGCACTTCACGGAGACGGAGCCGTTAAGTGCTATAGCGCAGTATTTTACTGCGTTATGGAAAAAAAAATTCTATAACGCAGTAAAATACTGCGTTATAGAAAAAAGTACCAAAAAAAAATTGGCCAACTTTATTTTTTGCGACACTTAGTATTTTTTCCATACTTCGACCAATAATTAGTCGTGTGTCAAGACTCCAAAACGTCAATATTTTATATAGAACCTGATATTTTTTCTACGTACAATAATGTAAGCCCAATATATCAAGGATACGTAGACGTTCGGATGGTCATTTTAGGGGTTGAAAAGGTGCCCGAAGTAAGTTTTGTTTGAAAATATTTAGTGTTTTTTTCATACTTTGACCAACGATTAGTCGTGTGTCAAGACTCCAAAACGTCAATAGTTTATATAGAACCTGATATTTTTTTCTGCGTACAATAATGTAGGCTCAATACATCAAGGATACGTAGACGTTCAGATCATCATTTTAGGGGTTGAAAAGGCGACTGAAGTAAGTTTTGTTTGAAAAAACATACTGTTTTTTCCATACTTTGACCAACGATTAGTCGTGTGTCAAGACTCCGAAACGTTAATATTTTATATAGAACCTGATATTTTTTTCTGCGTACAATAATGTAGGCCCAATACATCAAGGATACGTAGAAGTTCGGATGGTCATTTTAGGGGTTGTAAAGGTGCCCGAAGTAAGTTTTGTTTGAAAAAACTTATTGTTTTTTCCATACATTGACCAACGATTAGTCGTGTGTCAAGACTTCGAAACGTCAATATTTTATACAGAAACTGATATTTTTTCTGCGTACAATAATGTAGGCCCAATACATCAAGGATACGTAGACGTTCGGATGGTCATTTTAGGGGTTGAAAAGGTGCCCGAAGTAAGTTTTGTTTGAAAAAACTTAGTGTTTTTTCCATACTTTGACCAACGATTAGTCGTGTGTCAAGACTCCGAAACGTCAATATTTTGTATAGAACCTGATATACGAACAATAATGTAGGCCCAATACATCAAGGATACGTAGACGTTCGGATCGTCATTTTAGGGGTTGAAAAGGTGCACGAAGTAAGTTTTGTTTAAAAAAACTTATTGTTTTTTCCATACATTGACCAACGATTAGTCGTGTGTCAAGACTCTAAAACGTCAATATTTTATATAGAACCGGATATTTTTTCTGCGTACAATAATGTAGGCCCAATATATCAAGGATACGTAGACGTTCGGATGGTCATTTTAGGGGTTGAAAAGGTGCCCGAAGTAAGTTTTGTTTGAAAAAATTTAGTGTTTTTTCCATACTTTGACCAACGATTAGTCGTGTGTCAAGACTCCAAACGTCAATATTTTATATAGAACCTGATATTTTTTTCTACGTACAATAATGTAGGCTCAATACATCAAGGATACGTAGACGTTCGGATCATCATTTTAGGGGTTGAAAAGGCGACCGAAGTAAGTTTTGTTTGAAAAAACATACTGTTTTTTTCATACTTTGACCAACGATTAGTCGTGTGTCAAGACTCCGAAACGTCAATATTTTATATAGAACCTGATATTTTTTTCTGCGTACAATAATGTAGGCCAAGTACATCAAGGATACGTAGAAGTTCGGATCATCATTTTAGGGGTTGAAAAGGCGACCGAAGTAAGTTTTGTTTGAAAAAACATACTGTTTTTTTCATACTTTGACCAACGATTAGTCGTGTGTCAAGACTCCGAAACGTCAATATTTTATATATAACCTGATATTTTTTCTGCGTACAATAATGTAGGCCCAGTACATCAAGGATACGTAGAAGTTCAGATGGTCATTTTAGGGGTTGAAAAGGTGCCCGAAGTAAGTTTTGTTTGAAACAACTTATTGTTTTTTCCATACATTGACCAACGATTAGTCGTGTGTCAAGACTCCGAAACGTCAATATTTTATATAGAAACTGATATTTTTTCTGCGTACAATAATGTAGGCCCAATACATCAAGGATACGTAGACGTTCGGATGGTCATTTTAGTGGTTGAAAAGGTATCCGAAGTAAGTTTTGTTTGAAAAAACTTGTTTTTTTCATACTTTGACCAACGATTAGTTGTGTGTCAAGACTCCAAAACATCAATATTTTATATAGAACATGATATTTTTTTCTGCGTACAATAATGTAGGCCCAATACATCAAAGATACGTAGACGTTCGGATCGTCATTTTAGGGGTTGAAAAGGTGTCCGAAGTAAGTTTTGTTTGAAAAAACTTAGTGTTTTTTTCATACTTTGACCAACGATTAGTCGTGTGTCAAGACTCCGAAACGTCAATATTTTATATAGAACCTGATATTTTTTCTGCGCACAATAATGTAGGCTCAATACATCAAGGATACGTAGACGTTCGGATAGTCATTTTAGGGGTTGAAAAGGTGCCCGAAGTAAGTTTTGTTTGGAAACTTTAGGGTGTTTTATTTTTTAAAATTTTGATTTAAGCGTGTTATTTTTTAATCAAGACATAACTTTATTTTGAATATAAATATAATTCTAAAAAATATAGGGAGAAAAACTAGTTGTAAAGTAGTCAAACTTTAGATGGTCATAACTTTGCGCTCGGACGTCCGTTTTACGCGTTTTGTTTTTGAACTTGCGTATGTTTTCGAGATCTACGCGGACAAACTGCCAAAAGGCTGTTTGGCCGAGCCGATTTTTAAAAAAACACCTTTTATCCCATTCAATTTCAATTTTCCCCCAAATTGGCGTGAAATTTTCAGTTTTGTTTACTTATAAGATGATAATACGCAATAGATTTCAACGTAAAAATCCCGGGGTAATGTAGCTGTGAATGTCAATTTCACTTCTGCGGTTTCAATTTTTGAAAATAAAGTTGACTAATTTTCTCGACATATAAAGTTTACTAAAATAACCTTACAGTCAAACACTAAGTTTTTTCAAACAAAACTTACTTGGGCACCTTTTCAACCCATAAAATGACGATTCGACTATATACGTATACTTGATGTATTGAGCCTACATTATTGTACGCAGAAAAAAATATCAGGTTCTTTATAAAATATTGACGTTTCGAAGTCTTGACACACGACTAATCGTTGGTCAAAGTATGAAAAAAAACACTACGTTTTTTCAAACAAAACTTACTTCGGGCACCTTTTCAACCCCTAAAATGACCATCCGAACGTCTACGTATCCTTGATGTATCGGGCCTACATTATTGTACGCAGAAAAAAATATCAGGTTCTTTATAAAATATTAACGTTTCGGAGTTTTGACATACGACTAATCTTTAGCCAATTATTTTTTTTGATACTGTTTCTATAACGCAGTATTTTACTGCGTTATAGATTTTTTTTTTCTATAACGCAGTAAAATACTGCGCTATGGCACGTAACGGCTCCGTCTCCGTGAAGTGCTATAGCGCAGTATTTTACTCTCCGTGAAGTGCTATAGCGCAGTATTTTACTGCGCTAAAGGTACTTTGGTAACTTTTTTTTGTTGTTGAGGTATTTTGGTTCGAAGTGATTTTTTTGGGGGCATTTTGGTTCCGGGGGTTCTTGTTTTTGGACATGCAAGGGTGTTTCTTTTTAATGTTTTAAGCCATTGATGGTGAAAGAAAAGCTTGGGACAGAGAAAGGATTTTTAGTGGAAGAATGGTGGAGGAGAAGAAGAAAGGGGTGAGGGCGTGTGGGTTTTCTATTTTGCTGAAAAAAGAGAAACAACAATCTTTTTTTGGTAATTTTTTTTTTATTTAAGTTAAAATTCACGTGTCTCCGTTATATTTGTTGTTTTTTGGCGTATGAATTACACGCACTTTGTGTGTTTGGCTACATATTAATTTTGTGTCCAAGTGGCACAATAAAAGTGGTTTTGGAGGGTTCATGTGGTAAGAGTCTCAGTTGCAGGGTCCAAATGGATTTCACGGACAAGTTCGAGGGTTGATCGATAACTTAAGCCTTTATCTTATATACGAATCAATGGGAGAAATGGGTTTTCAGTACTTTATAAATTTTTTTTAGTTTCATGACCTATTTACAAGAGATATTCATTTTTTACACATAAGATATCCCAAAAAAAAACACATAAGAAATTTTAAAAGGTCATTTTCATTTATTTAAACTGTAAGAGGGCAAGAGATCTCATTTCCTCATCACAAGGAGGGGAAAAAATCACATATATAAGTCCCTATATTTGCATACACTAACCATTTATGCCCCGAATGCATTGATCGGCACTAATCCAAACTTCTCATCAGTCTGTGAGAAACATCTTTTTTCGTGCTTTGTCCGAGGAAGAATAAAGTTCAAAATGAAGACCCTGTAGGGCCTTTCTTGTTAATGTGTAGTGAGGAAAGGAAAAGAAAGCTCCATGTCTGTAAAAACATCACAGGGAGGTTAGAAACTTGAAAAGTCATAACAGCCTATAAAGAGCTGTGATTAAACATATTTAACAACGGGTGATTAAACATAAGTTTCTTACAATTTTTCATTGTCAATACTTCATTACAACAATAAATCAAAGAATGAATAAAAAAATCAAAAACAAAGAGAAAAAAGATAAATAGGATCATTGGCCAAAGAGATGTGTCACGTCATCTTGTTTATGTCTAGCTTTAGTATACATACATACATACACACACACACATATATCTATATCTATATATATATATATATATATATATATATATATATATATATATATATATGTGTGTGTGTGTGTGTGTGTGTGTGTGTGTGTGTGTGTGTGTGTGTGTTGGATTTTTGATTATGGGTCGCCCTATATGGGTTGACCTGACCCGGATAAAAGGGATAAGAATAAGAGAAGTTAAAACAAAACTTCTGTATGGGTAAAAAATATACCTGACACGTGGACCAACAAGTAGTCGACACGTGTCAGTTTATTCAATGACGTATAAAACATCAGATGGTAATGCCGAGCATAGCATTTACGGAGAGGCAACAGACTGGGTCAACGGCGAGAACATCAACGGAAACAACATATAAAGCCCTCTTTACTACGCATTAAATAGAGTTAATGCAGTAACGACAAAATGGTTACTAACGGCCAGAATCAAGGAAATTATATGACAATCATTAATTCAGCAATTAATTATTGTCGTTACAGACACACAACGGAAAGAGCACCAGATAGGATCATATACCTATAAATAGGATTTTCATTGGTATACCAGGGCATCCAAGTCTGACTAGAAAATACACTATTATTATTGATTACAATTTCTGGCTTATTCTGATCTTTATTCTTTGATCATCAAGTTTTCATTCATTCTGGAGGATAAGGAAATCCACTACTGTTGTTCATCATAATTGATATAAGTTTACTCTTTTTCTTTTTTCTTTATTGACTTATTCTTTATCAATTACTAATAACGTGTTTGTGTTGATTCTTTCATTTATATTAAATTACTACCAACTGTGGTTAACCTTAGAACAAATTCAACTATTTGAGTAAAATACGACTTTTGACTCAAACAGTTTGGCGCCGTCTGTGGGAATTCTACAGTTGACTTTGTAGTTTGATCTCTATCTTATCTCTGTTTATGTAAACGTTATTACTTTGGTATTCCCACTGTTTTTGCATTCAGATATGACAGGAGTTACACTTACACCACCCGTTGACGGAAACAGAAATACCAATGAAGAGGTACTGGTTGATTCAACTAACAGGACAACAGGAAACACGTCAACGGCGGACCCAAATCAAGCTTCAATCCCAGTAGGAGATTTGCACGAGTTCCTGAAGGGAGAAATGGCGGAGGTGATGAAACAAATGATGGTGGAAATACAACAAAATTCCACACGACCACCTCGATTGAACGGGATTGCTGGTTCAAGTCGCATAGTACCCCCTGAACAAAGAAACTTAAATGGGGAGCCAGCCAATGCCGATGATCTCGACGTAACCGTAGAGGCAATAGGTCATGGCGAGGTTTAAATCAATCCAATCATACCTGTTCTAATATTGCAGCGGTTCGAGGAACATATGAAAAAATTTAAAGAACATGAGGAAAGAATCAGTAGAATACCTGGGGCACCACCCACTATAAAAAAAAAAAGGATGATAGTGATTACATATATCATCCATGGAAAGATTCTGCAGATTTAGAGCACGTTTCAGAAAGTTTCAAATTACCAAAAAATAAAAAATATGACGGAACCACCGACCCTTAAGATCACATCACTGCCTATACATCCACAATTCGGGCCTGTGATCTTGGGCCAAAATGACTCGGTTCGTTATGATTAAACGGTTTGGACAAGTTTTGACAAGAGGAGCGCTGGATTTGTATGCAAAATTTCCCCCAAATTCACTTAAATCCTTTGCGAATTTAGTGAATAATTCAAGAAGGCACAGACTGGAGCAAGGAAAGAAAAGAAGATAATGGAAGATATATTCAACATCAAACAAAGGAGAGATGAAACCCTACAAGAATTTGTGCATCGCTTCCAGAAACGCCGCAAGACCTTGCCGCAAAATGAAGACAAATGGGCTGGATTGAATTCTGACATGCATTATATCCCGATGGAACGCCGGCAACAAAGGATCTAGCCAAACACCTAATTGAGTACCCGGCAAAGACCTAATTGAGTACCCGGCAAAGACATGGGACGGTATATATTACCAATACTGTTTAAAAAATTCGAATAGAGCAGAATATCATCAATTTGATCATGAGGAGTCAGCACCATCAACTAGGGATACATCAAGTAGAGGCAATTCCAGAAAACGCGATGGAGATAGAATGCAAAGAAGAGAACGTTATGATCCATATTATCCACGAGAAAGCCATGAAGGTACACAGAGAAATAATCAATATCGCCATAGATCACCACCGGCAACAGGGACTTCCCGAGGAAATTATAATACCGGAGCTCCAAAACTCACGGATTATAATTTTTATGTTTCGACATCATAAGTAGTTGCAGCATTGGATAAGTTGGGAAATAGGGTCAAATGGCCTGGGAAAATGAAATCGGATCCAAGCAAAAGAAATCCAGAACATTTCTGTGAATTTCACAAAGGACATGGTCATAAGACTGAGGATTTCCATGCATTGCAATTAGCAATTGCCGATCTCTTAGAGCAAGAACATTTGACGGAGTTGCCTTCGGAGAAAGGCAAGCAAGCATATTATCGAAATAGGGAGCAAGGAGCGTCGCCACCACTTCCTGAGCCAAAATGAGTGGTTAATTTTATTACAGGTGGTGCAGATGTCAATATTACAGGAGGACTGGATGGCAACAAAGTAACTTATACATCAGGCATGAAGATCAAAAGGATAATAACCAGAAGTGAAAAGAGGGATAGGCTAGCTCTTGTCGAAGATTGTATCACCTTCGATGAAGCCGACACTGATAATAAGCAATTTTCGCATAATGATGGGTTAGTAATTACTTTGCGCATCTTAGATACTGATATTAAACGTGTTTTTGTTGATAAGGGAAGTGCTGCTAACATCATAAACATCAGGGTCATAGAGAAGATGAAATTGACGAGCAAAATAATCCACAAACCCATCATGGTCACTAGGTTTAATAATTCAACAGAAAGAACTCTGGGTGAAATCATTTTACCAGTAGTAGTGGGTGGAGTAGAGTTATAAACTGCTTTTTCAATTATGTCCTATGCGCTGACTTACAACTTGATAGTTAGACATCTCTGGATTCACGCCATGAAAGCAGTACCATCCACATATCACCAAGTGGTCAAATTCCCAACACCGTGGGGCATAGGTGAAGTTCGGGGAGAGCAAAGAATATCCAGAAACTGTTACGCCATGGCGATAAAGAAGGGCGTGCCAAAGGTAGAACATTTCGAACCAGAAAGCGAATGTAAAAAGGATAAACAAGTCTACCAAATACTGCAACAAACGGGATCAAGCACCAAAGATGCCGAAAAGGAAACTATACAAAGTCCTTTAACAGAGGAGCATTCAACGGCGATAGTTGAGGATCTCGACCCAATGCCGTTTGATGATACATCTCCAAAACAACGTACGTTCATCGGGTGCAAACTGTACCAACCGGGTAAGTTTATTTCATTTTTACGTGACAATATAGATGTTTTTGCCTTTTTCCCCACTGACATGACAGGAATAGCTCCAGAGGTAGCAACGCACAAATTACACATTGATCCTTATCACAGACCTATAAAAAAACCCCGAAGAAGGTTCCCCGATAATAGAAGTAAATTCATAGAAGAAGAGGTACAAAGATTATTAGACGCCGGATCCATAAGTCCGATAGAGCATACGAAATGGGTATCGAATGTAGTAGTACCAAAAAAGAATGGAAAGATGCGAATGTGTGTAGATTTCACAGATCTAAACAAAGCATGTCCGAAGGATCTATTTCCACTTCCTCATATAGATCAAATGGTAGACGCAATAGCCGGCCATGAATAGTTGAGTTTGTTTTATGCATATTCAGGATACAATCATATCAAGATGAATCCTACAGATCAAACAAAAATAACATTTATAACACTGAGGGGTTTGCATTGCTATATGTGATGTCGTTTGGACTCAATAACGTCGGTGCAATATATTAACGGTTAGTGACCACTATGTTCAAAGATCAGCTGGGAAAAATAATGGAGGTGTACATTGATGATATGGTTGTAAAATCAGAAAGAGCTGAAGATCACTTGATTCATTTAAAAGAAGCCTTTGCAATACTAAGGCAATTCAACATGAAGCTGAACCCTGAAAAATGTGCATTTGGCGTGTCTTCCGGAAAGTTCTTAGGGTTCATGGTTTCAAAGCGAGGAATAAAGATAAATCCAGACCAGATAAAGGCAATCGAAAACATTCCCGATTATCTCAACAGCGTAAAGGAGGTGCAAAGTTTGACTGGTTGGGTAACAACGTTATCTCGATTTATTTCAAGATCATCGAACAGATTCCACAAATTCTTCACTGTGCTGAAAAGGAAACAAAATTTTGAGTGGATGCTAGAATGTAAACAAGCATTGTAAGAACTCAAAAGGTATCTTTCAAGTCCACCGTTGTTGTTAAAACCAAACCCCGAGGAGGAGCTGTTTCTATACTTTTCCGTTTTAGAGGTATTGGCAAGCGCAGTTCTGGTACGTGAAGATGAGGTAAACAGTCTCCGATTTATTATGTTAGTAAAACACTTTTAGATGCTGAAACAAGATATCCGCGTGTAGAAAAATTGGCCCTAGCTTTAATACATGCTGCTAGAAAATTAAGGCATTATTTTCAAAGCCATCCAATTGTTATGGTAATGACATTCCCTTTACGGAGTGTTCTCCATAGACCGGAGTTATCATGCAGATTGGCTAAATAGGCAATTGAACTTAGTGAATTTGATATTACTTATCAACCTAGAAATGCTATAAAATCACAAATTCTTACCGATTGTGGCGGATTTAGTTCAAAATTAACATTAGAAGAGGAAAAGGAAACCATCACAAATACGGGGTCATCCTCCAGGATATGGACCCTATACACGATGGGGCATCTAAAGAATTCAGGTCGGGATTAGGCTTAGTACTAAAAGTACCCAGCGGTGAAATTGTCCGCCAAGCCATTAAATGCCCAAAGATCACTAACAATAAAGCCGAGTATGAGGCTGTTGTTGCAGGTTTAAAGCTTGCTTTGGAATACGGAGCAGAAAGCATTAAGGTACACTGTGATTCGCAATTGGTGGTTAACCAGGTGAATGGAACTTTCAATATAAAAGAACCACGAATTCAGAAGTATCAAACACAAATATCAGACATGTTTGCAAGATTCAAAGACTGGGGGTTAGAGCAGGTTCCACAGGAAAGCAACGCCGAGGCCAACGGTTTAGCAAAATTGGCATCAGCTGCTGATCCCGCAGAACTAGGAAGCAGAAGTGTGATCCATTTATTACATCCAATTGGTTGAGAAATTGAAGTACGTGCAATGGGATCAACACATAATTGGAGAAATGAGATACTTGATTATTTGCAACAAGGGACTCTGCTTGCAGATAAGAAAGAACCACGAAAATTACGAGTAAAAGCAGCTAGATATTGCTTGCTTTACGGAGAGCTATATCGGAGAACCTTTGCAGGGCCACTCACTAAGTGTTTAGGCCCAACAGATATAGAACCCGCTATGCAACAAGTGCATAGTAGATATTGTGGAAATTACTCCGATGGGAGATCATTAGCCCGATATTTGCTGCGCGCAGGTTATTATTGGAACACCATGGGTAATGATTCACAAAACTTTATACGACGATGCAAAGAATGCCAAGCATATGCATCTACAATACATCATCCTACGGAACTAGTGCATTCAGTCATTACCCCATGACCGTTCATAAAATAGGGACTCGTCATCATGGGACCATTCCCCGAAGCCAAAGGTAAAGTAAAATTCTTACTTGTTGCAACTGACTATTTTTCTAAGTGGGTTGAAGCAGGGGCATACGCAAAGGTTGGACAGGAGCAGGTTATTAATTTCATCCGGAAAGACATCATATGCCGATTCGGTATTCCAAAGGAGATCAACTGTGACAACGGGAAGCAATTTATTAGAGCGGAGATAACAAATTTCCTCTAAAATCTTGGGATCAAACGAATAACGTCTTCACCATATCACCCATCTAGCAATGGACAGGCAGAATCCATAAACAAAACGATACTCAAAGTGCTCAAAAGACGACTCGGCAATGCAATGGGAAGTTGGCCAATGTCCTTCCCAAAGTTCTTTGGTCTTATCGAGTTATGCACAAAACTATTACTGGAGAAACACCTTTTTCATTAGTCTATGGAGCAGAAGCATTGGTACTAATCGAAGTAATGGAGCCAAGCATAAGGTATGCACATGCAACAGACGCGGAAAACATGGAAGCAATGAAGGATGGACTTGATCTGCTAGAAGAACACCGAGAATTGGCTCTGATCAAGTTAACAGCACAGAAACAACAAGTGGAAAGATACTACAACAATAAGACCAAATTACGGTAAATTAAAATTGGAGACTTGGTCATGCGAATGATAACTCCAGCCACTAAGATACCGAACTAGGGTAAACTAGGAGCAAATTAGGAAGGACCCTATAGGGTTATAGCTGATGCAGAGAAAGGAACATTTCAATTGGAAACTTTAGATGGGAAAATTATCTCCAACAATTACAACATAAGCAACTTAAAGCTCTTCCATTCCTAACATCTAGTTGCATTCGACGAGCTATACTCTTTTTCCCTTGCCCGGGTTTTATCCCGTTTGGGTTTTACAGGGAAGGTTTTTAACGAGGCAGTAAGTTGAAAGTACAATGGCGGGGACTATCACCAGGGACTGAAAATAGAATATATCGCTCCAAAAATGTACGAGAAAAGGGCCTCGGGGCTCGACTCATAAACTTATAATCATGTTTGTAATAAACTTAATTATGACATGATCTTTATAAGTTTGTATGTTGTATTCATGATTTCGATCATAATAATATTTTCAATTGATTATATTCATGATTCTGATCATATTACTATTTTCAATTGATTACTATATTCATGATTCCGATCATATTACCATTTTTAATTGATAGTATTCATGATTCCGATCATACATACTAATAATACAATTATAATGCCGGAAGTTTCCGATTCCATTAGTTGATAACAATGGAATTTGACATACGACTTTTTTATCCATTAAGTCAAACTTCCCAAAAGTTAAAATTACAAGTCTACTTACAAGGATTCTTAGGTTAAAATTCTTAATCGGATTCATCACCTGCGAAAGATTTTAATTAAAGAAAACATCCAAGAGATTGTTTATAACAAAGGCAAAACATGAATAAAAGAAAATTTATTCAGAAAAACAAAGCCTTACAAGAGAAGGAGAAGAGGTGCGAAACGTTCAAACATGAGAAGAGGAAACTGTCGAAGAACAAGGGAGAAGGGTATCTTTGGCAATTTGCACGGGAGTGCTCTCGGGAACATCCTCGACGTTTGGATCAATGTTTGGATCTTCTTCGATTACGTTATCCTCAGAAGCAAGAATTGATGCATATCCGGATAACATATCCACCTCATCTGAGGTACTAGCATCATCCTCTTCTTCACTCATTTCTTCTTCAGCCACAGATTTATCCTCATCATATCCAAGGATTTCCTTGGCTTCTTTCATGTTCCGCTCAGCATTGGCGAGAGCCTAAACATGATCAATAGAAGTAGGGTTGAAAGTGTTCCAAAAGTCATGACGAGCTTTGATAACAGCCCAAATAAGAATCTTTTGTTTTTCATCCTCAAAATCCTTATCCATATTTTCAATCTGTCGCTTATACATATCTTTCCATTCTAGGAGTTGCTTTGAGTGGTCATGCAATTTTTTGGAGTGACCCAT
Organism: Lycium barbarum; assembly: GCF_019175385.1. Lineage (NCBI taxonomy): Eukaryota > Viridiplantae > Streptophyta > Magnoliopsida > Solanales > Solanaceae > Lycium > Lycium barbarum. The sequence continues at coordinate 18,320,258 of NC_083342.1, forward strand.
AAACTCCGAGAATTTCTTATGATTCTCCGCCAAGGCAACACTTTTCTTATTGAGATCCCAATCTTTGTCTGCCAACTCTTTCTGGAGAGCATGGATATCAAGTTTACTTTGATCTAGATCAATCAAAGCCTGTGCAAGCTCTCTAGAATCTTTGACATTCTTCAATTCCAAAGCATGAAAATTAGATTAAAGTTTGCTGAATTTGGTGCTTTGATCCGACAATTTGTTTTAGAGATCAATTTGAAGCTGATTCGATTCCACCAACTTTTGCTTCAGGTCACCGATAACCAACTCTTCCTTCTTTGCTATGCGAAAAGCTTTAGCTTTTTCTTTTTTGAGCTCATCAATTCGTTTTCGAAAATTTCTTTCTTCGGCTTGATGCGCTACTATATCATCTTTGGCCTTATCTAATTCCGCAACACAAGAGTTGCGTACCGCCTTGAAAATTTCCACTTCTTGAGCAAGTACGGCGTTCTCCTCACGAAGCTTTTGGATTAGTTTAGCCTAACCTTCAGAACGTTCAAGACTCCCACATAGATATGTATGAGCCTGAATCATAAGCCTAAGAGAGACCATGTCCATTTGATGAATGGGCATATCTTTTAAAATCATATTTTCTTTGGGACCAATATAGTTATAAGCAAAATGACTCATCACGTAAGGATTGACCAGGAGATTGTCCTCATCTGACAATTCAAAAGAATGATTACGATTGACGGTAAAAGGAACGAAAGTCTCCATCCACATAGTAGCAGGGTTATCTGCCTGAAGAAGTTGTGCTCCAGAATCAACCCCATGCAAAGTGTTGCCTTCTTTCCAAATGCTTTTCCCTTTATCAGCAACATTAAAACGGGAAACGGGTTGAGCTGTATCATGAGGAATAGTATGGATACTTGTTCCTCGCCTTTGAAAACGAGAAATAGGAGTATCATCAGGGATATTAGCAGCATTGGCATCAATGTTTTTAGTATCGACCAAATCTTCAACATCTGCTACAGTAGTTTCACAAAGAGGAACCTTAACCTCAGCTTCATCAACAGTACCAAGAAAACAGGTCTCAGTTTTATCGGCAACAATATTATCAATGGTAGCCACCTTAGGAACCGCGGTGCTATCTTTATTGTGGCACTCCGTAACAACTGGTAAGTTTACCATCTCCTTCATCAGAGATTCACCTGAAATGACAATAATATCAGAAGAAGTGGGAAATTCAACCCCCCTGTGACAATAAAGAGAGACTTCCTCAGAATCAGTACTCTCATCAGTCAGCCTGAATTTACTATGCGTACCTCCTATCTTCTCGGCAATAGCATCTGATGACCCCGCAAGAAATTATTTTTTCAATTTTTTCTTCTTCAAGGCAAGCTCGTTAACAGCCTTAGAATCCTTAAATTCGGCATTAGACCTCTTACTAGTAAGAGATCTTATTTTTTTCCAACGTCGACTCATCATCATTCAGAAGAGTTAGTCATTTCTTTACTATTATCTTTTTTCGAAGGACTTGAGAAGAATAAAATGAGTATAAGATAAAATCTTTCGCCATTGCAAAGTAAGATATTTCTTCAAATATCCTTGCCTCTGCCTTTCGTAGAAGAACCGTTCGGTTTCATCTCCTTAGAAATACGAATACCCTTAGAAACGGCATACGCCTCCATGTACGAACACTCACCGAAGTTCGAATCGCATCTTCAGTAAACTCCCTTATGTTTGAAGGTTTAACCAATCCAGGATTAAAAGCTGTCGAACAAAGGAGGAGTTTAACGAGAAGAATTGAGGAAATATTTTTTTTTATTAAGAAAAATAATATTACCTCTCGCGTTCCATTTCTCCGAGAAGGTACCAACATCCCCGTTCACCAGCTGAGCAGTGGAGATAAATACGAACTCGTCACCCTAATGCCGATCTTGACCATCTTCGGGGTCATCGAACAATTTACTAGATCCCCGAGCTCTAAACATAATCATAGAGCCTCGAATAAAATGAGTCGAATTCAAATATAAAATATGATCAAGAGTAATATTCACTCCGGCCAGACGAGCAACATGCTCGAGTAATTGAAACAATCGCCAGACCCAGGTGTAATTTGTGCCACACAAATATTCAAGCGATGGCAAAACTCTTCTATCAACGGCAGAAGAGGCAAAGAAAAGCCAATAGTAAACGAATAGAGATACACCACTGAAAAACCGGGAAGATGAGCAGTTGCAGGCATATCCTTTCCTGGAACTACGATATTGAGATCGAGATTTGTCCAGTGACACCATTCCCGGATAGAACCAAGAGACTCTTCAATAACCTGAGAAATAATTGAAGAGACGAAAACCATTCTTTCCCCGTCTAGCTCAGAAATATCATGGTTATCACCTTTTGGAAGAGAAATCTTTATATCTGAAGTATGCGAAGGATTCTTTGGAATCACGCTATCAACGGAAGGAAAATGCCAATTAACCATAGCATTTTCATCGTCACCAACATCAGAAGTTGATGAAGATGAAGGCCTGGGAGCAGTAACGACAGCTATAGCGTCACCCATAAATTTCTTGGGAGGCAATCTGCTTTTAGGTTTTTCAGCGCCTACATGAAGGGGAAAATCGTCAACAATGACGTTCTTTTCTGATGAAACATTTTGAGAAGATGAAAGAGAAGACATGAATAGGGATTGAAAATGTTGACACCCGATTTTTTCCCTCCTTTATTCCGATTCATTCTTTTGAGCTTGTAATAATTATTAATAAACTAAATATATTATTTTTCGTCCTTATTTTATTATTAGGAACTGTCGCTTTATTAATACATCGTATATTGCTATAATCTAAATAATATTCTTACTTTATTATCATGTTACTTATATTTCATTAAATTACACCTTATTAATGCTAATGGCTAAATTATTATATCACATTCCCCACATGATTATGTTAATTCAGCCCATAATTGGTCTTAAAATTACTTGGGCTGAGGCCCAATTCGTGTAGGACCAACCCAACAAGAGCAATACCCATCTTAGCCTCTCTCTAACTTCCTAAAAACCCTAATTCCTAATTATACTAGCAGCCTCCCCACCTTCTCTCTTCCCTTTCCATTCTTGACAAAGCTCTATCAATTCTTTTCTCTAGACACAAATGGTTACTCCATTTTGGGGCAAATATTTTCTTCAAAATGTCCCAATCCTAGAAGACCCTCCTTTGGTGAATATAGACACATTAAAATCTTTAAGGACCAGAGAAGATCTGTTCATTTTGAGCAAAATCTGAATTAAAAAAAACCTCAATGTTCGGATTAGCATGAGTTGGGACTCAACTTTGAATTTTGATTTTCAAACTCCCGCCCAAAAGCATCACTCTAAGAACCCTAATCGGGATCTACAAATACGAACATTTTGGGAACCTTAAAAGAGAGAGCTGGGAGCCGCCTCTATTCCCCTTGAAAGTATTAATCCTCATTCAGTCCCAATACCTCTTTGTTTTTACTCGAAGTACTAAGTTATTTTATTCTCTCTTTTGCCTCTGCCACCACTTCGAGTCTGAGCGTATTCAAGCTCGGAGTTGTTAGTATTCGAGCGTAGATCTAAGACCCCCGCACCCCGTTCGCTGCACCATTAAAAGGTAATTTTTCCTTCATCTCAGCTTTATTTTCCTTTTGTTAAGTTCTGTGTGCATTTTGAATTCTAGTATAGGTTAGCTTAGTTTTGAAACGCTATGTTAGAACTATATGAGTGATTCTCTATCCTTTCTTTTCATTCTTTAGCTTCGGCTTTATACTGCTTGGTATTTGATTTTTAGTTCCCAGCTTTTTGTTTCTGTTTGTTTGGAATTTAATCTCAGTTAGTTTATTAAAACCCATAAGTATTTGTTTAGTTTTACTTTGGTCGTAATATCAGTGTTAAACACTTTCGAAGTTTTGAACGTCTGCAGCACGACTCTTCTAAGTTTTGAACTCTAAAAAAAAATCAATAGTAGCTATGCCTCAATGTAGTTCCAGTTTGGTCTTTTGTCCGTGGAAACTTAGTAAAAGAAAATATAATTTGAGTTGTATGGCTACTACTTATGCCCAGTTTAGGCTCGTGTTTTATTTTACCATAACTTGAGGTTAACATGTCTTAAAAAACTGAGGTTTGACCTCATCCTAGCTATCAGTTGTATTAAACCAGTCAAGTGTAGATCCCTGTTTCCTTTTCCCTACAAGTGTGAAATTTCTTTTACTCAGTGTCAGTTCAACTGCATGGCATGCTAAATAGTTAAATGATGTGTGTTCTCCTCATTCCTTTTATCTCTTGTTCGTATGGCGTCTTGAATGTAATCTCCGTGTTTGTCTAAATGAAGATAGTATATTGATAAATCCAACGATTTTTCTTTGACTAATATACTGTGAAAACTGCTTATGTTATCTATTTAAGTACACGAAATTTGGAAAGAACGTGTCAAAATCTCATATGCTAAATGAAAACATTATGGAACTTTGTCAAAATATATGTTCAGTTTGATAGTTTTCATACTTTAAATTATACGGCTGATTTGTATGAAGAATTTGTTTAGTTTCCCGTGTTTTTTTTTCTAGACTGCATTCTAATCCTTTTTTTTCTCGTCTTTGTTTACATGTGCACCCTGGGAGCAAATGGAGTCTTAACCCAAGACTCTCCTATTACCGAGCATGGAGTCTATTCCGCAGATTTTCTTTTAAATGCATCAAATCTGTCAAGAGGAACGAGCAAAATTGCTCGGGACTTCTTTTGGCTATCCTTCTATTACCAGTCATTCCATTTTCATTTTTTATTTTATTGCATTTTTTTAAATTTATTTGTTAAACACAATCGCTGGTTTGTTTATGCTTGGTGTATCCCTGTTTTGGGATTTTAGGATAAACTTAGTTAGTGTAGGTTTTGTTCTATCGTTTAGACTATCCCAATCATTTATTATTAATAAAGTAATATTTCCATCACTTAAAGAGTGGTAATATTTATATAGGAGTTGAAGATGAATCTGAAAACAATTTTTTTTTAAGGCGATATTATATCCATTGAAATATGTTAGTGCACTGTTTGGATTGGTATTTTTATTATTATTTTGCAAATCTTATTTTATTTTCTCGCTAAAACCATGGCTTTGGAACAGCTAGATTAAAAATCCATTTTCAGTTTTGGCATATTTTAAGATAAAAAGAATACTATTTTATAAACCTTGCTCATGTTTGAATTGACTGCTACTTGTTTCGAATCATTCAAATTCAATAATATTTCAATATGTGGAAGTTAGGGATTTGTAAAAATTTCTTTTATATTTTATTTTGGCTTTAAAACTATAAAATTGACTACTATTATTTATGTTTTAATACAGTAAGCTTGCTAGTTACAAATTATTTTTCTCAAATGGGTATAAAGTATCTAAAATGTTATACTTATATTTTGAGACTATTTTTCTTAACCTAAGTTTGGACGGTTAACCATGTTTAAGCGGATCTTAAAGGATGTCTTATCCCTTCCCTTTAAGATAATTAAGAACTCTTACCTAGAATCATTAAGTTAAGTGAACTATTAATCGAAATTAATTTTTAGCATTTACTTAGTTAAATAGGTGTCCTAATTCACCGTTAAAATAATTAGGTGGCGACTCCTTAAATTAAATAATTAGGAATCACCAATATGTTGTACTCCACTTTGACCTGATTAAAATGGGGTATAACAGAAAAAATCAAAGAAATTGAAGAAGAAGGAAAAGACGCAAAGGAATTTGAAGATTGAGAGTTTTGGAGTGGAAAATTTGAAATAATGAAAAGGTAAAATTTAAATTTCTGCAGAAAAGGTAAAACTACCATCATTATCTTGGAAAACGATGATAAAATAAAGGGCAAGGCAATGGCCACGTGGCCCATATCTGATTTCATCATTTAATGTGAGTCCTTTCAACTTCTGTGATTATGCCACGCACTTATCACATTAGTGGACCACGATCTGTCGTCAGTTGCAACGTTTCTTATTCCACAGAAAGAAGATTCAAATGTCTAATTAAGAGAAGACTGATGAAAATCGGCAAGACAATTTCTCAAGAACATCTTTGTGATGAACCCGAAAAATTGAGGGACTATATATACGGGTAAAAAATGTACCTGACATGTGGACTAATATGTACTCGACACATATCAGTTTATTCAATGACATATAAAACATCAGATGTAATGCCGAGCATAACATTTACGGAGAGGCCGCTGACTGGGTCAACGGCGAGAACATTAACGGAAACAACATATAAAGCCCTCTTTACTACGCTTTAAATAGAGTTAATGCAGTAACGACAAAATGGTTACTAACGGCAAGAATCAAGGAAATTAAATGATAATCATTTATTCAGCAATTAATGATTGCCGTTATAGACACACAATGGAAAGAGCACTGATACGCCCAAATTACACCTTTAATATCAGGAGTAAGCGGTCGTTGTCAAATATAGAACCTAACGAGGTTGGGGTCGAATCCCACAGAGAATACAATGAAGAAATATACTTAATAAGTGTAACACCCGACTATTAGTCTATATTTCAAGGGAAAGGGGATATAATAATGGTTTGATTGATGTTTGTTCATTAAAGACTAAGAATGGTTATAAGACGTAAACTATTGGTAAATGGGACTAAGGTTGTGGTTCCAATGAAAAGTAATGCGATTGGGTATCAATTCAACTTATTTATATGCCTAAGTGCATTAAACCAAGGGTCACGCGAATGTTTCCAAAAGTTTCCCAAACAAATTAGCAAATTTCATCCTAGGCTTTTCTAAGCCCTAGAATGTTTTATAAGAGAACACCCATGTAGCCTCAACTAGCTTTCCTATTCCTAGCTCAAGCTATTAGATGGATTTAATACCCAAATTGTTGCTAGTAACTCTTTTCCTAACCTCTACTTTCTTTTCCAAGCAAAGTAATGGTATTAAGGCACAAGTAATGTTGTACACCATCACAAGACATTAATGCTTGAAGAGTTAATAGAAAACACCATTAGCATATAAATGAAGTATGAGTATGAAACCCAATCACATAACTAACACATTTGGTCCCACAACCTTAGCTAAAAAGATTAGCTAATAATATTTATTAAAGGTAAAACAATAAAGTAAAGTGTATTCATAAAGCTTACAAAAGTATTGGGTGGAGAAGATGACAAAAGCCAAAGGGAATCTCTTAAAGGTTTCACCAACCAATAATAAATGAGCTCCACAAAAATCTAGGCTAAAAAACTGTAGAATCATGAGTCCAAAACCCTAGAAAATCTATTTATAGAATGTCCAAAACGGGAACATTTTCCAGACAAAAATGCCCCTGCGCATCTGGTGCGAATCGCACTTGGTGTCGCATGTGCAACCTGCGTCGCAGGTTGCACCAAATCATCGCAGATGTCGCATCTTCAATCAGCTGTGGAGCAGTATCTGCAACATGGGATGCGACTCGCTGGTACCACCAGTGACTTGCATGTGGTGTCGCATGTGGTGCACCACTGTCCTGTCTTCTTTGGCCATCTCTGTCAACAAATGCTGCACCACTTGCGACTTGCATGCAGTACCTGCGATTCACAGGTGATGCCCTGGTTCAGTTCAGCTGGTTTTTGCTTCATTTTGCTTCATTTTGCCTCAAGTTGCTTCCGGCACATGTTATTATACAAATTAACACAAAAACACGAGAAACGACATCAAAGTACTTGGGCATTTACAAAAGACTAAGTAGTTGGCGTCAAATGTGCTGTAATTTTACGACACATCAACACCCCCAAACTTATACTTTTGCTTGTCCTCAAGCATTTAAAACAGAATTACAATATATGCCAATTGCTAGGTACTACAATGATGATCGTGATCAGTCTAAACATAATCATTTAAACTATGAGTTCCCTCCCTCTTGTTGCGAGACATGGTGCCTTTCCTCAAAGGGCGAGCATTAACCAACCGCTGCACTTGGTGACATAATGTTACTCTATCTTTTAAGGAAACGGCTTCAAATGAAGCGTCAAGAAGTAATTCTTTCGTTGAGCTTAGTAATCCACATGCCCTCACAAAAGACCAAAGAAAGTCCCACACACACATATTCAAAAATAGCAACTGGGACAAAAGACGAATAAGGAGAGAACAACTCACACTCAGAAAAGATAATGTACAAGTACAAAAATGTGGTGCCATAAGCTTGCCCTTTAAGTATTTCTCCACTAATGTAAACACACTTTGTTCAAAATCAATTAGGACTTGCGGGTCATAGCTAAGGTTCGGGGTTAAGGTGGATGTAATTTGGGTAAGAGTGACTTGACGTTTCCCTAAGCATTTTCGAACACGCTTCCTTCACCTAATCTGTCCCTTGTTCAACATTTAAGCATTACCCGTCCATTCGTGCCTCCTTTATACAATATCGTTATTGCCTCTCTAGTTTCCCCATTTATTTCTTACGTCACAACCATTATTCACACCCTTGTGTTCACTGCTAAACATAAAATTTATATATACATGTACAAACTTTTCTTTACACATATATCTACATATACATTTTTTTTATCTAACTACCACCCCCAAACTTAAGCGCTTTAGCCTATTTTAGCGTATTCGATTTTCTTAGGGAGATAGGGTGTTAAAAGGTAGGTAAACAAGCGCAAAAGTGATGGGGCCTGCCACAAGGTTGTAATGAAAGAAAAGAAAAACAAAGTTATGGCTCAAAAATGGGTTAACTAGGATATCAATGTAATGGGTAGGAATTTTTAGATTTAGTGGCGGTCCAAAGAGAGCCTAACATCCTTTTTCAAACAAGTGTAGTTTAGAATTTCGCCTTGAGATACTTTCCGGGCAAGTTCTAGATCACAATTATGCATAAGACTAGAACAATAACCTCTCACACACATGACACATGGATTACTTTGCTATCTTCTAACTACTTCTCAACCCATCATTCTAGGCTTTGCAAAACATTTGTGTCACCAAATGAGTCATGTTAGTGTTTTTCCTCCCCACTGAGTACATATGCAAGAATTTTGGGAGGGGTGTTATCAAAATACGATGGAAAAACGAAACAAGCCAAAAAATATATGCTATAAACCGATCAACCATCACTATTATACTTGGCAATGACAAACTACAAGTGCACAAACTTAAACATGAGCTATCCTAAAATAATAAAAACAAACATATGACCTATCCTACAACAATAAAAACAAACATATGCAGCGTGAGCTGTCCCACCCCCAACAAAAGGAATATGCAGTGTCCCCAATGCATCAAATGTAGTACAAGGGATGAGTAACTCACGATGGACGCATCAGGCGTCCGATGGTGTCTGATCAGCAGGGAGGACCTCCAACGGAGGTACTATCAATGGAGGCGGTGCAGTATCACCCTCCAGCCCGGGTGTCAATATCTCAGGCCCCACAGACGGGGGCAATCGTGTGTCAGCTGGACGAGCGATGGATGAACTGGTCTCACCCGCCCTCGGGGGTCGGGAGGTCCCCCTGGATTTCCTGCTCACCTCAAGGGACTGTTGCATGGCCACATATGTGTCAATCTCATCCTCAGCGATACCAACAGTCCGGGCAGAAGTATGTGCCTCCTCAACAGCTGGGTCACCCTCCAGCTCCTCGTCAAACTCTTCCTTACTTCTTCCTCCTCTTCTTCCTTTTCTTCTTCAGTTTCTTATTCCTCCCCAGCGGGCTCCTCAACCCCTTTACCCGAAGGCATAGCAGGTGCGGTAGGCCCAGTGGAGAATAAAGAGGCACCGGATGGTAGAATGGGTGCACTGAGCTCAATGTCGGGGACTTTCAATACGCGAATATCCTCCTTGACCTTGGCTAGGTCCGCCCGAATGGCAGGAAGGCCGCCTTCACTGCCCCCCTCAATACGCTCCAACCGACGATCGATTTGGCGGACATGCTCCTTAATTTTGTCCTGCTCTTTCCTTATATCTGTGACCGCCTGAGTGTAGGGTGCCATTGCTACCTCAATAGCCTCTTTCACAAAATTGGGAAGATTCTCAACCAACCAATTAACTTTAGCATCCGCTGCCCGAAGCACTCGCATACCCCTGGTGGACACTCCATGAGCTGCTGTGGTGGATGGTGGAATGGGGGCAGCGGGAACTGTAGTGGAAGAACTCGGAGGGTCAGCCTCCGGAGCTCGAGGGGCAGTGCTAGGAGCTGTCTCCTCATTATCTATGGCCAAGTCTTCAGGCTCAAGAATATGAGCATCAAGTGTTGTCCCCGAAGCTCTTGGCTCTAAGCTCACCCGCTTTCGCTTTCTAGTCCCCGGTTCTAACTTGGTGTAATCGATCGTTTGGTGAGCCTTTAACATCCTGTCCACCCGAGGAATATCACAAACCTGTTTCCGGCGGCATAATTCAATGATCAAATAAGGAAATGGGAGCGATGTGCCTTTTTGAGTGGACTTATTCTTGATCTCGTCTCGGATAATCACCCCCACATTGACGAGGTACCCAGACATGAGTAAAGCAATGAGAATACACTTTGTAATAGGTATGTCGGTGTTATTATTGGAAGGAATCACCCGTGATGATACTACGGATAGCCAAAACTTGGCTTCGCGGTTGAAAGTGTTCTTCTCAATCGAGACAGATGGATCTAGCAGTGGTGGAGTCCCTGAGGCAATCACTAAAGCAACCCACTCTCGCTGCTCCTCTGGGTTCTCCATCTTTAAATCATATTCAGAACTCACCGGAGGCCAACCTTCAACAGGGTTTGTTTCGCTGCGTTGCTCATATAGGATAGATGTTATGGTATCGGCAGCACAATCAATCTCCTTCCCCCGAACCGGAACCCAACAGAAGTGTTCCATGTTTTTCTTTGGTTGGCAGCGCGACCTCTTCGCATTCAATTTGGCCGCATAAGCTGCATATAATTCCATTACCAGGGCCGGGCAGTATTCACCGGGCTACATGAAATAGGTCCATCTCAAGGCCTCAAGCTTGCGAATGAAGCCCGGACTGGATTTCCATCGGGCTTAATGACATTCCAAGCCTTATACAGTTCCCTGGATCCAGGAACGGTGAACCGTTTCTCCATTTCTTCCCTTCGTTCACCTCTGGTGACGGCATCGTCGGGCTCAGGGGAGGAAGCCTCATGTGTCCCCTCTTCAGACTGGGGGATGGGATCAGCAGGTGCCTTTTCTTTTCTTCTAGAGGTGGAGGTTTGTCGTGTTACTCGTTTTCCTCCACCTTGAGCTTGATTTGATCGAACCATCCTGCACAACATACAAAAATATACCCATTATTTATGGTGTTCCTTTAGCAACAATAAAAAGGTATATAAAAAAAAAAACAAAGCATTGAAGGGTGGCACCACCTGCGAAACACCACATGCGAGTCGCATGTGTGACCTGCGACTCGCAGGTAGTGTCGCAGGTGATACTTGCTTATGAGTTCCTCACTGTCAACACCTGCTCGCAGGTGAGTCACTGAAGGAATTTTTTTTTTTTTGGTTTTGGTTTACACACAACACAGATGCACACACACAAGAACATACTTATGTAACTTTTTCCCTTAAGAGGGTTGTCACCCCGTCTATCATTGGGAAAAGCTATTCAATTACTCACGCCTATGTTCGATGGTTGTCCCTCACAAAAGACAATGACACTTTGCAAATCAGAAGGCATCACGGGTCCTATTTTACAGGTAATGTGCCATGGGTACTCAAGAATTCCCCATTTTTGGCGAATGATCATATTTCCACAACATCCAAACACTCACAGGGTCGTTTAGGCATTTCATGAAACATGTTGTGAGCGTGCATCAACTATTAGTTCTTACAACAAATGGGTACTCAATAATTCCCCAGTCGCTATCTAATTCAGCATCAACAACCACTTCCTACAAGGACTACACAAGCATGGGTACTCAAGAATTCCCCATTGTTCATCAATTTCCAACAACCCACATAACACATAAGATAACTCTACCCAACTTACTAATTACAACAAGTGGTATGGCATGATAATAACATGGAATTGAGCAATTAGTAGATACCACCTAATGTAAAGAAGAGAAAAGTTGACGTACCTTGAGAGTTGATGAAAGTAGGAAACCTTGAGGGTGATTGGAGTGAAATGAGATTATGGGATGATATAGGAGAAAAGAAGGAGAAGGGGGAGAGGGAGAATGAAGATCGTAACTGATGAAAACATTAGTTACGATTCTTTTATTTAAAAAGAAACTGATTCGCGTCGAGTCGGGTCGACCCGCGATTCTCACTTACCTGCACAACATGCGACTCGCAGATTCTGTCGCATGTGTAACATGCGAGTCGCATGTTGTGCCATTCCATCGCAGATGCTGATAGAGAGTTTGGCTTTCATGGACTGAATTGTGGCATTGTTATACCCTATTTTAACCGGAGTCAAAATACTTTACAACATCCCGGTAATTCTGGGGTTAATTAAAGGAGGGAGTCGCCACCTAATTATTTATGGTGAAATAGGGCACCTAAGGTTAATTAAAGTTATTTTTAAAGTTAACTCTGTTTTAAAAGTCTGTGAAACCAAATGATTCTAGGTACGGGTTCAACTAATTTAAAGGGAAGGTATTAGGCATCCTTTAAATTCCATTAATAATGGTTAACCGACCGGACTTAGAATTAATTAGGCTAAGTATAAATATAATATTGTAGAAAAGAAAAAATAGCTTTGTAAGTATTTGCTAAAGTTATAGATAGAAATAGAATGCTAAAAAATAAGACTTGTAGAAAATAATGATTTGCATAAAAAGGGCTTAGTTATAAATAAACTAAAAGAAGCGGGATGTGTAACGTTTACATGTATTTGGAGAAAGTAAGTTATGCTGACTAACAAATTTAAAAGAGTTGTTGTAAGATTAATATCGGTAAAGTTTGAAGTTTTACGGAATTAAAATATGACGAAATCGTCGGAAATCGGAGAGAGAATTAAAAAAAAAAAGAATGATTCAAGTCTTCATTATTTAAAATATTTTGAAATAAACATGACTTGTTTGGAAGGTATAGCTATTATTTAGCCCTTGGCGTGTTTTGGGAAGTCAATTCGTGTAGCCCAAAAATGTTGTAGATACTAACATTTAAATTCATTCTAAGATTTAAACGATCCTACTTTATCTTCCAAAAATCCTAAAATTCCTACAAACCACACTAGGATTCATCTAAGCTAGGATAAACAAGAATAAGATAAAACGTTAGACAATCCATACAAGTAAAACACACAAAAAGAATAGAGTAGAGGAAGTAAATGGGCCTAGCCCATTTAAAGACAGTTGCAATCGGCTCTTTTGCTATATGGGCTTGGTCCAAGAATCTTTTCTTTATACGCTGCGGGTTGAGGACGACTCGAGAAGAAAATTTCGTTGGGCCTTGGCCCAACACCGAATGCGGGAGATGACGAGTCCCTCGGACCCGTATGCAATGGTCATGCATAAGACGAAAGAAAAAGATTAGTATATAATCAATAATAAGACTAAACGTATATAATGTAAATTCAAAACAAACCAATGGATTATGAGAGAATACTTAACAGTCAATCATTTGAAGTAATCATCAAAGAGCACAGGTACTGAAACAACTCAGTGCTTTTAGAGAAAAAGTAAGCTTATAGATTGAATTTAAGGAAACAAAACAAGTTGAGATGCTTTAAATTTAGAGCACAATATAAAGGACGACTCGACATGCCACTGCAAGAAAGGTTCCAAATTATGCTAATTCACAAGCACTTATCACATACAAGGAAGACACTTAACATGTAATTTCACTAAAAAATGTATGCCACACTTTAACTGGGCAGAATGTAGACAAAACAGGAAAAAGCTTTCTAACATATTTCAAGAGAAGAAACGAATAGCGGGGTTGAGGTCAAGAAAAACTAAATAAGCATCTGGTGCCTGCTATAGTGAATTCTGGAGACAGTCTATTAAAATGCATGTTTGCCTATTAGAATCTAGTTCTTAACATGTTATCATCTGTTGTGTGGTTCATTACCCTACAAAACAATATTCTGTGTACAGGGATGATTAATTAATTTTGGCTGTTAGCATGGCAAGGCGCAAGCAACAATTGTAACACGTAAGTTGACAGAAATTTGAGAGTACAATATGGTGTTAAGTTTAAAGGTAAAACTGTAACAATCAAGCGACAAAATTACAGATAGCTCCTACTGATTCCTATGAAAGCTAACTTAAATAATCTTTAAGCATGCTATTTTATCACATTAGCTTCACAACAGAACAAAGAGAAAAAGATCTTGATTCAAACTACAAGTAGGGAACAGGGCATACTAATACATGAACCTATAAATGTTATTAACCAACAAACCGAAAGTGAACTAATTAACAGAAGCATACAAAATGCTATTCAAGTACTAAACAGAAATTAAACCCATACACGACTACGCAGGTACTGTTGTCTATTAAACTACAATTAACTACATACAAACATATACGAATGCTATGAAGCTACAAACTAAGATTAGATCAACTAACAACGGAACACACATGAACGAACCAAACGGATTGAAATGACAGACATGCGTAAACACATAAACACTTACTAAATTACTAAAAACTGAAACTAAAACTAGTTAAAGAAGGATTGTTTACCTTCTGTTGGTGCAGTGAACAGGGTGTCGAGGCCTCGAATCTACTCTCTCGTATTGACAGATTCGAAACTCGAGTCAAAATTAAAGTACGTCTGTCGTAGTTGAAATGGTTTTGCCAAACAGCGACGAAAGTTAATGAATCGTCAAGAATTTAATCTTTCGTCACAATTCTCATATTTCAACAAAAAGTGTTTTTCTGATTTAGAGAGTTCAAGACCAGATTTTTAAGAAAGAATTCCATACCTTTTTTACCCGAAAATCTTGGCAGAAAACCAAAGTGTTTTTAGAGAGAAAGTTTTATTTGGCTTATAATTCCGAGTGAAGATTGACGACCAAAAAAGAACTCTCCCCCTTTCGGCTGAAGACATAAGATCGTATTTATAGGCGAAGTCTAGGGTTTTAGATTTTTGAATTCACGATTTTTGGCTCCAAACAAAACTAAGAAGAGTCGTTTGAATCCAACAGTCTAAAGTCGATTTTGTTTCAGAGAATTCAGACAGTACTTTTGGCTCTTTGAATTAACCCTGGGCGTTGAAGATAGGAGAGAGGGAGTTTTGTATCAAAATAGTAGGCCAAAGTTCTGCCATGGTGAGAAAGAGGAAACGAATTTTTGTTAAAAAGAGGGAAGAGGATAAGACGACAAGACTGTGAGAGTTGCACGAAAATGGGTCTGTTTCGGATTTGCCATGGCTGTGGACGTGTTTGTTGTTTTGAAGAGGAAAGGAGATGAGAGAGGTGCGGCTCTTGGTTGAAGAGATTAGGGTTGATGGTGAAGAGAAAAATGGGCCGGGTCGGGTAGGAAATGGTGTTGGGCTGGAGCGGGTGAGTGGAATAATGGGCTGGACAGGGTAGTGGACTGATTTGGGCTGGCCAGGTAAGTGGAGTAATTGGGCTGGTTAGTGAATTTAATATGTGGGTTGGGTGGAATCCGAATTTGGCTGAAATTGTGGTCATTCCTCCTTCATTTTAATTATTCTTGGGCTTTTAATTTAATAATTAGTATAAAATGTATTATGTGAAGACAAATAGTAATTAGTGTGTATAAAGTAAAAAATTAATTTAACGAGTACAAATCCTAAAATGAAACGATGACGAACCATTTAAAATTTGTGATAAACTAATACTAGTAACGATGTTAATAGTAATAAAAACATAGTGGTGAAACAAAGTATTTAGCTCGTTAATAAATTTAAAAGCCCGAGGAAATAAATTGGAATAAAGGAGGGACAAAATTGGGTGTCAACAGGCATCACCTGCGAGACGCAGGTGCTGCAGCAGACACGACATGCGAGTGGCATGTTATGCAGCATGTCATGCCTGTTGGCATTTTCCTAAGTCTTTTTCCTTGTGCACACACTTTACTCCTACACACTTGGACACACATCAAAAACATCACAAAAGTAAAAAAACAACAAATACATGAAAATGAAACTTGGGTTGCCTCCCAAGAAGCGCTTGATTTCACGTCGCAGCACGACGTTGGTACCTGTTCAGCCCATTAATGGCTCATTGAGGAGGAAGACCTCGATAATCTTTGCTTCATTCTGAGATCCCAAGTAATGTTTCACCTTTTGCCCATTCACTTTGATTTTATTTCCACTTGGGCAAACAAGTTCAATTGCTGCATATGGGAACACTTGTGTGATTTCAAATGGGCCGGACCATTTGGATTTCAATTTTTCGGGAAACAACCGGAGCCTTGAGTTGAACAACAATACACGATCCCCGATGCTGAATTCTCTTTGCAAGATCTTCTTGTCATGGAAGTGG
Source organism: Lycium barbarum (assembly GCF_019175385.1). Lineage (NCBI taxonomy): Eukaryota > Viridiplantae > Streptophyta > Magnoliopsida > Solanales > Solanaceae > Lycium > Lycium barbarum. The sequence continues at coordinate 18,336,606 of NC_083342.1, forward strand.
TTTCATGCGGGCCTTGTAGAGTGAAGAACTCACATATGCTCTAAGTCGAAATTCATCGAGCTCGTTAAGCTGCTCCAACCTCAAGTTTGAGGCATCACCCCATTCTAGATTCAACTTTTTCAAGGCCCACAATGCCTTATGATCGAGTTCCACCGGAAGATGACAAGCTTTTCCAAACACCAATTGATATGGAGACATGCCAATTGGGGTCATGTAGGCTGTTCGGTATACCCATAGAGCATCATCCAATTTCTTTAACCAATCAGTCCGGTTAGTATTCACTGTTTTGGAAAGTATGCTCTTGATCTCTCTATTTGAAACTTCAACTTGGCCACTTGTTTGGGGATGATACGGGGTGGCAACTTTATGCTTGACTCCATACTTCTCAATAAGAGTCTTGAATAATCGATTGCAGAAATGAGAGCCCCCGTCACTAATGATTGCCCTTGGAGTTCCGAACCTTGAGAAAATATACCTTTTCAAAAATGCAGTGACACTTCTTCCTTCATTGTTGGGGAGCGTGACGGCTTCCACCCATTTGGACACGTATGCTACTGCCACAAGAATGTACTTGTTGCTGTAGGAGCTTACAAATGGACTCATAAAATCAATGCCCCATACATCAAACAATTCAACTTCGAGAATCGGTGTCATTGGTAGCTCATGCCTTCTTGATATGCCCCCATGCCTTTGACATTGATCACAAGCTTTTACAACGTCATGAGCATCTTGATAGAATGTCGGCCAATAAATACCACTTTGAAAAACCTTGGTTGCCGTTCTTGAGCTACTATGATGCCCCCCCCCCCCCCCCCCCCACGGGTGATGAATGACAAGCCTCAATTATTGGAATCATATCCACTTCGGGGATGCATCGCCTTATGATGTTGTCGGCGCAAACCCGAAACAGATATGGCTCATCCCAATAATATTTCCGGACATCACTCAAAAATTTCTTCTTTTGATGGAAGTTCAAATCATCCGGCATAATGTCACTTGCATGGAAGTTAGAAAAATCGGCATACCAAGGGATCATGTTATGTGACCCCGCCATCACTTGCTCATCCGGAAATGACTCATTGATTTCTAGGCCATCCAATGGACGCCCACCCTCTTCAAGACGAGACAAGTGATCTGCCACTTGATTTTCACACCCCTTTCTATCTTTGACTTCAAAGTCAAACTCTTGCAAGAGAAGGACCCAACGTATCAACCTCGGTTTTGCATCTTTCTTTGTCATGAGGTAACGTACGGATGCATGATCGGTGTGAACAATCACATGGTTGCCCAACAAATAAGCCCGGAACTTCTCGAAAGCAAACACAATAGCAAGCAACTCTTGTTCTGTGACAGTGTAATTCATTTGAGCACCGTTTAGAGTCTTGCTTGCATAGTAAATTGGGTGGAAGATCTTATCATGCTTTTGGCCAAGAACAGCACCCATGGCATATCCACTTGCATCATACATCAACTCAAATGGTTGAGACCAATCCGGACCAATGATGATAGGAGTCGATGTGAGTCTCTCTTTCAAAACCTCAAATGCCTTCAAACAGGCATCATCAAATACAAACTTCGACTCCTTCTCCAACAATTTGCATAGAGGGTTGGCTGTTTTCGAGAAATCCTTTGACGAATCTTCTATAAAACCCGGCATGTCCGAGGAAGCTACGAACACCTTTAACGGAAATTGGAGGGGGAAGCTTAACAATAACCTCAATTTTAGCTTGATCTACCTCAAGCCCCTTTTCCGAAATCTTGTGTCCTAAGACAATGCCTTCTCTAACCATTAAGAGACACTTCTCCCAGTTTAGAACCAAATTTATCTCTTCACATCGTTTCAATAATTGGGCAAGATTATCCAAGCATTCATCAAAGGAATCCCTAACCACGGAAAAGTCATCCATGAAGATTTCAATGGACTCCTCAACCATATCGGAGAAAATAGACATCATGCAACGTTGAAATGTTGCGGGTGCATTACATAACCCAAAAGGCATTCTCTTGAAAGCAAAGGTCCCATAAGGACAAGTGAAGGTCGTTTTCTCTTGATCCTCGGGGGCAATGCTGATTTGGTTGTACCCGGAATACCCATCAAGGAAACAATAATAATCCCTTCCCGCAAGCCTATCAAGCATTTGATCCATCAATGGCATTGGGAAGTGGTCCTTTTTGGTCCACTTATTCAACTTCCGATAATCCATGCAGACTCGCCATCCGGTGACCTTGCGGGTGGGGATCAACTCATTTTTAGCATTTGTGACAACAGTGATTCCTCCTTTTTTTGGCACACATTGAACCGGACTCACCCAAGAACTATCCGATATCGGGTACACCACACCGGCGTCTAACCACTTGATGATCTCATTCTTCACAACCTCTTGCATAGGAGGATTTAACCTCCTTTGATGTTCAACGCTTGGCTCGCATTCTTCATCAAGTTGGATTTTATGAGTGCAAATACCGGGCGTAATCCCTTGGATATCCGCAATACTCCACCCAATAGCTTTTTTGTATCTTCTCAAGATCACCATCAACCTCTCTCGTTGCTCATCCGTCAACCGGGCAGATATAATCACGGGCAATGTGTTGTTGGGTCCAAGAAACTCATACCTCAAATGTGAAGGAAGAGATTTGAGTTCCAAAGTAGGAGGCTCAATAATTGAAGTTTTGCAGGAAGAGTTGCTCGGTTTTCCAAGTCAAGATCAAGTCTCTTTGGATTGAGGTGGTAAGACCCAATTCCAATCAATGCATTGACCGTCTCCTCAAATTCTTTTTCATTGTCCCCTTCATAGTTCATTATTACCGCAGCCAACATATCACTTATATGCTCATGTTCTATGGTTGTCTTCATTGCTTTATCAATTGTATCAATAACCGACACAACATTCATATCCGTCGGTTGTTTCATTAACTTGCAAATATGGAAAGTGATCTCTTCATCATTCATTCTAAATTTTAGATCACCTCTTTCCACATCCACGAGGGCACGCCCCGTAGCTAAGAATGGTCTTCCCAAGATCACAATCCAAGATCACCAAATCGGCCGGAAAAATAAATTGATCCACTCTCACAAGCATATCATAAAGAATACCAATGGGCCTCTTTATGGTTCTATCCGCCATAAGTAATCTCATCGTGGTGGGACGGGGGGTGCCCAATCCCAACTTGTTGAATATAGATAGCGGCATCAAATTTATGTTTGCTCCAAGATCACATAAAGCTTTTGCAAACTTGTATTTACCGATGGTGCATGGAATCGTGAACGCTCCGGGGTCTTCTTTTTTGTACACCAAAGCTTTGGTGACGATTGCACTACAATGATGAGTGCCCCCCAATGTTTCAATGCCAGGACTCCTTCTTTTGGTCACGAGATCTTTCATGAACTTCGTATAACTGGGCATTTGCTCAAGTTTCTCAACCAATGGAATATTTATTGAGAGCCCCTTTAATCGTTCGATGAACTTGAGGAATTTTCCATCGTCCGCTTTCTTTGCCAATCATTGGGGAAAAGGAGGGGGAGGCCTCATAACGGGCGGTGAAGCCCTTGGTACCTCCTCCGCCGCTTCCTTGCTTTTTGAAGCATCACTGATTTCCGGATGATCCTCATTAACAATGGGTTTTTCAATACTCGCCCGCATATTCTTTGGGTTCACTTCTTCTTCAATAACCATGGGTTCTTCAACCATTTTCTCTTCATCACCCAACACATTCTCCTTCACCAACGCCTTTTCCCCAATTGTTTTGCCACTCCTAGTAGTAATTGCATTGCATTTATGATCACCATCATTCCTTGGATTTGCAACTGTGTCACTAGGGAGTGAGCCTTCCTGCCTTTGGTTTAGGATTGCCGAGATTTGGCCAAGTTGAGACTCCAATTGTTTAATGGAGGTGGAGTGTGAACTCATAACTTTCTTTAATGGAGGTGGAGTGTGAACTCATAACTTGACCCATGGATTTGACCTCATCTCTAGTCCCCTTGCAAAAAGTGTCGGTGGATTCCACTTTCCTCAACACCCTTGACAACATATCTTCAATTTTTGATCTAGCGGGATCGCTAGTGGGCGGTTGACTAGAGCTTGATTTATTTCCCTTTGGAGGGACATACGGATTTGTGCTCCGATGATTGTTGTAATTGCTATTGTAACCCCCTTGATTGTTGTCACGATCTCTCCAATTAGAGTGACCTTGTTCTTTGTTCCAACCTTGATTCCCTTGACCTTGCCGCCAAGATCCTTGACTCGGACCTTGGTAGTTCGGACGGGAACCCTCCCTTTGATTGTTGACATAACTCGCCTCCTCATCATACATTTGGAAACATTGCTCATCCGGAGGACCCCCTTCACTGGATTCTACCGCGTTCACCTTTTTGCTTCCGCCACCCATGACATGTTTTGTCAGAAGGTCCATTTGGGTGACAAGTTTGGCCATGGACTCATCTCTCTCTTCCTCCTTCTTAATCATCTCACGAGTGAGCACATGTTTGGCGGAACTTCCTCCACCCACTTCCGAATCCCTAGTGTGCCATGCTTCATTAGTCTCGGTCAATTTATCCAACAATTCACAAACGGTGGCATAAGAATTATCCATAATAGACCCCTCTGAAATGTTGTTCGCCACTGATTTGTTGACCGAATCTAGAGACCTATAAAATGTTTGTAGAAGCACACCATCGAGCAACCCATGCTTGGGACAGCTTTTGACTTTCATTTTAAAACGAATCCAAGTTTCATGGAGAGCCTCATCAGGAAGTTGACGAAAGTTGTTGATTTCGTCATGGAGTTGTAACATCCGCGATGGAGGGAAGAACTTCTTGAGGAATGCTTCGGTCAATTCCTCCCAAGTAGTGATGGACCCGGATGGAATATCATCTAACCAAGCCGTGGCTTCCCCCGTTAGGGAGTACGGGAAGAGTCGTAGCTTGACTGCTCAATTGAGACGCCCGGGTGCACATTGGTGGAACAGACCCCAAGAAAGTTCCTAAGGTGCCTATTCGGGTCATCTTTGGGTAGACCACCGAACAGGCCTTTAGTGTTGAGCAGGTGCAGCATTGTGTTGGTTACATGGAAACTCAAAGTTTCCAATTAGAAGCGGGGGCTGAATTGCGGCTGCATAGCCTGCCCCTGCAACTTCTTCACCAACCGCTACTGGTGGATTTTGGACAGAGATACCATCCTCATCCATATTGCCTGCACAACACACAACAACAAAAAGGAAATAAGAAAAGAAATAAAGACTAAAAGTAAAGTTTTACACTAGTTAGTAAATTTCTAGACCGTATTCCCCGACAACGGCGCCAAAATTTGATACGCCCAAATTACACCTTTAATATCAGGAGTAAGCGGTCGTTGTCAAATATAGAACCCAACGAGGTTGGGGTCGAATCCCACGGAGAATACAATGAAGAAATATACTTAATAAGTGTAACACCCGACTATTAGTCTATATTTCAAGGGAAAGGGGATATAATAATGGTTTGATTGATGTTTGTTCATTAAAGACTATAAGACGTAAACTATTGGTAAATGGGACTAAGGTTATGGTTCCAATGAAAAGTAATGCGATTGGGTATCAATTCAACTTATTTATATGCCTAAGTGCATTAAACCAAGGGTCACGCGAATGTTGCCAAAAGTTTCCCAAACAAATTAGCAAATTTCATCCTAGGCTTTTCTAAGCTCTAGAATGTTTTATAAGAGAACACCCATGTAGCCTCAACTAGCTTTCCTATTCCTAGCTCAAGCTATTAGATGGATTTAATGACCCAAATTGTTGCTATTAACTCTTTTCCTAATCTCTACTTTCTTTTCCAAGCAAAGTAATGGTATTAAGGCACAAGTAATGTTGTACACCACCACAAGACATTAATTCTTGAAGAGTTAATAGAAAACACCATTAGCATATAAAAGAAGTATGAGTATGAAACCCAATCACATAACTAACACATTTGGTCCCACAACCTTAGCTAAAAAGATTAGCTAATAATATTCATTAAAGGTAAAATAATAAAGAAAAGTTTATTCATAAAGCTTACAAAAGTATTGGGTGGAGAAGATGACAAAAGCCAAAGGGAATCTCTTAAAGGCTTCACCAACCAATAATAAATAAGCTCCACAAAAATCTAGGCTAAAAACTGTAGAATCATGAGTGCAAAACCCTAAAAAATCTATTTATAGAATGTCCAAAACGGGAACAATTTCCATACAAAAATGCCCTTGCGCATCTGGTACGAATCGCACTTGGTGTCGCATGTGGAACCTGCGAGTCGCAGGTTGCACCAAATCATCGCAGATGTCGCATCTTCAATCAGTTGTGGAGCTGCATCTGTGACATAGGATGCAACTCGTAGGTACCACCTACGACTCGCATGTGGTGTCGCATGTGGTGCACCACTGTCCTGTCTTCTTTGGTCATCTCTATCAACAGATGCTACACCACCTGCGACTCGCATGCAGTACCTGCGATTCGCAGGTGATGCCCTGGTTCAGTTCAGCAGGTTTTTGCTTCATTTTGCCTCAAGTTGCTTCCGGCACATGTTATTCTACACATTAACACAAAAACACGAGAAACGACATCAAAAGTACTTGGGGATTTACAAAAGACTAAGTAGTTGGCGTCGAATGTGCCGTAATTTCACGACACATCAGCACCAGATAGGATCATATACCTATAAATAGAATTTTCATTGGCAGGCCAGGGCATCCAAGTCTGACTAGAAATAGACTATTACTATTGATTACAATTTCTGGCTTATTCTGATCTTTATTCTTTGATCATCAAGTTTTCATTCATTCTGGAGGATAAGGAAATCAAATACTGTTGTTCATCATAATTGGCATAAGTTTACTCTTTTTCTTTCTCTTTATTGACTTATTTTTTATCAATTACTAATAATGTGCTTGTGTTGATTCTTTCATTTATATCAAATTACTACCAATTGTGGTTAACCTTAGAACAAATTCAACTATTTGGGTAAAATATGACTTTTGACTCAAACAACTTCCCTGTAGGGAAGTTACTACTCCAGGTTGTTTTTTCTCCTTTAAGGGTGAACTGCTCCTCTTCTGAATACAACCGTATCTGCTCCCTTGTTGAAGAAAGAAAGAATTTCTTTAATTCTCTCAAGAAAATGTACCAAATCGATTAAGGCATTTAGTTTGTGAATATTAATTTTGTTTCTTAGTGATTCAAAGTTCGACTTGGGGCGATTCTTTTGGTGGTGAGTTCAACGATCTTCCGCTGCGCTAAAAGGATCACAATCATTGTCTTGCCCCGCGATTTATTCTGACAATGGTATCAGAGCCTGCATTGTTTTTTTTTATTGCCCCGTCACATGCATTGCGTATCAGTGTTTGGGTGTGAAGCCGCTGTGAGAACGAAACAATTTTTGTTTGTTTGAGTTTATTTTTTAAGCAAGTTAATAATCAGGGTTGCAGATTTATTTTGATGGTGCCATTTGTTTTGGGTTTTATGTGTCGTATGCGTTAAAAAGAGATAATCACTGGTCAAGAAAGACATCCAAAAGGAAAATTGGCTTTGTGAATTTGCTTTTTGGTCTGATGGAATTCTTTGTATTAAACTTGAGAATATAGTTTGGACCCCTGTTCACTTGAAAAAAATTGTTGGCTTTGCCAACTGTGATGTCACTTATTCTCAAGTAATGATTCCTGTAAAATTGGTCTAACTACGTGGGTGTTCTTGATTTCCTACAAAGATTAGATCAATTTTAAAAAAAACGAATAAAAAAGAACCTATCCACTAATTCCTATTTATATATAATATAAGTTAGTGTGGAGAACTCAGAAGTATTACTCTATTAATAGCTTCTGCTCTAGGCTAGAGTTATTGCCACATTTGTTTTCTTTTGGGAAATTTTTAATGGCAAAATGATTAAGTGATAAGTTGTCAATTTTAATTGATTATGTCACTTGATGGCTACACAAGTTGGATCCTTTAGCCATTTCATTAACCAAAACTGCTCAACTTTGAAGAACTTTCGTTTTGCCTTTGGAATACGAATAGATGTTACCTTATTGAGAATTAAAATGTTACTATTCTCAGTGAAGATACTGATTGAAATTCAATTTTGTTGACAATTGCAGAAAGTTTAGATTTTATTTTGACTGCCAACTGTTGGCATACTTATTCTTTTGTCAAAGTCAATGCAAAATTGAGATGATATAATTTATTGGTACCTTCTGCAAATATGTTTGGTCTGTCATAATATGTTGGAGATTGATCAACCAGTGCACCTCTCGTTATTTTATTATAATTAATTTAGGCAAAGCCTTAATCATTCTTTAACTGATATATTAGTGGTCTTAGAAGGATCGAATATTTACAAATAAGAATATGATACTTGGATTTATTTCTCTTCTACAAGTAATTGTGACATATGTTGTCATATTTAATGGTTATAACCATTTTCTATGTTTTCATTTCACAAATGTTTGGACGGGAATGAGCTCGAAGTACTCCAAGTGGAAGTGGTACTGAAAGTCGAGCAAGGGAATACTATAGAAGAGTGAGTAATCATAGGACTATAATTAGTAATGACTCTGATTCTGTAACTATTGGGCTTAGTGTTCCGAGAGAGGTACAAAGATTCTTTAAGAATGAACAGCTTGGTGAAGGGAAGTGAGAAGAAATACGAGGTTCTAAAAAAATTGAGAATAGACCTTAAAAGAAATTGTGACAAATTGAAATTTGGGTCCTTTTGTCCATACTGGGAGATTCTCTCCTAGAGCATTAGGGCGAAGATTGGATAATATTCATTATGAGTATTGTCCAAATTAGTCCCTTTGGGTATATACACTGACTCTTGAAGCCAAGTAGGAGGAGAAAAAGGACATAGAAGCTAAACTTATAAAGTCTTAGATTCTAAAGACATGTCCCACGCCTAGTTTTTTATCCGCCTTCTCCTGTAGATAAGCTATCTAAGACTTTGGCCTAATGAGTATGTGTTGTCTGTCTTTTCTGTTATATTTTCTACTCATTGATATGTATAACAGAGTATATGTAACAGGATGAGACTTAAAGAATCTTTGTGATTCTAGTCACGTTGTAATTTGGTACATATTAAGAAATGATTTCTATTTTGATTAATCATTTGGATAGTAAATGATGATTGAAAAACTAATAACCTTTCAATGCAACACTAAATGTTAAGTCATTATGGGAATTGATTTGGTTGAGTATGTACATCACAAGCATAATTGATGAGTCCTACTTGCATGATTGTCTCTCATAAAAGACTATGACTTCAAAAAGTATAATTGTTGATATGAATAAGGGTGATAAGTCGAAAGGCGAAAATCATGATACATGGTGCCGTAAGATATGATTTATACTGAAAAAGCAAGGTGATCTAAAGAGTATAAATTTTGTGACATGTCACCCAAAGGAGGGTAATACTGCCTAACATATTTTGTGACATATCACCCAAAGGAGGGTAATACTGCCTAACATAGGAGAGATCTTGATATTTACAAATAATTAACAGAAGAAAGATTTCGCTGCCTGTGAAATTATTGTAAGTTAAGTTGTTAATGATCTTATTTATGATGTGAACAATATTCTACTGCTCATGCCATATAGGCACACTTATGAGATATATATGGCAATACAATTTTTTGACTTGCCTCAGATAGTTGGCAATCAAGTTTGGCATGTAGAAGAAGTGAATTCCTCATCATGTCAAGTAACACCAAAGGGTGATGTCCGAAATGATTTCTCAACTTAAAAGTGTTGGTCATGTTCTATAGGATGAGCATTAAGGTCAGGCAGGGATCCGATCTCTTTCCATATTTGGGAATTTAAAGGTTAACTTGACCCATAATGATAGCATCAAAACATTTGTTGATGTTGCCTATCATGTTGAGCTTGAAGATAAGCGGTTTGGTGTTGCAAAACCAATAACTAGTGATTATGAGGCAAATCAAGTGGTAAACAACCTTTCAAGCTTCAAGCGTAAGAAATTTACTAAAGGATCAAGGAGACCTAAGGTAGATCCTCCATGGAAAGAAACTTACTTAATTCCAAAAAGGGAAAGTGGCATTACAAGAAGAAACATAAAAGTAAGATGCAGTACTGCCACTGTCAATGTTTGTTCTTCTTGTATTAGGTTTCTCTTCAGCAACAAAATTGTGAAAAGTACTCTAGAGAATCTTTTTTTGTTTTCGGTGGTTCTGGACACTTAATGATGATTTATTTATGTTAAATATTTATCATTCCACTTATGACTATTATGTGAACTAATATATTATGACATGCTATTCGAGTAATAAAGATGTTGTTGTTATTGCATGGCATTTATTACAAAGCATGCAAGATTGGGTCACATCGGGCAAGATATAATGAATTGGTTGGCTAAGAAAGGACACATGAGTTCTTTCTCCAAAATAGACATGCCAACTTGTGAGCATTATCTTGCCGGAAAGATTACATATAAACCATTTGGGAAGGCTAAGAGAGCTGACTTTTTATTGCAATTAATACATTCAGACGTCTGTAATTCAATAAATATTAAGGCTAGGTTTGTTGTGTTTTCTTTCATTATGTTTGTCAATGATTTCACGCGCTTTGATTATGTCTATTTGATTTCTCATAAATCTGAAGCACTTGAATGCTTTAGAAGATATTTAAATGAAGTTGAGAATCAATTAGAAGGTGTGAATATCGATCAAGATAATTTGATAAATTATGTAATGAAAAAGGCATTACCAGATAGTTAACTATTCCTAGCACACCTCAACAGAATAGTGTAGCAGAAAGGAGGAATAGAACATTATTGGACATGACAAGTTCCATGATGGCGCAGGAAAATACATTACTAACTGTGACCTACATATTAAATAAAGTGTCTTCTAAATCAGCTACTTCCACTCCCTATGAGCTATGGACTGGTCATAAACCAAACCTGAATGATCTACGACCTTGGGGTTGTGTTGCTTATGTAAAAGATCATTTTAATAAGTTTGGCGTACTTGGTCCAAAAGGTAAGAAAATTATCTTTATAAGATACCCTGAATACTCCAAGGGGTATGTGTTCAATGGTGATTAAAGAATCTAAGTGTTACTGAAACTGAATCACGAGACGTCATATTTCTAAACAAAAATATTTTCCGAAATAGGGTGAAATTAGAAATGGAGAGACTCTTTATGAAGTGTTGAATTCAGATAGTTAGCAAATGTCTTCAAGCATGTTTAATATTCAGTAGATCAAGGATCTCTAAGCGGTATCTCCCACAGAATTCGATTAGCCTATTTCTGTGAGTGAGGCTTGAGTGAGCCTTGGAAAAGATGAGTGGATGAAAGCAATGAAAGAAAAATTACAGTCCACGAGAACCAACACGGTCTGGGATATGGTTGACCTTCCTCCTAGCGAAGAGCTATTGGAAACAAATGGGTTATCAAAGTTAAATGTAGAGTGGACGATTCAGTAGAAAGATACAAGGCATGATTAGTGGAAAAAGGTTTTACTCAAGAAGCTGAAATAGATATTGAGAAAACCTTTTCACTAGTTGTGAAGCGTATCTCAATTCGCTTACTTTTGGCTATTCTTGCATGTTTGGATCTAAATTACACGGACGTGAAGACGGCTTTTCTCAATGGAGAACTAAACGAGGTAATCTACATGGAACAACCAGTAGGTTTCATCGTTAAAGGTCACGAACATAAAGTTTGTAAATTGAAAAGATCTATTTATGGCCTAAAACAGTCTTCAAGGAAATGGTATTTGTAATTTCACAAGGAGGTGGTCTTATATGGTTTTATCATGATCAATGAAAACTATTGTATCTATGTGAAAAAGTCCAATAGAATGTTTGTAATTTTTTTTCTTTACGTGAATAATATTTATTAGTCGAAAATAATTTGGAGTATGTGAAAACTATCAAGTCATGGCTTTCAAAGTCATTTGACATGAAATACATGGGTGAATCTGACTATATATTGGATGTTAAGATCCAAAGAGATCATTCCAATTTTTATTTTATTTTTAGTATGTCTCAACAAACATAGATAAAGAAAATTCTGGAACTTTTCGAATGAATAGTTGTAAACCCATGGATACTCCTATGGAAAGATGTGAAACTTTGAGCCTTGATCTGTGTCTAAAGACCGGGAAAAAAAAAAGGAAGACATGTCTCGAGTTTCATATACAAGTGCTATTGGGAGCTTGATGTACGATATGATGTGTACTCGACCGAACACTTTTTATGTCGTAGGTATGGTTAGTAGGTATCAATTTAATCCTGAAAGAGATCACTGGAAAGCAGTGAAGAGGATTTTTGGATATCTAAAGTGAACTGCAGATTACTCACTATGCTAGTGGATATAATTTACTCCTGAGAGTATACGCATATGATGATTGGAGTGGTGACTGGAGTGATAGAAAATCGACCTCCGGTATGCTTTCTTACTTTATGGTGGTGATGTTTTATGAAAAGTAAGAAACAAATTTTCACGGTCCTTTCGATTAAGCAAGTTGAGTTTGTGGCTTGTGCATCTGCAGTACAAGAAATTGTTCGGTTAAAAAATTCTTTGAGCATTTGAATATTACAAAGAATTTGCAGGATCCCATGATTTTATATTGTGATAGTCAAGCAGCTATTCCATAGACAAGGGATCCTAAGTATCACAATGAGACCAAACAAATGGATATTCAGTATAACTTCGTATCACATCACAACAAGTGGAGAAATAACATTACAATACATACCTACGCAAAGATGATAGTTGATCCTCTTACAAAATCAATATCTAGAGACAAGTTTGAAAAACATGTTGTGGCTCTAGGTTTGCGAAGGATATGTTAGTATCGATGTATTGTAAAATGTTTTGGTTATAATAGTATGCTCATCAATGAATTATACTTGATGTTATGTTGATATTATATATGCATGTAATGATATCCTAGTGAAGGATATAAATGTGTCGAACAAGTCAGGAAATCGACTCTCTCACACGAGCGATCGCCTCTAACGTCGAGGAACGGGTAGAGATTAGAACTATCGAAATCTTGATTAGTGCAAGGTCATGTATATGTTTCGATAAAAAGTTGGTCTTGGATAGCACTCAGACTAACAGATTACAATATCCTTATGACTTGTTTTGAAAGCCAGATGTAAGTTTCTCTAAGAAGATGAATTTGAGGATCATTGAAGAGAGATGCTCAGGTTAGACAACTGAAGACGTCTAGATCAAAATCTTTACGGTGTTGAATGAGTAAAAGAATGAGATGCACGTACCAATATAAGGTGAGAACACTGTAGCATGTGTTTCATACCACATGTGCTTAGCGACCATTGAGTTAATAGAAGAATGAATCTTTGCTTCTTTATTGTGTGAGACCCAGAAAGTCGAAATTGACTTTCCACAGGAATACCCTTTGACCTTTACTGTATCTTGAAGTACCAAGAAATGTTGCTACTTTAGCATGTCACTAATAGCAATGAGTGATTCGGCAATGCAGTGCATGTCTAGGAAAGCAGTTGATGTAGGATGGATAGTTTCGCGTAGAAAGGGAAGACAACGAAGATTAAAAATGTAGCTTGTATTCACAGATTGACCATTACATTTACCATAAGGGTAACAAGTGTAAGTGTGGATAAAGTTATAATCAAGTCGAGTTCGCCTCTTTAGAGGATGAGGGATCGGATGACTAGCTACTGGAGTAGCGAATGATGTCTGGGGTGTTGTGAGTAAGAAGATCCTTTTGTTAGTGGTGAATTCTTTCCGCATGTGATTGGATTTCTACATGGAGCTATTAGACAACCTTAGTTGGTTTTGGAATGTTATAGCTCTTGATGCTCGCAGGTCGCGCGAACTATTTGCCAATGTGTGTTATCGATATGATACTTATTTGGGTCTAGCTCATCAAGAGCGAAGTGGGAGATGTTGGATTTTCAGTTGTGGGTCGCCCTATATGGGCTGACCCGATCCGTATGTAAGGGATAAGGATAAGAGAAGTTAAAATAAATGTCACGACCCGACTTAGGGGCCGTGACGAGTACCCGATACTTGTACCGAGCACCCCTTACTTATCATCTTACATGTACCTGTTAGCAAGCCGTATGAATAGTACCATATATTTTTATTTTTATTTTAACTGAACATTAACATTAGCAGCGTCATTATGAACATAGACTAGTAAGCTTCGCTATTACTTCATATAGTAGCATTAAGATGCCAAATTACCACATATCTAACTGTACATAACTGACTGTGCATATCTGTCTACGAGCCTCTAGACATAGTACATTTATACATAGGAAGGGCCGAGTACTGTCGTGCCCGAGAATACATACACAAAATAGTACCACTGGAGTGAGGCTCCAAAACAACTGGAGCGCTGTAGAGTATCGCTGGTAGAACTCCTAAGGATCAAGTCCACCTGTCTGCTGACCTGCGCGGCATGAGACGCAACGTCCACAAGAAAGGACGTCAGTACGAATAGTGTACCGAGTATGTAAGGCATGAAAGATAACACTAGCAGTAACATAATGTATAATTAATAATGTCATGGAGTCATAGAATATAGAAGATAGAACGTATCTCATGTCATATATTATCATCTCGTATCATATCGCATTATATCTTATCTTGTCTTGTCGTAGTATATCACGTCATAGTATATCGTGTCATAGGGTGTCAGACTATAGTATATCATAACATAGTACCTCATATTGTAGCATGGCATGTTATAGCATGTCGTGTCATCGCATAGCGTGTCATAGCATGTCTTACCATAGCATAGCATATCATAGCGTATCATAGCATAGCATAGCTTGTCATATCATGTCCTGTCGCAGCAGATCATAGCATATCATGTCATAGTATAGCTTACCATAGCATATCTTATCATAGCATGTCTGGTCATGACATGGTAGGTCATATCATAGCGCCGAACAATGCCGGCTCACCCACATAGCGCCGATATACACCGGCTCACACATATATCCCGCGTTCGGGCACCCCGCGTCCGGGATGATAAGCCAGCTGATCAGGTGGCAGTGAAACATATTTCCATTCCCATTCCCCCATGTATCCTTTCCCCCAACCCAGGTTCATATACATAGCTTGCATATATGTACTTCGTATGCATATACACATCTTATATACGTACACATATTTTTGTATTCATATACATAGCTTGTATACATATACATGTCTTATATAAATTTACTTATCTTATATATATATATATATACATCTTTTATATACTTATACATATCTTATAGACATATACATGTTTTATATATATATATATATATATATATATATATATATACATATCTTATATACATAGACAGGTTTTATATATGTATATATCATATAAGCACACAAGGGAGCCCAAGGAAAAATCATATAGCCATCGGAACGGCGTAAGGCCGGTGACCTCCGATTACATTATGGAATACTCGTGATCGCTCTTGTCTCACCTCGAAAGGACGAATATTTTAAGGTGAGATGGTCAACGGAGAATAGTATTAAAGTAAACGTAGAATGAAATTGTGGGCATCATAGATGACAGTTCATAGACTTTGAAATCTTTAGAAAATAAAGTCATAGCTAGGGAATATAAATAAGATTCAAAAATTAATTTATCATTTTCATATTTACATAAGATACTTAGCTTAGTTATCTTGGTCATAGAGTCGTTCCGGTAGTGCGTATCATAGGCATATCCTCTTATGTAATGTCATTCTTATCATTCTCGTCATGGAAGGGTCCTCGTTGGAGGAGTCATAGTACTTATCATTTGGTAACGAACTCGGGATCAAAGGTTCCCTTTGGATTCACTTCTAATAAGTCAAGCAAGACTGTAAGGAAAAATCCAAGAGTAGCGGGCCCACCTCGGGCCGGATGGGGTGACGTATATGATTTACATATATTACGTGTCATGTCATTACTTGTGAGGGTCCTAGGGTAATCGGGTCCCACTTATGCAAGTTCTAGGGGTTTAAGAGGTCTTTCCATCATTTGCACACTTTCTAGTTCAATTCTATTGAACAAAAAGTGGAAAACTTTGGATGCGGATTCCGGGGAAGAGAGTTGTCCCCGAGGTGCGTACCCAACTTATTACGTCTAAGACATGCCATAGAAAGAAGGGTGAAACCTTACATACCTCTTTCCGCTTCTTTTGCTATTCCGAATTCACGTTGCAATCTCGTCAAAATCTGCAAATTGGTCATGTTTACCAAAACTCTTATTAGGATACTTAGAGTTGAATTCTTAAGGAAACATTTGGCTACCGAAATTTCGGCAGCACTTCCCCTATAAATACTCCATCCCACCAAGTTCAACTTGGCCAATTTCAATCAACAACAACCTGGGAATCCAAACCCGGCCAAACTATTAACACAACTCAACAATATCAACCATCATGCTATCAACTTCAACAATCAATCCAAAACATGTTCTAATATTAACAACCTTCGTCACACAATTCAACGGTATTTCATTTATATTCAACTCAATCGCTAACAACATCAACAACAATACCAATAGTATTAATACCATTTTCCAACAACAACGTATGCCATAAAATTGCCCGCACAGTGTTTTCTAGATTTCTCAACCCACCAAATTTGCGTTATACTTATTTAAAACAAAATTATTTTCGTAAAGGAGTCGGAATTCTTATGTACAACATCAATAACAACACTATCCACTTTTTTACAAGTTAAATACATTTATTTTCATCCAATATTCCCTTCACTTCTCATTCCATAATTCACAACACCAACAAACGAATTTATCAGGCTATTCTCTCCGTTCTATTCCATTAAAACTCTAAATAAACTCGTTAACAATGAAAAGGAACCTTATTCATACCTTATTCATGCAGCCACCACGTTATCACTCCCCTCCTTGGTTGATTTTTAGCTCAAATTGAAGACAACGCAGCGTACAACACTTTTCTCTTCATGGGCTTCGGGATTCGGGACTCAGATTTTGATCAAAATAGGATTTTCGTCTCTCCAAGTCTTTTCTCTCTCTCTTTCCAGAAGTTTCTGGTTTTTTTTGGTCTGAAAAATGAGGAGAAAGGGGCTGAATTTAACTTAAATAGGCATGGGCCATGGGCCTAACCCGGTTGGGCCCGGTTTGGGCCTAGCCCACTGACCTTTCTGCCTTAAAACGTCCGTATCTCCCTATTCCGACGTCACCTGTGAACCCACGACCTATGATTGGAAATCTAATTCAATTATCTACAACTTTTATGTCTGGGGATTTTCCCAAATTCCAAACGTATGATGCCGTTTTTGCCCCTCCAAGTCAGGTCATCCGGGAAACGTTTTCTTAAATCGTCCTTTTGGAGGGCTTACACTCATTTTTGGCTTATGGGTCCTTCTTAGGAATTGCTCAACTTCACATGTACTACCCATATATCTCTTTATATGTCTTTAATAAAATCTCGATGGGTGGGCCCCACCTTGGCTTATAGTTACGAGGGCTATCCTCGAGTGATCACGTTAATAGATTTACTTCCTACGCTCTCCAAATGCCATATATATATATATATATATATATATATATATATATATATATATATATATATATATTCTCATACTCAGATAATATAATCTTTATCCCTGATCCTTGTGTGAAATTCCCATTTTGCCCCTGGCCTTCCGCATTATTTCCATGAACCATTTTACGAATTCCTCTTTTTACCCTTAACCTTTTCCGACATTTCCATACTACTAATATTCATAACCAACTTGTACAGTAAAAATATTTTGGGAGATGATCATTCTCTTAGCTTTGCCACGACTACCTTGAAATATCCGAATGTATAAAATACGGGATATAACAATAAAACTTCCCGGTAGGGATGTTACTGCTCCACGTTGGTTTTTCTCTTTTAAGGAAGAACTGCTCCTCTTCTAAAAACAACTGTATCTGCTCCCTTCTTAAAGAAAGAAAATTCTTTCTTTCTCTGATTCTCTTAAGAAAATAACACAAAATATCTATTAAGGCATTTAGTTTATGAATATTAACTTTGTTTCTTAGTGATTTGTCACGACCCAATCGGAGGGTCATGACAGGCACCCGGTGCTAACCCACCCGAGTACCTCTTAGCGTACTCTCATATTCACATCTAGGTGAGCCACATGGCTTACTCATAATTTATATGCATCAATAGTGCTAATCTCATTGGGCAACAACACATTTATATCATCATCAATAACAATGCCCATATCCATATATACAAGCCGACGAGGCTATCAAAATTATATACAAAATATAAGCCGACAAGGCTACAAGACATCTAACCATACACAACTGTCTACGAGCCTCTAAGGAGAGTATGTCATATCATATAGGCGGGATAGGACCCTGCCTTGCCCATAGGTATGTACACAAAAGAATAATACCAAAAGTTGTAGCTCCGGAATGAAATGGAGCTTCTCTATATAGTCCCTGAGTGAGAAGTCTATGGATCAGTCCTGTCTCCCTGTCCACCTGCGGGCATGACGCAACGTCTACAAACAAAAGAACGTCAGTACGAATAATGTACTGAGTATGTAAATCATAATCAACATCATAATATGAGCATAAGAGGCAGCACAAGAAATAGCATAGGATGGGAGAATCGGGCAGTAGTAGAGCCATCATCGTAATTACTTACTTGTCTTTCATAGGGACCTTCCATTTCTAATGTGTGCTTGTGTACATACATATATGCGTATACATATGTCCATATCCGTATACATATCCATATCCATGATCATATACATATTCGCATCCATATTCATATCCGTATTTATATACATATTCGTATCCATAGCATACCCGACCATAAAGGTTCGGTGGTTTCACATACCAGGCCATGACAAGGCTCGGTGTCATACATACCTGGCCCTACCAAGGCTCAGTGTTATCCATACCTAACTGCAGTGGTGTGCGCGCGATAGATATCATACCCGGCCATATAAACTCGGTGTTACATAATAGTCATCTATACTTAGACACGTATACATAGATGTCCATAAGTATCATCAACATCATTGCCATCATTGTTTCGTTACATCTATCCTTATAGGCTCAACTATCATACAAAGGAAGTACAAGTATCGTGAAAGTATCGAGAATCATGAGCTTTGGTACCCTTAGAGGTAGAGTCATTTATAAATCATTATGGAACTCATAAAAGGATATATATATATATATATATATATATATATATATATATATATATATATATATATATATATATATATATATATAGAGAGAGAGAGAGAGAGAGAGAGAGAGAGAGAGAGAGAGAGAGAGAGCAAGGGAACCATGCCTAAATGAAAGAAGGGTTAGCCTTACATAACTCTTCTTCTCCTCAACTATTTAACATTCGCCGTTGAAGCTTGATTAATATACATTTAGAAGGATTTTATACCATGGTTAAGCTTTAATGACACTCTTAAATTCAAACTAGAATGGTTCATGATTTAATGAAAATTGGGCAGCATTTCCCCTATTTCGTCGACTTCCACAATATCACAAAACAACTCCCAACAACCACAATAATATCCACAATATCATAATCAAGTAGTCACATTCGATTTAGCCTTCAAAATTCATCCTTGTGTTCAACTTATGCTAGCAACTTCATACCCATTTTAGCACATTTTCATATAATACGTCTTCATCACCATTATTACTTTCGATAGAAATATTATACCCATATTATACTAAGAATCATAACTCAAGTTAGCTTACTACTCAAAAACCTCCTAAAAACTACATTTAGAACTCATCTTCCACTTTTACCTTCTACCCAAGTTGTTCAACAAATAAACATTCTTGATAGTATGTAATAAGTATGAAAACTAACCTTTTATCTCATAAGAATGATCTTTGAAGCAACCTTATCAACTTATATGAAAACCCTAGCTTCAATATCCAAAGAATTCTTGGAGTTTATTAACCCTAGCAAGACCTCTAGCACGAGGGTATCTTGATTCTTGTCTCTTGATATTTAATCTCCATTGGATTTTGGCTTGGATTAGTTTATGGATGTTACACCTCGGAAAATCCTCTGTTGTTGCACAGGCGAATGGACTAGCGAGGAGTGCGAGTATCCGATATTTCCACGAGTAAGAAATAAAATTTGATGGCCTTAAGCAAGATTCCAAAGGCAATTGCAATAAGAGATAGGTCATGCTCCATAATAACTAACTATAGTTTCTGAAAATGAGGAAAGTTGCAGATTTGCACTTTGGCCAGTTGATCGTAAAATGAAATACGGACCGTAAAGTGGTATACGGCCCATAAACTGCGATGTCGTATTTCAACTTCCAAAACTTCAAACTTTCTGTCAAATGCTTGAATGGTTAAAGACGGCTTGAAATACGGACCTTAAACTGAAATACGGCCCGTAAACTGTGTTCGTAAATCACCAGGTCTCGTCCTGACTTTCTAGTTCTGTTATGATTAAATACGTCCACGAAATATGGCCCGTAAACTAGAATACGGACCGTAAACTGGGTTTACGACCACTGTGCACTTTCGACAACTGTTCATTTCAGATCAGATTTTAGGTTATTAAAAAAGGGACCAAGTTTATTATTTCATTTCCACATTTCACCCCTTCTCTCTAAAACATCTCTCTACATTTATTCCACAAGAATTTAAGGATTATTAGTGATCCACAACATAAACCAAGTGAATCAAGTGTAAGGAAACCCATTAAAGATCATTCAAGTCAAGAAATCCCATTGGAGATGAACTAGGGTTTTTTCTCAAGTGAAGCATTTTCAACCAAGGCTTGTTCCTACAATATCTAAGGTAATATTTATGATATTTCTATGTTTTTCAAGGTATTTGAGAGTTGAAATACTTGGATTGTAGAAGGGTATAGAAAAAATGAGTCATAAATGTGGAATAGTGCCATTTTGAGAAATAGTTTGAATTGAATTATGATTCTTGATGTATTGTGATGTAAACATGTTATGAATGATGTGGATAACATGAGATGAGAAATGTACGCGAATGGACACAGCTGTGTGTTATAGCCATGGATATGAGTGGTTGAAGGTAAATTAAGAAATGTGGATAATGTGGATGAATAATGACTATTGTTATGGCCTTGTGAATGTATTATTGACGTTTGGGAGTTGATACACGTCATGGAGGAATGTCGTATAAATAAAGGAGATGCTGTCCGATTTTCTCTAGTTTTAGTCATGTATGTTAGCTATCGATTTCTAATGATAGTATGACTTTAATAAAGGTAGAAACGCGAGCGTTGAAGGAGAACGTACAAGTGGTAAATAGTTGAACGGACAGGTATGTAAGGCTAACCCTTCTTTCATAAGGCATGGTTCTTTGGCCAAATGTCTAAATCTTCTATAAGACCATGATTTCTTCTAATGATTTGATCTTCCGAGCTAGTAAGCTCACGATGCTTGATACGCTACGATTGTACCAAATTCCTCGTATGACGAGTAAGTCTATAAAGATAGATGTGACGATAATAGTATTAATGATATAGATGACAATAATAATGATAATAGTGATAACGATAACGATGACGATGATGATAGAGATGATAATAGTAAAGATGCTTATGAGCTATTATGTATATGTATCGATATATGACTATTATGGAACCCCGAGCTTATGAGGCCGGGTAAGATATGTAAGTATGTATGTATATGATTATGTAATGCGTGCACACCTCTGCAGATGGTACGGATAACCCTGACGCCTTGGTAGGGCCAAGTAGATGTAACCCTGAAGCCTTGGTAGGGCCAGGTATGTGTAACCTTGAGCCTTGGCTGGCCAAGTATGTATAAAAGACCAATCCTGCATGGTCGGGTATGCTATGTATATGATATAGATACAAGAATGAATACGAATATGATACGATCACGAATAAGAATATGTGCATGATACGAATGTGAATAAGGATACGTAAATGGATACGGATATGAATATATGTACCCAAATACGCATTAGAAATGGAAGTCCCTACGAAAGGCAAGTAAGTGCTTATGACGATGATATTACTGCCTCCCATCCTATGCTGTTTCAAATGTTGCCTGTATTGCTTCTATATTGCTATTGATCATGCTTTACATACTCAATACATTCTTCGTACTGACATCCTTTTGTTTGTGGACGCTGCGTCATGCCCGCAGGTGCACAGGGAGACAGACTCGATCCATAGCTACATTCTCAGGGACTACATAGCAGAGCTCCATTTCATTCGGAGCCATAGCTTTTGGGTACTTATTCCTTTGTGTACATAATTATGGGCATAGCGGGGTCCTGTCCCGCCTATATGATATGTTATACACTCCTTAGAGGCTCGTAGACATGTGTATATGGTTAGGTATGTCTAGCCTTGTTGGCCTATATTTTGTATATCATTTTGTCAGCCGTGCAGGCTTATGTATATTGACATGGCATAGATGCCAATGATGATATAAAGGTGTTATCGTCCGACGGGACTAGTATGATTGATGAATACAAATGTATATCTTAATATGTAGCTCACCTAGATGTAAAATTAAGTATAAGTCAATGGGTGCCCGGGCGGGCTAGCACCGGGTGCTCGTCGCGGCCCTAGTTGGGTCGTGACAATGGAGTGGAAGAGAGGTTTGTTTTAGAGATTTTGGATCTGATTTGGTAAAATGAAATGTCCAAATGAAGTGGAAAGAATTATATAAAGCGGAACTTAAACTCCCGTCGGGCAATTCTGCACCCATTTTGATGGGTCGTATAAATTCCTATGGACCGTCAAAATGGTCCGTAGAACTGCCCAGTCAAATATGGTTCACTGTGACCATTTGACGCTGGGCTGGTGCAATTTAACGGACCGCAGAATTTTCTGCGGGGCGTCAAAATTCCTACGGGCCGTCAAATGGTCCGCAGAAATTTTCTGCTCAGACAGTCTGTTGTAGAATAGCCATAGAATTTTACTCAGACGTCATATTCACGAGCGGTTTGTTGCATTGGAAACTAGACTCGATGAACTTCAATTTGGAAAAAAAAAAACCAAAACTCCTCATATTCTAGGAGATGTGCCTCACCCAATCTGGACCAAAATCCTGTCCGAAAAATTTGCAAAGTTTTACCAAAGTTCCACAAACCCCATTCCTTTATTTGTTTGTTCTTAAATCCTTCCATAGCTCATTTCATGGGCTTAAACCCCCATAACCATAATATGGGAACATGTAATCTCATATATCCTAAGGTAACTCCCATTTCCAAGATTAGGACAACTAACGCCTAACGAATCTCAACGGACGAACCTACGAGGTGTAACATGATTCAAAGTTCCACTTGGGGCGATTCTTTTAGTGGTGAGTTCAACGATCTTCTACTGCACCAAAAGGTACACAATCATTGTCTTGCCCCGCAATTTATTCTGACAATATATATAGATTTCTTTCTATATTAACCGTCACTTTAGATCTTTTCATGTCTAATAAGAAAACAATAAATACAAATTATAATTTACTAAATTATTCCTATTTTATAAAAGTTGATTGATTATTTTCATTTCAATACTTGACTATTAAATACTTTTCGAGAATTACACAATGCTAAATGGAAAGAATTTTATGGGCAGAAAATGGTAAAATGTCTATATTGTCCTTCTTTACTTTTGGCTCCAAACTCTACTATTTTCCCTCCAATGATTTCCTTCCAAAAAAGTAATAATTACATTTTAGCATATTCATCTTTTTATCTTTTCAATATATTAAATATTTAAATTAAATTTATACTTCAAATACTTTAGCATTGAATTATATGAACTGAATTTGATTCAATATTAATTTTAACTGGAAATTCTTGCTTGTAAGAGTTTCTAATTATATGTTTAACTACTAATGTATTGAAATTGAACTACTATCGATTTTATTTTATTTTTACATTTTTTACTAATTCATATTATGATATTTAATTTATTACAATATGAAATATGTATAAAACACATCATATATATTTTAACTAACTTCTCTGCATTTTACATACACATCATCTATACATTTTACCAGTAAACAATTAATTTATGACTCCCATTTTTACATACACGTTTTTATATATTTTAAAATTAAGAAATTGACTCTCTTGCATTACGAATATATGATGCTATACTTTAAAAGTAAATAATTAAATTTTTTAATATACATCATTAAATATTTAAAAACTGAATGATTAACCATCTCATATTTGAAGTTTTGCTTTTCTTGTATTAAGAATTGTGTTAATCGACTTGAACAAATACTAATTTAATTTTTATATTATTCTTAACCTTATATTACATATATTATTGATTTTAATTTCCTTTTTTATTCTACATTATCTTTTTCTATCTTTAATAGTCCAATAAACTGATATATAGAATTTTATTAGTATATTCTTTTATCTTACCAAACTTATTACTACATTATCCTTTTTATTGAATTGTGTAGTTTTATTTTAAATGCATATTATTAATTAAAAATACAATCTTTGTGGGATTTTTATAAACTATTGAAATTCAAATGTGAAAAATCATTATACATAAAGGTGAAAAATCACTCTACTTATATAAGACAAGGTTAAGTTATAAAAAAAAATGGTTTAAATAAATTGATAATATAAAACAATATAGGACATTGGATGATTTACACAAGTGTATATGAAAATATTAATGATTTGATTAAATATATTGTAACTACAGTATTGTACAAGACATTAACTACTATATGACAACAAGTTCGTGTGTAAGCTTTGGCTACATAAGTGAGTAAATATGTCTAAGACGTGAAATTATTGTTATAATTCAAACAAAATAATGTAATTATATAATTATTAAATGTATTATTTTGTGTCGTCGTTCTATCACAGAAAAAGTTAGTATTATAGTCTTAATTCTCTAATTTTTTTTCCTAATTTCTATTGTTGACTTAATTGACCATCACATGACTGTTCGATGGATCAACTAAGTTAAATTTTTTGTTAGCATTCAACAAAAATAATATAATGATACAAATATTCAAATATATTTTCTTATTTATACTATCTAAGGATAATATGTTTTATCAAAAAATTATGTTCTACATATATAACTCTTGTTACAGTGTATAGGTAGTGAACAAAAACTTATTTCTTCAATTTTCTAAGGAATAATCAAAATTTTATACAATTGTTAATTAAGGAAATGTGAGAAAAAAAAATATAAAACAATATTAGCTCCACATTTTTAGACGAATTTATTCGATTACAAAAAATTTAAACCCGTTATATTATCCTATGATGGTGTGGGTTCAAATTGAAAAAAGAAAATGTGACACAGTCAAATTCGAACCTGTGAATCAACGGTCACAAGGTTGGACTGGTTATCACTGGGCTGCAATAGCTTCATCTATCGAGTGTTGTTAATCAAATTGTATTTATCTGCTTGAATAATTAGAGGGACGAACCTAATAGGGTTAATTTTATAATGAAATGGTTTAATCAACCATAATACACAACAACATAAGACATTGGAGATTAACACAAGTATATATGCAAAAAATAATATTTTGATTAAATATATTGTAACTACATTATCGCACGAGACATTAGCTACTATACGACAACAAGTTCGTTTGTAGAAGTTAGCTACGTAAGTGAGTAAATATGGGTAAGTCGTGAATTTGTTGTTATAATTCAACCAAAATAATGTAATTATACATGTTATCAAATGTATTATCTTATGTCGTAGTTTTATTACAAAAAAAAAAGTATTGTGGTCTTAATTTTAAATTTTCTCTAATTCCTATAGTTGACTTAGTTGACCATCAGATGACTTCATTCGACGGATCAATCAAGTTAAATTTTTGGTTAGCATTCAACAAAAATAATGTAATTATATAAGTATTCAAATATACTATCTTAGGCTATAGTTCTACCACAAAATTATGTTCTAAATATATATATATATATATATATATATATATATATATATATATATATATATATATATATATATATATATATATAAAACTCTTGTTACAGTGTATAGGTAGTAAACCCGTAACTTATTTCTACCATTTTTCAAGGAAGAACCAAAATTCAATACAATTGTTAATTAGTGAAATGTGAGAAAATATTTAATATATATATACACACCATTTTTTAAGGAAGAACCAAAATTCAATACAATTGTTAATTAGTGAAATGTGAGAAAATATTTAAAATACACACACACTTTTTAGAAGAATTTATCCAATTTTGAAACACATGTTTAAAATTTTAGTTACAAAAAATATTTTAACACGGTATATTATCCTTTAATGATGCATCTTCAACCAAATCTTATTTCTTCTATGTTTTAGAAAAAATAAAAAATAGTATTAATTAACAGAATGTGAGAAAAATACAAATCAGATTAAATTTTTTGATGAATTTACTCGGTTTTAAAACTTAAATATGTTTAAAATTTTAGTTTTAGATTTAATTTAATTCATTATATTATCCTTTAAAGATGTATGTTTTACCAAGTCAAATTTGTTGTTAGAATTCAACAAAAACAATGTAACTTACAAGTAACGAAATATATTATCTTGTGCTATGCTACAGTTTTATCATAAAATTATTTTCGACATATATAACTCTTGTATCCATTTTCTTAGAAAAATCATAATTTAATTTATATTAATTAATGGAATGCGAGTAAATATAGGAAAGTTTAATTTCACATTTTTTAGATAAGTTTACCCAATTTAAGAAATTAAATATGTTTAAACATACATCATTAAAGGATAATATAACAGATTAAATTAAATGTAGAAAATATATTTAAATGTGTAATCAAGATAGTCTTTCATTATTTTACTGCATATGCAATTCTTTGGATAAAATGAATAAGGTGTATATGCTTTAACACATTCTTTATTCTACACCAGGTAAAAATTATTTTCTACATTTAAAAGTAATCACTCTAGCCTTTCATTACTTCTTCCTTTTAAAAGAAACTTATAAGATTGTCACTATTTTTAGTTAAGAAAAAAACTTTTAAATTGTAGATATGAATAAGAAAAGAAAAATAAGTTGGTATTTAAAATCTTGAAAAGCTAAACTCATTAAATGTGTGTAAGAAGAGAGAGAAACTTTACTTTTTCTCTACATTGAAAACATAAATCTGTCATTATTTTAATAGAAAGAGTAAAATTCAAAATTTTCATCCTACTTTTTCATTGAGGGCATAAGCGGCACAAAACAAAAATGAAATGTCCATAATATCCTATTCTGCTACCCATTCTGTCCACAATTTCTGTCCAAAAAATCATTTTCCTTTAAACTAAAGTATTTTTAAAGCTAAGACAAGGAAATAACTATTGTTTCCAGAGCCCAAGACTTTTGTAACCCAAAAATAAATTTTTAGAACCAAAATAACCCATTAAAAAAAAAGAACCTAAATAGGCTTTACGCACATATTATGTGCGTAAAAGGACCAAAGTGTAGTTTTACTCTTTAAGTCCTTTTACGCACAGAATCTGTGCTTACCAGTGGTCCCCCCCCCCCCCCCCCCCAACCTTTATTCTTTGCAAATCAAACTCAAAATTAAGCTTTTTTCCATACTTTGACCGAAAATTAGTCACGTTTCAAAACACCGGAATATAAATATTTTATATAGAACTTAATATATTTTTTAGCGTACAGTAATGTCGGCTCATTATATCATGTATACATATATGTTTGGATGGTCGTTTTAGGGGTTGTAAAGTACTTCGAAGTAAGTTTGGAAACTTGTTATCTTTAAGTTTTTTTTTTTTTGTACTTTGACCGAAGATTAGTCACATTTCAAAACGTCGGAATATAAATATTTTATATAGAACTTAATATTTTTTTTAGCGTACAATAATGTCGTCTCATTACATCAAGTATACATATATGTTTGGATCGTCGTTTTAGGGGTTGTAAAGTGCTCCGAAGTAAGTTTGGAAACTTGTTATCTATAGGTTTAATTGTCATATTTTATAGGGTTTTAATTAATTTAGGACGTCGCATGAGTTATTAATAATCGACAATAAATACTAAAATAACTAATTATCATTAAAAAAAATAATACCCAAAAATATATATAATATTAACATAAAATGTACATTTTATTTACAAATACACAATCTCCTAACGCCTAAGGCCGACCCCACCACCCTCACTATCATCAGGATCCTCTCTCCTCCTCTTAATGACAGGATGATCTATGTCATGATCATCCTTTCTTCCCTTCTTCAGGCTTTGGGTGAAAATATGCTTCCTGTGGGAGACGGCGGTGATCTCCACCTGAGTAGCCTCAGTAGATGACTCAATCGGAGGAGACTGGACCACAGGAGCAGAAGAATGAACCTGAAATAACATATAAACAATTTAATGTTTCATAAACTAAACATGAAATAACATATAAACAATTATTTAATAAATTATTTCTTTGTAAAAAAAACAAATTTGTGTGTCGACGGCCTCCTAAGATAGCTGGCCAGAGGGCTCCTTAGCTGGCTCCTCAACGGTCTCCTGAGCGCTACCCAAAGTTGTAGCTAGAGGTGGAGACGGGTCCACAGGTGCAGAAGAATGAACCTATAATACATGTAAATAATTTAGTTTAGATTAATAAAATAATTAATTAATACATTATTTTATTGTAAAAAAACAAACCTGTGTGTTGAGGGCTCCTAAGATGGCATGTGAGAGGGCTTCTGAACGGCCCATGAAGCCGGAGATGCAGATGGTGCCGTAGGCCCGGCTGTAGAACGAAGAAAGTAGTCATCGAAAATAATATCCAAGTCTTCATCTCTGCCTCCCATATGTAGATCACCAACTGGCACCTGTGGAAATGATGACCAAGGCTCATCACGTGGGAACATCTCTGGCGTATATCCAGGTCTCTGTGAAGTCGACGGCCTGGAAGAAGAAGGGGTATCTGTAACCGACGGAGCCTGACGGGCTATATCGTCAAGCTCATCTATTAGACCTCTGCCAGCCCGACCACCTCTGCCAGCCCGACCACTTCTATCAGCCTGCCTACCTCTATCAGCCCTACCACCCTCAGGAACACCCTCTGGTACATCCTCATCGACACGATGTCACTCATGTGCCTGTGTCATACTAGTGTCGGTAAGATGACCTATCTGTGCTGCATATGCTGCTATCCAGGGGTCGGTGGACTCCGTAAGGGGAATGCTCTCATGGCGTATCACCAGAGTCATCCATAGCTGCATATATTTGCAAATTTTAAGAACTAAATAAATTCGTAAAGTAATACATAATAAGACGACGATTGAATAAACTTACCAACGCCTCACACGCTCCTGAGAGTGATGCATATCCTCGGCCATCAGAACGCGGCGTCGAGGGGTTGGCAATCAAGGAGCGAGTGATATGCATGTTCATGTACTCATGGACCGGAGTGTCATGTCCGACCGCCACTAGAGTCGTCATCCTCGCGTTCCATGCATTGACTTCCTGGTGCATACGGGCCCGTCATGCCGCACTGTCGATCGAACGCTCGTCTCTGGTGTAGTGGTAGTGCTCTTATTGTGTAGCCGCAAGTATGTTCTGCACATGCCCAAACTGCCGTAATACGCGGTCGGGTGCGTGATGCTCAACGATGTCCATATGGATCAATGGACACCGTGCAGTCCACATGTGCTCACCAGCCCTACAAAACGCCGGCAGCTGACCCAAAATCTGATCATACGGCGTCCATATGAAAGCCTATAAAGGAATTCAACTAGTTAACAATAAAAGACTAACAAAAATAACAAACTAATGTTAAATAAAAAAAAAATTACCTCGGGCGCCGTCATGCGGTCTAACTGATCCCTAAACGGGAGAATGACATGGTGCGTCTCCACACCTCTGGTACGGCCTCGCGACCATCTCCGCGCGTATGGCATATCCTCAGCAACGTAGTCATTGGGAGGGTGAGCAGCTATGGGCTGAAAAGGTCTCAACCTAGTCCACACCCATATCTGTCATAGTCATCAAAAAAATTATTTATCAGTCGTCGTTTCGAAAAAATATATTTAGTGTTTTATCTACACACAATTAAATATATTACCTGAAGAAGAGGACTAAATGCAGCGACCTCAACCCTCTCGCCCATAGAGGCTCGATCAAATCCTCTGTACATGTAAGCCAGGACAGCGGCACCCCAACTATAACATCCTAGCTGGTCTAGGTCCTCAATAAAGAGTAGATAACTAATGCTTATATCCGCACCTGACGTGTTTGGGAGCATGATGCCCCCGAATATGATGAGAAGATATAAGCGAGCACGTCAGTCAACATCAGCCTGAGGCGTCGCCTCGCCAATTGGATGTTGCAGATCTACGAGGCGCAAGTGAGCATGGAGGGAGGACCGCAACAACCGACTCCGTCCACGCATATCCCTCTGCAGAGGCTCGAAACCAGTGAGCCTAGCCATCTCCTGGCGATACGGCAGCACTCCTGAGGCTCCACTCTATACAATGCCTGTCCATCAATCTGTAGACCATAAATCACCTCAGGGTGATGGTAGCCTCGCCAGTGCGGAGATGAAATGTATGGGTCTCCAGTCGCCAGCGCTCAATCATAGCCGTCACTAGAGCCCTATCGTGCACAAGCCGACCAATCTCGATGCACCGGTAGATACCGCCCCGACGTAATATATCTATGACACGGGGATGTGGGGGAATAGCCTCTAGAATATCCCATGTTGACTCCCCCAAACGGGTACGGATCACTCTACTAGAGGATACCGGTGCATCCCATACATACTGGGACCTATGCTCATGCTGTAGATAAAGTACCTCTCTGTTGTCGAAGGGTCCCGGCTCCATGGTAGTGTCCTATCTATTTTAGGCATTTTAAATTAATCATTAATACATGAAGTAAGGATTAAAATGGTATATTTTTTACGCATTTTAAATTAATCATTATTTTTTTAATTAATCTCTAATATGTAGTATTAGTTATGTAATCTTTTACTGAGAAATTATACAAAGGATTGAATCTTAAACCAAGGATTTTCAATTTCTAATTAGCAAATAAATAAATTAACAATTAAAGATATAAAGATTAATAATTAACAAATCAAAAAATTAACAATTAGCTAGCAAACAATTAGCATATAATTAATAAATAAACAATTAACTAACTAATCAAATAATAAAAAATTAATTAGCATATAATTATTAAATAAAGCGATAAACTAACTAATCAAATAATTAACAAATAAACAATTGGCTTAACAAAAACTAAATAAATAATTAGCTAGTCTAACAATTGAAATAACTAATCTAACAATTACCAAATGCTAAATAAGCAACTAATAAACAATTAACAAATTAACAACAACTAAACAAATTAAAAAATTAAAAAAAATGAAAAAACGGGTTGAAAACAACCCTTTTGCGCACAAAAAAAGTGAGTAATTTTTTTTTGTCCATATTCACACAATAGTAATGCTTAGGTTAATAAATAAACAATTAACAACAAATGAAGAAAAAAAAATTAAAAAAAAAAATGGGCTGAAAGCAGCCCTTTTGCGCACAAAAAAAGTGCGTAAAAGTATTTTTTTGTCCCAATTGTAATGCTTAGGTTAATAATTTAGAAAAATCATAGTGAAATACCTAGATTGAAGCTTTGATTTGAGTTTTTGAATTGAATGACACGCCGCTTTATTGCGAAGAAACTTATTTCTAGACTTCAATATACCACTTTTGGGTTGGAAATCAACAAGAAAACGATGTTTTTTTTATCGCGTGGTACCTCGGAAAGGGACCTTTAATGGCTGATTTTCGTTTTTTTTTTTTCGAATTCGGGGGGACCAGTGGGGAAGAAGACAGACCCGATATATTTGCCTCTTTTATGCACAGATTTTGTGCGTAAAAGAACTTAAAGCGTAAAACTACACTTTGGTCCTTTTACGCACATTATCTGTGCGTAAAGCCTATTTAAATTATTATTTTTAATGAGTTATTTTAGTTCCAAAAATTTATTTTTGGATTACAAAAATCTTTACCTCGCTCATTTTTTAAGCGGTGAAGTTTTTAGTAACGACAATTAAAACATAAATGAGAAAAGAAAAAGGAAAAAGATGTTTGAGAAAAAACTAGAGAGTACACTAGATAAGGGCAAAAGCAGGGGACGCTAGAACCGATGAGATAGATTCTTGCTTAAAGTAAAGAAAGGGTGAGAAAACACATGTCAAAAGAAAAGAGTTAAAAGTTATTTTTGGTTCCTCAGTTACTAATGAATTTTGATTTTAATTCTTATAATATTTGACTAAGCATATTAAATATTAATTTAATTATGTAATTTTGATTTCTTTGATTGCGAATATTCACTAATGTACTATAATTATTAACTATTTTATTACTTAATTATTCATATATTATATTAAGTTTGTATTGTTACATCATGTTTACTGGTAATATAATTCCATGTATAGTCAAATATAATATTTTCTACGTTAAAGGATAAAAAATACACATTTGAATTGATTGAAGGTTAAATATATTGAGGTATATATTACAAGGAGCAAAAGAAAAACTCACTAATAACTTAGGGATCGTTTGGTAGTTGGTTAGAGTTATGCTAGTATTAGAAATATATGGATTAATTATGAGGATATTTATGTATTATTTTACGCAGTTCATCTTCAATAATACATAGTCTCTCATAAGTATATATGTATTGGTTATGTGTTTCTAAATTACAAACCAAATAACGTGTTAATTTTATTACATGAATAACCAGCTACAAAATACAGTATTATTTATTTAAAATTTAGGAGGCATTTGGTGGCTGATTAGATTTATGTAGAAACTAGTAATACAAGAATTAGTCATGATGGAATTTATGTATTATTTATGCAGAGATTAGTTACCAGAGTTTAGTTATTCATGTAGTATGTTATTCCATCTTATATCCTGCATAAAATAATATATAAATTTCTTCACAACTTATACATGTATTGATTATGCGGATTTTTAAAACGGAAAATGCTCAAATATGCCATCCAACTATCAGAAATTGCTCATTTATGTCACTCGTCAATAGTTTGGCTCATTTATGCCATCGAACTATAGACAATGGCTCATTTATGCCATCGAACTATAGAAAATGACTCATTTATGCCACTCATTAATAATTTGATTCATTTATGTCATTGCCTGTTATCAAAATGACTCATCCATGCCATATTACATTAAAGCTGGTTTTACAATACCATATATGACACGTGGCCTCCAACTAGATTATGGTTGTGGATGGGTAAGGTGTATGGGTCGAATTTTTTAATAATTTGGTATTTAAAATTGGGTTGGTTTAATTAAAATACGTAGGCCTCTAATTGGAGGCCACGTAGCATAGCTGGTATTATAAAACCGGCGTTAATAAAAAATGGCATGGATGAGTCATTTTGATAACGGGCGATGACATAAATGAGTTAAACTATTGATGAGTAGCATAAATGAGCCATTTTTTATAGTTCGATGGCATAAATGAGTCATTTCTTATAGTTCGATAGCATAATAAGCCAAACTATTGACGAGTGACATAAATGAGTCATTTTCGATAGTTGGATGACATATTTGAGTCTTTTCCTTTTTAAAAATGCAAATCAAATACCGCATTAGATATGTTGAGTTTTATACATATAAAAATAAAATGTTACCAAACACTATATAACTTATGCATGAATAATTTAACTTCTAACCTGTCATCAAATGACCCCTAATAGGGATTAAATATGCTAATTATCTCAAAAAGGTCAAAATAGAAGGAAAAATAAGCTGGGCCATGGAGGAAGAGATATTGGTGTTTTGCAAAATCCAAAGGTGAGTGTGTCATATGTCAGGAACTCTGAAAACACTCCAAACAAGCTTGTACCGTATGACATGTCTTCAGAGATCCGTGCCTTAACGCTGTGAGGATCGTTTGGTAGGTAGCCAAAATTATTTAAATGGTATAAAATAATTTTAAAATAAATGGGATAAGAAGAGATATTTTATTTTTTAAGTTAAGATGCATTTTATATCTTATTTGATAGAAGGTATAAATTTATCTTTAAGATAAATTTATATCTTATACCAAATATGCTATAAAAAAATTAGTGCTGAAATATCCCAGCTTATACATGCATCAAACGGCCCCTTACTGTTACTGGTCACCTTTGATTTTCTTTGATTTAATAATTGAATAAGTCCAAAGCTTTATCAGAAAGTACTCAAAGGGTTGGCTCCTTTTTACAGGACACTGGAAGGTGCCATGACTGGCATCCAATGTTAAATTTTGAATTGGATACGGGGTTTTTATTTTATTTTATAGATGCACCTTGTCAAATTGAGTACTACTTCCATATTAAATTCCATGTTGTTTTCTAAACTTGCTAATTTTGAGAAAGAATTTAAGTTTTATATATATTGATAATTACTATTTTTATCATCTTATGTATTTCAAGAAATTACGTCCAATTAGCTAATACTCCCTCTATTCCATTTTATTTGTCTCTTATACTGAATAATAAATTTTCTTTTTTACTTGTCCATATCATTAAATAACAACATAGAGTACTAATAGTCAAATTAAACTTTTAAAACATAATTAATAAGGTTAATTTGGTAAATAAATTCTTAATAAATACTTTCGCAACATGAGTGTCAAATCAACATAAGCCTAATAAAATAAAACGGAGGGAGTACCCTTTTGGTCCCAAATTATGTCTGTTTTTGATTGATCATTAATTTAAGAAAGAAAAAAAAAGAATTTTAAAATTTATAGTTTAAAACACATCATAAATATATTAGTGTAGCTATAAATTATCTTGTTAAATTTAAATATAGAATAAAAGATTTAAAATTAAATTAACCTTAAATTAAAAATATAATATTTTTTAACAGATTAAAAACCTAAGCTCTTTTGGGAAATTGCACCTACATAACAAAGAGTATCATCCTGTCATTAGTTTAAGGATGTGTTCGGTATGGAGGAAAATATTTTTCA
Organism: Lycium barbarum; assembly: GCF_019175385.1. Classification (NCBI taxonomy): domain Eukaryota; kingdom Viridiplantae; phylum Streptophyta; class Magnoliopsida; order Solanales; family Solanaceae; genus Lycium; species Lycium barbarum. The sequence continues at coordinate 18,371,577 of NC_083342.1, forward strand.
AGGAAAATGTTTCCCTAGAAAATAAGTGAATTTTCACTTATTTTCTTATGTTCGTTTGGTAGTGAAAAAATAAGTGAATTTCTTACTTATTTTCTTATGTTCGTTTGGTTGATAAAAAACGTTTTCCGGAAAATACTCATCCAAGCCTCACCAACTCCAACCCAACCCCATACCTCCAACCCCACCCACACCTACTCCCACCCACCCCCTCCAAAAAAAAAATCTTTTGATTTTTTTTTTTTGGTTTTTTGCACCCCCACCCCAATCCTCACCAACTCCAACCCAACTCCATACCCCACACCTCACTCTTACTCACCCACCCCTACGCCTTACCCCCTCCATTGTTTTTAATTTTTTACACCCCCACCCCCAACCACTCCCTTAACCCATACACCACCCCCTCCCCCCGCACCCTACCCCCTCACCCACTCACCCCCTCCAATAACATTTTTTTTTGAAGTTTTTAATTTTTTACTAAATTTTCTACACGACCACATCCCCCATCACCCCCCCCCCCTCCCCCTTGCGTGGAACCCATACCACACCAAACCCCCCCCCCCCCCCCCAACCCCAACATTTTTTTTTGAAGTTTTTCATTTTCTTTTGCGGGTTTCTACACCCCCGGACACCCCCTACCCCAAAAAAAATCTTTTCACCACACACCCCCACGCCCCCCCCCCCAACCCAAAATACCCCATCACCCCTTCCAAAAGTTTTAATTTTTAACCACGCAAACATTTAATTTTTATAATTGTCAATTTTTTTTGGAGGGGGTGGGGGGTGGGGTGCAAAAAACCAAAACAAATGTCAAAACTTTTTTTTCAATTTTTTTTTTGTGGTTTTGGGGGGAGGGGGGTGGGGGTGGGGGTGCAAAAAACCAAAAAAAATATCAAAACTTTTTTTCAATTTTTTTTTTTTGTGGTTTGGGGGAGGGGGTTGACGGGGGTAGGGGTGCGGCCGTGGGTGAGGGTGGAAAAAAAAACTTTTTTTTTCAAAGAAAATAATTTTTTGCTGGGCGTGGGGGTGGGTGTGAGGGGGTAGGGGTGCTGGCGTGGCGGAGGGGTAGGGTGCGGTGTGGGGTGGGGTGCAAAAATAAAGTCAAAACTTTTTTTTTCAAAAAAAAAAATAAATTTTTTGCCCGGGGGGGGGGGGGGGGGTAGGGGTAGCGGGAGGGCGTAGGGTGCGGGGTGGGGTGCAAAAAAAAAAGTGAACTTTTTTTTCAAAAAAAATTACTTTTTTGCTCGGGGGAGGGGGGTGGGTGGGGGCGTAGGGTACGGGTTTTGCGTGGGGGGTGCAAAAAACCAAAAATAATGTCAAAACAAAAATTCAAAAAAAATATATTTTTGGCCGGGGGGTGCGTGGGGGTGGGGTGGGGTGGGTGGGGGTTGGGAGTGGTTGGGATTGGGTTGAGTGGTGGTAGAGTGGTTGGTGGAATGAACAACTTGTTTTCGCTACTTTTATTAGGAAAGTCATTTTTCATAATCTTAAGAAAAATATTTTCTTTTTAGAAAATATTTTTTAAAATTTTTTATCAAACGAACATGAGAAAATTAAAAAATATTTTCCAGAACACACCCTAAATGGTTAAATCACATTCTGGAAAAGAGATAATTGCAAGTCCCCAAATGGTTTGTAAATTGAATAAAAAGTGTGACGGTCTTTTGATATACTCCCATATTTTTAACCATTAATAATTTATTCATCTTGGAAAGCAAAAAATATATCCAAAAGTAGCATTGTTTACTGGCTGGCGTTTCCATTTAGGCAATTTGTTTGGAAGATAAAGAAAGGTTGGAGACACTCAAACAGACGGCAAATAAAAAAGTGATTCATAAGGTGTTTATCCGATACACTCAATCTCTCGATTCTTTTTTATTAGTACGTGTCGAAAAGAGCAAAATATTTTTAAATTTGTATCTTTTTAGTTTTAACTTCACTCACATAAATATTATAATATATATATTTAATATATCATTTTAAAAGTTTAACACGTAAGAATATACTCCCTCCATTCCTTTTTATTTGTCCTCCGTTGATTTAGTGTCTTTTAAAATTACTTCCTCCTATTTAAAAAGAGTATCCACTTAGTTATTTACACTCTATGTAAAAATAAATAATTTGACTAAACTATTATTATTTAAATAAGTATATTGAAATTTAATCATTTAACACTTAATAAAGACAAATCTAAAATAAAATAAGATTAATTTTTTCTTGATTTGAAAAAATTAAATGGACGCTCTTTTTGAAATGGAAAAGTACTATTTATTAATTAAGGATCAATTTTTCCAAAACATTCATATTAATTATGTTTTAAATTTTAAATTTGACTATTAATATTTTATATAGTTATTTAATGATAGTGATTATATAACAAGAAAATTAATTTTTAGTTTAAAGGGGACTAGTAAGGACAACGGGACTACAACATACTTAAACAACAAATTTCAATTTTTTATTTATTTCTTTAATTAATAACGAGTTCAAACTATGTCACATGATAAAATTAAAATGAACTGCAGCTGAATTTATCAAGAAAATGTGTGCACTAACAATGGGAACTAAGAAGGTTACAAACTTTAGCATTATAAATCACACTTCTCCCTCGAATCCAAAACACTAGTGAACAGACTTAAAACAACATGACAACATTACCTTACAATTTCAAATCCATACAACATAAAACAAACACCCCAACCCCCACGCCCTTCCAAATGTAAGCAAATCTAACCTAATACTAACACTTAACACTAATCCTTACAAATATCCAAATTTCCCTTCCCCCACATCAACCTCAAATTTTCTTGAACTTCCAATAAGGTCATCTTAAAATGCCATTGACATCAACAAGAGCTAGATTTTCTCCAATTAGTGACAGAAAATGACCTTTAGCTCACGAGAAGACGAGCATTCATGCATCAATCATCATCTAAGGGCTATCGTGAGCATATGCAAAACTATTATGACAATTTCAAGTCTTAATTTATTTCTTAAATTTCATATAAAGTCAAACTATATCACATAAATTAAAATAAAAAAGAGCAGATTTATAAGAAATTTTGTGCACTGGGAATTGGAACCTGAACGCATTATAAATCACACTTCTTCCTCTAATCGAAACATTAATGAAAGAAACATTACCATTACCATTACAATTTCAAATCTCATACAACACAAACAACCTTACAATTAAATGTAAACGTACAGAGCAAAACTAACCTATACTAACACTTAACACTAATCCTTATAAATACCCAAATTTCCCATAAGGTCATCTTCAAATGCCAACGACATCAACAAGAACACCTTAATTTTCTCCATTTTAGTGACAGAAAATGACCTTTAGTTCACGCGGAGACGAGCACTCGTGCATAAGTGAAGGGCTATCATGAGCATATGTGAATGTAGCAGGACAAGCATGCTTAAAGAACTGTGAATAACTCGATGGTTTACAAGACTGTGGACTATTAAAATGATTCCTACAACAAAGTTCATCAGTTTTATAAGCTTCACAACCACTTTTACACCCAATAACAGGACCATGACCACCATGTGACCTCAATTGCAAAACTGCAGGACATGTTTCCAACAACTTAGCCCTGCACCCAACAACTGGACACTGCCCTTTACCTGTTACACAAAAAAAAAAAATATTATGTAATACATACTCCAGAAATCAACTCTTCTTAAGGATATACATTACACACGTATGCTGTTTTAAGAAATACCAACAAATCTCTACAGATTGCAACCGAACCAACATACTCCCTCTGTTCCATCTTATGTAACTTTCTTTTCTAGTTAAAAAAAGAACAACTCATTTTTATTTAGTAATAATAATTTAACTTAAAAATATCTATTTTGCCTTCAATGAGATACTTATTGGCACACAAGAATCTTCACATCCTATTTTAAACTTTATACCCAATCAAATATCTTCACATAACTTTAACTTGGGACTGAGAAAGTATATTGTAGCAGCGTCAACAGAAAAGCATCTAGCTTTATAAAGACTTTAAACTTACAATTATATTTAAATTAATATCAAGGCCTTTTGACATAAAAAACATCCCATATTATCATTTTAACCCAGTTTAACCTATCCTTTTTGTTTCAATGTACTATTTAAATTTTATTTTTTTGAAAGATTATCTATAGCTCTCTCTCAAGAGACTGATTATTGTAAGTTCACATACACATAAGTTAAACTCATATTCCATCGTTCATTGTATGTGCCCCTGTTTTGAGTTGGCAGAATCTAGAATAGGAAAAGCTGCCTTTATACATGCCATGATAATTTTGTTGCTATACAAACATGTGAAAATGAAAGATAAAATGTATTAAAAAAAAAAAAAAGCAGTGCTACATAAAATGGATACAAGCAAGTATATCTAACATTACCTTCATGTGGTGTAACAGTAAGAGGAATATTAAACCCATCAACAAGGCTAACACCATAAGACGAAAAATCAGCATGTCCATGATGTAATACAAACTGTGCCAAGGTGGCAGGTGGAGCCCCACCAAGTCCATCACATTCAATACGACCACCACAATCACCAGTGGCACAACTAAACTTACCCTGCACATAACTGCACTCAGTTCTAGCCCAAACACGGCCAGACCAGTGTGCAGTTGGTCCCGCAAAAGAGCGGTGGGTTAGCGAATGAAGCGCAAACCCACCGCGCTCGAGCACTGGGTGGCCAGCATTGGGTTGAATAGCGGGCCAGATTGTGTAAGGACAGTTGTTAACTAGGGTTAATATGAGACCAGAGTAGGTGGCTTGTGAGAGGGCAACAAGGGTAAAAAGGAGAAAAAGTGAAAGTGAAGTTTTTGTTGTTGAAGAAGAAGTAGCCATGGTTAATTTTGTTTTGACTTTGTGTGGTGGTGTTTTGTGGTGTGGCAAATGGGAAATAGTTGTGGGGTGTTTATATAGAGGAAAGAGTAGTAGAAGGGGCGGTTCCAGGCTATGCTAAACAAGCATACATAGTCGATAAAATAAACTAATATCGCTGGTGAATTAATGTACTAGGATTAGTATCCCTTAGATAAAATAATAAAAATGATAAAAATACTCCTCACGTCCCTCGAACTTCTTTCTACTAAATAAGATAGAGGATATTTTTATAAAAGAATAATTTTTTCTTTGAAATTATGTAATATATGTTATTTTTAATAAAATAAACTAAATAAAAAATAAAAAATAATATCACGATAATTAATTTCAGCATTACTAATCACAATATAATTAATTTCGACATAACTAATCTCAGTATAATTTGTCTTCAAACCAAACGACTACTTATAATATCGGGTTCATCTCAAGCAGAATATTAGTAAGTAAAAATTCATTAAAATTAAGTCAAATCATAAATATAAATTCATAACTTTAAAAATATACAATGAGTTAATACTAAAAAATTTGAAAAACGAAATTCATACAATCTACTTCTTTTTTTGGTAGAGATGAAGAGAATGACGGAATTGTCCATTGTTTGTTTTTGTTCATAGATTGGAAATGGCAATGGGAAAAGGGTAAGTTTCCTTTAGCGCTGGTTCTGAGGCACGTTGTTTTTGTCCTTGAACAGTGCAACTTTTCTGACTCGATAAAGAGCCCGTTTGGATTGGCTTACAGCTTAAAGCTGTTTGCAGCTTATAAGCTGAAAAAAATAAGTTGGGGTAGTCCAACTTATTTTTTTTGGCTTATAAGCTGCTTTAGATAAACTAAGTCAAATGGGTCCAATTATTTTTTTGAGCTTATTTTAAGCATAAAATGACTTTAAGCTGGCCAGCCAAACACTCAAAAAAGCTGAAAACAGCTTATAAGCCAACTTATAAGCCAATCCAAACGGGCTCAAAGTTTCATTTTTTGAAAAAGGAAACCGATCAAAGTTGCTAGTGATCTCCAGTTTGTCTTGTCAAAAAGGGTCGGTTGGCTAAATATGCCACTCTCACCTGCGTGGTGAGTGCTGTATGGCTATCAAGACATATGGCCGACATAATTTCTGGAATTCCATAGGGTTGGCTCGCCTGGCCGACCCTCCCAAAAAAAAAAAAAAAAAAAAGAAGATCTCCAGTTTGTCTAGAAGAAAAGGGGATGGGTCTACGACAAGGGATCAGCCAAATACATTGCATTTTATTTTAATTCGAACACTTTTTTTTTTGGAAATCCCTAGTCATTACCTGAAAGGTGCACAATGAGTAATATGTTCACTGTGATATAGCTCGCAAACCACACATGAGATGCACACTGCATCAGGCTTGAACTTATAATCTGCTCACTATGAAATAGCTTGCAAACCACACATGAGATGTACACCGCACCAGGCTTGAACTAGTAATCTGTTCACTGTGAAATAGCTCGCAAACCACACATGAGATGTACACGCTATGAGCTCTGACTGAGAAGGTTGCTGGTGAGAAGAATCGATCGCAGGTCTCACATGTGGGAAACCACTCACCCAACCAACTCAATCAACCCTTGCGAGTAATTCGAACACATTTCGATATTTGAATACAAGACTTCACTTCTTCCGTCCCGAAATAAGTTTCGTTTTAACTCATTTCACGCCAATACGAAAAACAATAATTATAAGGTATAATTTATAAAGGTTACCCTTATTATAAATCTTTAATATAAGGGTATAGTTGCAAATGGAGTACTATTTTTGTCTTGGATTGCTAAAGGCACACTCAGGACAATTTCATTTTGCTAAAGCGACCCATATTTTGAAAAGGAGGGAGTAGTCCATATGCAATTCAAAGTCTATTTTAAGCTCTATGTACTATTTCTTTCATCTCATTTTAATGGTTGTTTAGCTATTATCACGTCTATTAAAAAATAATAAATGTGGGGTATAATGTACTAACTTAACCCTACTAAAAGATGTAGATTAAATTTTTTCTTCTTAAATACTGTGTACTTTTATTTAATATCAAGGATATAGTTGGAAATAACTATTACATTTATTTTTAAATTTCTAAAATGACAATTATTTCGATTTTTTTTTTAAGTTAAAGTGACTGTTAATTTGGAACGAAGGGAGTAACTATACAATCGAGTAAATTTCACTTGTGATTATCCATTTTAGGCCACACAAACTTATTCCTTTTACTATATAAAAGTCATTCAATTATAAAGTTTGTCATGCAAAAATTACTTTTGTTTGTCACAGAAAAGTCATCTAATTTTGATCAAGTTAACTAAAAAGAAATCTAACCTGAATTTTAAACGGACTAAAAAGAAAATGGAAACACATAAATTAAAAAAGGATGAGTACAATATTTTGATGATTAAGCTGATATATAATATTAGGTCTTCCCTATATTCTAATTTATGTGACATCGTTTGAATCGATATAAAAAAGTAACAAATACTTTTGAACTTTTTTGGTTATGTTTTAAATATGTATTGTGCAGTTATAATTTTCTAAAATTTTCTGATCTTAAATATGCTACTTATAACATTATCGTACTTTTCGCATGGACTTAAAAAAAAATGTTACATCAACTGAAACTAAGTAATTGCCTATAACAAGCCAAATTTGATAAGTTGAAATACATAAGTAGTAGAGATGATCAGAGGCGAATTCTAGATTTTAAGAGAGTAGTTCACCATTACTGTCAAGATAAGATATAAAAAACGTTAAAAATTACATAAAATATTATTTTTTTAAATGCAAAAGTGCATTTAGTAAGGTTTGATCCTGCAACCTTAAGGTATTAAACCCAATACTCAATCAGTGTTCCACTCAGTACAATTTGACTATGTGTTCCTTCAATTATAATTAAATATATTTTAAAAATTCTGTACATAATATATCAAATTTAATTATGTGACTATGGGTTCACGTAACTCATTTTTTATACATAGATTCACCCCGGAGATTATCTCTTATAAAAATGTTAACAATGGTGATTGAGCAAAATATCTTACATTGTCTTCATTTATTCCGGATGTGAAAGGATAGTAAATGATAAAAATGTCAGTAATAAATATGATAAAGGAGTAGGTGAAAACGACAACTCAAATGAAACAACTCTCCCGATTTGCAAATGATCAACATTTACTGCCGAACGTTGGAGGGAATGAATATGATTTTTTTTTACTTTTAATTAGAATTTTCAGATTTAATTTCGAGAATGAATTTTTTTAAATAGATAACGTTTTTTCTTTAATAAATTTTACGAAAAAGGCTCAAATATGTCATTGAACTATTAGAAATGACTCATTTATGTCATTCGTCAATAGTTTGGCTCATTTATGCCATCGAACTATCAGAAATGACTCATTCATGTCATTTTTCATTAACGCAGATTTTACAATACCAGATATGACACTTGGCCTCCAATTAGAGGTTCATGTCGTTTAATTAAACCAGCACAGATTTGTGGGTCGGGTTTTAGTTTAATTTAGGATTTAATTTGTGCTGGTTTAATTAAACGATATGGACCTCTAATTGGTGACCAAGTGTCATATCTGGTATTGTAAAACCGACTTTATTGAAAAATGGCATGGATGAGTCATTCCTGATAGTTCGATGGCATAAATGAGCCAAACTATTAACGAGTGGCATAAATGAGCCATTTCCGATAGTTCGATGGCATATTTGAGCCATTTCCGTTGTTTCAATGATGAATTCGAAGGTACATCTCTTTAATCAGCAAAACATTTTTGAACAGCCAATAGTTTGAGTAAATGCTAACAAGCCAATAGTTTTAGTAAATGCTATAATCTAGGGTGACAAAATTAGTCCATAGACATAGAAAAACTTACGAAAATATATCCTTCGGCCATCTAGTTTATCAAACATGGCCGAAGTATACAGTATATTTATATACTTTGGTTGTATATGTTGTGTATATTTATCTATAGATATGTATATTATATATATAATATATGTATATTTAGGATAACATATACACTACCTATATACAGTGTACATATTTTGTAAACTAAATGGACGAATGGTATTTGACTGTATTTTTCTCGTAAAAATATAACATGCGAACTCGCATAGGTTTGACCTGTCTAATTTTTAACTAAGTCTATTTTTGACCCGCTCAATTCCGCCCATTTGAATGAGTTGATAGGTAGTCCAAATTGACCCAGAAAAACTATAGCAGGATATTTTTAAAAAGAAGGTCACTGTTTTACACCCCTACTATAATTTGATAAACTCCCTATCATATATTTATACACCACCAGAGTCTTCATAAGAACTCTAGAGCGAGGGCCAAGGCGAACGAAGATTAATAATGAAAAGTGGTTGAATCAATAGCAAAAGCATCAGGTGAGACCAGTGGCGTACACAGGATTTTTCAGAAGCGGTGTCGACAGGGGCGGATGTACATGGTGCCGAGGGTGTTCACCCGAACACCCTTGGCAAAACATTATGGTGTATATATAGGGTAAATTTTCCGTGTTTACGTACATATATTACACACCCTGAACAAATGCAAAAGGTTAGCTTAAGCGGTCCAGGGTGTTCAAAATTATCTCTATCTTAGGTTCGATCCCCAAGGACAACATAGTTTTTTATATTTAGCTTTTATTTTTTTTCGAACCCCCTGAGTGAAAATCCTAGATCCGTCACTGGATGCCGACATTTAAAGAATTAGTGAATAAATAAATAAATTACTATAGTGATGTCATACTTTTAAAAAATAAACTCATGTTAAACTACAAATTAAAATATCGATTCAAATAAACCTTAAATAATTTCACCACAAAAGAAAACGATGGATAGTTTCAAGAAATTCCAGCTAAAAAGCAAAAAGAATAAAAAAAGATTACTATAGTGATGTCATACTTTTAAAAAATAAACTCATGTTAAACTACAAATTAAAATATCGATTCAAATAAACTTTAAATAATTTCACCACAAAAGAAAACGATGGATAGTTTCAAGAAATTCCAGCTAAAAAGCAAAAAGAATAAAAAAAAATATTAAGTGAACTAACAATAATTAAAAGAACAGCACACAACATGCTTAATCTCCAAAAATTGCAGAGCGTTAGCTTCATTTTTAGATAGCCTCAAAAAATTTAAAATGAAAAAGCGTGTCAGCCAGGTTTTGAACTCATGACCTCAATGGGAATGTTGACACGCTATGCCACTGAGCTACCGGAGTTATTTCGCTAACCAATCTCATCTAGTTTATATTAAACTTATATTCTGTGTTGCATAATATTATATATTTATATATAAAAAAAAATGACCAAGCCCTGTCAGATGACACCCCTTTGGTACACGTGCGTCCGCCCCTGGGTGAGACAATTGGATGAACCCACTGATAGCCTCGCGACTTATATATAGGTATACTACCCACCATACCTCTAATGATTCATAAAAAAGGTAAGGTGGCAGAGAGACTGAAGGACGACGAAGGTACGAAAACAAAAATGATGTGACATATATACGTTAAATGATAGATCCATTACAATCAATCATTAAGGCGATTCCCAATCTCGCTCGACTTAGCTCGATAACTTGAACATGGTGGAATTGATATGATTTTTCCACTGTGTTTTAATAATTCTTGAGCCGAGGGTCTTATCGGAAACAACCTCTCTATATCCCAAGTTAGGGGAAAGGTCTGCGTACACTCTACCTTTTTTAGACCCCACGTGTGGGATTATACTAGATATGATATTTTTGTTGCTGTTTAATAATATGATTAGCCGATCAACATATTAACTGATCGATATTTACAACTTATATTTTGCTATTATTTTTTCTATAGTTACGCGAACGTAAAATTATTCTTTTAATATTAGCGTAATAATTTGAAGTAGGTTAATTACTAATTTTTCGGATTATCATAAAGAATTCTCTATAGTTAGCTTTTGAGTAATCTAGTTTTGGTGAAAAATGTTTTTATGTATTTTTTTTATATAAGTAGTAATGAATTTGAGGTAATAGTTTGTTGAACCGCCAACAGTTGTAGTGAAATGTCTATCAACTTATTGTTTTCTTCTCATATTGCGTATTCGTTTAGTTCGGATTCGTGCTACATAAAATTTACGGAAAAGGCTTAAATATGCCATTGAACTATCGGCAATGGTTCATTTATGCCACTCGTCAATAGTTTGACTCATTTATGCCATCGAACTATCAGGAATGACTCATCCATGCCATTTTTCAATAAAGTCAATTTTACAATACCAGATATGACATTTGGTCACCAACTAGAGGTCTACGTCGTTTAATTAAACCAGCACAAATTAAATCCTAAATTAAATTAAAACCCGACCCAAAAATCTGTGCTGGTTTAATTAAACGACATGGACCTCTAATTGGAGGCCAAGTGTTATATCTAGTATTGTAAAATCTGCGTTAATGGAAAATGGTATGGATGAGTCATTCCTGATAGTTCAATGGCATAAATGAGCCAAACTATTGACGAATGACATAAATGAGTCATTTTCAATAGTTCGATGACATATTTGAGTCTTTTCGGTTGAAACAATTTTTGTGCCTAGTTTGAGATGAACTAGCTTGTTAATTGTATATAATAACCTATTTCTAGGTCCCGCTCCCCTGATCAACTCAAGTAAGGGTTTTCTAGATCCTTTTCTACTTTGTTTATTTTTAACGTTATTGGGAAAGATGGACTACTATGAATCGAGTAATAACATAAATTGTTATTTTAATTTGTTTTGCAACTACCACTATAATTTGATTATTTGTAATTTACTTTTTTCTATTTTTTTTAACGGAAAAGGGCCTAAAAACCCTCGAACTATTAGGAGTGGTGCAAAAATACCCTCCATCCACCTTTGAGCCCCCAAATACCCCTGTCATTCACCTTTGAGCTCCCAAATACCCCTGACATCCACCTATGGGGTCTAATATACCCTTATTTCTAACAGTCTCATGTTGATGCCCAATTTTGTCCATCCTTTTGTCCAAGTTACATCGTTAAGCTTCTATTTTAATATTAATTATATTTTTTTTTATCACAACCTATAGTTAAATTTCTTGATGATCTCTATTATTATTATTATTATTATTATTATTATTATTATTATTACTATTACTATTACTATTATTATTATTCTTACTATTATTATTATTATTACTATTACTATTACTATTATTATTATTCTTACTCTTACTATTATTACTATTATTATTAGTACTATTATTAGTACTATTATTATTATTATTACTATTATTATTATCATCATCATCATCGTCATCATTATTGCTACCGCTACTGCTATTGCTACTGCTACTGCTACCTTTTCGTTTTACTAGAAAAAAAAAATCACTCATTAATTTATTCTCCTTCTGGCTTGATTGCAGTGTTAATCCTATTTGTCTTCTCTATAAATATTTATTTAAACATATTTTTTATATTAGCGTCACACTTATAGTTGTTATATTTCTATGATTACTTTACTATTACAAGTGATAAAACTATTTACCAAAATATTTTGTCCCTCTACTTTTATTATCATTATGAAAATCTATTTGAAATTACTATATTTCCCAAATAAACCAAATAAAATTTTTTCACCCATTTCCTAAAGTTTCTACCCAGCCCATAATCCCTTTCCAACTAAAAATCCCCAAAGGCATGAGGTTACCCCCAAAACCAAATATTCATAACTCATTGTTATTTACTCAAAACCCCGTCATCTCTAAATTTCCTTAAAATCAAACATTCCCGATTCTCGTCGAAATTCCACGGCTACAAAATCCCTTTCTTTGTGCATTTTATATTCTTTCATTTATTCTAGTTTGATTTTCTCTTCTCTTCTCTTTTCAATTCCACTTTCTTTCCTTAATTCATTCACCTTAATTTCTTACTAGTAATCATAAAAATCATAGCTTAATATCCTCCTTAATTGCGAAATCGAAACTTTCCTCTTTTCATCTAATATGCAAAGAACAAATGACAGAAGTTTGGACCCGAATCTATTCGAAAAATCCGTCCAAGTTCAAGATTATTATTATTAATAATAATAATAATAATAATAATAATAATAGTAATAATAAAAGTAATAGTAGTAATAGAGATCATCAAGAAATTTGACTACAAGTTGTGATAAAAAAAATATAATTAATAATCTAATAAAATAGAAGCTTAACGATGTAAATTGGACAAAAGGATGGACAAAATTGGGCGTCAACATGGGGCTGTTAGAAAATAAGGGTATATTAGACCCCATAGGTGGATGACAGGGTATTTGGGGGCTCAAAGGTGGATGGAGGGTATTTTTGCACCAATTCTAATAGTTCGAGGGTATTTTAGGCCCTTGTCCGTTTTTTTAAATTACCGCTCGGACTTACTATAGACAATTTCATGTAATTCATATTAAAATAATTTGATTATCAACAACAACATACTCAGTATACTCCAATCAGGTGTGGTCTGAGGAGGGTAGAGTATACGCAGACCTTATCCTCCTTACCCTTACCTTTTGACAGGTAGGGAGGCTGTTTCGGATAGACCCCCGGCTCAAGGAGAGATGAAAAAACATCAGTAATAGTACACATTAATAATAAGCATTAATAGCATAAGATAATAGGACGATGTAGTAAAAAAGAACAAGAAATCCAAAGCAATACAATAAGGCATGACAAACTACTATCAAAGACAAGGGCTTACAAGAGTAATACTACGACTACCGGTATGCAAGGATAAGTAAAACCACACTCAATTACTAACTAACTCTCTACCCTAATACGTGTCCTCCATAATCTCCTATCTAAGGTCATGTCTTCGGCAAGTCGGACCTGGGTCATGTCATGTCTAATCACCTTTCCCCAATACTTCTTCGGCCTACCTCTACCTCTCATAAGACTGTGCATAGCCAACCTCTCACACCTCCGTACTGGGGCCTCCGCGCATCTCCTTTGCACATAGCTGAACCATCTCAATCTCGCTTCCTGCATCTTATTCACCACTGAAGCCACTCCCACCTTGTTCCGGATAACTTCATTTCTTTTCTTATCTCTTCTAGTATGTCCATACATCCATCGTAGCATTCGTATCTCCGCAAATTTCATCTTTTGAATATGAGAGTTCTTGACTGGCCAACACTCCCCCCCCCCCCCCCCCCCCCCCCATACAACATAGTCGGTCTCAACATCACTATGTAGAACTTGCCTTTAAGTCTTGGTAGTGCCTTCTTGTCACAAAGACTCTGGATACAAGCCTCCATTTCATCCACCCCGCACCAATACGATGTGTGACATAATTGTCAATCTCTCTATTACCTTGAATAAGACCCAAGATATTTGAAACTTCCTTTCTTTTGAATAGCATGGGAACCAAGTCTTACTTTCATGTTGATAAGAAATGATATGTTTTGATGATATGACAAACCCTAAGGAACCAGATACAATTAGGTTCATCTGTCTAAACTTAGTTAACCTCAGGAATTGCTCATATATGAGAGACCAAATGTGTTGATTCAGAAAGACCAGATGGGATCAGGTCTCCAGCTTGCTCATCCAACAATGCAGTTGTAGAGCTACTGACAGTGTATCCAATACTTACAACGTGTTCGAAGAACAGATGATGAACCAGGTTCCTCCAGATAAAGGTTCTGGTCACTGAAGCTAAAAGTCCAAATCCACAGCTATAAAGTGAGCGACTGAAAAGTACAATGCAGCTGTACAACAATACCTCATTAAGGCCGACTGATTAACGGTCGAGATTTCATAAGTGGTCATCTCTACTCTCTCTCTCTCTCTCTCTCTCTCTCTCTCTTTCTCCGTGAATATAAAGACATCATCTTCCAAGAGAAGACTCATTTGTCACGACCCAGCCCCGTGGGCCGCGACTGGCACCCTACCTGGGTACCCAGACCAAATCGCATATTCATTTCCGAATCCAAACTTATTTCAGAATTTTCAAGAAGTTATATCAAACATAATTTATATCGAAAATATGTCTTAAGCGGTCATATCAAATCAAACTCAAACAAAGCGGCGGAATAGACCTCGCCGGTCAAAATACAAATATATACAAAGGGCCATTTGGGGCCATCATAACAAACAGACCGCCTTAAGACCAGATAACGGAATCAGACAAACATACATAGGACCCTCGCCCCACATATATGACTACAGGCCTCTACGAACTCAAAACAAAGACATATGGCGAGACAGGGCCCCGCCGTACCCAAATAGTCAAATATACCAAATATATACAAAGCAAAAGAGTCTGTACCAAAAGTGGACTCCGGATCAAATAGGAGTACTCCGGAATAGCAAGAAGTGAAGCCTACTGCGGAGGATCACCGATATCTGCACCTGCGGGCATAAAACGCAGCCCCCGAAGAAAGGGGGTCAGTACGAAATATGTACTGAGTATGTAAAGCACGGAGTACAGAATTATAGATCAAAACCGAAAGCAAATCAAATGTCAAAGTGGGGTACAAACTGGTATGTCAAAATCTGTATCGAAATCATATACATGTATTTTATGCAAACAAAATCATGCAAACGCTTAAGAACGTGGTCGCCACTCCGACGCTGGCACCACACACAGCATAACACCAGAAGGTTTCAAATCTCCGTACATCCCCGAACATAATCATAATCATCGGTGAGCGTATCGCATCACGGGCCATATCACAGCATAACTCCAAACGGAACCCGGCCCTATGGCGAAGCCTCGGGAACCGCAACACAGCATACGGCCGAATTGTCATAAGGCGCACGAATCAAAACCGGCCCGGGAACCGGTGAACGAAGTCATAATAAGGCACGAGCGGAGTCGTGAGCAAACAAATGCAAATCGTATTTCAAAATAGTGTTTCAAAACAAAGTAAACTCATAAATCATATCCTATTACAAAATAGTCGAATACTTAGTCGACATAAGGTTTCATTTTGCGAAACGGTTCCAAAATGGTCCATATAGTTCAAAACCTGGATTAGTGCATCGAATAGTCCAAACATACCCCGTGGAAGGATGTTCCAAAGATCAGAAGTGGTACGTTTAACTCTATTCTCAAAGATGGCCCGAAGGGCAAATCGGGCATTTTGGGGTAGCGGACCCACCTCGAGTCGAAGTGAGGTGGCGAACATATTTTTATGAGCAGTAATATGCCAAGGGTCATACATAATCATTTCTAGGTTACCCGACCACATTTCGATAGGTTTCGGACGAATAATGACATTCTAGCCAAAAAGGGAGCCTTTAGGCTTCAATCGAATTGAATGAATAGTAACTTTCCTGTGGATCGGGTTTCGAGGAGCAGAAATGCTCCGGAAGGTCTCATATTCAACTAACACACTAAGATATGCCAAATAAAGAATTGGGAAGCTTTACATACCTCACAGACGTCGTAAGCCCTTCCAAAAGTCCAGTCCCGTTTCGTCAAAAATCTGCAAATGGTCAAAGTTACCAATTGAGATTCTTAGGCTTAAAAAAATGCCTTTAACTCCAATTTTTGCCTACCGAAATTTCGGCAGCACTTCCCCTATAAATCTAACATCCCCGAGACTTAGCTCGGCTCAAAATACAACAACAACAACAGCCCACACATCAACAAACAACACAAACAACAATCAAGCCATTCTAGCTTCAAAATTCCACTTTGTTATCTAAGTTGGCAACTTCCATTCAAACTTTCAAAACTCCAATTCTACATCTACATAAT
The DNA here is from genome assembly GCF_019175385.1 of Lycium barbarum. Taxonomy (NCBI): domain Eukaryota; kingdom Viridiplantae; phylum Streptophyta; class Magnoliopsida; order Solanales; family Solanaceae; genus Lycium; species Lycium barbarum. The sequence continues at coordinate 18,388,202 of NC_083342.1, forward strand.
TGTATTCATTTCCACATTCAAACTTATACAATCACAACCTAACTACAATTCAAGCCATACCCGAAATTACACCAAAATCCATTATGTTCCATAATTCTTCAAAACAATCAAAAGTTCACGACGAACATTCTAACTCACGTCGTTTCATCCCGAATTCATTAACATCATTATAAGTTCATATCTAAAGTATCTAGCACCCTAAATATACAATGATATACATAATGATACCAAGGGTATACGCTTTCCGATAATATCCAAAATCATTTTTCAACGCCAATTTCATTCACCAATTAATCATTTACGACATAAGGGTCACAACAACACATTATACCAACTTAAACAAAATCAATTCAAACCATTTCTTTCCTTCCATAACTCACGGCCAAACACACTACACACACACACCCACGACTTTCTATTTACGTTAAAATTACGGGATCTCCATCTACTTCCAATGCTTAACACATTCACATCAATTCTATAACATAAAAGGGGAAAAATTCTTACCTTTTCTTGAAAACCCGACTTGTCGAAAACGTCGTCCTCGTGCCAAACTATTTATACCACGTCGGAGAGCGTCTTGAGTACTTCACAAATATGTAGAAACCAAGATTTTTGAATCACTACACAAGCTTGGAATTTTTTTCTCTTCTTTTCCTTTTTCACTTCGGCCGAACCCCTTTTTTGGTGAGTTCTTGATTTTTTTTCTAATTTTGTGATAAGTCAAGAGTAATCCATGTATATATCTACTTTAGGGGTCATGTGCATAGCACATGCCCCTTTAAAAATGGGCTTGGGCCACTACTATGGCCGGCCCCCCCTTCATTTGTTTGGGCTTCATTTGCATTGTAATTTCTTGGGCCCAATTCTTAAAATGCCCCGTTTTGAAATTCCCGAAACTAATTTACGAAGTTCCAAGTTTACCCTTGGCCTTTCCCGAGGTCTTAGCATTTAAAGATTTCACAACCAACATAGTCATATTCACAAAAATTAAATCATTTCCTTTTTAACACACAAATCGTAATTATTTCTCGATTTCCAATTATACGAAAACACGGGACATAACATCATTCTTGTACAATCCGAAAATTGCTCAATCTAAAGTGCAAGTCTCTACCTTTCAAGGTGTTCATCAAGAACAGAGCCACAGCAACCCGAAGGACCAGGTCCAGAACTGAAGATGTTTTAGGTCCTTAGGTTGTTAAGTCTTTGATCTTTTGTGCTTAAATTGTAAACCTGCTCTTCCATAAAAAGAAGTTATTTGTAGGTGTCCTAAATTCTCAAGGTTGCTTCCACAAGCTCTTGGGTGGTACACTAGGCTATAGTTAGCTTAGTTGTATTAGTGTGTGGATAGAGTTAGTCACTGTGGTGAATTCTCAAAGGGTGCCTTTGAGTGGTACACTAGGCTGGGGAAAATCTAGGTGTATTAGTGTGGTTGGCTAGGGGTAGTCAAGGGTGAGGGTTGCATAAGCGTTATTATAAGGGTGAGAGTGTTACATCCGACATTTTTGCTTATTCGAAAAAAATTCGAAACAATTTGGCTTGTAGTGGACAAGGCCACGTTTGGACCTTGCTTGGTACGAATGTGTCGGTTATGAATATGTTGGTGTGGAATTACGAAAGGAGGCCAAAGGCAAAATTGGAAATTTTGAAAACTTGTTCCATGAATTACAAAAATTTAGCCAAGTGGACTTAAAAAAAAAAAAATAGAAAGTGAGGCCCAATTGGGAGAGGCCCAACCGGCCACTTATGGCCCTAGTCCATGGAAATTAATTAATTTCCATGTGATATAATATATGCATCCCTATCCATAGAACTTTCAAGAAAACACAAAGCAAGAACAAAAGAAAAAGAAAGGAGAGGATTCGGGTGAGAAAGAAAGAAAAGAAAGAAATAGAAAAAAATTCTTGAAGCCTAATCCTTGGTTCAAAAATTTAATTCTTGTGAGATTAGTACTAAGCTCAAGGTCCTCTACAAAGTGATATAAGTATTTTGGCAAGAAAGCAATTTTAACCTCCAAGTGAAGAACTTGAAGAAAGGTAAGGATTTTATGCTTTTGTTGTGTTATGGAAGGTATATGTAGGTTGTAGTGTGTGTAAATGAGTGAAAATCATGAAAATTTTGTGTGTTGGGATTGGATGTGTGTTGGCCGTATATATATGCTTGTATTGCATGTCAATGGTGACTTGAATTCATGTTGAAATCTAGTTGTAGTTAATGTGGGAATTGTATTAGAAATGAAAGTGGAATGAATTAGTGAAAGTTGGAGAATATAGTATGTGGCCGTGTGGTACTATGTTGGTTATGGAATATGAATTTAATCTTGTTAGTATGTAAGTGTGTTATGGTGAAATGAATGGAAAGATAATAGTCTTTGTTGTCATGGAAAAATGGTTACTAAGTTGTTGAAGGAAATTATGCAACCTTGTTATGGTTTATGTAAAAATGGAAATGAAAGTATCAAGAGGCAAATTATGATTAATGTTGATGAATTTGGAAGATGGAAATGTGTTATGAACTTGTATGTTGAAGGTTAGGAAAATTGGATAAATTGTGGCTTGATGGAAAGTTTGTATGTTTGTATATCTTATGTATATCTTGTGAAAATGATATGATATGCCCCCGAATCGTGTTGTAATGACTTTGATGGGTGATGAATATGAAAATAATAAGATTGGTTTGAAAGTGTAAGGTCGGAACGGAAAGTTGGCAAATTGTGCCCTATTATGTATTTTGAGCTACTTGTCGTTATTATGAATATTGTTGTTGGGTTGTGTTCATTGTTTGGCTGTGTTTAACTTTTGGGGAGGTCATGTATACAGAGGAAATGCTGCCGAAATTTCGGTAGGCAAGTATGTGTTAAGTTTGGACTATTGAAAAGTTGAAACTAACAAATGGTAAACTTGACCATTTCTAGATTTTGGACGAAATTGGAATCGACGCCAAGCGAGCGTAAGGCGCTATCGAGGTATGTAAAGCCTACCCCTTCATTCTTAGGCATGTTCTGAACATAATAGGCTCGGCCGCGAGCCTTAAATACGACTTCGTTCCCCGGAATTCGAGATGGAAACCCGCTCCAATTCCTTCAGCGAGACTGAATCACTTTTCTTATAATTTGTCCTTAAAGTGAACTTTTGTATGAAACCTTCCTAAACGAAGTCGGAAGACTCCCAAATGATTATGGATGACCTCTTAAGGTCTATTATCAGTAATTTACGTATGTCAGGGCCCACAAGGCCCCGACACTTTTTATATGACCTAAATTGCCCTATTTCTGTCTGTTTCTCACAGGCAACATCTGGACTATTATTCTGATCATGATATGACTACTTTTTATATAAATTTTACAAAATGGCTTTGACATTTGAAAATCTGATTCTGGTAATAATCTGTCGTGCCTTCCCAAGCAGGATATATGCGCATATTATGAACGCTATACAAATACTCTGATTTGACTCGCCATTTGTCCTACTTCAGTTTGATTGAGTCGGTATAACGATCTGTATGTATGTGGTTTCTTATTAATCTATTCATGGATGTCTCGATGCTTTCTTTCACCCGTTCCCGGGCCGGTTTATATCGTGCGGATGGGCCGCCGAGTCCCTTGTCGGGGGCCGGGTCCCATGTATGAATTCCGAAGTATGATGTGTCCGGTTCTGGGGTACTGTGGTATATGTCGTCCCCGGTTACCGTGTATATGTTACGAAGTATGATGTGTCCGGTTTCCCGGCGTGTGATTTGTCCCCGGGGTTACCGTGGTTATGATATGATGTGTTATGTGACGGAGATGTTCGAAGATGTGAAATCTTCTGAAATATGATATGATGTGGCGCCAAAGGCAGGAGTGGCGACCACGTTCTTGTGCCCTATTATGATTCTGTCTGTCTGATTGGATTCTGATTCTGTCTGTCAGTATGGATTATGATTCTGTCTGTCCGTCTGGACTATGATTCTGTCCGGTATCCTTCCGTCTGTCTGTCTGGACTACGACTCTGTCCGGTATATCTCTGTCTGTTCGTTGGATTACGATTCCGTTTGCTATATTTCTGTGCTTCCGGTTTAGACTATGATTATGTTTGTTATGTTTCTGCTTTACATACTTGGTACATTTTTCGTACTGACCCCCGGTTCTTCGGGGGCTGCGTTACATGCCCGCAGGTACAGACGCACCTGAAGATACGCCGCCAGTCTAGGGCTCAGATTCTGCTATTTTGAAGAGCTCCTTTGGTCCGGAGCGTGTACTTTTGGTATATATCGTCTGTCTTCTGTATATTCTGTATGTATGGAAACTCCGGGTACGGCGGGGCCCTGTCCCGTCATCTGATTCTGTATGTCTGTTAGAGGCCTGTAGATATGTATGTGGGTTACGGGTTTCATCTGTTTAGGTAAGTACGAACGATTTTGTGACTCCGTCTGTATGTTAGCCTCATCGGCTTGTCTGTAAATTTCTGTATGTTCAGGTATGTATATGTTCGCGCGCGCCGCATCTGTATCGGCCTGATTATGTACACATCTGTTTGAAAAAAAATTTGTATGGTATGAAATTCTGTTAAGTAGGTACGTATGGGTATCCAGTTAGGATACCAGTCGTGGCCCACGGGGTTGGGTCGTGACAGAGAGATTATAGGAGTTAATTCCTAGTTTACGATAGAGTTGTAACCTGAGTTTCTCGATTAGTGGAGTTGAAATCCTACAGGAGTAGGTCGTGGTTTTTAATCCTTTGAGCAAGGAGTTTTACTGCATTGCATAAGGGAACTGGTATACGACCAGGTCCCTCATATACTGTTTGGTGGGTGCACAACTTGCAACACATGTCAACCTCTTGCGTAACACTGCTGAACTTGTACTCCAAGTACTCTGTCCTGGTCCTACTCAACCTGAACCATTTAGAATCCAAGGTCTGTCTCTAAACCTCCAACTTATTGTTAACTCCGTTGCGAGACTTGTCAATCAGAACTATGTCATCCGCGAATAGCATACACCATGAATAGCCGCGTCAATCCATTCATCACTAAGGCAAACAAAAAAAGGCTAAGAGCTGATCCTTGGTCCAACCCCATCATCACTGGAAAGTGATCTGAGTCTCCTCCTACTGTCTGTACCCTAGTCTTGGCACCATCGTACATGTCCTTTAATCGCCCTCGTGTACGCCATAGATACAGTTCTAGCCTCAAAACACCTCCATCGAACCTCCCTTGGGACTTTGTCGTATGCCTTTTTTAGGTGGATGAATACCATATGTAAGTTCTTCTTCCTTTTCCTGTACTGCTCCACCAATCTCCTTATAAGAGGAATGACTTCCATAGTCGAGCGCCCCGGCATGAACCCAAACTGATTCTAGGAGATAGACGCGTCTCTCCTCACCCTTATATCCATCACCCTCTCCCAAACTTTCATAGTGTGGCTTAGTAACATGATACCCCTATAGTTGTTACAACTCTGAATGTCCCCCTTATTCTTGTACGAAGGAATCATTGTGCTCCACCTCCATTCTTTAGGCATTTTCGCCATCTTAAAGATGACATTAAACAATACTGTCAGCCACTCCAAAACTGCCCTGCCTGCGCTCTTCCAAAATTCCACCAGGATCTCGTCCGGTCCAGTCGCTCTCCCCTGCGCATCCTGTGAATAGCATCCTTAATCTCCTCAACCTTTATCCTCATACAATACCCAAAGTCACGACACCTCTCGGAGTGCCCCAAATCTCCCAACACAATGTGTCTGTCCCCTTTTTCGTTCAAGAGTTTATGGAAGTACGACTGCCATCTCCGTCTAATGAGAGCATCCTCCACCAATACTTTGTTGTCCTCGTCCTTGATGCAATTAACTTGATCCAAATCACGTGCCCTTCTCTCCCTTGCCTTGGCGAGCCTGTACAACTTCTTATCCCCACCTTTGTCCTCTAGTTCTGCATACAAGCACTGCCGTTTTTGCCGCCGTAACCGCTAGCTTTGCCTCTTTCCTCGCCATCTTATATACTTTCCTATTCGACCGCTTCTCGTCCTCGTTCTTGTTTTCTACCAACTTCACATATGCTGCCTTCTTAGCTTCCACCTTTCCTTGGACTTCTCCATTCCACCACCAGTCCTCTTGGTGCCTACCACGGCCACCTCTCGAGACCCCCCAGCACCTCCTTCGCTACTTCTCTAATGCAACTGGCCACCCTATCCCTCAAACTGCTCGCATCCTCACTACCCTTCCAAGCCCCCATAGCTATCAACTTCTCTCCCATCTCCTGGGCATTGGCATAGTCAAATTCCCCCATTTGATCGAATTGGCTAGCACCAACTCAAAAGCCTCGCGAAATCCAATAGTGAGACTCCTCCTCTGTTCCTATCATCGAAGCCAAAACCTTCATGCACATCATCACAACCCCCCGGCATAGCCCCGATGTGACCATTGAAGTCTCCTCCTATAAATAATTTCTTAGTGGGTGATATACTTCCCACTACCTCGTCCAACTCCTCCCAAAAGTGCTTCTTTTCCTTCTTGCTCAAGCCTACTTGCGGCGCATAAGCACTAATAATTTTAAAATAATTTGATTATGTAAAACAAATATTTACGCTACTAGTAGCGCATTAAAAAAATAGACCTAATTAGCGGTCATGCATGATAGTTATCCGAGGCTAGTACTTATCTAAACCGATCTTTCTCCATTTCAAAATTGAAGATAGAAATAAAAAGATTCCCTTTTATATTAATTTAATTTACATATCATCTTATTTTTCTCCATCTTTTCACTTGTTAATGTTAATGTTATTTGGGTAGAAAGGCCAGTAGGTACTTAGCGTATTTTTTTTTTTCATTTCCAGAGTATTAGTATTTTTCTTGTAGTTTCATATGATTAGATTTCTATTAGTACTTGATGTTACTTTAGCATAGATTACTGTGCTCTTAGATTTCTTAAGTTATTATCTTTTATGCTTGTTGTTACTGTCTTCTTTTTATTTTTTTAGTCGAAGATCTATCGGAAACACCTTCTCAAGATAGGGGTAAAGTTTGCATACGTATTATCCTCCGAGAGCTCAATTGTGGAAGTACACTGGGTTGTTGTTGTAATGTCACTTATTCCATTGGAATTAAAGCACACAGGTTGCTCATGCTTTTAAAGCCCGTTTGGATTGACTTATAAGTTATTTTCAGTTTTTTTGAGTGTTTGACTGGCCAGCTTATAAGTCATTTTGTGCTTAAAATAAGTTTAAAAAAATAATTAAGCCCGTTTAGCTTAGCTTATCTAAAGCAGCTTATAAGCTATAGCCCAATTTTTTTTTTTTGACTTATAAGCTGTTTTCAGCTTATAAGCTGCTTTTTTTAAGCCCATCCAAACAGGCTTTAAGCTTGTATTAATCTTTCCCTTAATCTTCTCTCCCCTATATCTCTTTTTCTCATATTATTTTTCCCAAAAACTTCCCTTACCATCACACAATATTTGACGACTTCGCCAGGTTTCGACACTTTTACAATCTTCCTATCCCCCTCTCCTTTACCTTTCAAAAATTTGAGTTATTAAATAACCTTTTTTTTTATTTTTTTTTTATTAGCGCGTAAAAGTGTATGGTAAAGTTGGATTTAAAGATGATGGAGATGGAGATGACAAAGTCATGGCTTAGTTTTAAACTGGAAAATGTAACATGGAAAAGCAGAAAACAATATGAAGTGTCAAAAAGAAAAGAAAAGATACCAACAAAAAGATGAAAAGACGAGTGGGGACATTTTTGCAAGGAATATTACTCTAATTTCCGGATATCCAATAAATGGGAGTCCGCGATTTAAGGAGGCTAAAAAGTAACATTTGAACTAAAATAACACAAAAAAAAAAAAAAAAAAGGTTTCACGCACGAATTTTATGGGTGAAAGGACCAAACTGTAAAGTTAAAACTTTGCTCCTTTCACGCACAGTATTCGTGCGTGAAAGAGGTAACATGAACTGCCCCCCTTTGTTCTTTGGCCAATTTTTTTTAAAAATTCACATTTTTTTCGTACTTTGACTGAAGATTAGTCATGTTTCAAAACACCGGAATATCAATATTTTATATAGAACTTAATATTTTTTTTTGCGTATAATAATGTCGGCTCATTACATTAAGTACACCTAAATGTTTGGATCGTCGTTTTAAGGGTTCTAAAGTGCTCCGAAGTAAGTTTCGTTTGTTTGAAAACTTGTTAGTGTTATTTTGGTTCAACTTATATAGCAACAAAAATTCTAAATAATCATCATTGGGCGAAGGAGGAGACAAAGAAACTGGAGGACCTAGAGCCAGTTTGCCAATAGATATTGACTTTGTCAAGCTAGATGCACCGTTCCTCAGAGGAGAAAAAATAACCGGAAGATATTCATCCGTGTCACATAAAAAATTTGAGCACGAGAAGTGCTTCACCAATTGTTCCTTCCCCTGAAACTCATCAAGTATATCACTAAACAAAAGAGCAACCAAAAATGATAACAAAAAATGTCGTCTAGTGCAGTAAATATCAACCACAACATTACTAAGAATAATGTACCCAAAAGACTGGAGTACAAACTCTATGAATGCTTAATGTGCAATTTCACCAATTTCGTACTCTCAAAATTAGACTGAAGTGATACAACTTCTTGAAAATTATAAAAGTCCTTAAGTAATACTACATTCAGTCCATAAGATACATGTTATTTGTCTTTTAAAGTATTTGAACACTAGTTAACAAAGCCATTAATATTAATTAAACCTTTGATACCATACAACATCCTTTCATCTATCTTGTAAAAGTTCATTATATTCTCTTTCTTTTTCTCTTCTTGTTCTTATTTTAGCAATGACAACAACAATTTCAGTTAAAAAACACTTAACCTAGAGGTTGAAGATTTCAAACCAACTTTCATGGAGAAAAATTGAGTGCCTTCTCTTCCCCACTTAGCCATTTTTCACCAAACTCTTCTCCTTCGTTTCCTCCATTTTCACCCCTTCAACACACTTTTGCACCCCCAAAAATATGTCTCAAAGCTCCCAAACCTCAAACTTTGCTATAGAACCCGATGCTTGTTAATGCGGTTATTATTGTTGAATTTTTTATGTATTATTAACTCTAAAAATTAATAATAGACTTAAACAATCAAAGCAAATTAAAAACTCTTAGATTCTTAAATTATTATCTTTTATGCTCGTTGCTACTGTTTCTTTTTCATTTTTTTTAGTCGAGGATCTATCGGAAACACCTTCTCAAGATAGGGGTAAAGTTTGCGTACGCACTACCCTCCCAGAGCTCAGTTGTGTAAGTACACTGGGTTTTTGTTGTAACGTCACTTATTCCATTGGAATTAAAGCACACAGGTTGCTCATGCTTTTAAGCTTGTATTAATCTTTCCCTTATTCTTCTCTCTCCTATATCTCTTTTTCTCATACCTTTTTCCCAAAAACTTCCCTTACCATCACACAATATTTGACGACTCCGCTAGGTTTCGACACTTTTACAACTTCCTATCCCCCTCTCCTTTACCTTTCAAAAATTTGAGTTATTAAATAACCTTTTTTTTAAATTTTTTATTAGCGCGTAAAAGTGTTAGGTAAAGTTGGATTTAAAGATGATGGAGATGGAGATGACAAAGTCATGGCGTAGTTTTAAACTGGAAAACGTAACATGGAAAAGGAAAAAACATTATGAAGTGTCAAAAAGAAAAGAAAAGATACCAACAAAAAGATAAAAAGACGGGTTGGGACATCTTTGCAAGGAATATTACTCTAATTTCCGCATATCCCAATAAATGGACCCCCTCATAGGTCGCGTTACATAAAGTAAAGGTTAAAATGTACTGCTATAAGGTACTATTATTATTGATATATGGACCTGCTCACTAAGCCTGGCAACCGGTTTAACCGGACCGGTAATCGATTAGGGAACCGGCCGGTTTTCGATTAAAAAACCGGAACCGTTTAATCGGTTCCGGTTTACCGGTTTGAAGACTCAAACCGGAACCGGTCCGGTTCAAAGTGTCCAAAACATGTTTTTTTTTTGTTTTTTGTATTATATATATATTATAGTATTTATTAGTATATTGTAGGTATATTTACATATGTTATACAAGTTTATAAGTAAAGTTTAAATATTTACTGACTAACAGGCTAACAGCAAGTCAGCAATACAAAATATACGTATACATATACATATATATACCTAAAATATAGTAAGAATATACTTATATATATATATATATATCAATATATGTATCAATATACTTAGGTTATATAACTTAATATATATATATATATATATATATATTCTTATATATATATCAATATATGTATCAATATACTTAGGTTATATAACTTAATATATATAAATATGTTTAAGTTATATATAGCTTATATATATGTTGTTTACCCCGGATTCGGTAACCAATTGAATTTGTATGTGGATATAGGATATGTGCTTTGGCCTCAATATGGATTACAAAGAGTTGATAAGAGCGCCTCTTAATACACGAATAAGGAGCATAGACTCCGGCCGACTGCGCATATAACGAGTTGATTGGAGAGTTTCAACATGAACGATCAAATTTGCAATAAACAAGATCAATAAAAGGATTGACTAGAACTGGATCAATAGATATATTGTGTTACAGAATATTCTTGAAAGTAAAAGATGAACCAACCCTCTTAATGGAGGAGGGAGCACTCTATTTATACTAATGAGCCCATGGGCCTCCCCCAATGTGGGTTTAATAAAATAGTAATAAAAGGGACAGCCCCTGCACGGGTTTGGTGGGATTTGACTGACGGCGCCGTCTGACACACGCACAGTTGGCGGCTGACCATGATGTGACACCACTGACGCGTCCTAGCAATGGTCGCATCGGACCAACGGGCTCACGGATACTGGACCAACGGTAATGAGACACCGGGGAGAGATCCCGAACCCTCGGTGGCTTAGAGACCGGGTCAGATGGCGCTTCTACTCGGCCTTGATTAAAGTGCTCATCCGGAAGTGTGATGTCCCCGTACGAACTCTCGCCCTTTTCTTTCTCCGATCCATAGTTCTCCCGGATTGACCCGTATCCGGTTTTTCTACCGTATACAGATAGCCCCACGCTTCCCGGACCAACGATCTATCGGAGTGACGGGAAGTGAATGAGTCATGCACCCGACCGCCCGGACGACCTATCCCTACCCCCTTATTTTGGCGGGAATGGGAGCGCCACGTGTCCCACTCCGGGTGGTCCGTTCCTGTCAACCGCCTTTTGCACGTCGTTTCGTGTCACTTCGCATTAATGACGTGACACGTGGCGATCCTCGATTGGTCGTCCTCGATAACCGTTCCCTCCCTTATGTCTATATAAAGCCCCTCATTTCCTCATTTTTTCACATTTTCGATTTGTTCTTCCCTTTCCTCTTCCTTCTGTGTTCCAGATCCGTCCTTTCTATTACAAACTTGTTGCCAAATCTTCTCTCATCTATACGAAAAAGAGGGGGAATTAATTTGGTCATCATTTTTGTCAACTGCTCTTTGCTTCCTCAAATTGTCACTTCCCTCGTTTCCTTTGCGTCATTTCCCAAAATCCTTTTCCCTCCATTCCTTCAACATGTCCGAAACCACCTCTACCGAAGTCCCTTCAGTGTCATCTCCGAGGACCGAGGCTGCGTCCCCAACTCAACAAAAGATTATCCCCGAAACTACAGCCTCGGATATTATACCGGCCAAATTTAACTTTAATAAAGACCTGGAGGCGGAGAAGCCCTCCGTCGTCTCGGACCGGGGATACGACGTGAGGCGGTATCCCTCCTCCATATCCGAGGATAAACTCGACACAGTCCGGGCAGACTGTGGGTGGGACACACGCCCGGTAAGAGTTTTTATACCCGGTCCAGATGAATCCATCACCGACTATCGGGAGGGGTTCTTGTACGTATACACTTACCCCTTTACCCTTAAGCTTGACCCCCCGGTTGATCCGGTCATACTGGATATGTGCCGGACCTACGACGTGACTCTGGCACAGATCGACCCAATTGTTTGGAGGGTCGTTGCTTGCCTCCGGTTGCTGGCCAACAGAGCCGAGAAAGAGTTCTCATTGGGCCACCTTATACGCCTGTATTCCCCAAGAATATTCCGGGGTGGTATCATAAAACTAGCCAAGCGCAGCCAGAACCCGTTCTTCTCGAAGATGGATGAAGACCGGGATAGGGGATGGTTAGAACGCTACGTCCGGGTAAAAACCGAAGACATAATCCCGGTCGCCCATCTACCTTTTCCGGAGAAATGGAACGACAAACGTAAGTCCGATCCTTAGGGCAATCGTCCTCACCTGTTCAGTTGCTTATGGTATCATTTTCTCACCGTCCTTTCCTTATCTTTGCAGCAAATGGGTTTGTTCCCCCCGTTATTCGGGATCTGAGCGAGTGGGTCACGACGCTCTTTAACCAGCTTCCCTATGAAGACCGGACTTGGGCCAACTTGTCACGTGGTCGATGGGTCGCTCAAAATCATGGTTACATTTGACTTTCCTTTGATCTTGCTGCATCTTTAGCCATCCGAGGCCGTCAGTTTTCTTAACCCACCTACGTCTTTATCGTTCAGGTTTGCCGAAGGGCTCGGTGGCATCTAGATCGGAGTTGGTGGCCGCTTCCCCTGCACCGGCGTCCGCGTTCGATACGGCTGGTTCCTCCCGTGTTCTTGCCGAAGCCACCAAAAGGAAACGGCCCTCCGAAAAGGGTCAGCCGTCCAAACGAAAGAAAGTAAGAAGCGTTGCCCGGACCCCGAGAGAGGAAACGGAGCCCGACATCATAGTTCGGAGGGTCGACCTGGCACCGTCAACGGCACCAATACCCGGGGAGACTGCCTCCGAGCCGCCCTTGCCTTCTATCACCGAAGGTATATTGATTCCCGTTCTTCCTCCGGGTGCAGAAGAAATCCTTTCCCCAGCTCCTCTTCGGTCGGTTGACTTTGTGGTCATTTCAGGTGAAACTTTCCCGGAAGATACTCCCCCGCAGAAGAGGAATGGGGCCGGGGAAATGGCTGGTACTGCAGCCGATAAAAGGACTGTTCCGGTCCCGGAGACCGAAGCATCCGTTCAGGCTCGTCCGTCGCCCGGCCACGGGCCTGTTTCTGCTCCGGAGCCCCCGGTTTTTGCCAGGAACATCGAGTCTACGCCAAGTTCGTCTACTCCTGGCCCGAGGGTTGAAGACTTTGAAGATATGTTTTCAACTACTCCTCCTGCTACCGGTGACGCTGCGGGTTTCGGTCATCTTCCAATTCCTCGGGTCACGAGGCCGGCCAACCGACAGTCAGAATCTGGCTCTAGAGGCAACCTGGTGACCGTCTTTCCGGCCCTGAGCGCGGAACCACGAAGGACCAGATCGGTCGTGATCACCGTCCCCGAGGATTGCGGCTTTCTATCTCGTCCGGTGGGAGTAGCAAGTTATTTGCGTCCTCTTGTCTCCGACTCGGACAAACGTAAAATGACCGGGGTCACCTGGCAGTGCCTTATGAACGAAGGCATGCACGCGGGCAACCGGGTAAGACTCTCGGCCATCTTTGTACATCAGTAGACTCCATGCTTTCTAACTCTTTATGTTTGCTTCTTTTGTAGAGCGTAGTACTGGTGAACGAGGCCTTTATTCGTGCCCAACACGAGATGGATGATCTTCGAGGCCAACTGGATGCCCAAGGCCGAGAAACGGAGAAGTATAAGCATCTCCTTCGAGAGAAGGAGGAGGATTTGGGTCGGGCCGCCGTCCTCGCCAACCTTCGTCCCGAGGTTGATGAGGCCAAGGACGAAATTCGTCGTCTGAAAAGCGAGTTGGCCGCCATGACCGATTATAACTGAAGTCTCGAGGTTGAGAAGATTTGCCTTAGCCAAGACAAAGCTCAATTTTCGTCGAGGCTGGACGAGCTGGAGGCCACCGTGTCCCAACTCCGGGGGGAACTTGATTTGGTGAAGGCCGATGCAGCGAGCTTAGCCGAGAGGAACCGGCTACTGGAATCTGATACCGCTCTATATAAAGAACGCATGAAAGTTTTCGAAGAGAAAGCCGAGGAGCGGTCTCGGATAAATGAGGGCTTAAAAGCCAAGCTGGAGGAGGCGGTGAGTGCCAACGATGTACTTAAGGCCGAGCTAGAAGCTGCTGTCCATATGAGGACTATTGCTGTGGCCGGCCGGGCCGAGCTGGAGACTAAGTTGGCTAAAGTTGAGGCCGATTTGGAAGAAGCCTGGAAAGGCGTGGAAGCGGCCGAGGCTCATACTGCCATTGTCGCCGAGTATGAGAAGTGGAAGTCTCGGCGACTCACCCTCGAAGAGGCCGATCGCGGATTCTCCGATCTTCCGGCCTTGATAAACCAGGCCAAAGAGATGGAGGAGGAGGCAAACCATGCCCTTGAGTCCGACACGGATGATTCCGAACGAACCGAGTCCGATCATTCTGCCTCCAGCCATGCCGAGTAGCATAGGATTTTCACTTGGCTTTTGTTTTTTGCCTTTGCCGGCCTTTTTGATGTAAATGTACTCTTTATAAAAGTATCCTTTGCATACATGCAAGTTGCACTTCTCTTGTGTCTTCGTTTGAGTGCTTATTTTTATTTTTCCTCGAATTATTGGTCCGTTTTCGGACAAGATGATCCGTAGTCATTGGTTAACTCTGCCCGTGGGACTCATCGAACGTTTTCGTAGCCGGTTTGGCCTTGTCTAATTTCGGCCATAGTGTCCGGTGTAGGGCGTATAAATTGAACAATGCCGAAATACGGTCATTGTAATGTTTTCCGTATTGCAAGTGTTTGTACATATGAGAATTTTCATTTCCTATATATTTTCATTTCTTGTATCTTTGCCGTAACAAACACTAAATGGGACACGATTCATTATGATCGTTTGGTCCTTACATCGAAGGAGGTGGCCAGTGGCCGGCCTCTGTTTTTGCCGTGGCAAATGCTGAATGGGACACGATTCATTATGATCGTTTGGTCCTTACATCGAAGGAGGTGGCCAGTGGCCGGCCTCTGTTTTTGCCGTGGCAAATGATGAGCTTCTTTCTTTATTTCTCTTTATCGTTTCATGCTCCGATGTGGATACTGTGCCCCCTTAACACTTATCCGAGCTTCGGGGTCGGGTGAGTGTTACTAAGCCCCCACTCGGAAGATGCAACCTCGGGGGTTGTCCCTTTATCTTCGTCGCGTAGCACGTTGTACTTGTTGCCTCGTTAAAAACCTCGTCGGAAAACCCATTTTGGGACAAAACCACACTAAGGAAAATAGTGCAACACGTGCTTTCAGTCCTAAATTCTATTTTTGTGCCGCCCTCGATTTCCTGTAAAAAAGGCAGCACGGTTAACAAAAGGTATATATGAGAGGATCATACCTTAGCAGTAGTATCTTTTTAGGTGGTCTATGTTCCAGTTGTTGCGCAGGCATTGCCCATCCATGGACTCCAGCTGGTATGATCCTTTTCCCGTTACACCGGTCACTTTGTACGGTCCTTCCCAGTTCGGTCCTAGCTTTCCCTCGTTTGGGTTCTTTGTATGCAAAGTAACTTTTCAAAGTACCAAGTCCCCAACTCGAAAATGCCGAAAGTTGGCTCTCCGATTGTAGTATCTTTCCGTTCTCTCCTTTTGGGCCGCAATTCGGACCAATGTCCTTTCACGCATCTCATCGGCGAGGTCGCGTCTTACGGCCATGGCCTCCCCATTTAATTCCTCGGTTGCGTACGCGAACAGGAGAGTCGGCTCGCCAACTTCGACGGGGATAAGGGCTTCGGCCCCGTATACCAATGAGAAGGGGGTCTCGCCCGTGCTAGATTTGGCCGTGGTTCCGTATGCCCATAGCACCTCGGGTAATACTTCTCTCCAATGGTGCTTCGATGCTTCTAGCCTTTTCCTCAGGTTTTGTATTATTGTTTTGTTTGTGGATTCCGCTTGCCCGTTTGCACATGGGTGATATGGGGTCGACACAATCTTCTTGATCTTCAACCCTTCGAGTAAGCTGTTGACCTTGCTACCCACGAACTGAGGACCGTTATCACAAGTTATTTCGGCCGGGATGCCAAAACGGCAGACGATGTGATCCCAAATGAAGTCGATAACCTCATTTTCTCTGATTTTTTCAAAGGCCTGTGCTTCGACCCACTTAGAAAAATAGTCAGTCATAGATAAGATAAAACAGGCCTTACCTGGTGCCCGGGGTAACGGAACCACGATGTCCATTCCCCACTTCATGAACGACCATGGTGAGACCACCGAATGCAGCAACTCCCCGGGCCGGTGAACCATCGGGGCATGTCTCTGACACCCATCACACTTTCGGACAAAACTTTTCGCGTCCTCATCCATACGATTCCAGTAGTATCCGGCTCTGATAAGCTTTCGGACCAGAGCTTCCTCCCCAGAGTGATTGCCGCAGGTTCCTTCATGTATTTCTCTCATCACATACTCCGTTTCCCCAGGGCCCAAACATTTAGCCAAGGGTCCGTAGAAAGATCGCCGGTATAATTGGCCGTCCACTAAGCAAAAACGGGCCGCTTTCGTTCGTAACGAACGTGACTCCTTCGGGTCGCTTGGGAGCTTATCATCACGCAAGTAGTCAATGTATTTGTTGCGCCAATCCCAAGTCAAACCTGTTGAATATATTTCGGCGTGCCCGCTTTCCATGGCCGTTTTTTATAGTAACACCGTTGATCCAGGATTGATTTCGGCCCCGTCTACAGCGGATCCCAAATTTGTCAATGCATCGGCCTCGCAGTTCTGTTCTCTTGGTATATGCTGCATGGTCCATTTTTTAAATCGGTGAAGTACCACTTGGGTTTTTTCGAGATACCTCTGCATCTGTTCGTCCTTGACTTCAAACGTGCCATTCACCTGGTTTGCGACCAAAAGCGAGTCGCACTTTGCCTCGATAGTTTCTGCCCCCATGCTCCGGGCCAATTCCAAACCTGCGATCATAGCCTCATACTCGGCTTCATTGTTAGTTAATCTGGTGGTTTTGATTGACTGTCGGATGACATCACCGGCCGGGGCCCTAAGGACAATACCAAGCCCGGAACCTCTAAGGTTCGAGGCCCCGTCCGTATACAGAGACCAAATGCCCGTGGCCTTTCCCGAGGTCAGTAGGAATTCTTTTTCAACCTCGGGAACCATGGCCGGGGCGAAGTCTGCTACGAAATCGGCCAAGATTTGGGATTTGATGGCCGTTCGGGGTCTGTATTCGAGGTCGTAACCGCTAACCTCTACAGCCCACTTCGTTAGCCTACCTGACAACTCCGGTTTATGCATGATATTTTTTAAAGGATAAGTAGTTACTACACATATGGGATGGCTTTGAAAATAAGGTTTAAGCTTTCTGGAGGCGCTCACTTGTGCTAATGCCAGTTTTTCCAAATGGGGGTAACGGGTCTCCGCGTCCCCCAATGTTCTACTTACATAATAGATAGGGAATTGCGTACCTGATCCTTCTCGGACCAAAACGCCGCTTACCGCCACTTTGGAGACAGCTAGATACAGAAATAGTGTCTCGCCTGCCTTCGGTGTGTGCAGTAGAGGGGGGCTAGATAAGTATTTCTTCAGATCCTGTAGAGCTTCTTGGCACTCGGGTGTCCAGGCAAAATCGTTCTTCTTTCTGAGCAAGGAGAAGAACCGGTGACTCCTGTCCGAGGATCTCGATATGAAGCGACTCAGTTCTGCGATCCTCCCGGTGAGCTTCTGAACACCCTTTATGTTGTTCACCACTTCAATATCTTCGATGGCTTTGATCTTATCCGGCTTGATTTCGATCCCCCGGTTTGACACCATGAAACCCAGGAATCTGCCAGATCTTACTCCGAATGCACACTTCTCCGGGTTGAGCTTCATGTTGTATTTGCGAAGCACATCGAAGGTTTCCTGCAAATGCTTTAAATGGTCCTCTGTTTCCAGGGACTTAACAACCATATCGTCAACGTAAACTTCCATTGTTTTCCCTATTTGTTCTTCGAACATTCCATTAACTAGGCGTTGATAGGTTGCACAGGCATTTTTTAATCCGAAAGGCATGACATTATAACAGTAGGTCCCGTACCGGGTGATGAAGGACGTTTTCTCTTGGTCCTCCGGGTACATCCGGATCTGGTTGTACCCGGAGTAAGCATCGAGAAAACTCAACATCTCGTGACCGGCCATTGCATCGATCATCCTATCGATGTGAGGCAACGGAAACGAGTCCTTCGGACATGCCTTGTTTAAATCTTTGAAATCAACACATATTCGAAATTTGTTACCTTTTTTGGGCACTACCACAACGTTAGCTAGCCACTCCGGGTACTTCACTTCCCGTATGGAGCCTATTTCCAAAAGTTTTGTTACCTCATCCTTCACGAATGCGTGCTTAGCCTCCGCCATGGTTCTTCTTTTCTGCTTCACCGGAGCAAACTTCCCGTCCAGGCTGAGCTTGTGAGTTGCTATGTCCGGTGATATACCTGTCATATCTATATGCGACCATGCAAAGCAATCGGCATTAGCACGGAGGAATTCAATTAATTGACGCCTGAGCTCCGGGGTGAGCCCCGTGCCCGGGTATACCTTTCTATCCGGGAGATATTCGAACAGGATGACCTGCTCCAGCTCCTCCACTGTTGACTGGCTTGCATCTGAATCATCTGGCATGACAAACGACCTGGGTACCTCGTAATCTTCCTCCTCATGCACCGGATTAAATCTGGCGCTCTTTGATTGCTATTTGGGAACTCCCCCCTATCACATATTTCTCTTCCGGCCCCTTGGGCCGATGTGTCACTTCCTCTTCTGCGAACATTTCCCTTGCAGCGGGCTGCTCGCCTCGGATGGTTTTCACTCCTTCCGGCGTGGGGAACTTTAACAGCTGGTGTAGTGTTGAAGGTACTGCCCTCATGTTATGTATCCAAGGTCTGCCCAATAGTGCATTATATTTCATGTCCCCCTCGATCACGTAGAACACCGTTTGCTGAATGGTGTCACCCACGTTTACAGGAAGGGAGATTTCCCCTTTTGTTGTTTCGCTTGCCATATTAAATCCACTTAATACCCGGGCCACGGGCACGATCTGACCGAGCAGCCCCAGCTGTTCGACCACCCTCCATCGGATGATGTTGGCCGAGCTACCTGGGTCAACCAAAATTCGTTTGACCTTAGTTTTAAAGACCAGCATAGAAATTACCAATGCATCATTATGGGGTTGGATGATGCCCTCCGAGTCTTCGTCATCAAAGAAGATAGATCCCTTGGTCGAACGTTCTCGGGTGCGCTTTTCTCGGACAATAGAGATCTTTGTCCGTTTCATTACCGGCCCTCGAGGGACATCAGTGCCCCCTACTATCATGTTGATTGTATGTTGGGATTCAACAGGCTCGGACCTTTGATAGGACTCTCTTTCCTTATAGTGATTTTTGGCCCTCTCGCTCAGCAAATCTCGGAGGTGACCGTCTTTCAACAGCCGGGCTACCTCCTCTCTCAATTGGCGGCAATCTTCAGTTCGATGACCGTGGGTCCCGTGATATTCGCACACTACGCTCGGATCTCGCTGACCCGGGTCCGTCCTCAATGGTTTAGGCCATCTTACATCGGGTACACGTCCAATGGCTGAGACTAGTCCCGAGGTACTAACGTTGAAGTTGTACTCCGAAATTTTTGGAGGTACTTTATTGCTGGCGGAACTTCCGGCATCACTCCTGAAAGAGAGTCCCCGACTGTTAGACGGGCGTTCAACCCGCTTGCTGCCCCGTCCCGAGAAATGGCTCGGATTCTCTATTGCTTTTTCCGACCTGAGATTTTGCTTCTCCGTATAGTGATATGGCCGGAACCTCTCTTTCGATGATTCGGACTTGATTTCATATCCCTTCCTCGGTGCCTCGAAACCTCTATTTACTTTGGACCTCACTGGAGAGAGTTCGAATTGGTCATCCTCCACCCGAATTTTCGACTCATACCTGTTGTGGACGTCGGCCCAGGTTACGGCCTCGTATTCTAACAACCTTTCTTTCAATTTGGCCGAGGCCACCGAACTTAGCATGTTGAGTCCTTTCGTGAAGGCCTGCGCGGCCCATTCTTCTGGCACCGGAGGGAGCTCCATCCGTTCCCTCTGGAACCGGGTGACGAATTCCCGTAGTAGCTCATCGTCCCTTTGGGTTATCCGGAAGATATCAGCCTTACGGGCTTGCACCTTTATCGCACCGGCATGTGCCTTTACGAACGCATCGGCGAGCATTTCGAAAGAAGTGATCGAATGCTCGGGTAGGTGGTCATACCATGTCAACGCTCCCTTCGACAGAGTTTCCCCAAATTTCTTTAACAACACCGACTCAATCTCATCCTCTTCCATATCATTGCCTTTTATGGCACAAGTATACGAGGTCACGTGCTCGTGCGGGTCCGTGGTGCCGTCATATTTCTGTATGTCGGGCATTTTGAACCTCTTCGGGATCAGTTTCGGGGCCGCACTTGGCGGAAAAAGCCTTTGGATGTACCTCTTCGAATTCGGTCCCTTCAGTAGAGGTGGAGCCCCCGGTATCTGGTCCACCCGAGAATTGTACGTCTCGACCCTCTTCTCGGTTGAATCCACCCGTTTCGCCAAGGTCTCGAGCATCTTTAGGACCTCAGTTGAGGAGCCGGCTCCGGAGCCATCGCTCTCGACCATTCGCTCTCCGTTTCTTCCGGTTTCAACCGTACCCTTTGACTTTACCGGCCCTGCTTCACCCTTTCCGCTTTGCAGCTGAGTAATCGCTAGCCCTTGCTCGGCGATTGCCGCCCTTTGTTCCTGCAGCATTTCGAAGATTAAACGCAAGTTAATGCCGTCGTTTGGCGCGTCCGGCTCTCTCCGGACCCGATCCAGGGATAAAGTAACGAAATGGTGAGTGTTTAGAGGATCGGTTGCCGGTGGAATGGCATTCTCTTGATCAACGGTGTTTTGCCGGTTGAGTCCTTCCCTCGAATCAACGGGGTTCGGATCAGCGGGGTTCGGCAGTGCCCGCAGTCCGCTCCCTTCATTTTCCGCCACTATCTCAGTATTGTTGACGTGACCGGATTGTTCGACGTCTGCCATTTGGATCGTTTTCACAGAGACAGAGAGGGAGTTTTTGGTTTTGATGAATACGGTGGAAGTTAAGACCAAAGACCACTATTATCCTAGCCCCACGGTGGGCGCCAAACTGTTTACCCCGGATTCGGTAACCAATTGAATTTGTATGTGGATATAGGATATGTGCTTTGGCCTCAATATGGATTACAAAGAGTTGATAAGAGCGCCTCTTAATACACGAATAAGGAGCATAGACTCCGGCCGACTGCGCATATAACGAGTTGATTGGAGAGTTTCAACATGAACGATCAAATTTGCAATAAACAAGATCAATAAAAGGATTGACTAGAACTGGATCAATAGATATATTGTGTTACAGAATATTCTTGAAAGTAAAAGATGAACCAACCCCCTTAAGGGAGGAGGGAGTACTCTATTTATACTAATGAGCCCATGGGCCTCCCCCAATGTGGGTTTAATAAAATAGTAATAAAAGGGACAGCCCCTGCACAGGTTTGGTGGGATTTGACTGACGGCGCCGTCTGACACACGCACAGTTGGCGGCTGACCATGATGTGACACCACTGACGCGTCCTAGCAACGGTCGCATCGGACCAACGGGCTCACGGATACCGGACCAACGGTAATGAGACACCGGGGAGAGATCCCGAACCCTCGGTGGCTTAGAGACCGGGTCAGATGGCGCTTCTACTCGGCCTTGATTAAAGTGCTCATCCGGAAGTGTGATGTCCCCGTACGAACTCTCGCCCTTTTCTTTCTCCGATCCATAGTTCTCCCGGATTGACCTGTATCCGGTTTTTCTACCGTATACATATGTATATAACTAAAATATACTAAGAATATACTTATAATATATAGTATACTTATACATACATATATATATATATATATATATATATATATATATATATATACCTAAAATATATATTCTTATATATATATATATATATATATATATCAATATATGTATCAATATACTTAGGTTATATAACTTAATATATATAAAAAGCTTAAGTTATATATAGCTTATACATATGTATAACTTTATATATATATATATATATATATATATATATATATATATATATGTATATATATGTTTAATTTATATAACTTAATATATATAAATATGCTTAAGTTATATATAGCTTATATATATGTATAACTTACATATATATATATATATATATATATATATATATATATATTTAGTATATTTTAGTTATTTTTCAAATATATAACTTTTTAGTTTTTAATTTAAGTATATTTTAGGTATATTCCTAACTTAATAAAAGTAAAATATGAACACAAGTAAATAGAAGAAAGCTCAATGAGCCATATATTTTATTCATTCTTGGATAACATTTATTTGCAAGTTGTAGTTTTTTTTAACTTGCAAATAATACATGAGTTGTACAAAAATAGTAGAATAATAAAATCATCAATTTTGAACCATTTCGTTAATTTCCCCCACATCATATTCGGTCATGGAAATATCTTCAAAGTATTCCATTTGGTCCGGTCCACTAGCTATCAAATCTTCAATTTCTTCCTCTTCGCCTTCCTCCGCTTCTAAGTTTTGGTTGCGTCGCTCCGATCTAATCCAATCGCGAATGCGCACTAGTACTTGCAAGCTAAAACCGGATAATGAATGTCTATGGTCTCTAATTTGCTGTCCTTGGCTAAATGCGCTCTTCGAAGCCACGGTTGATACTTGAACCGTAAGGATATCTCGAGCCATTCTTGAAAGTACTGGATAGCTTGCCTTGTACTTCTTCCACCATGCTAAGACGTCCAAGTCATCCAGTTCCTTGATATCCACATTTGGCTGCATCAAATAAAAGTTATATTCATCAAAGTTTGCAGTAAAAAAAGAAGTTGGCTGTGAATGTAAAACTTTTAAACCCGACAAGCCCTTTTTGCTACTCTGAGAAGTAGTAGGGCGTGGAGCAACGGGTGTAGCACGTTCTTCCAAACTAGAATAATGAGTAAAAACTTTTCTAAACTCATCATCAATAGCGAGTTCGGCTTCAGCTACAGATGGTTGAACTCCCTCTTCAATTTCTAAAAATGTATAAATTTGACTAACCAAATTTTTAGTATAAGACACTTTTAAACAAGGATTTAAAAGAGAACCCAATATAAATAAAGTTGGGATGGGAAAAAATATTTCTTAAATTTGATTATCATTTCAAAAATAGCCACTTGATAACCGGGTTTATATTTATACTCTTGTAAAACTCTAGTTATTTCCGCTAAGTAGGCTAAAATTCTGATTACCGTGGGATAGAATTGTCTAGAAAAAACAAGAGTTGCATTATAAAAAATTTCTAAGAGGTCAACACATTCTTTAACATCTTCCCAATGCATAAAAGTTAACCAATCCTCACTATTAATATTATATTTGTTGTGAACTTGTTGTATGGGAATCCTATACTCATATGCTTGTTGTAGCATAATGTAAGTGTAGTTCGACCTAGTCTCAATTTCTACTTGAATTTTCTTAGGTCTAAGGTTATTTTCCACACAAGCATTCTTAAAATCTCTAATTCTTCCCCTATTAGCATTACAAAAATGAAACGCAACCGCATCTCTAACTTTTTGAACAGAATCTTCAAAATGCACAAGACCATCTTTAACAATTAAGTTTAAAATGTGACAACTACATCTTACATGAAAAATATTTCTTAGCGGAGGGTTTAATTCTCTTTTTATAAGACCTATCGCCTTTGTATTATTAGAAGCATTATCTAAAGCAATACAAAGTGTTTTTCTATAAATGTTAAAAAATCTCATAATAGTAGACATTGAATCGGCTAAACTTTTTCCATCGTGACGACCTTTTCCTTCATCATATAAAAAAGCTATAATTCTTTTTTGCATAACCCAGTTGTCATCAACCCAATGACATGTAATAGCAAAAAAATCTAACTTGTTAAGACTAAGACCCAAATCAGCGGTAAGACAAACATTACAATTTAAAGAATTAAATATATGGCGCAAACAAAATCTATATTTTTTAAACAAATCTATAACATCGGCTCTACAAGTACTTCTAGGAATACCCTCAAATAACGGATTATAATAACGTTGAATGTAAGTAACAAACCTCAAACCTGAAGGAAAGGAAAATGGTAAACAATCATAAGCTACCATTTTAGTTATTTCTACACGCTCTTTTTTCTTGTCATACTTAAAATTTCTACCGGTTCGTGGGTCTATCGTCATTTGAATCCCCCCCACATTTGAACCCGTTTGCTTTCCCCAAACATCTATATATTTGGTTCTCATATGAGCATTTAGTGTACCCGTTCCACCATCCTTACCAGTTCCTTGCTTAAAACTAAATACTTGTCCACATATGGTACATGTAGCTGATTGATTTTCCCTATTCTTAGTCATAAATTTCCAAACTTTAGCTGTTGGCTTACGAGTTCTAGGCGGTTTGTCTTGTGTATGTGATTGGGCAGGACATGTATCTCCTATGGGATTTTCGGG
Organism: Lycium barbarum; assembly: GCF_019175385.1. Taxonomy (NCBI): domain Eukaryota; kingdom Viridiplantae; phylum Streptophyta; class Magnoliopsida; order Solanales; family Solanaceae; genus Lycium; species Lycium barbarum. The sequence goes on from NC_083342.1 coordinate 18,412,700, forward strand.
GGATTGTGTTTCATCATCATCATCTAAGTCTTCATTAAAAGTGTCGGTAAAATGTTGTTGCATTGGCTCATGACCTAAAAGTAGATTATTTCCACCAACATCAATACCTAAATTAGGTGTTTCTTCCACAAATATTTCCTCATTAAGCCTACCCCTACCACTACTATTACCGGCACCACGTCTTAATCTCTTTGACATTATTAAATAGAATTAATTTAAATCACAATCAAATAAATCACAAGAAAATAAATTACAACAAATTAAATTGCGTAAATTAAATTGCGAAAAATAAATTGCTAGAATTAAATTGCAAAAAATAAAGATAGAGTTGGAACGAAGGTACCAAATTGCCGGATTAATTTCCAACAAAGTGAAGGCGGCTAGAATTGCAAATCCACCAAAGCTACTTCGGATTGTTGCAAAATCACCAACTCCACCAACAATATTATAATTGCAAAATTAATAATTGAAAGTTGAAACTATAATAAGACTTTGTGACTAATTATTGCAAAGTGACTATAATTGAGAGATTGAGAATTTGAGATTTGAGAGAAAGATGAAGAAGAGTGAATTGAAATGAAAATGAAGAAGGGTTTATATAGGGGTGGGGGATGGGTTAAAGTGTTAAAAAAAATTGGGGGGTTGGGGGGCCAAAAAACAATTTAAAGACCGTTTGGCAACAACCATTTTTGCAAATGGACCGTTGCCAACGGTCCATTAACGGACAGCTCACACAGGCCCAACGGTTTTTTTTTTTTTTTTTTTAATTTTTACTAGTTAAACCGGTTTAACCGGTCCGATTCCGATTTCAAAAATATCGGAACCGGACCGGTAACATTTTAAACGGTTAACCGGAACCGGTTAACCGGAACCGGTTAACCGGGTCTACCGGTTCTGGTTTTACCGGTTCCGATTTTACCGGTCCGGTTACCGGTTTTAACCGGTTTAACCGAACCGGTTGACGGGTTTACTGCTCACCCATGTAATGATGTAAAAGGTGGAGTTCGCAACCATAATGAGGCATTTTTTTTCTTTTTGTAAGGAATCAAATCAAATTAACGTGTGAAAAGAAATATCTACATATACCCATATATGAGCTTGAACTAATGTCTGGTCTAACGGGCGTTGGCTATAATGAACCCATATAGGGCATGAATTACATGTGCAATATTGACAGGGCCGCCTAAAGCCGAACTTCTGAGAGAGGTCATAATTTTGTTTTTTTAAAAGGAGAAAGATTGTTTTTTTTAAAATAAATAAATTAAAGTCAACTTTTCTAATTTTCTTAGATGCGAAGTCATTAATTACAGTTTTATAGTCGTCAAGAACAATGCAAAGTTATTAACATTTCAAATCAATTTATTCGGAAAAAAATTCAACTGACTATGTAGGTAATCAATCACACGGCTAAAAAAACTTCTTCTCTTTTTTTCTTTTATAAATATTGTGCACTCCGTCTGTCTCAGTTTATGCGACACAATTTAGATTTTAAGAGTTCAATTTCTTTATTTTTATCGTGAATTCAGACATACAATATTTAAGTTTTTTTTGAAAAACAATTTACATATTTAGAAACTACATAAAAGTGTCATACGTCATAATATTTTTGAAACAAATTAGCAAAAACTTAATAAAGAATGGAGCTCCAAAAATTTGGGGGCCCAAAGCCATTGCCTGAGGGGCAATTTGAAGGATTATCCTTCGTTGGGGGTGGTCTTTAATTTTTGTCCCTCAAATCAGTGGTCTTTAATTTTTGTCCTTCACTACAAGCCTCTTGATTCCAGGTTTGAATCCTCGTTCAGTAAAAAATTTAAAAGGCATAGTTAGGATTCACATGGCATAAGCTGGACCGCTAACTTATACCCTGCCTAAAGGCAAAAAAAAAAAAATTGCTGCAATTTTACAAACCTCTGCCTTAAGGCCTAATTTTGGTTAAAAGCCTTAAGGCATAAGCCCAACTTCTGCCTTGCGAATCTCAACTTCTGCCCTGCGAATCCCAACTTATGGCTTGCGATTTTTTTTTTTACTAAGCCTGGATTCGAACCCAGGACCTCTGGATGTTAAGCGAAGGCCAAATATTAAAGACCACCAATTTGAGGGCCAAAAATTAAATACCACCCCAAAAGAAGGTCAATCCGCGCAAAAAAAATGTTGCCTTAGTGGCTTTGGCCTTGGGCCGGCACTGAATATTTACCTTTTTTATTTGGGGAAAGGACACTGTGTGTCCACTCAGCCAAACTAATCCCACATTTAACCACTGTTTGGGCTTAATCCCACTAGGTGTCCGGTTGGCCCAAATTAATGCTAAAAAATGGCCGGTCGGCCCAAAATAATGCCAAGGCTGGCCGGCCCAACAACCCAGGCGCTTAAAAAAAAAACTTTTTGTGGCGATTAATTCGCTACAAAAACGTTGTCACTAAAGGGCTACTACAGCATATATACATATGTTGGAATTATATATACACTTTATATACAAGAATTATACAGTTTATATACATATGCTGGAATTAATCATACATTTATTATACATAAATTATACGTTAATTATACATTTATTATACACATATTATACAATAATGATATGATATTTATTTTTAACATATACAATAGTGATACATATTATATACCACAATGATACGATTTCTATAATACATTTTTTATACGTATGATACACTTTCTATACAAGAATGATACAATTTATATACATATGATACATTTTATATACATATACAACAGGGATAAATATTATATACACATATGATACAGTTTTCATACATATGATATATTTTATATACATATACAGTAGGGATACATATTATATACACATATGATACAGTTTCTATACATCAAAGCTTTTTCAGTCCTGCAATGGCGTCTTCATATGAATCCTCTACCATTTTCGTAACCTGCAACTCACAAAAAACGACAATCATATGTATCCTTTTCCTATGTGCTCCCTTATGAACTGTTGTTTTTTTTATCTTTTGCACTTGTTCGTATATTTTGATCATTCTTCCTTTTGTTTATTTTATATTATTTTGTTTGCATTCTTCAATCTGCTTATTTAAAAGTTGGAGCAACATGGCTCTATATATTACTTTTGGTTTGTCATTTGCCAGTTTTGATCTTTGATGAGGTAAACATTTTCCTGTAAAAGTAATATGTATCAAATAAAATTGGAGAAGAAGGTGGAAGAGGAAAAAGGAGGAGAAAATGCAGAATAAGGTGGAAGAGGAGGAAGAAAAATGGAGAAGGCAGAAAAAGAAGGGAAAGTGGTTAACGGCTGGAATAATTTTGGTGGCTACAATTTGGATTTGTACAAAGTTAGGCCACTGGGTGGGATAAGTTTGGGCCGACCGGTCATTTGTGTCCTTTCCCCTTTTTATTTTCAAATCATGTGTATTTGTCGTGCATTTTCAATTCATAGATATTTTACGTGTATTCGTTATGTTCGCTTCGAATATGTAAAGATTTTTACTTTTCAATGTTAAATAATTTTCGAGTCTTTAACCGTTTTTAAGATTTATGAATGTCTTGCTTGGTTTGACTTGCATATTAATCGCAGGATGTCTTTTTTAGAGTCTTTCCCCGATACTGAGTTAGGGATTCGATGCTACTTGCTGAGTATAACCTCGTGTGATAATATTTTTGTTTTTGTGATGGGGTTGCATCAAGGATCAGCTCTTAGTTCTTTTTTATTTGCCTTGGTGATGGATGAATTGACGCGGCAAATTTAAGGTGAGGTGCCATGGTGTATGCTTTTCGCAGATGACATAGTCCTGATCGACGAGACTCGTAGCGGAGTTAACGCTAAGCTGGAGGGTTGGAGACAAACTCTGGAGTCTAAAGGGTTCAAGCTGAGTAGGACCAAGATAGAGTACTTGGAGTGCAAGTTCAGTGAAGCACCTTAAGAGGCTGGCGTGGAAGTGAGGCTTGGTACCCAGGGCATCTAGAAGAAAAGTAGTTTCAAGTATCTTGGGTCTATTATACAAGGCAGTGGGGAGATTGACGATGATGTCACAAATCGTATTGGGGCAGGGTGGATGAAATGGAGGCTCGCTTCCGGAGTGCTATGTGATAAAAAGGTGCCACCACAACTTAAGGGCAAGTTCTACAAAGTGATGATTAGACCGACTACGTTGTATGGGGCGGAGTGTTGGCTAGTTAAGATTTCTCACGTTCAAAAGATGAGAGTTTCCGAGATGAGAATGTTGAGATGGATGTGTGGGCATACCAGGAGTGACAGGATTAGGAATAAGGCTATCCGGGACAAGGTGGGAGTGGCCTTGGTGGAAGATATGATGCGGAAAGCGAGACTGAGATGGTTTGAGCATGTGAAGAGGAGAGACACAGATGCCCCGTGCGAAAGTGTGAGAGGTTGGCCATGGATGGTTTCAGAAGAGGTAGGGGTAGGCCGAAGAAGTATTGGGGAAAGGTGATTAGACAGGACATGGCGCAGTTACAGCTTACCGAGGACATGACCTTAGATAGGAGGGTATGGAGGACTCAGATTAGGGTAGAAAGCTAGTAGATAGTATCGTTTATCCTTTCATATTAGTAGTCGCAGTATCACGATATAAGTTCTTGTGCTTTGATTTCTGCTACTATCTGTTATTTTCTGTACTTTGATTATCTTGTTTTATCTGTGATAGCTACTGCCCCTTTGAAATCATGGCTTAGTCGCTTTTGTTATTTTTATTTCCATATCGCTTTGAATTTCATGGCCTTATCTGACCTCTTTTTATGCTTTCTATTGAGCCGAGGGTCTTTCAGAAACAGCCGTCCTGCCTTGGTAGGAGTAAGGTCTGTGTACACTCTACCCTGTCCAGACCCCACGTTGTGGGATTTCACTGGGTTGCTGTTGTTGTTGTACTCTCAAGCGCATGTGAGTTTGGACATGGAAATACAAGCTAGGCATTTGACTCATCTAACATTGTTATGGTATCAGTGGGCACATATAATGTCATGTCTTTCTTTAAAGGTAAAATTACTCAAATGACTACCTTATGGTCGTTTCCTATCATTTATAGCTACCATTTTAAATATTACCATTTGTAGCTATGTTTTTTCAAATTAAGGTATTTTTTCGGATGTATTTGATGCGTGTAAATTCATAAAAATACAGTAAAAACGAAAACATATCCCTTGATTTTGGGCCATAACAGTGGGATCATTTAATTAGTTATTAATTGGTATTTTTACCATACTCTTCTACAAAATCAGATTTTAGATTTGTTTTCCATAACCGTTTTCTATTCCTTCATCAAATCTTCAACATTCAAACGTAAAAAATCAAAAATTCAAAATTTGAAAACATTCAACAGCCAATGTATTTGAAGTTTCAATATTGATTTCGTTTTTTATTTTCCCATGTATTTGATAGCATAACTAATGTATTTGAAGTTTCCAATCAAACTCCATGTATTTTATATTAAATACCATGTATTTGTGTGAGTAACAATTTGCATCACCCATGTATTTAGTGGTAATGTATTTGAAGTTTTCAATATTGATTTCGTTTTTTATTTACCCATGTATTTGATAGCATAACTAATGTATTTGAAGTTTCCAATCAAACCCCGTGTATTTTATATTAAATCTCATGTATTTGTGTGAGTAACAATTTGCATCACCCATGTATTTGATGGGATTAATTTGAAAAAAATACATAAATATATAGAAAACTTACCATGTATTTGCGTCACCCGTGTATTTGAAACTAGACACACTGATGGAATTAATTTGAACAAAATACACAAATATAATAGAAAAACTTACAAAAATACGCCACCAACCACAACAGTTGGTAGTTATATCATAGAACATACGCAAATACATATATTTTTCGTCTTCTCAAAACCCTAAAAAACTTGTTGATTGGTGAGAATGAAATTGAAATTTTTGCAGAAGGGGGAAGAGAGGAAGAAGACGACTATTTCACTGGGCCTTAAAAAGGTAAGAATTTATGAAAAAGGAGAGAGAATGCTAATGTATATTAAGTGATTAATATTGCTACCATTAAAAGGGGATATGAGATTGGGGGTGCTAATTTTTAGGTGTATTTGTGAAATGGTAATTGAAAGTTACTGTGTAGCTATAATAGTTAAATTAGAAAAGTATTTAGTTATTATTAGTAATTAAAATAAAAGGTAATTATTATCACTAATTATGTATTAGAAGTAGCTATAACGTGTAAAAATTCCTTCTTTAAATTCTTATTCAATCAGTTAGAGTAGTGTTATTTGTACTTTTATGTACAAGAATTGTAAATGATTTTAGCTATTAAATCAGATGTTTATGATTTGTCGAGTTGAAATCTTGATAAGTTTTTTCATGTCTCAAGTAAGGGATTTTCATCCAAATTTTATTTTCGCATTAAAGTGTAACTATTACTCCATTATTTTTTATGATAGCTAATAACTTAGGGAAAGTTACATATATAGACATCCGACTAAAAATATTAGCAATTAGATGGCCACAAAATTTCAACATACAAATCATAGACATAACAAATTACAACGGCTAATAGATGTAACCCAACTGACTTTCAAACGGAATGTGCGAAGATCTCGCACTACTATCCAGCTGCCATCAAAACCTCTATCACCACTAGAGCTGTCAAAACGGGTCAGCCCAGCCCAAACTTAGCAGGCCAAGGAATTTGATGGGCTGGGGCAGGCCGGGCCGGCCCTTCACTTGTAAGGGCCTTAAAATGGCCAGCCCAACCCAGCCTTACAAGGGCCGTGGGCTGGGGCAGGCCAGCCCTTCATTTTTTTTTATAAAAAAATTTGTTTTCAATCTAAATTCGAACCTCTAAGTATACCAATTTGTTATATTTCTAACATACAATTATATGGAAGTACATAATTTTATGACAACTTATATAAAATAAACACCTATACATTGTCGAGCACATTTGAATCCGTTTGTGATAAAGGTACCTTAATTAACATCTCCATCTTAGTCTACATTCATATGCAATTTTAATTAGTTAAGCATTATCAAATAACTAGATTTTAGAAACTAATACTTAATATTTAAATTCGCTTAAAATATTACCATTTTAAATTTAGTAAAGCTCTGCAACTAATTTCGAGTAACAACAAGTTTTTGACAATTTCATGATGGAACTTTTATGCTTGGTGATTAGAAATTTTAGTAGCGTACCTGACAATTAGGAATTTAGTATTAGGGATTTAACGCTAAATAAGAAAAATATGTAAGATACTAAGACTAATTCGATAATAACTATTCCTATTTTTTAACTTTTTTTTTTACAATTTTCTTTTAAATTTCAATTATGAATACAACTTCTATACTTGGTGATTAGGATTTAACGTTACATGAGTAAAGTAATGTGTAAGATATTAAGACTTATTTGGTAATCACTATTTCTAGATTTTACTTCTTTTTTCACAATCTTCTTTTAAGGTTTTAATTAATCTAAATAGCCTTTTGGCTCACGGGCCGGCCTCGGCCCAGCTTCGGTCAGGCCTCAAGGGCCAGCGAGCTGACTTGGGTTGAACTTATAAGCTTCAGTTTAAATGGGCTTAAAAAATCTTAACCCAACCCTACCCCAGTAGCAGGTTGGGTTGGGCTGGCCTCAAGGGCCGAGCCCATTTTGACGGCTCTAATCACCACACAGCAATCACCGGACCACCATGCCCACTCCCTCTAATTATTAAAATAGAAAAAAAACAGACTTACACGTCCCTCGAACATTCTCATCAACCCCAAACTCTGCTCACCACACTTAAAAAATAAGATCTAAAAGAGAAAAAGAAAGAAAGAGTGAAAATTGAGAGAAAGATTTAACACTTTATATAAATAAGATATATTTATTTTCTATATATGTTATAAATTGTAAGTGCACTGCATGTACGCATTATTCACTGTATATACACTTTGTATACGTAGTGTATACAAATTGTACAAGCACTGAATGTTTATAAATAGTGTATATGTGTTATATAAGTGTATACACACTTTTCATAACACATATATAAATTATACACATTTTTGTCAGTACCCACCGTGGTCATTGTGATCATTCACGTTATTTTTTTTGTATAATCTGTGTATAATAAATATATCATTAATGTCTACTCAGTGTATAATGTATACACACTAATCATACATCTATTATACAGTTTCTATACACTAATTACACAATGTATAAATGAAAAAGCACCCAGGAAGCGACAAACTTGACCAGAAAAAATTAATCTTCTCCAGCAATGACCATTGTTTTCCTCCATCGCTCATATTCTCTTAATATTCTTCCAAAATAGTATCAACCAAATATGACCAAGGACAGCAAATAAAGCATTTGCCGACCACCATCGTAGTTTGGCCGAAAATTATCTAGAGAAATACAAGCATTTTTGCATGTAAGTGAAAGAGGAAGAGATCGCAAAAAAAAATTAAAAAAAAAAAAAAAAAAGAGAAAAACGGTGGCATGTTGGTGTTCCCTATAGTGGATACGAAGAAAAATATGGAGGGGTATGTGGTGGTGATCGTTGGTGGGTGGAAGAAGCGAGAAGAGACGAGAAGGAGAAGCATGACAGGTAGAATGAGATTGAAATAGGGGAGCAGTGATGGAATTTTAGGGTTTGCCTCTCATTTACTAATAATTTGAGTTTAAAATCTATCGGGCATTTTACATAAATGACTATATTTTAGGGGTTTAAAATTGGCATAACTACATTTTCAATATTTACATGGCGTAGCTACTTTTTCTTCGCTGTATATGTATTCGTTTTTTGCGATATTTTTTCACTATATTCATGAAATGACTATCTGTATTCATAAACGACTCGCTGTATTCATGAATACAGCGAGTAAAACTGAATACATAAAAACATAGATACACCAAAAATTAACAAATACACCCTAAAAAATGAATACAATCCAAAAATTTAACAAAAAAGTGAATACAATCGTCATATTAGTGAATACAATAACACCAACCACTAGTTCAGCCATATTTGTCGAAAATTTCATAACAACAACAACAGCAGCCCTTCGCTAGAGTTTTGTGGCCAGATCTACCGTGTTTGTGGCGGCGTGGAGGTTGTGAAGATGGTGGTTTCACGGCTGCTATGGCGGGGCTGGTGGTTTCACATCTACAAACTACCACTTATATGTTGTGGTTCGTCATCGTGTTGTTGATGGAGTTCGACGGAGCACCGCTTTCTGGCCGGAGAAGAAAGGGAAAAGGGGAAGGGGCTCGTAGTGGCGGCGGTGTGAGAGATGGAGCAGTAGTGGTCACTGTCGGAGTTTTTACCTGTGGTGGATGTCGGCGGCTGAGAGAGGAATAAAAAGAAGAGAGGAGATTAGGGTTTTGAATAGTTACATTGTGTAATTGATATACAAAATTTAGCTATGGGAAGTAATTAAGTAAAACTATAGCTACTAAATATAATTACCTACTAACAGTAAGCTATGCCATGTAGATTTCCCAAATGTATTTCGGGTTAAAAGCTACAAAGTTGGGCCATTAAAATTTGTGGCCAGTGAGTGTAGTTATCCCAAAAACTTATACCTCGATTCCCTTAACGTAACGGAGTCCTTTTTTCTCGAATGCTCGTTTTCTTTGCATACAGACTAGATGAAACGAAGATCCCGTCTACCTTGTTCAAGTTGCGGATCTCCTTCATTAGCTTTGAATTCATTGTTGTTCTTCTGGTTCTCCTTTAAAAGGGGTCGTGGGGGAAAAGCCCCAGCCCCCGTGGAGGTTCGGGAATTTTCGAGGGCCCAGGCTCCCCGTCCCGTGCAAGAGAAGAGAGAAAGCAAGCCGGAAACTTCTAACTTCATTATCCGATCAGCGTCTTCAAGAGCATGATTCTATAGGAAAGCATTTAAGAGGGCTTCGCTAGAAGACAAGAAGCAAAGATAAAAGATGATGCAACATCCTCGGAAGAGTAAGGAAGGAGAAGGGAACGGGAGAGGATTTCCATAATAGAGTCGAAATGAATTGTTTCTCAGAAATAGCTGCTATCGACCCGAGCCCAAAGAAGGAAAAGAACGGACTAAAGCTGGTAAACTCCACGAAGACTGAGATTCATCAGTTCGATCATTTAGTTTGTGATCCGTCCTTTCTCCCCCTTTCGTCATAAGGCCTTCTTTATCATGATTCGACCCATACCTCAGACCACAAGACGACGGCTATCGTTGGTCTATATTCAAGAAGCGGAATGCTGGGATAGGACGAGTGGGTAAGCGGGCTCCTTTCACTTGACTGGTTAGTTAGGAGTGATCTTTTTTCGCTTAAACATCATATGCTTGTGTGGATAGCTACTGAAAGAAATTCCCGCCAATGGCTGAGATGTTCAGTCGACTCCCTCCCCTATCTTCACCATGATACGGAATCCAAGTTCTTAT